>NC_064856.1:97966861-98710611 GCF_024139225.1 Suncus etruscus
GCTGAGACTGGCTGAGATAAACCTACAATAGCTCTAGGAGATGTAACTCAGAAGACCTCCAGTGGTCGCCATGCTAATCTTACAAGCACCCATATCTGGCTGCTACTCTCAGTAATACAATTGCCTTTTTTTTTTTTTTAGAACACCTCTGAACTTTTAACAAAAAGCAAATTAATTAGTAAAAATTTAAGTTTATCCCTAAGCTAAGATAATTTTTGTTAAAAGCAGGGAAATATAAAAATAATTATTTTAGAGAGGAGGGTTCAGCAAGTAGGGTGCTTGCCTTTCATGTGCTGGACCTGGGTTCAATCACAAGCATCTCATGCTTCATATAAACAAAGTTCAGAATCTTTAAAGACTCGAAACAAAACTTAAAAGAAGAAAAAAGGCAAATCCAAGAAACTTACCAAATTTTACAAAAAGATGACACTAAATCCCATGACAACCATCTCTCAATATTAATGAACTAAATGCCTGAGATAAGAGACACAAAGTGGCAAAATGGATCAGGAAAATTGAGTCCATCCCTTTTCTGTCTGCAAGAAACACACCAAAATAGTCAGAGCAAACATAGACTAAAAATCAAAGGCTGGAGGACAATCATTCAAACAAGAACCTCCCTTAAAAATCCTGGAGTGGTCATAATAATATCAGACAACATACACTTTAGGCTTAAAGAAGTTATTAGAAAGAGAAATTAACATTTTTTAATAATCAAGAGATATATACACCAAGGAAAAATCATACTCATAGACTCATATATATGCCCAATGATGGGCCAGTAAAATACATAAAACAATTGTTCATAGATTAGAAGAAAGACATAAATAGTAACACAATAATAATGGGAGCTTTCAATACTGACCTTTTGCTCCCTGATAGGTCATTTAGGCTAAAATTTAACAAGGTTATTCTGGCTCTGAAATAAGAAATAGAACATAGTGACTTAGTAGATATATAAAGAGCTCTTCAACAGAAAGCTGGATACACATTTTTCTCCAATGCACATGTCTCCATGATGGATAACAGGTGAGGCTATAAACATATCTCCATAAAATTAAGAGGATAAAGATTGTTTCTACTGTATTCTCAGATCATGTTGCACTACAATAGGAGTGAGTTACAAATAAACATACTTTACAGACAGACATGCAAACAGAGAAATAACTTTAACACTTGGAAATTAAGCAGCTCACTACTGAACAACCAGTGGATCTGAGATGAAATTAAAGTGGAAATCAAATGTTCCCTTGAAATAAATGAGAATGAAGACACAAATTATCAGAATTTGTGAGACACAAAAAGTGGCATTAAGAGAAAAATTTATAGCTTTGCAAGGATTTATCAGGAAAAAAGTAAAGACCTTCATAAATAACTTAATGGTACTGATTAAAAGATTGGAAAAGTAGCAACAAGGTGAGCTAAAGTAGCCAGATGGAAGGAAATAATAAAAATTACAGCAGAAATTAATGAACAGTACACTCAGAAAGAAAGAAACAATTGTAAAGATCAATGAAAGCAAGAGTTGGTTCTTTGAAAAAAAGTAATATGCAAAAAATACAAAGTGGAGCAAGGAAAGCCTCTTTAACATTTAGTGCTGGAAAAATTGGTCAACTACGTGTAAAAAATGAACTCAGACATCTCTTTAATGCCATGCACAAAGGCCAAATCAAAATGGATAAAAGACTTTGATATTAGACCTGAAAACAAAAGTATATAGAGGAAAATGTAGGCAGAACACTTTGTGACCTTGAAGCTAAGCCATCTTCAAGGAAAATACACTGTTCAAGCAAATGGAAGCAAAGATAAAAGTAAATAGTACTGCATTGAACTGAGAAGATTCTGCACTTCAAATAAAACAGTGCCTTTCAGTCTACAAAGGCCACCCATGGAATACACATATGATACATGGTTAATATCTAAGATATACAAGGCACTGATAGAATTTTTCAACAAAATATCACCTAACCCCATCAAAAAATGAGAAGAAGAAATGAACAGAAATTTTCTCAAAGAAGAAATACAGATGGTCATAAGACACATGAAAAAAATTCTCCACATTGCCAATGATGTTGGGGGTGGGTAGAGGGAAGGACTCTCATTCACTTCTGATGAAAATGTAGATTGATCCAACCTTTTTGAATATCCATATAAGTATTTCTAAAAATCTAGAAATTAAACTCCTATATGATACAGCAATACCACTACTAGGAATATAATTTATGAGCAAATACAATATGAGCATAAATATAATTTATGAGCAAAAACAATACAAATATTCCCTCTGCAGGGAATTTTTTTTTATCACAGCACTGTTTACAAATAGTCTGAATCTGGAAGCCAGAACCCAGGTACCCAAATGATGAGTGACTAAAGAAATTGTGGCACAGCTACACAATATAATACTATATTAGATAAACTGCAATAATGAAATTTGCTTATATGTGGAAGGATATGGAAATTATTATGCTGAGTGAAATGAGTTCTCTGAGAGAAGGATAGGCATAGAATAATTTCACCCATTTGTGGGATATAAGAAGAATAAAACAGTATGTTAATAATATTCAGAGACAATAGAGATGAGGTCTGCAGGACTAGTGCATGGTAGGAAGCTTGTTACAAAGAGTGTTGAGTGTAGTTGGAGTAGACTATGGACCACATTGTCAACACTAGTTGGAACTGATCACTCTGAACAATATCTGGGTGCTGAAAGGAGATATTGTGAGATGCATAGCACCCCTTCATTAACAATAGTATAAACCACAGTGTCACAAAGGAAAGAGAAAGAGAGTTAGAGAAGAAAAATGCCTGCCCCAGAGATTGGTGGGGCTGAGTAGGAGTTGGAAGGGAACCAGAGATATTGGTGGTGGGAAAAGTGCACTGATGAATGAGGGTACATATTTATACTGAACCCAACTATGAACAACTTTGGAACAATGATGCTTAAATAAAGCAATAAAAAGCAAAGAACTATTTTAACCTGATAGACTTTTAGTATCTTTCATGGTCTCAGTTTTGAAAAGAATAAAAAATCTTGTACATCAGAACCATAAAAATTAATACTTCTGGTTCACAGTGAGGCCAGGCCTTAGTAACTACTCCTAAGAAGAAATGGCTTCTGGATGAATTTCAATTGATTTGCTAATGAGAAAGTAAACTCAGTCAAATTTGTTGGAGTGTATCTCTCTCTCTCTCTCTCTCTCTCTCTCTCTCTCTCTCTCTCTGTGTGTGTGTGTGTGAGAGAGAGAGAGACAGAGAGAGAGACAGAGGTAGAGAGCTCTAAGGTAGCCAAAAAGGAACAGTTCTTTGTGTCTTTCTGTGGATCAACACAAAGGATGAATAAAAATTTGTGCCTCTTCCAGTTTACCTCTTCTTTCTGTCTTCTCAAGAGCTTCATCCTTTACTGTTTAGTAACCTAAGTTCTGCAGTTAAAGTTCAGGGGATAGCTTCACTAGATACTGTTCACAGGATTATGTGTTTTAACAAAGCTCAAAGCTTAAATATTGGTGAGCCGGTTATACTTTTCAGTTGCTTGGCACAATTGAATACTTCAAGAAACTTCCATTACTTGATTGATCTTATTGTATCTATATATTTGATTATATATATACTTGATCTTATATATACATATATATGTATAACATTCTAATGGGCACTTCCCTAATAGGTTTAATATAGGACCTGGTATATATAGCACCCAGTTACCAGTTGTTATTATCAAATAATCCAGTACCTGGTAAATTATAGGTATTCAGAATTTTAAAGAGGAATAAATATTCCAGGTTCTGATCATGGCTCCAAGATTATCCCTCAAGTCAGGAGCAATTTCTGAGTGCATAGCTAGGAGTAACCCCTGATTTTAACTTAAGGGGCTGGAGCAATAGCACAGTGGTAGGGCATTTGCACATGGCTGCCCAGGACAGATCTGAGTTCAATTCCCGAAGTCCCATATGATTCCCCAAGCCAGGAGCAACCCCTGGGCAACCACTAAGTGAATAACCAGGAACAACCCCTGAGCATCACAGGGTGTGGCCAAAAATACAAAACAAAACAAAACAAAACAAAAACAAAAACAACCAAACTTAAAAAGTTTGCTGTTAGTTAAGCCTTAAACCTGTCAAGATGGCAGGGGAAGTGTGGAGGAAAAGGTGTGGAAGGGAATCTAGGTACATTCATGGTGATGAGATAGTTGCTGGGGCATTTAAATCTAAAACTCAGTTAAGCATAACTGTAAATCAAGGTACATTCACAAATAAAAATTAAAGACACTAGCTGTATGTGATAGATGGCCATTACTATCTCGAGGAAGGTTCCTACTACTCTTATTTTATTGAGGTATTTTTTCTCATCATGAATATATACTTGGTTTTTCCAAAGTTTTCTCTCATTGATTGAAATGATCATATGATTTTTATCTTTCCTTATATTGATGTATTACATTAATTGATTTGCATATGTAAAGCCACGTTTGCAGTGTATCAGATTTCTGAACTTTGACCATTAGCTGTTACTTTGGAAGAATTTGGTATGTGACTGGACTCTCTACTATGCCACTTCCTGTTGTACATTTCCAGTTGCTAAAGTATCTCTCTATGTTACTTCTGTAGGACTCTTTCATGTTCCTCCTCGCTCCACCTTGCCTCTCTCTCTGATTGTTCATTATGATTTTTTTTCTTGCCATTCACTTAAGTGTCTTGTGTTACCCTCTCACCACTCTCTACACAAGACCAGGGTTCCACTTTGAATTTTTTCTGACTAATGCTTCCACACTTTTCTTTAATTAATCACCCATTCTGGGATAAATTTCCAGATCTAATAGGACCTTAACTCATTATACTTGACTTCTCCTTTTATCTGGTCTTGCTGTGGCACTACACAGGGGGGATGGTCACATCATTTGGCCACCTTTCCCCCATGAGATGTGAAATCTATTTAGTTTTTAGTATTTCTCTTGTTGCAACAAAGATGGAGATGTGACACTTTAACTCCTTATTTATCTGCCAATAGCCTGAAAATCCTCCTCCTAATTTTGTTTTGTTTTGTTTTGTTTTTGGGCCACACCTCAAAGCTCAGGGGTTTACTCCTGGCTCTGTGCTCAGAAATTTCTCCTGGCAGGAAACTGGGGGGAATGATATGGGATGTTGGAAATTGAACATGGGTCTGTTCTCGGTTGGCCACATGCCAGGCAAATGTCCTACCACTGTACAATCTCTCTGGCCCCCTCCTTCTAATTCTTAAGAAACTTGTACATTATCATTCTTTGCCAATACAACAAATTGACTGTAAGATTAGATATGATAGCCTAATAGGCTGATCATATGCTTTATATTTAGTTAATTCTGGCATCACAGTGTCCTGTAAACACTCATGGAATTCATCCCTAAACACAGAATGAAGAATAGTCCTCAGCACAGCCCCCAAAGACATTTTCTGTAAATTGACCTAAAATTTAATTTAAATTATTTACCAAATAAAACCCAACTTGTTACCTGTCAAACATTTTTATTTTATTTTTTAGAAACATGCCTGGTGATGCGTTTCTATGTGCATGGGGATCTTGTGATGCCAGATCATTGAATCTGGACAATTTTCTTGTATAAAATGTGCTTTGGCCCATTAAGTTATTTCTCTTTCCCCACATATCTCTGTAACCTGTAACTTCAGTTTATTCTGTTTAGCATGTTTTATATTCTTTTGTAATCACAATATGTTTGGCTTTGAAACACATAGAACAGTGCTTTAAGTGGTAATGATTTTTTAGCTATTTTATTTAAAAATAATGTATCACATAGTTGACATACTTGTTCATAGTAGATTTGTGTCCAGTAAGTGGCAGAAAAATTATTTAAAAAGTGGGGCCGGCGAGGTGGCACTAGAGGTAAGGTGTCTGCCTTGCAAGCGCTAGCCAAGGAAGGACCACGGTTCGATCCCCCGGTATCCCATATGGTACCCCCAAGCCAGGGGCAATTTCTGAGCGCGTAGCCAGGAGTAACCCCTGAGCATTAAACGGGTGTAGCCCGAAAAACCAAAAAAAAAAAAAGTAAAAAATAAAAATGAAGATAGAAAAAAGGAAACAAAAGGAGTACAAGAAAAATTTTGAAAATTATTATATTTACAATGATGCCATTACATTATTGTCAGAAGGTTTAATAAGCTCTTATGACCAGTTGGTTGTTCTGATACTTATTTTGTTTCTGAACATTAGGTAGCTTCAGATACATATTGATATTTAAAATTTTGTATTCTTATGGATGGCAGTATTTAATGGTCCAGGATTTACATCCACTATTGATACTGATGCTTTTGTGGGGCTTCCAGGGCTTCCAGAAGTAAGAGAGGGTGGAGATGATGAGGGTGCCTGCTCTCACCCACTCAATAAAAATCCTGATTTTTAAGCTCAAATATAGGCATACCTGGAGTTTTGGTCAGAGTGGTGCTTCTGCAGAGTGCTGTAGATGTGAAGCAGCAAAGTGGCAAAATGATGATTGTGGGTGATGGTTCAGAATGCCTGGCTTTGGCAGGGCAGTATCATAGCTCATCCTCTCCTCCCTAGATTGCCAGCTTTCAGCTGCATGATCAGTGAACCCATAATTTTTAGGGGTTGGTGTATATCTCTTTTTGAGAACAGAGTGAGTCTACGAAGCTGACTGAATTCAAACATGCCAACTTCACTTGTAGGCATGGTTTTGAAGTGGTAATGCTTTTTCAACTTTTTTTTCTTTATTTAAGCACCATGATTACAAACATGTTTGTAGTTCGGTTTTAGTTATAAAAAAGAGCACCCCCCTTCACCAGTGCAACATTCTCACCCCAATGCCCCTCATCTCCCTCTTCCCCCACTTCTTGCCTGTATTAGAGACAGGCATTCTACTTCTCTCATTAACATTGTAATGATAGCTGTTAGTGTACATATTTCTCTATCTGCACTTACCACTGGTTGTAGTTAAGTTTCATATTGTGGGCTGGTCCTTCCATTTCTCATCTCTATTGTCTCTGGGTGCTATTGCAATACTGTCTTTTATTTTTCTTAAATCCCACAGATTAGTGAGATTATTCTGTGTCTATCTCTTTCCCTCTGACTTATTTCACTCAGCATAATAGTTTCCATGTCCGTCCATGTATAGGAAAATTTCATGACTTCATTTTTCTTGACAGCTGCATAATATTCTATTGTATATGTATCACAATTTTGTTTGCCACTCATTTATTATTGGCCTTCAAGAAATAAAAGAGGACACAAGGAAATGGAAACACATACAATGTTCTTGACTGAGGGCATTAACATCATTAAAATGGCAAGACTCCCCAAAGTATTGTACAGATTTAATGTAATTCCTTTAAGGATACCCATGACATTCTTCAAAGAAAGGATCAAACACTCCTAAAATTAATTTGGGGCAATAAACACCTATAAATAGCTAGAGAAACCTTTAGGAAAAAGAAGATGGGAGATAATTACTTTCCCCAACTTTAAATTGTACTACAAAGCAATAGTCATTTAAACAGCATGGTATTAGAATAAAGACAGACTCTCAGATCAATGGAACAGACTTGAGTTCTCAGAGAATGTTCCCCAAACATATAATCAATTAATCTTTGATAATGGGATAAGAAACACAAAATAGAGCAAGGAAAGCATCTTCAACAAGTAATGTTGGCACAACTGGTTAGCCACATGCAAAAAAGCAAACTTGTAGCTACAGCTAACACCATGCATATCAGACCTGAACCATAGGTATATAGAAGAACACATAGGTAAAACACTTCATGACATTGAGATTAAAGGCATCTTCAAGGAGGAACCATTACTATCCAAACAATTGGAAGCAGAGATCAACAAATGGACTATATTAAGCTGAGAAGCTCCTCACCTCAAAGAAAATAGTGACTAGGATACAAAGGCCACCGACAGAATGGGAGAAACTATTCATTCAATATCCATTTGATAAGGGGCTAATCCCTAAGATATACAAGGTACTGACAGAACTTAACAAGAGAAAAACATCTAACTCTATCAAAAATGGGGAGAATAAATGAACAGAAACTTCTTCAAAGAAGAAATGCAAATGGCCAAAAAATGTTCAACATCACTAATCATCAGGGAGATGCAAATCAAAACAACAATGAGGTAATATCTCATGCCACAGAGACTGGCACACATCACACAGAACAAGAACAATCAGTGCTGCAGAGATATAGGGAGAAAGGAATTCTCATTCACTGGTGATGGCAATGCCTTCTAGTCCAGCCTTTGTGGAAAACAATACGGAGATTCCTCAAAAACTGGAAATTGAGCTCCCATATGATCCAGCTATACCACTTGTAGGGATATAACCTAGGAACACAAAAACACAATCTAAAAATACCTTCTGCACACCTATATTCATTGCAGTGCTATTTACAATAATCAGAATCTAGAAACAACCCAGATTTTTATTTTAACTTTTGAATATTAGCATATACATTGTCATGTAAAAAGTCTTTTTTGAACCAAAAAAAAAATAATTGGGGCCTGAGCAGTGGCACAAACAGGAGTCTGCCTTGCTTGAGCTAGCCTAGGACTGACCGCTGTTTGATCTCCCGCCATCCCATATGGTCCCCCGAGTCAGGAGCAATTTCTGTGCACATAGCCAGGAGTAATCCCTGAGGGTCACAGGGTGTGGCACAAAAACCAATAAAAAAAAAGTCTTTTTGATTGCTCATAGCAACACTACTTTAATTCCTGAATTAATGTCTTTATAGTTTAACAGTGACCATTATAACTACCCTATTAATATGATGTTACATATAAATGGAATATTAAAATTTTTTTGTTGGTTTTTGGGCCACACCCAGCGTTGCTCAGGGGTTACTCCTAAATGTCTGCTCCTGGCAGGCACAGGGGACCATATGGGACACCAGGATTCGAACCAACCACCTTTGGTCCTGGATCAGCTGCTTGCAAGGCAAACACCACTGTGCTATCTCTCTGGGCCCTGGAATATTAAATTTTGACACAAAATTTTTATAAGCAGAATTTTGATTTCTAGATGAGAGAAAGAAGATTTTTCTCTTTAAAAGGAGAAAAATTAATAATGAAGTTTTGGAATTTAAATAAAATAACATTAACATTTTCAAAATATTTTTACCTTTGGCTGACATTCCTGTGTTTTTCTTGAAGGTACAATAATGTTTCTGAGACTACTTCATTTTTATCATATTTTAACCTTACTTATTTTATTTGTCAAAGGATTTTAGAAAAAACTTTAACAACTGAAACCCTACTATCAACTTGTTTTTAACCAATGTTCTTAAATAAATGTATTATTAAAAATAATTTTGGTTTTGGGGTCACACCTGATAATGCTTGTGACTTATTCCTGGTTTTGTACTCAGTGATTACTGCTGGCAGGTTTGGGATACCATGAAAAATCTGAGGAACTGAATTTGGTTGACAATTTGACTAAATTTGGTTGTGCAAAAAAAAAAATCACCTTATCCACTGTATGGTTTCTCTGGCCCAAGGTCAAGAGTATTTTTACTTTATGTATAATTATTCTGTAATTTTTTGGGAAATCCCAATGAATTTAATTAAGCAATAATTAGTCTTGGATGCATTTCAATTGAAGGACAAGATGGCTAGTATTATTAGAATATATAAACTCTTTGATTTTTGTCCCTTTTGGGTAAAAGATGTTATACTCTTATGAACTGAAATATAAGTCACATTTGGAACAGCAAGACACAATGTAAAATACAGTATTTGGTCATACCAACAATGTAGAATGTAAAGAGACAAACATCTGAAAGTTATTAATTCTTTATTAAAAGCACCAGAAGAAGATTATACAAAAGTTCTTTTTTTTTTTTTTTTTTTTTGGTTTTTGGGCCACACCTGGTGACGCTCAGGGGTTACTCCTGGCTATGCGCTCAGAAGTCGCTCCTGGCTTGGGGGACCATATGGGAAACCGGGGGATCGAACTGCGGTCCATCCAAGGCTAGCGCAAGCAAGGCAGGCACCTTACCTCTAGCGCCACCGCCCGGCCCCGTTTTTTCTTGTCTAGTTTTTTTTTTTTTGGTTTTTGGGCCACACCCGGTAACACTCAGGGGTTACTCCTGGCTATGCGCTCAGAAGTCGCTCCTGGCTTGGGGGACCATATGGGACACCGGGGGATCGAACCTCGGTCCGTCCTAGGCTAGCGCAGGCAAGGCAGGCACCTTACCTCTAGCGCCACCGCCCGGCCCCACAAAAAGTTCTTGATAGGATAGTTATCGTCTTGTTTAGATCTATTATTTTTGAATACTTGATAAGTTACTATAGCACACAAGTAATTAAACAATAAATACATTTAAAGTGTTTTTTTGAAAAACTCTTGAAGGAGATATATAAGGCAATATTTTCTGAAGTATTTAAAAGACTCCATTGGAAACTGAACAGATATGGTCACAGAACATCAAATACCATCATCATTGAATAAATAATTCAGACTTTGGACCTCTGTGGATCATGGAAAGAAAAGAGATTTATTATTGCTTATGAATGTGCTTAAATGCTCTTTTTCATATTGTGAACAAGCTTCTAAAAGGTAGGACATAAGTAATTAGTAGTAAAAAGTTGTTTTTGGAGCTGTGCAAATTTATCTTTTAAGCTTAAAACTATACCACTTTAATTTTAATATATAACTAAGGAATTAAAACTCTACTGGCAGCAAAGAACTTTAAAGTCAGTGGACTTGAGTGTTAAAGTTTTGTCATTCAAAAATATTTAACCTCAGAAAATTATTCCTACTTCTGAGCATTGGATTTTCAATTGTACAATTGAGATGAAATTGTTACTATAAAGATTCAATATGCTACATTAATAGCGCTTATATATGTTAATTCATACACGCATGTATGCCACGTGCACTTTAAAAGAAATCAAATGTCCATACATAGGAATTATTTAATTTACTTAAAATCACAGTACTATAGGCTTTGTTAATAATTTTTCAGTCATACCATGTAAATTAAAGTTTTTTTATCTGCAAAGAAAAAACAATCTATGTTGTAAGTGTTAACTTGTGAAACTGAGATTTCTGTGAGAGAAGTTAAATATCATTTAGAATTAAGTGGAAAAATTGGGAAGCTGTTGGTGAAGATTTATATACTAGTAAAAATGGTTTAAAACTGATTTAGTAAAAACACTTTTTGCTTGTGTTCTGATGTAAGCCTTCATCACAGTGCCTGAGTTCTAAAGACTTAGTCATTTCCAGTGAGCTTGAGGAATTTACCTTATCTAAAAGACTTGGCAAAATGAAAATATTGTATAAATATTTTCCAATAGAATGAGTAAATACAGCTTATGTATATAATGTCCTTACACTATTTAAATTATTTTATAATCTTTTACAATATTTAAAGTATTTCTGATTCTGAAGTGAACATCTACAAGGGAACTGATGAACTTAATAGAAGAAATGTATTTTAGACATTAAAGAAATAACACCAAGAATTATAAGATATAATTTTAAGATATAGTACTAGTTGTGGTTTGAAGAAGTAAAGATCTAAATAAGAATGAAAAGGATTATTTGTGTGATTTCAGAAAAATAATTATGGAGTCAATTACAGTTGCAGTAGTCTTTTGCAATAGGTCATAAAAGTAATGAGAATAATGATAATAATAAAAAATTTTAATATATTTCAACAGGAGAGCCAAGAGAATTTATATATTACTAAGCAACATGTGAGAAATATAAGCATGCAGTAATGGTCAGATATTAAATTTGAAGATTAACATGGAAGATACCACAAATATTTACATTGGGATGCTTAAGACAAAAATAGGCTTCCATGGAAATAAGTGTTCAAGTTTAAAGATGCTGAACTAAGATAAAATAGAGATGTCCATGAAGTTGCATATGTTGTTTAAAATTTAGGAGAGATAGAAGCAAAAGACACAACTTTTAAGAGTAATGGCATTTTACAGCTTAAAATAGAAACATCTTTGTGACTATATTAAGCGTTTCATGAGTTAATAATGTATACTGTATAGTGATTAGTTTTCCTCTACATATGACCAGATGATACAATAACGGTCTCATTTTGCCTTTCCCCAAATCACACGTCAAAGTATTACCAAGTATCTCAGAAGATTTCATTTGAGGCCAGAGTCTTTCAAAGGAAATCACTATACAAGGATTATTAGGGTAGGTCATGATCCAACATTGCTAGTTCTCATTTTGGATGAATATACAGTTTTAGAACAGGATATGATCAGAAATATATTGATATGTATACCAAGAAATATTCCTTTGTGTCTTCAGAAGAAATCAACAATATCATTCATCTAGATTTTGATTTTACAACTATCACCGCATAATTTTTTTTAAATTTTAAGTCAGTAAGTTTGCCGTAATTTGTTATCACAGTTTCAGAAAACTAATAAATATTTTGGTGTAAGAAGTAATATTGTATTGTGTTAAATTCCAAAAATGGTGGACATGGATTGGGAATTTTGTAATAGTAGATGCTGAAAGAGCTTGGAGTGCTGATAGAAAAGTCAAGGTTAATTTTGAAGAGACTATTGGTAAAATAGTTTAGTTGAATAAACACTTGCTAATAGAATGAACACTTGCCAAGGATGTAGCTCAATATTTGGCTTGCATGTTTGCGGACCTGGATTCATTCTCAGGAATCACAGAACAAGTAAATATTAACAAAAACAAAGCTCTTGTGAACATTTGCAAAAATTAGAAGATTAAATTTTTACTCCTATGCTATGGTTTTTACATTGCATCAATGAAGACTTAATTCTTTACCTGTCTCTCTATTTCTTTTGTTTGTTTTTGTTTTGGAGGGCACAACCAGTGACGCTCAGGGATTATTCCTGGCTATGTGCTCAGAAATCGCTCCTGGGACGCTGGGGATTGAGTCGAGGACCATTGCTCCAGTACTAACCTGCCTCTATTTCTGAATGACTTAACTCACCAAGGTAGCCAGTTTTATCCATATAGCAACAAACTATATGATTTATTTATTTATTTCTTGTTAATAGCTGAGGAGTATTCCATTGTGTATGTGTTTCTCTTTATCCACTTATATGTTCTTGGACATTTTGGTTGTTTCCAGATTTTGGCTATTATGAAGAATGTTGAAGTGAACATCTGAGCACAAATAGCTTTCCTAAATAGAATTTGGACCACTAGTATAGATGCCAATAAGTGGTATTGCTGTATCATTTGGAAGTTCAATTCTTAGTTTTTTGAGAACTGTTTTCCAGAAAGGTCAAATCAGTCAACAATCCCACCAGCAATGAATTAGGGTTCATTTTCCCCTATATCCACATCAATGCAATAAATGGCCCAAAAACATTAGCATCTAAAATATTCTATATAGAATGGAGTTTGCCAGGGCAGTAAAGTGACAAAGTGAGGTTATGTATGGTGAGGTTGGGGTTGGCAGATGATAAAGGGGAAACCCTGAGGCAAGGAAAGAGGGTAACAGACACTTTGGTGTTGGATCTGGTGTTGGAATATTTTATGAATAAATTGGTATCATTGCCGGTAATATAAATCTGTAAATCATGGAGGCTAAAGTAAAATAGAAATTGTAATAACATAAACAAAGGTGATTCAAATTAGATTTCAGAAAGAAATTAGAGACACTGAAGAGATAGCACGTACTGCTGAGATATAGTTATATCATCATGAGCAAGTGCTACAAAAATATCAAATGGTCAAAATATCTATGGTAGATTAGTCAAATCAAAATAAAATTTTAGACTGTTTGGAACATGTTAGTGGAAACTTGGGGCAATGGTGAACCTTATTTTAAATTAGTAACATTAATAATCATACAGTGAATTATTGTCCTTATTCTAAAAGTCATGAACTTATTTTGGATGTATAGGTTTTCTTAATATTGTCGTTAATATTAAATATTTTTCTTCATAACTGATTTTAAGAATGTACTTTCACCTTTAAGGATGAGTTAAAAAGTGGGCGGAGTGGTGGCAAGCAGTAAGGCAGCTGCCTTGCTGCACTAGCCTAGGATAGACCACTGTTCAATCCCCCGGTGTTCCTATATGGTCTCCCAAGCCAGGAATGAAAAAAAAAAAGATTATTCTTTTAAAAAAAAGAATGAGTTGAAAAATTCTTTATTCTTCTATTTGTTTGTTATTTTGGGCCACACCCGGTGATGTTCAGGGGTTACTCCTAGCTGTGTGCTCACAAATGGCTCCTGGCTTGGGGGACCATATGGGACGCCAGGGGATTGAACAGAGGTCCATCCCTTGAACCATCACTCCAGCCCTGAAAAATTGTTTATTCTTAGAAAAGTTTCTGTATACTAATAAAATTTACATGTTTGTAGTAAGCTATGTACATAATTGAGGTAACATTTGTTTAATTTTGTGATCTTATTATCAATCAATCACTAACAATAGGGACTCATAATTTTCTCTTTTCAAACTTTTTTATTGATTGAGATTCTATAAATTCCAGTGTTATTTGATACATGCATCAGCATTGCTATAATGCACACAATTCCAATACCATTCCTATTACTACCCTACGTATTGCCTTCACTCAAGAGGAGTCATGTCATTGATAGTCTCAATAGCTGTAAGAAGGTATTTTGAGAATATTTCAAAGACATTTTTGGAACTGAAAAATTAAATTAAGCTAATTCCACCTTCAAAATTATTTTTCTTGTTTTGTAGGTAAACAGCATCTGTGTCTAAAATCTTCACCTATATAAACAGATGGATACATGGACGAATATGACTCACTTTGTCCTCTTGGGCCTTACACAAAATCCAAAGGAACAGAAAATCCTCTTTGTTTTGTTTTTGCTCTTCTACATTTTTACTTTGGTGGGTAATCTGCTCATTGTTGTGACTATAGCTGTCAGTAAGAGCCTGGATTCTCCAATGTACTTTTTTCTGGCATGTTTATCATTTATGGATGCAGTTTATTCCTCCTCTATTTCCCCTAAACTTATATCAAATCTATTCTTTGGAGAAAATATCATATCCTTCAAATTTTGTATGGTTCAGCTCTTTATAGGGCACTTTTTTGGTGGGTCAGAGGTCTTTATTCTGTTGGCAATGGCCTATGACCGCTATGTAGCTATCTGTAAGCCACTGCATTACTTGGTTATCATGAGACAATGGGTATGTGTGGTGTTGTTGATAATGTCCTGGATTGGAGGTTTTCTTCACTCAGCAATTCAACTTAGCACAATTTATGGACTTCCATTCTGTGGCCCCAATGTCATTGATCACTTCATTTGTGATATGTATCCATTATTGAAGCTCATCTGTGCAGACACCTATGTCATTGGTATCTTAGTAGTGGCCAATGGAGGACTCATCTGCAGTATTGTGTTCCTGCTCTTACTCGTTTCTTATGTTATTATCTTGCACTCTCTAAAGAACCTGAGTCAGGAAGGGAGGCGGAAAGCCCTCCAGACCTGTGGTTCCCATATCACTGTGGTTGTTCTCTTCTTTGTTCCATGTATTTTTATGTATGCAAGGCCTGCTAAGACTTTCCCAATTGATAAATCATTGAGTGTATTTTATACAGTTGTAACACCCATGTTGAATCCTTTAATTTATACTCTGAGAAATTCAGAGATGACAAATGCTATGAAGAAACTCTGGAGCAGAATTGCATCTCCTGGTAAATAATCTTTACATTAACTAGGAAAGAACTCTTTTTTGGGAGCATACACAGAGATTATCAGAAATCACTTCTGTCTCTGCATTCAGGAATTACTATTGAAGGCCAGTGGACCATATGGAATGCCAGAGATTGAACCTTGGTTGACATCATGCAAGGCAAGCATCTTACCTGTTGTACTATTTCTCTGGCATTGGAAAGCACATGTTTGACTTTAGATCTTAGCTTTTTAGAGCTCAAGTCTCTTCAAATGTATTTACATGTACTTTTGTTTTATAGCATATATAATAATTGTAAGTAATTAAGCATATAATTGCTGTAATAATAAGATTTTCCTGTCAGAATGCACTTCCATATTTCCATGAGTAATGCACCACGAAGGTTATAATGTATGAATAGGTGTCAAAAAATAAATAAAAATTTTATAATGATGAGCATTTTTAGTCAATTTAAGCACTTATTAATATTTTCTTGAGACTACTTTCTTTATACTGGCCATAGTCTTTAATTTTTGTTCTTTATATATTTTTTGTTCTTTATATTTATTGTGAAAATTTAATTATGCAAACTTTATAGCAATTTATGTTGTACTACATATTTAATATTATATTTAATAAAAGCAAGATGCATATTAAAATAGAAATTATGTATAATTTTAAATGAAAAGATTTTTTTAGTTTATCATTAGTGTTTCCAGTATTCTCCAAAGCAGTCACCTAGAGTTTTTTGAAGATTATTCTCATATTAATCTTTGAAAATATGAAAATACTTATTTATGTTTAGCTATTTATATTTTACTAATTAATATGGTGATATTTCTATGAGTCAATACTGGGCTAATTCTAGCAGCAATGAGCTTAGTTCTCTTCTTATTTCTGGTCTTCCTTTGTGACAGATAATTTATAGTTAATATATGTCTTTTGTATATATGTCATTAAAAACAGCTTACAGACTATTATGCTTAGTGAACTGAGCCAGAGGGTGAGGAATAGACATAGAATAGTCTCACTCATCTGCAAAATATAAGAAAAATAAAAGACAATATGGTAATAATACCCAGAGACAATAGAGCTGAACACTGGGAGGACCAGCTCATGACATGAACCTTGCCACAAAGAGTGGTAAATGTTGTTAGAGCACTAACCACACCAACAACTACCATAACAAAACAAAAATACAAAAAGCACAAAACCTTGGTTATTTATATATATATTTTTTACCTTCATTTATTATTATTATTATTATTTTTATTTACCTATCTATTTTGGTCGATTTCTCTGTTTGGGTGTGATTATTGAAATTGTTGTCCCCAGTTATATTTATTTTTTCTCTCCCTTTCTTTTCTTTCGTTATGTGCTATGCCATGTTTCTTATTTCAAGACCATGGCGTGTGTTTTATTTGTTTGTTTTTGTTTGTTTTGTTTTTTGTTTGTTTTTTTTGTGGTGCTTATCGAAATAGCTGGAGTCCTCACTGGATATTTGACACTTCTCTTGGTACTGGTGGAGTGTTTCACCTTCTCTTTCTCCTTCATCTCCCAAATCGATGATGAGAGTCTCTAGAAGGATTCCGCCCATTTTCGGGGTATTAGACTCTTACCCCAGTTTATTACTTTTCTCTTTTTCAGGCAAAACCACGCAACTTGAAATAACTAGTCCTGCCTCCAGTTAGAGGGGGAAATAAGGGAGACATCAAGACCAAACAGGTGCAAGACTACTAAGTAGTAGGTTAGATACAGAGGGGACCACATATTCTAGCCGCCCTGGGGGTGAGGGAAGAAGAAATGGGAGGGAAAACAAAAATGGAGGTGTAGGGAGGACAATTTGGTGATGGGAATTTCTCCTGATTTTATGTAAATATGTACCTAAAATATTATTGTCAACAATATGTAAGCCACTATGATCAAAATAAAAATTATATTAAAAAAACAATGATAGTGAGGGAGAGAGGCAGAATGCCTATCTGAGAGACAGGCCAGGGGTTAGAGTGGGTGTGGGAAATGGAGGACATTGATAGTGGGAATATTGCACTGGTGTAAGGTGGTGTAAATTTTATGACTGAAGCCCATGTATGAAAAAATCATTGTAATCACGGTGTTTAAATAAAGAAATAAGTAAAATAAAAAGGAAAAAAACAGTTCATAGCAACAGAATTAATTTTTTGGCATATATTTTAAAGTGTTAAGATTTGTAACTATTTCTATAGTGCCATTTATGAGTCTTGAGGTCATAATTGTGTTAACATTTGTGCTTTTTTTGTCTGAAGTTTCTATGCCTCCACCAACACCAAAGTGTTCTAGACCTTCCACCATTTTGTTTGAATGAACTATTCTCTGGTCTTTTTTTTTTCCAATGTACTACCTTCCACCTCTTGTATAAGTATTTTAATCAAAGTCCAAAGATTTATCATTAATACTTTCCCATTTCATTGTGTTCTTTTTCTAACATGTATAAATAGATTTAGTTTCTTGTTCTACCTCTGACTTGTTTTGCTGAACATAATCACCCTTAGATCTATCCAACTTAGATCATAAGCAACTTAGAACATAAGAATCCTTAGATCTATCCAATGATTTTATTTGTTCCCAGTTAAGTAATTTATACTTATATATCATCTATTAAATATGTTATATTGTATTTTTATTCATATATTATTGGACATTTGGCTTGTTTCCACTTCCTGTCTATTTTAAATAGTGCTCCAGTGAGTTTACATGTGCACTGAAGAGAAATGTTTTGTTTTGGGGGAGTGAGGGACCTTATCCATGTCTGCTGATTTAATTCTTTTTTAAAAACTTTTCATTATTAGTATAATCAGCATTATTTATTTCTAAAGAAGTCAAACAATCTCACTGAACATCAATATATTATCTGGTGGAAATATAGAGAAATTAGGAGAGCAAGAACAAATGATAGCTGTGTAAAATAAGATGTCAATTATTGCAGGGGGGATAAGAATTAAAAAATAATCACCGTTTTCATATTTTTTCTTATTATATTTGGGTACTTAATAATTTTTGGAGGGTGACACATCCAATAATGTTATTTAAATTGAAGGGGGAGCCAGTGATCAAATAGGATTGGTTGCATGCAACACAAACATTTTGCCCACTGTAATATAGCTCTAACACCCTTCATAACTTTTTTTGGGGGGGTTGGGTCACACCCAGCAGTGCTCAGAGGTTACTCCTGGCTCTGTGCTCAGAAATCGCTCCTGGCAGGCTCGGGAGACCCGATGGGATGTCGAGATACAAACCACCGTTCTTCTGCATGCAAGGCAAACACTCTACCTCCATGCTATTTCTCCAGCCTCAACCTTAATAACTTTTATAATAATTTTATTTTTTAGTTTTCATCTTATAGATTTATTTATTTTTCTATTAATATACTTATTTAAGCACCATTATTGCAAACATGTTTGTAGTTGAGTTTCAGTCATAAAAAACAGTACACCCTTAGTGGGTAGGGCACTTGCCTTGCACCCGCCGGACCCAGAACAGATGTGACTTCTATCCCTTGATCCCTTTAAGTCCCCGAGCCTGCCAGGATTTCTGAGAGCAGAGACAGGAGTAAGTGCTGAGTGCTGCCAGGTGTGGCCCCCAAAAGCTAAAACAAAACAAAACAAAAAACAAACAACCCCAGCAAAAAACCCAAAACAAGCTAGACTTGATTCTTCAGATTGCTCATTTAGGATTTCATATTTTCTTATTGGCTATCAGTGCAAATCGACTTGTCCAGTGATGAGAGTGAATTAAAGTAGAAGTTTTCTTTCAGTTCTGTTTGTAAGTGCTTTGAAAACTTGTACCTTCATTTGGTACATATGTACTAGTAAGTTAAGTTCTCTTGATTTTTAATTAATATGGTGTCCATTTCTATCTCTGACCTTTGTTCATTTGAATGCCTTTTATTGTATATTTCATCCTTATATTGTTTTTTAGTTTTTTATTAGTCTACATGATTGTTTCAATCTTTCACTCTGAATATTTTTTGTTATGAGAAATCAGTGTGTTTATTTTAAACAGCAGAAGTTTGAATTTTTGTGATTAATTCTATTTATTTACATTCAGAAAGATTATTGAATGTACAAAATATATTGCATTTTTTCAATAACAATTTTGGTTTTCTTTTATTTTGTCATTGTTACTTTGTGATTTAGTTGTTTTCTTTGATGGAAAATTGTTAAAGACCTTTTATGCAGTGATCTAATACCATTTGTCTCCTTTTTGGGGGGCACACCAGGTGACACTTCGGGGTTACTCCTGGATATTCTCTCAGAAATTGCTCCAGGCTTGGGGGACCATCTGAGAAGCCAGGGGATCAAACTGCGGTCCGTCCTAGGTTAGCACATGCAAGGCAAACACCCTACTGCATGCGCCACCACTCTGCCCCCCCATTTGTCTATATCTCTTTTTCTTAGTTTTCATATTCTTTATTTTTTGTCTTTAAGAGATTTTTTATGTAATTTTTATTTTAATCATAGTGCTTTACATATCTTTCATAGTAATATTTTAGGTACATATTAACATTGAATCTGGGGAATTCCCATCACCAAATTTGTCCTCCGTCCACCCCCATTCCCATCTTGCCTCCCATATCCCCCATTCTCACCCCCCGGGCTGCTAGAATAAGTGATACCCTCTGTGCCTAGCTTACTACTTAGTGGTCATACAACTGTTTGGTCTTGGTACTCTCCATTATTTCCCCATCTATTTGAGAGGCGGAACTAGATCGCTCTTGTTATGTGGTTTTGTTTGAGGAAAAGAAAAGCAATCCAGAGGTCTGACTGAGACAATTACAACTGGACGAGTCTTCTGGAAACATAATGAAAGACTCTATCCCAGACTCTATCCTAAACCCTAGGATCAGAGCAATGACCAAGACCACCAATTATAGAAGATGGATTAAAATGATACTGAAGGAACAGAACTTCTAGAACCATAAAGAAAGACTTCATCATAAGCTCCACTCCTTGACCCGTGCAGATACCAAGATCTCTAGATACAGAGGTCTAATTTTATAACCCATGACTGAGCAGAAGTCTTCCATACACCACAAAAGCACCAAGGGGAGAGTAAATTAAGATGCAAGGAGTTTATAGTTAATGCCGTGACAGTATACTTCAAGGGTGGAGAAACCCTGTATCTCTTAGGCCAAGGGAATTCCTTTACTAATGTCCCCAATATTTACTGAGCCTTATGCAGAAGATAAAAAAAAAAGCACAAAATAATCTTTTTTTATTTATTTATCCATTTTTTTTTACTTCTTTGTTTTGGTGTGGATATTGAAGTTGTTGTCTCCAATTTTCTTTTTCTTTTCCTTTTCTTCTTCCTTTTTGTGCTCTGTCATATTTTTTATTTCATGATTATTATGTGGTGCTTATCTTTATTGCTGTAGTTCTCACTGGATATTTTATTTGATATTTCTTTTTGTATTGTGGTGCTTCACTTTCTTTTTTCCTTTAGTCTCTCAAACTGAGGATGAGAGCCTCTAGAAGGACTCCGCCCATTTTCGGCTTATTTGATTCTTTTTACCCGATTTGTCTCTTTTTGCTAATTTTTTCTGGGTATTCTTGTTGTGGCTACTGAATTCTTTATAATCAAAATTCTAAGCTTATATTTTTTTTAACTTTCAAAAAATAATCCTAGGGTCAGTGTGGTAGAACTGAAACCCTTTTTCATCTTTGACTCCTTATATTTTTTCAAATTTCATGACTTATTTTTATTCTTCTGTTGACTATAGTTTCCTTACTTTCTCATTGGTAACCATTCAATATTTAATGTAGATCTACTTTAGGCAAAACAAAATGTCCTCCATTATTGTTTGTATAAGAATGTGCTCATCATACCCTCAAATCTCAAAGATAATGTCACCAGGTGTCACTGTCTATGGATCCTGGGAATGGATTTTATGTCATTGTCTAGTCCATGTTGGTAACAACAGGGGATTATAATCTTCAATACTCAGTCATTTCTGTTTTTCAAAGTTTAATGACTGTGTGTATGTGTGTGTACATGCGTGTGTGTGTGTGTGTGTGTGTGTGTGTGTGATGTTAATCAGTTCTAGGTTGAACTAGTTAGTAGTCAGTGTTGTGTTTCTGGCTGGTAGAAACCCATGGTTTGATATTGGTATTATCTAGCTTGGCCTGTGTCAACAAGTTGATCTGCACCTTTGCTTTTGCCACATGGATTAATTTATTTATGATCTCATGTGTCTGGGAATGAATTTGATTAAATATAAAAGAAGACCAAGAGTGAACAATTTCTACCACCATCTACTTAGTTAAAAAGACCACCAATTTAATGTAAGGGTTATAGAGTACCCAGGATTACTTAGTTTACCTAGTCATGATCTGGGACCTCAAGGCCCACCCCTAGTATGTTTGAAAATTTGACCATTTTCTATTTTTTTATTTTTTATAATATCTTCATTTAAGCATCATGATTACAAGCATGTTTGTAGTTGGGTTTCAGTGATACAAAGGAACACTCCCCTTCACCAGTGCAACAATCCCACCAGCAATGCCCTCTATATCCCTTCTCCTCCACCCCTGCCTCTATTCGAGTCAGGCATTGCATTTCTCTCACTCTCTACCATTGTCATGCTAGTTGTTAGTGTAATTATTACTCTAACTGCACTCACCACTCTTTGTGGTAAGCTTCATATCAATGGCTGGTCCTTCCATCCTTCATCTCTATGGTCTCTGGGTGTTATTACAATACTGTATTTTATTTTTCTTAAATACTACAGATGAGTGATACTACTTTGTGTCCACCTCTCTCCCTCTGACTTATTTCACTCAGCAGAATAGTTTCTATGTCTATCCATGTATAGGAAAACTTCATGAATTCATTTTTCCTGATGGCTGCATAGTATTCCATTGTGTATATGTATAACAGTTTCTTTAGCCACTCATCTGTTTTGGGGCATCTGGATTGTTTCTAGATTTTGGTTATTGCAAATAGTACTGCAATGAATATGCATAGGGCATTTTTGTGCTGTGTTTTGTGTTCCTAGGGTATATCAAAACTTGTTCTGAATGCTCTCTTGCTGGTTAGAAATTTGGGGCTTGCACTAGGTCTTAATTCTCTGATCATTATAGAAATCTTTTCACTCTTTGGTTTATATTAGCCCTGCGTTTTCCAGACATATAGGAGATATATTTCTCAGTCTTATTTTCTAGACCACACTGGTGTGAGGCATCAAAATGTTATATAATGATGGATATAAAAACCAAATAATACATAGCAGAGCTGTTAAAAAAACTTATATCTGGGCTGATTTTCATTCAAAAAAGGCATAAATATGTATTTCATATCGCATATCTAACCTAGAGTGAGTGCTGCAGAATAAATAATTTTCAAAGTTATGAATAGATGACTATTCTTATTCTAAGGAAAATTATTTTTATAAAAGATTTCTTGTTAATTGAAATTACCTTGAATTTGGTAACATTCTGGTGATAAGTTTAAATAGAAAGCTTTAGGTATATTGTCTGACTTTTGTGTGGATACAAGGAATCACAACTAGCTTTCTTAAGAAAGAATAATATATTAGGTGAAATTAAATAGTTTAAAGGGCATTTTAAAAGGCTGTAATAATGGGCTAGAGCAATAGCACAGTGGTAGGGAATTTACCTTGCATATGTCCGACCCTTTCGAACCAGGGTTCATATTCCTAATGTTCCTTATGGTCTTCCCAGCCTGCCAAGAGTGATTTCTGAGCACAGAGTCAGTCAGTCTAGAGTCACAAGGGACACCCGAGCACCACCCATGTGGCCCCAAAACAAAAACAAAAAGAAAAAGTTTGGAATCAGTAACTAGAGGGGAAGAATAGTTAGTAACTTGCAAAAAGCACTTTTGGACCATGTAGTATTACTAAGTGTAGCCTGTTCTGTTGATGCCAAGATCAAATTGTTGTTGGCAAAAAGGCAGACTGTCATCATCTTTATGACTTTAGAATCACTTGCAAAGATGCACGTGATTCACACAACAGAAGTCATGTGTCAGTACCTAATTTGTTGAGAACAGGAACATTTTTTCTTTGCATTTTATTTTGGAAAATAGACTCACACTTTAAAACTCACAGCATAAATGGGTTGCATTTAAGAAATTTTTAGGGCACCACAAATTTCAAGTATTCAGTAAAATTAATACAATAAGAGCACTTTTAGTGAGTTCCATAAGAACCCATTATTTCTGGAAGCAATACGAAAATAAAGCCCATGAGGAAACTAGAGAATTGAAAATTCATTTCCACCAGAAGTGCTCATTTTAATTCACTTTTAGTGGGTAGATGCTACAGTGATTTTGATTAGTGCTGAAATAGAAGCACAAATGAATAATCTTAAACCTTAGGCATCACATGTACGTTGAAAACTTTTCTTAGATAGCTCATCTACCTTAATTTTGAGATATTTTATTTAGCAATTATCTTTAACAATGAATTCTTAAGGGCAGAGAGATTGCATAGTGATAGGGCTTTTGCCTTGCATGTGGCTGACCCAAGACTGACGATGGTTCGATTCTCGGCATCCTATATGGCTCTGCGAGCCTGCCAGGAGCGATTTCTGAGCACACAGACATGACTAACCCCTGAGTGCTGCTGGGTGTGACCCAAAAACCAAAAATCAAAAAAAATTTTTTTAGCAATATGGAGAGCTAGCTGAAAAATAGGAATAGAAAATTCACATGGCCCAGCTATATCATTCTTGGCATTTATGCCTGAAACATTAAAACATTAATTTGAAGTATACTTACACCCCTATGTTCATTGTTGCACTTAGAACAAATGTCCAGCTATAAATGAGTTGATCAAAAAATACCACACATTCCCAAATCATGTGATTTGTAGTAAAATGGAAGGAACTAGTGGATATCACGTTGAAAGGAGTTAGTCAGAAATAAAAAGCTAGGGACCGGTGAGGTGGCGCTAGAGGTAAGGTGTCTCTGCCTTGCAAGCGCTAGCCAAGGAAGGACCGCGGTTTGATCCTCAGGCGTTCCATTTGGTTCCCCCCAAGCCAGGGGTGATTTCTGAGCACTTAGCCAGGAGTAACCTCTGAGCATCAAATGGGTGTGGCCCCCCAAAACAAACAAACAAACAAACAAAAGAAGAAATAAAGGGCTAGAAACAGAAAAAGATCCCTTTCATATGTGGGGCCTAAAATAACGGAAGATCTGATGCACACAATTGCGAGTGGAATTTTAAAGGCATGGTCATTCAATCTTTGGGGAGGGAGGTGAGTACGCTGGTGATGGTGTACCATTGCAATTATGTGTATTATTAACAATATTCTAGATTATAGAATCTCAATTAATTAAAACAGGTTCCTTCCATTTATCACTCTAATTTTGTTTTTTTGTTTTTTTTTTTTTTTGGTTTTTGGGCCACACCCGTTTGACGCTCAGGGGTTACTCCTGGCTATGTGCTCAGAAGTTGCTCCTGGCTTGGGGGACCATATGGGACACCGGGGGATCGAACCGCGGTCCGTCCAAGGTTAGCGCAGGCAAGGCAGGCACCTTACCTTTAGCGCCACTGCCCGGCCCCTATCACTCTAATTTTAAGTCAAAGCAGGATCAATATTTTAAATTCAAATATCCTTTCCATGAGCTGTACTGTTCTGCACAGTTTGGTTTATATTTCTTTGTTCATATGTTAGATGCTCTTTTCTTATGCTCTCTCTGTTACATTTCAGGTACAATGATCCCATTGTCTTCAGCCTCTTTGGCTCTTTTTAGTGGTGGAGATTGTCATCCATAACAGTGCTTTATAAGAAATTTAATTTTGTAAAAAATAATGTTTTAAATTAAATAATCTGAAATAGACAGCTACAAAGTTGTTCACTTTTGAGTTTCAGTCATCCAACATCCAACGTCCATTCCTTCACCAGTGCACATTTACCACCAATGTCTATAGTTTCCCTCTTAATCTTACCCCCTCATCCTTCTACTGCCTCTAAGGCAGACATCCTCTCTCTCTCACTCTCTCTGAATTTCTTCTTATCTGCTGCATTTCAGTTTAATCAACTTCTTTTTTTTTTTTAATCAACTTCTTAAAAAATACATTTTCTAACCTACTGATAGGTTATTCCTTTTTTTTTTCTGTTACAAAATTTGTGTTTTGTCTGTGAGTACTGATGACCAATTATAATTGCCTTTTAAGGTTTTTTTAATTGCTTTTCTGTCAGACAAAAATAATGTCACAGAGACTAGAGATATTGTGCAGTAAGTAGGACTTTTACCTTTCACACGGCCAACACAGCATCCCAATGGTCCATAGGGTATCATCCATGTTTACAATATATGTAATATATGTTTACATTTATGTTTACAATATAAATAATGTCTACAATATAAATAATGGCTCATCACCTTACAGGCTCATTTATAGTCCTTTACTCTCACCCCCATTGCCTATTACCCCACACTTAACCATTTTTACCCTTAGGTTTTTGCTCCTTATGAAGTAGATCATTATCCTCACTCAAGACAGCTTCTAGCCAGCTCCTAAAGTGAAAAACTAAAATATCACCCTGAGAAGAAATCAATACTCTGTTTCTATTAATCTACTCCCAGAGGCCTCCTGTCCTCCATCTTTCTTCACTGTATACCTGTGCTTGCTACCATACTCAGTTTCTGAGAAACCTCGAGTCATAGACAATTCCTGATATGGGACTACTGAGAGTCCTTTGCAGCCTCCAGGTGGCCAAATCACAGACCAACACCCAGACTCAACACCCTCCCCCACACCGACTATTTCTAAAGACATAAAAGAGATATGCAATCTCCTTTGTATATCTTAGATGTTTTCTCTTAACATCTATAACTCTTTTGAATATCCTCTTATAGAGTGACAATTTTGCCCACTGGTTTTTTCTTTGTTTGTTTGTTTTTTCCCTCCTTTGGTATCTGTTCAATAAGGAATACTGGTAGAAGAATCTCTCTGTATAGAATTCATGTTAGAACCAAGTTACAGGAATGCTGGTCTTGTTCCTTCGACCCCCACAATACCTTGTGGCATTGTTCCTCTTTTGTAAGGCACATTAAAATGGAAAAATATTACATTATGCAAACAAATTCTTATCTAATAGAGATGGGAACACAAATTTTGTAATGCAGTTAGGCCTTATACCCTGAACATTGGCATAATAACTTGGCTCAGGCCTCAGAAGAATGAGCATTGCCTATACACCCCTGAACCATGGATACCATCTATGGAAACAATCACAATTTCCTATAACATTACCAGGAAGTAAACCTCTACTAGGGAAAACCCTACCAATGCTCTGGCATTAACTTACTCCAAAGAGTGCTCTCTTAACACCCAGACGACTTATTAACAGCAACAACCTGCTTTCAGGGCAGGTTTCTCCTCATCTACTGGTGAAGTGAAACTAGAGGACTCTCCACATCAACCTGACTCCACCGATGAAGGAAATGTGCAGAAACCAGAATCTTTAACTACAGAAACCTGGCATCAGCAACAGCTAATGTGCAAATAAGAATGACTCAGGGGTTTGGCAGCCTGATATGCCTGGAGCCCAGAGTCAGTCTTATGCCAGAAAACTTCAGGGGTGAGGCCTCCTTGTAATTAGGCTAAGACCTTTTTTCTGTTTTCCCCATATTTTGCTGGGTCTATGCAAACAATGGCAATTGCCACTCTCACACTGTTACTACTGTATTTTTTAAACACTTATCCTTTTAGAAAGAAAGAAACAAAAACATCTTACTAAACTTAAAAAAATATATAACTGTAGTAAAATGTCTTGAATTCAGGCAGGGGATGGGAAGGAGGGAGAGGGCATTGGTGGTGGGAATGTTGCACTGGTGAAGGGATGTGTTCTGTTTATGATTGAAACCCAACTACAATCATGTTTGTAATCATGGTGCTTAAATAAATAATCTATATTAAAAAATAAATATTTACTTCCTCTAAATTGATGCTAAAATTTTATTGTTGCCCATACTAGAGTTAAAGGCAAAAAGGAAATATGTATTATTAGGAAGTAAATTAGGAAGTAAATTTTTGCTATGGCAATGTGGTACATAATCATAACATAATCTCCCTTAGAATAAAATTACAGGAACAATATTTTATTCTAAATTAAAATGTCATATTGTTTCTGAAACTTCGTTTTTTATTTTGTTATTGGTCTTACCAAGCATAGTACTGTGATTGGTTTAACAGTATTTTTGCATACAAACACAATTGTAAAAATTAGCAGGAAATGAACTCAGTGTGAGGTAGAAAAAATAATCTTGGAGACAGTCCAGTTGCATCATCTGATGATATGTCTGGTATGAAGGTATAAAGGTCTCAAGACCTTTAGTCCTATTAGGGGAAGATGCTATTCTCTTCAGAACTGACAGAATTCTTGTAAGAGGAGCAATGAATATATTTAGAAATTAAAAATTTCTTGGTAAAGTAGAAGACTAACCTAGTCCTTTTTGATACATTATTAAAAAATTTGGGTCTTCTGTTCCTATCATGAAAGTACTTTTAAATTTGCAATGAAGACTATAATTTTATGAAATATTTATAAGACTACCTGATTAAAATGGGCAGAAGTCATGTGAAACCCAATGCATCCTTAAATAATGATGCAGCTATTGCCAATTGATACTTCTTGACCTTTAAGAGTGATTAAAAATTCTTCCAACAGATTGTGAACAAGTCTTCGAAAGGTAAATACATAACAAGTAAAATGTACAAGACAAACTTTAAATTGTGCCATGACTACATTTTATAGAAAATGATTAAAACTTAATTTTATAATAATTAAAATGTTAAAATAACTTCTGAGAGATTTTTCACAGGATTTTTAAGGTAAAAAATTAGTTCATAATTCTGTATTTGTCCTAAGAAATTAAATACTTTGAGCAAGTTTCTACAACTATAAAATGAGAGTAATAATACTATGTTAAAGATGAAACTTTAAGGCAGTAAATGTGATTTTTATGTATGTAAATGAACAATATATATATACACATTGATGTGTGGATATATCTAAAATATATGAAACTGTAGTCATAGAATCTGAAATGAAATTTTCATACCAATTGGTATATTCTTAATATTATCATATTAATGATATTATATTTTATTGAAATTATTTGTTTCAATGAAATAAAAATTTTAATGCATTTCATTATTTTTTCTGGATTAAGAGGGATTAAAAGCCAATGATATATGCTCAGATGTATATATTGAAGCTTCAGATAGTTTGTCCCACTGTACTAAGTAGGTTTTATTTACTGTGCTTATTAAAGTTTCACAATGACTTAATGATCATTTATAATTTCTTCTATAAATTTGCAAAATATTCCTCAGCATGATAATTTACAATTAAAATATTACAGTTGATAGAGTAGTACAGGAGGTAATGCTCTTGCTTTGCATGTGGTTGACATAGGTTTGGATGTCAACACTACATATGGTCCCCTAAACATTCCAAGTGTCATTGAGCACAGAATCCTGAGTACCATTGGGTATGTTCTTAAACCCCAAATTAATTTCAATTAGATTAAAATATATTTTATTAGCCTAAAATATATTTTTTCAATAGGTTGGATTTTTGTCCAAGTGTCTGTGTAAATCTATTTTAAAATAGATTAATTTCAGGGGCTGGCATAGTGGCGCTAGAGGTAAGGTGTCTGCCTTACCAGCGCTAGCCTAGGACGAACCACGGTTCTATCCCCCAGCATCCCATATGGTTCCCCAAGCCAGGAGCGACTTCTGAGCGCATAGCCAGGAGTAACCCTTGAGCGTTACCGGGTGTTGCCCAAAAACAAAAACTAACAAAAAAGATTAATTTCAGAGTTCTATGAATAGAATTAAAACTATTTCTGTATGAACAGTAATTTTATGGCTGTGTAGAAGTCCAGGGAATAAGGCTTTGATTTTCATGCATATACATAAAGGATCTTTGAATGAGCAGAGAGGTATTTAGAATTTAAAAGCAGATGACATAGTCAGTCAGTTAAATAAATGTTTATTTATTTTAAGGAACTTCAGTATCATTGATAAATGAAATAGACTAAAACATCGTTAAGATTTGTATGATATTTGCTGTGAATAAGTTACAATTAATAATGAAGTCATCAGACTTACTATTTATAACTAAAATCTGCATTTACATGGAAAGTAGGAGAGTTGTAGGTTGTGAGAGGCAAATCTTTAGTTCTTTCCACCCATTTATCTTCTGTTGATATGACTCTTGGGCATAGACTTGAAGTCTCAGAGAATTAGTTTGTGCTCTGAAGTGGTTGGGAGTTTATTTAAAAAATGTGACATAATTTAGTTGTTAAATTCATTAGCCAATTTAGATAAGAATTTGATTATTAAATGTAGAGGATAACATTCTATACTCTCCCATTATTTTTAGAGGTGAACTTCTTAGGATATTTAAAACTCACTCCTGTAAATAGAGACAAAATAAAGAATGAAAAAGAGCATTTCAATTCTCTAAAGAGAAGAAAAACAGACAGAATTAATTTGGAGCATTGCATATGATAAATCTTGTGAGTTATCTTGGACCAAAAATATCCAATATTTTTAATTTAGTAGATTTTTAATTTAGTAGATTCTAGAAATTTACCTAAGGGAATGAGAATGATCTGAATGCCATTTAAACATTATTTTTTATTAATGTTGCTACCTAACATAAATTTTTATAGCAAAAATAAAGGCATAGAAACCTTAGGAGTTTTAGCAATAGGACAAAGACACAAGAGAAGGTATTGAAACTAATCAAAATTGGATGTTTTAACTGGACAATGGAATACAATGTAGTAAAAGATGGGGGATGCTAAGATCGTACTTGACTCCAGGTAGAGGGAGGAGAAGTACAAAGAAGAAAAGATATTGAAGGTGAAAGTAAGAAGATGAGGAAGAGAAGCAATAGAGTGAGGAGGGATCAAGGGATACTTCAGTAATGTGATATAGCGTATATCCAAAGCACAGTCAACACAACTGAAAGCATGAGATTCAAACTACAGCAACTTAAAACTGTGCCCGTCAAAGTGGTCAACTGAAAGGTACAGGGACAAGAGGAAACTTGGAATGTTGCTGGAAAGAAGTTGACACTGAGGGTGGGATTAGTGTTAGAACATTACGTGTCTAAAACTCAAGCATCAAGAACTTTTGTAAATCATGGTTCTTAAATCAAAGTATTTAAAATAAAAAACGCTCAAATTGGAATATTAAAAGAAATTCTATTTTTCAAAGTGTAAATAAGTGTGAAGTATAGCGGAAAATATATTGTATGATTTTAATCTGAACATCAATATGATGATCTGTACCATTTCATGAGACAGAGAACACATAGAAGGATTTGATTTATTGTGAAAAATCAGAGTGTTTTTAATAAATGATAAAATGTCTACTTGGAGATGTTAGTTATACACAAAGATACATTTATATATTGTTCTCCAACTTCAAATATGTAAATTACCTTCATGTCACTTTGCGTAAATGTTACCTTTGGTGACTTGGTATACAGTGCATTCTTTTATTGGAATTAATGGCCTTTCCATCATTGATTGTTTTTAACTTCATGATTAAAAGTCAGTTAAGGCATGACTGTATCTGGTAAGCATTTCTAGCTCTTCTCATGCTGAAATAGATGCTCTGGCACTGAAAACCATTTCCCACAAAATTTATAGTGATATCAATAAATTATTTTTAACAGGTTTATTATCATCTATCAAATCATTAGTAATAGCAAATTATGTATTTCTCAAAACATAGTTTGATAAGTCCAAAAGCTGCATGAAAAGTTTAACACAAGTATATTATGAACTGTGTATGCGTGTAGGTATGGGGAATCAAATGGAGAGTTTTAATTATGAAAAACATGCTCTCTGCCACTGAAGTTAGATCCCTGGCCCAAGAACATGTTTTGATTGCATAAATAAAAATATTAGACCAATATATTTCAATTGTTGTTTTTTGGTTTATAGGTAAACCATTTCTAACATCTGAAAAGTCAGCACTTGTAAAGAAGAAATAGATGGAACCAGGGTAATGGAACCTAGAAACAATGTGACTCACTTTGTCCTCTTGGGCCTCACACAAAATCCAAAGGAGCAAAAAGTTCTTTTTGTTTTGTTCTTGCTCCTCTACATTTTGACCATGGTGGGAAACCTGCTCATTGTTGTGACTGTCATTTTTAGTAAGACCTTGGGCACACCAATGTACTTCTTTCTTGCTAGTTTATCATTTATGGATGTCATTTATTCCACATCTATATCTCCCAACTTGATTTCAAATTTGTTCTTTGGGAAAAAAACCATATCCTTCCAATCTTGTATGATCCAGCTCTTTACAGAGCACTTTTTTGGTGGATCAGAGGTCTTCCTTCTGTTGGTGATGGCCTATGACCGCTATGTGGCCATCTGTAAGCCTTTGCATTACTTGATTATCATGAGGCAATGGGTATGTGTGGTGTTGCTGATAGTGTCCTGGTTTGGAGGTTTCATGCACTCAATAATTCAGCTCAGCACTATTTATGGACTTCCATTTTGTGGTCCCAACATTATAGACCATTTTTTCTGTGATATGTACCCCTTATTGAAACTTGTCTGTACTGACACCTATGTCGTCGGTCTCTTAGTTGCGGCCAACGGAGGAGTCATTTGCTCTATTGTGTTTCTTCTCTTGCTCATCTCTTATGTTGTCATCTTGCACTCTCTAAAGAACCTGAGTCAGGAAGGGAGGCGGAAAGCCCTCCAGACCTGTGTTTCACACATCACAGTGGTTGTTCTCTTCTTTGTTCCTTGCATTTTCATGTATGGAAGACCAGCTAAGACCTTCCCAGTTGACAAATCATTGAGTGTATTTTATACAGTCATAACGCCCATGTTGAACCCTTTAATTTACACCTTGAGAAATTCAGAGATGACAAATGCGATGAAGAAACTCTGGAAAATAAAAGTAAATTTAGGCAGTCAATAGGTTGACCAAGAAGTAACTCATTTGATATTAGGCTTGTTCCTTTCAGTGCATAAGTCTTCTTAAATAGTATGCAGAATCTTTTCTTTCAGAAAAAAATTAATTGGAATAATATTATTGCTATTAAAATATTTTCCTCTCTGTTTGAATATAAAGTTGATAAGATGTGTATGATTATATCTAGAAATGTTTAATACCTACAGGCTCAAAGATTTTTTAAATTAAATTACCATGGGCATTTTTATACAGTTATACTAATTGTAATTATTTGATATACAAAGTAGACAGCTATATTTTCTTTCCATTACTTTTAAAAGTTATTTGCATTACATCTTTCAAATATGCAATAATTATTATTAACTATAGCCACCATGCTGTACATTATATCACCAGGATAATAATTATATAACTTCTATTTGCACTTTAAGCCCTTTTGCTCAATTTCACCCAGCCCTTCATTACCATGACCCCTATTTTGCAAGCACCAGTCAGTCCTCTTTGTCTAAGAAAATGTTTTATATTTTGTTTGCTTGGCTTTAGGTTATAAATCTAAGTGATGTATTAAGCATTTGTCTCTGTCTGCTTTATTTCAATTAACATAATGTCCTCAAGATTAATCCATGTCGAAGAAAATGTCAGTATTTCATTCTATCTAAACAATTAAATAACATTCATTGTATAAGCAATTTTCTAACATACTCCATTGAAATATTTGTTATATTATGGTGGTCTGCAAGTAAGCCAACAATATTTCAGAGCTGTAATGGTATATTTATCAAGTTAATTTATCTATCTGTATTATGTATCTCCTACTGAGAAGACTAATCTGAACACTGACAAGCATTTATTTTATAAACTAATAAATTGGAAGACTTTACAGTCTCCATGGACATTGTTGAAGCTTTGTATCCTGTTACTTTTTTTAAATTTATACTATGTCTCCAAGTTCTAGGCACTGATCAAATTTGTGTGTTTGATATAAGTGGCCAATAGTTATATGAAATTATTTATTGTAACTTATTAATGAATTTAAAATAAATAATATATAATTTCATACCAGTAGATTTTATATATATATATATATATATATATATATATATATATATATATATATATAATACAGGAAAAATGTGTTGGGTGGGATGTGGAAAAAAAGAAACTCATATTGTTGGTGAGAATGTTTTATTTTTAAGTCTTTGTGATAAACAGTAGGGTTTTTTTAAAAAGAAGTAATGTCAGAACTTCAATTTGACTCACTGATTCTACTTTTTGGTATCAACCTCCAAACAAAACCATATAGAAAGATATTTCTGCACCAATATACATTGCTCTGTAGAATACAGTAGTCAGGATAGGGAAACAATTCAACATATGAATAGCTAAAAAATTATGGACTACATGCAGAGTGGAATACAATATATCAATAAAAATAATTCTATCAGAGCTGGAGCAGTGGCATAGCAGTAGGGTGCTTGCCTTGCATGCACTGACTAGGACAAACCATGGTTCGATCCCCCAGCATCCCATATGGTCCCCTGAGCCAGGAACGATTTCTGAGTGCCTAGCCAGGAGTAACCCCTGAGAGTCACCAGGTGTGGCCCAAAAACCAAAACCAAAAACAGCAACAGCAAAATAATCCCTTTAATCAAGGCAATTTAGATGTAATTTTATATAAATTTAAGGAAGATGAAAGAGAAATACTGATGATACCAATCATTTGTGGTTTATAAAGTAACAAAACAAATGAATAGAAGATATTGAAGCTATTAAAGGGTGGAAAATCCCTGGACCTGGATTATAAAATAGAAAGCTAAGAAGGGGGAAGTGGAAAGGAAGGAGAGGAGCACTGGAGATAAGAACATTGTTTGAGGGTCTTGGACACTGTGGTGATAAAGAGGTGAGGTAAGTGTGTAAATAAAAATCATGGTTCAGAGGGTGAACAGAGATAGTCCAGTAGTTCTGACACTTGCCTTACATGTAATCAACCTGAGTTTGATCCCACTCATCTTAGAAGATCCCCTGAGACCACCAGAGTTATCCCTGAGTCAAGAGTAAACCCTGACTCCAGTCAGTGTGAGCACCTCCAACCCTCCAAAAAATCATGAATCAAAACTATAAGCCTGTGACCAAAGCTCCAATAATTAAAATTTACAAATGAGTTTTCTAAGAAGGCAGGGTGAGGTTAATTTGAGGGCATTTGTGGAGAGATGTTGTCACTGGGGATGAGTTTTGAGTTGAAACCTGTTAAGCCTGAAGCTCTGATATTAGTGGTATTACAAAACTGTGCCTAAGTAAAATGTGAAATCTAAAACCTAACAAAAATTCTGGGTCGGATTATGTCCTGAAGAGTCAATTTTTAGTGGTTTGAGGTCAGTTGATTACAAATTTGAGGTCAACACACAGGGGGTCAGAGTAGAAATATAAAATAAAGGGAGACTAATCTCAGTATACCAAATAATGATGTGATTAAGACCAAGGTCTGGAGGCAGACTTTATGAGTTTGAATGAAATTTAGAAACAGTTTAAACTACCCATCCTACATTTTCCTCATTTGTAAAATATTGGTAATGACTATGCTGGGATGCTTAAATGAATTAATTTTGTGGCATGATTGCAAAATTAATTCATCTAGTAATTTTTCAAATATAAAGGGAAATACTCACCAATTAATATTTGGAATGATGTTTCTTCTTGAGCTAGAATTCTTTTTGTTCTCCAGATCTCTGAGGTTCTTACCCTGTCTTTCACAAGAGGAAAAGATGCTTCATAGGAGGAAAAGATGCTTTCACAGAAGGCAGTCATAGTTTCACTTCTTTTTCTCCCATTCAGTCTACTTAGTTGTTTCTTGCCTTTTAGGGTCATTATTTGGTCTCTGGAAGTCCTGCAAGCAGCAGTTTTAGTCATGGTCAAAACATTTGGAATCATGAAATTAGCCGGGTTAAGTTTGTATTGTATCTGCCTTGTAATATGACATTGTACACATAAACCAAATTCAGAGTCTGATTTAATATCAATCCTTAAATCTAATAAAAGTATAGCACTTTCCCATAGGAATATTTTAAGTTTTCAATGAGATAATGTATCTAAGCATTTATCTAAGCATTCAGATCAATGTCTGGTGCTTAATGGGCTTAAAAAATGCCAATCATTGATTCTATGTTTTTTCCATCATGGATAAATGATAAAATTTATTGGATATCTTATATATATATTTATTATTTAATATTATGTTAGAAGAAATGAAGAACTTATAGAAAACTAGAAGTAAAACAACTAAAATTAAAAGTGAGATGAACTCTAAATAATTTACTTTAAAATTGAATTTTATAAATTAAAATTATAGTAAAAAATTTAATAAGTAGACTTTTTCTAAGGAAAAGATAATTAATTATTGCTAGAAAGAGTAACAGATAGAGTATTTATGTCTTGCATTCAGCCAACCCTGATTTTATTCCTGACATTTCATAAGGACACTAGGCATTTCCAGAAGTCATTCCTGAGTGCAGATCCAGGAGTAAGCCCTGAATATTTCTTTCTTTTCCTTTTTTGGATTTTGGGCCATACCCAGTGACGCTCAGGGGTTACTCCTGGCTATGTGCTCAGAAATTGCTCCTGGCTTGGAGGACCATATGGATTCTGGGGATCAACCACAGTTTGTCCTGGGTCAGCTGTGTGCAAGGCAAAAACCCTATCGCTGCGCCATCGCTCTGGCTCCAAGCCCTGAATATTTCTGGGTATGGCCCCAAAATCAAACTTCACATGGAGATAATTATTTAAAAATAATAGTTATACAAAATGGTATACTTTTTGTGCTACAATTTGGAAAATGCTATAAAATTATTCTTAATAAGATATCCATGAATTAGACACAATTCTAGCTGTTTAGAATAATTAACTGAAGTTTAGAAAACAACTTTCCAAAGTTCACAAAACTGTTAAATTCCTAAGAAAAGTCTTAAACTATGTAATCTTACTTTATATTCAAACAATATTTTCCTGTACTTCCAAACAACTATTAATTATTTCTATAGTTTCTAGCAATTTTATATGTTTATCAAATCTCTTCCAATTAGAATACGTACTTTATAAAGCAGAAGTATTACAAATTTTTCATTAACACTAGAAATTTGAGTTGATAGAACAGACTTGGGTATAGGGTTTATAACAATTAGTAACTCAAAAATAACTATAATTTTCATATGATCTAGATATCCCCTAATTGATATCTTGTCCTGTTACTCTGTATATCACAAATAAGCAAGAAAATCTGGTATTTGTCTTTCTTAGCTTAACAGGATATTCTCTTGTCCCATTCAAGTTGCAGTAAATCATATGCTTTCATCCTCCCTTGCAGCTGCATAATATTCACCATGCAGATATATCATGCCTTCATTGTTCACTCAATTGTAGTATCACACCTAGGTTGATTTCATATCCTAGAGATTGCTGTAATGCTGCATTTGTCCTTTTGAATGAATGCTTTTGTGTTCTGGGTATAGATACTAAAATGTGGAATTTATGGATTATAGGCAGCTCTAACTTTTCTGAGAAATCTCCATAATGTTTTCCAGAGGTATTGAACTAGGTAACATTCCTACCAGCAGGAACTCTCATCCGAGAGATCCTTTTTACCACATCCCTGCCAACAGATATTGTTCCCAGACTTTTTGATATGTGCCATTCTCACTGGTGTGAGGTGATGTATCCTTGTCATCTGGATTTATATTTCCTTAATAAAAAGTGACTATGAACTCTGTTATGTGACTATTGGGCATTTGTCTCTCTTCAGAGAAATGTTTATTCATCAGCTCTTCCCACTTTTGATAGGGGTTTGGTTTGTCAATCTTTGTAAGCAGAGCAAGAGAGCTGACTTAAAATAGACTTACTATGTGAAAGTATAAAGGATCTTTGCAAGGAGAGGATATATATATATTGTAGACAGAGTAATAACAAATTCTGTGAAATTGAACCCGGCAGGATTGGGTTGCTGAAAGAGATACTGTCTTAACGACAAGACATTGGAAAGGGTTAATTGCCTAAGTTCCACCACTGCTTTCTTTAGGAACCAATCTGACCCTCTATCAATGATCAAGATTTTTTTTTTAATATACCTGTTCAAGGAGTACCTTTATGCTCTGTACCTTTTGTAAACTTTCAATAAACGTACAGGAGAGTAATTAGGTAAAGCAACATTTATTTATTTGGAAATAGCAGAGAATGGTAATTCAGGGCATACAGATTCAGATAAAAACCTAAAATATGGGAGGTGGGAAAAAACAAAACAAAAAAACAAAACAAAACAAAAAATCCCCTTAAATACATCCTGAGGAAGGAACCAGGTTGTGAGGTTTTATAGAGAGAGAGAAAAAAATAAAAGGATGAGGTTGGATATATGAGTAACAAGGCAAATAAAGTAAAACTTGACCTTTTTCAGTAATTTCAAACTCGATATTCTTATATTTCTTGGATTCTGGGAATTCAGGCAATTTGTCACAATCCAGGAGTTTGAATTTGATTCAGTCAAGTAACTTCAAGAAACTTCAAGAAACACACTATTTTAAATATGCTACAATGTCAACTCCTTGCAATGTTGTGTTAGTATCCAATTTTCAGTAACTCAGATATACTTCAAGACTTCACAGATGATCAATTGATTAATTCTGTTATATATCTGTACTTAACTGTAAGTAAAGCTGGGAAATTTAGACCTTTAGATATTTATGGCAAGACATTATATTCTATATGAAACTGAAGAAACATATTTGGATATGTTAGTGGAGACTAGACAGGGTTCCAAAACAAGTATCTGGTGAGACACAAGTCTGAAAGCAAAAGGTGATGCAGGAAATAACCCACACAGTGAAGGGGTACAAGAATGGGTTCAGGAAATTCAGCACTAAAGCAAGGAATTCAACCACCAGGCTTTCTGTTCCTAAAAAGGAACACAGATCAGTGGAAGAAGCCCAAAGAATGTGCCTCTGCCTTCCTCACACCCTGCTTTTATTAGCAAGAATCAGGCCACAATCTGGGGTGGGAGAGGAATGCCAAGTAGGGAATAATCCAGTATTCCATCACCAGATCACACCCTAGGGTGGAGAATGGATACTGATTAGGGTAGGACCATAAACCAACAGGATACATTCAAAGTTCTGGGGGAAGCACAAACTCCAAATTTTCACTGTAGTTAGTGAGTTATCATTCATAAAAATAAATAATATAATTGAGAGTTATCTATTTGCCCTAAAAAGTTTGGTTTCTTCTTACATTTTGTAGTTTGTTCTTTTTTTCCATTCCTTTACTGCTGTTGATTGACATCTCAATGTCTCAAGTGCAGGCATTTTCTTTCTTTCTTTTTTTTTTTAATTTTTATTGTGTCCAAAGTGCATTACAAATCTTTCAGTGCATCATTTATGGTACATAGTGACCACCAGAGCTGTCCTCCCTCCACCCTTGTTCCCAGCATGTATCCCATATCTCCCTCCATTACCCCCCAGAATGCTAGTGCAAGTGTTCTCCACTTTACAGCTTGTTGATTGAGCATCCATTTCACCATCATTGGAGATAAAAAGGATAAGAAAAAAGGGAGAAAAAAGTTGGTAACAACTATCAAAAAAAGAAAGAGAGGAAAAGAATAGAAGAAAAAAGAAAAAATGCACCCGGCAAATAAAAATAAAAATAAATCACCAAATAACCACAAGAGTGAAAAAGGAGAAAAGTGGAAGAAAAAAAAAAGGAAAATAAAGTCAAAAACTAACAAATCAAAACAAAACAAGAAAAAGTAGGAGTGGCAGGATTTGGCTTTCCCACCACTTTTTTTTTTTTTTTTTTGCATAGGCACAGTAAGCATTGGGGAAGAAAGGGAATTCCGTGGCCTAAGAGATTCAGGGTTTCTCCATCCTTGAAGCATACCAACATGGGATCAACCCCTGGCTTCATATATACTGATTACCCCATCCCAAAGGCTTTTTTGTGGTGCCAGGAAATTTTCCTCTCAGTTGTGTGTGAGAAAATCAAGCCACTGTAACTAGCGATCTTGGTATTTGTGCAGGTTATAGGTCAGGGTCTAGGATAGAGTCTTTACAATTCTAGAGGTTCCTATCCATCATTGTTGTTGTGTTCAGTCTTCTGTAACGCTTGCACCCTGTTTTCGTTCAGTCTCTAAGCCGAAGCCTAGGATATTATGGATCCAAAGGTTCTGCTCAGTCTCTGTTTTCCAAGTTGGGCCTCTGCAATAAGACATCTTGTTGTTGTTGGAGTCCTGGGCTACAGCCTAGGGTAGGGTTTTCCTTATTGGTCCCAAGGTAGGTTCTGTTCAGTCACGGTTGTCAAAGTCAGTTTTCTGTTGTTGGTGCTGTTATTTTTCACAGTTCAAAGGACAATACCTCTTCTGATTTCCATTTAGTGTTAGGTGATGTGATAGGACAACCTGATCTTAGGTCAAGTTGTCCTTTCCTCATTGTCATATCAAAACTGGCACAAGTTGGTGCAAGAGCAGTGTTCTAAATCTCCCAAAGGAGCTAAGTTCCTGGTGGTGTCGCCTGGAGCTGTATCAGTTCTACATCTGGAATCTGGGGTTGGGATTGGACTAACACTGTCCAATCTCCTGGAGACTGCGTTGTATCCACATGACACATGTTCAGGATGGGAGGCACCCTTCTGCTAGAAAAAGTGTGAGTTCTTATCCCTAGAAGATAAGATCTTGTTTCTGTGTCTATGGTTCCCCCCCCCCCCTTTTTTTTACTGTGCCCATACAAAAATGTATGGTGTCATACTGTGTTACTGGTGCTATTCTGGGTAAGGATGACAGGCTGCACACACAGTCTCTGTGGTCTGGTTTTGATTAGCCTTAGTTCCTAACTCAGTAGGCACCAAGACCGACCTCCTGCCCCAACTGACCACCTTCCAGCTCCTCAGTGAAAGACACCTTTGGGTCCTTGTTCTCATGCCTCGGCAAAGAACTACAACCAGCACGCCTGCTGACTCATGCTGATGGCCTCTCTCACCCCCACCAAATCGTGGACTATTGCATGATACAGGAATCAGCTTCAGCAAAATCCCCAGCTCATGGACACTATAAGGTCCCGTAATGCCGCAAAGCATGTCTCAAACTCAAATCCAAGGCCTGTGATACGAAAAGTACCTTGGCTTTTACTCCCCACAAGAATATATCAAAAGACTTAATTGGGAGTCTTATATTGCCTATGGAAGCTCAATGCCTGTATAATAATACATCTTAAGATGTGTATTCCTAAATATACAGGTAGCCTCCTCCAGCACTTGTTTTATTTGAATACCTTTTCTTCTCAGTTTTATTTATTTGTTCTATTTTAATATATACATTTTTTTCTCTGTCCTTACCATTTTTGGTGCTTCTTGGTAAAAAAGCCTTGACTGGGATAAAAATGCAGACATTTTCAATGTTGCATTACATTACACAAAGTAGTGCTAATAGAGTTCAGTTTAAATATCTGTTTTTATCAGTCTTTCCTGGTTATGTTTTCCATAGTAGAATTCTTCGTCTTATTTTTTGTCATTGTAACTAGTATGTTGCTTCATAGACACTAAACAAAATCATAATCATAATGTTGATATCATTTTGTGACCTATTAAAATATAAGATTAACACAGTATGATATTTAATGTTTTCATTGACCTGGTAATTTTTGTACTCATTTATGTATCCTGAATTTAGTTATTCTAAAATTAAAAAATTGAATAAATTTTTAACACAGATAACCATACTTCAAGAAAGAATACAAACAATGTTAAATAAACAAGGAAAACTCTTGGGGACATATAATTTAATTTGGAAAATATTTTTTAAATATTAAAGGAACAAAGAAAGTTGACTGTTACTTTATTCATAAAGGGCAAATGCCTCATAATAATTAGAATTTTTTTACCTCTCTCTGACATAATTATCTAATTTGATCTATTATTATTTTTATTACATATAGATGTGCTTTTAAAGTTTTATGAAAAGCCCCAGTGAACTTAATTAAATAAGAGTAAGTTTGGAGTGATTCCAGCTCAAACACTTGATAAAAGTTAGAGGGATAAAATGTTCTTTATATCATGATCTTTGTCTCTATTGGTAGAGGATGATATGCTTTTAAAAGTTAATATTTAGGTAGGTTTTTGGTAGACTTTAAGGTCTGACACAAATTAGCACAAGTCTCTCACAATTTCTATTAGTTTGACTACAATCTCAGCAGAATGAGAAGGGCAAAATAGCTAAACGATATTTATCTATTTTAAAGTTTCTGAAAAAAAGTAACTGGGAAAAATAATCTCTTTGAAATTTGATGGCTGTATATTTCACAGTTATGTTTTTTTTATCTTTTAAATAACTTTTCCTACTATGGCAAACCTTTGATTTTTGGGCTATGCTAAAAAATTTCTTTCAAGTGTCCATAGTGCTAATAAAGCAATTTGAAAAGTCAGTACATCTATAGAGAAATTGATTAGTTAACTCAAAACAAATCTTTAAGGAGTAATGCTTTTTTGCTCTTTATTGTCTTTCTGAATAAAGCTAATAAGTGAGTTATGAGTTACGAATACGTTATGAATGAGTTAAAAAGTTTTTCAGCAGATTGTGAACAAATCTCTACAAAGTAAGACTGACAGTAAATTATGGAAACAAGACTACAATTGTGTAAATTCCCTACATAAAAAGTCAAATCATCTTTGAGATAAATGCATCTTAGATTTTAATTCTCTAAACATGATGTGACTGAAATGTCAGGCTTCCTATAGTTCAATTTCTTCATCACTTAAATGAGATGGTCAGTTTGATTGTAAATATTGCATGTGGTACATTAAATTATGAGTATTTCATTGAAATTTACTATGGAAGTTTGCGTTAGTGAGTCCTGTAGTTAGAATAATATTTTAAAATGATCATCATTGTGCTGCTTTGGAAGAATTTGGGGGAGCCTAGTTAAAATGTAGACACGGGTTCTAGAGTGATAGTAGAGTGGATAAGTTTCTTGATTTGCATTTGCCTGGCCTGAGTCCATCTCTGGAATTAGATATGCTCTCTTGAGTTCTCCATGTGTGACCTCTGAGCGCAGGAGCCAGGAATAAGCTCTGAGAACCACTAATCTGGTTCTAAAACCAAACCAACCCAAGCAAGTGCAAAGATGACAGAAATGTGGTTAGTTCAGTGTGTATGAAGACAGTAAGAGAAGTGGAAATGTTCATGTTTTATGAGTAGAATTAATGAAAAAGTTAATTTTATCAGTATAACTAATGTAAGTTCATGGTGAGTTAACGGTATCATATTTACTATTAAATAATTGCATGTAATTGTTAATAACAACTAATAACAAGGAGAATGTATATTCTTGATTGTGGAAGATAAAAAGTTTTCTGAGCAATAAATTGTAGAAACCCAATATTGGATATAATACATGCTTATATTTTTAAATAAGGGCAGGGGAGATAGGGGCTGCAGATATACATTAGGATTTGAAAAGCTTCAGCATGTATTTTTCATAAAATGGAAATAAGTTTAATTAAAGTTCCCAAGAAAAAGTTATTTTGAAGCATTTATGAAGTATAAAAAAGTTCAAAAGAATGAACTTTACCTTAAAATTTACTAACTTTAAATATATAAATGAACTTGAATGGTTTTCAAATATTATACTCTTGTAGCCACAAGACCATAATGAAATATATTTTCCCTCTTCTGTTTTTTTCTTTAACTTTAAAAACTCAGATGAGGCATTCTTTTTTTTTTTAAATATCTGTATTTAAACACCATGGTTACAAACATGTTATAGTTAGGTTTTAATCATAAAATGCATACCATTCCTTCACCGGTGCAATTCTGTATTTGTCATTCATTTCCCTCCTCCCCTATCCCCTGCTTGTGTTCGAGACAGGCATTCTGTTTCTTTCACTATCCCTCTAATTCCAATTTAGTTAATTCTTACACTGATTCTTAGTATTATGTGGATATTTTTTCCTGTGCCATATTAGTTTTTTTTTATTTTTAACATTTTAACTGAAGTCACATTGCATAATAAAATTATGGAAAGTTCAGTTTCCCATCATAAAAATCAACACGTTTTATTCTCAATCATATAATTATACTGAAAAAATTATATCACTTACCATATAATAGGCCCTTGTCTTGTCTTCCACATTGATGATTGTTAGTTGTTTTTATAGTTTAAGGTTTAATTTTGCTTTCTTTAGTTCTTTCAGTTGTATGGTTGTCTATATAGCGCATACGAGTGAGATCAGATAGTATTTGATTTTTATATGGCATTTGTGTTTTTTGACTATTTTACTAAACTTAGTGCCCTCTTTCTAAGGTTGATTATGTTTATGCAAGTATCAAGATCATAAAATCCTTAATTTTAGAAATGGGAAATTGTATTTATAGTGATATTTATTATAATTGATCTGTAATTAATTTATTCATAACATGTCCTATAACTGTGAGTGGAGAACTAAGTTTAATTTAACTCAGCAATCGCAATGTGTGAAAAAATTGAGAAAAATATACTCCTTAACATTTTTGAAATGAAACTAACATGAAATTTAAAAAAATAATACCTTTGAAATTCTCTCGTCTTATAAAGTTCTAAGATATGAAATTGGCATCTGTAAAGGATAGATGGAATCAAAGAACAACGTGACTTACTTTGTTCTCTTGGGCCTCACACAGAATCCAAAGGGAAGGAAAATTCTTTTTGTTCTGGTCTCATTTTTTTACATTTTTGACTATGGTGGGCAACCTCCTGATTGTTGTGACTGTAACATTCAGTAAATCCTTGAACACTCCAATGTACTTTTTTTCTTGCTACTTTATCTTTTATGGATGCCACTTTATCTTCAGACATCACCCCCAGATTAATTGCAGACTTATTCTTTGAAAAAAATACTATCTCCTTTTAATCCTGTATGATCCAGCTCTTTACAGAGAATTTTTTTCGGTGGATCGGAGGTCTTTATTCTGTTGGCAATGGCCTATGACCGCTATGTGGCCATCTGTAAGCCCTTACATTACTTGGTTATTATGAAGCAATGGGGGTGTATTGTACTACTGATAGTGTCTTGGGTTGGAGGTTTTCTGCACTCAGTAGTTCAACTTAGCACTGTTTATAGCCTCCCATTCTGTGGCCCCAGTGTCATTGATCACTTTATCTGTGATATGTATCCATTACTGAAGCTTGTCTGCACGGATACCTATGTTATTGGTATCTTAGTGGTAGACAATGGAGGAATGATTTGTAGTGTCGTGTTCCTGTTTTTAATCATCTCTTACGTTGTCATCTTGCACTCTCTAAAGGACTTGAATCAGGAAGGGAGGCGGAAAGCCCTCCAGACCTGTGGTTCCCACATCACTGTGGTTGTTCTCTTCTTTGTTCCTTGTATTTTTGTGTATGCAAGACCTATGAAAACTTTTCCCATCGACAAATCATTAAGTTTGTTTTATACAGTTATAACACCTATGTTGAGCCCCTTAATCTATAGCCTGAGAAATTCAGTGATGACAAATGCTATGAAGAAACTCTGGAAAAGAAAAGTCATATCAAGTAGTCAGTAAGTATGGCATTCATTATGAAGAGAAATATTCAACATCATAAATCAAAGCTGAAATAATTGTTCTTTTTCTCCAAAGGATTTATGATAATTAGAAACTGAGTGCTCTTTTAATAAGAGTTTTCCTGATATAATGTATGTTATTTAATGTCATAGATCATGACTCATAGAAAGATGATACACATATATGGTATAGCATAATGAATAATCTACAATGTTTTCTTCTGTGAAATTTCTTATGGTATACTAAACTTTAATAATGTACATTAATTTATACTTTCATGCCAAGTTTAGTTTAGTAAGATTTGTGTTTATCTTCATATTTTACTGTAATATTTAAAATATTCATTGCTAGGAAAGCATGATCATCAACTTAATTTTTAGCAAATATGAAAATTTTAGGGTTGAACCTCTATATAAACACTAAATTATAATAAGTACTACTAGTTGTTCGAATGAAATTAACACAAAATGTAAATGTGTAGAATAAAACTTGTATTCTATTTTACACTATTCTAAAGAACTACTTCTTTAGATCAAGTCACTGTATTCTATTTCTAGGATTCTTTGAATTATATTGCTGTATGTCATGCAATAAAATGTTATCACTCTTAATGTGAATTTGGTTGCTGTATAGTTTGACTAATTTCTAAGTTCTTACAAAGTTATTTTATGTTTCTCTGGGAAAAATAGGATTTTCCCATCATTCTAAAATGACTTTATTTGAGGCAACTAATACAAACATATCTTTGACATGTCCTTGAGAGTTAAATTTATGAAAATTATGAAATGTCCAAGTGCTCACAAATAATTACATAAAGATATTACAAAATAAATAATGCAGGTATATACTCTAAGCTTATTTTATTTTTGCTTTCAAAGTTCACCTTGTTATGCTACATCATTTGCACTAACACATAGTGAGACTCCTAATGTTAACTAGACATTTGCAGTAAGAATCTTTTTTCTCAAATTATATATATTTTGCATCTCTTTTGAATAATTCCTAGAAACTAATGCTAATATTTAGTATATGTAATTAGCTTCACATAATTTTTACTCTGTAAAATTGTTTGACTAAAGCAGTCCTGAGATTAAAACAATTTTTCCACAATAATGTGAATTTTGGTAAGAAAACATTTTGAAGTTTCCAATCATGAATCACAACAATGACATGATCAAGATCAAGCACATAATTCTCTCTCTCTCTCTTTTTTTTTTTTTTGGTTTTTGAGCCACAACTGTTTGACGCTCAGGGGTTACTCCTGGCTATGCGCTCAGAAATCGCCCCTGGCTTGGGGGGACCATATGGGACTCTGGGTGATCGAACCGCGGTCTGTCCTACGCTAGCACTTGCAAGACAGACACCTTACCTCTAGCGCCAAGTACTTAATTCTTAAAAAGCTGTTATCAACATTGAGTGCATCAAAGTAGAACATAATATTTATTGATCTAATATTTTGGACTTTAGAAAAAATGATAATTTGAATCTTTCTGTTGTGAATAATATTCCAAACATGGACTAGCTTTTTTTTGTTTGTTTGTTTTATTTTAATTATGACAACAAAGATGCAAAGAAAGAGGACAGGGTAAAGTTACTGTGGAAGCCCAATCACCCATAAACAGAATTCTCGGTAGTCCCATCGATGATATCCCAGCCTTGAACTTTCAGCCAAAGAACATTAAGAAAAACAAAACTGAACCCATGTACAATACAATTACTTTGTCCCTCAAATCCCCAGTTGTAGTACATACTATTTCTTAGCAGCACACCATATAATCTAAAGACATTAGACTTATGTAACTCCTTAAACATTGAGGGCAAAGTATATTTCTCTAGTTCCATGTACATGCTTACTAGTTTAAGTTAACCTCAAAAGTTTTAGTGGGTTGTTTTTCTTAAGGATTGGAGTCAAGGGAACATAGTAAAAAATGGTATTAAAGTGGCATTTGTTTGCATAGGCCCACCAAAACATAAGGGACATGGAAAGACAAATTATGGTCTAAATACAAGGAGACCCTACCCCTGAAGTTTCCTGGCACAGGACTGACTCTAGGCTCCAGGCAAACTAGTTTGTCCAATCCAAGTCATCGTCTGTAGTGGCAATATACCTCCATTCCTCACATAGTCTCTGTTGTTGGTATCATGCTTATGTATTAAAGATCCTGGAGTCTGCATATCCCATATTGCAGTTAGGATGGTGCAGAGCATCCTCTCGTTTCACCTCACACTTAAGGGGCAATAGAGAGAACCATGTCCTGTAGAGCAGGTCATTGTTGTTGTCACGTCTTCTCAGTGTAAACGGAAGTCTCTTTTTAGGAGGTCGATGTCAGACCCTTGGTAGTGTCTTTGCTGGTAGAGGACTGCTTCCAGCTGTTGGATGTTTCGTAGATAGCTTGCCTGGTTCTGGCGTGAATGGAGGATGCCCATTCTTCTGAGGCCTGTGCCAGGTCATTATATCAATGTTCAGGGTGTAAGGTACATTGTACTGAGATTTATTAGATAAGAACTTATCTGTATGTATGGTGTTTTCCCATTTTAATGTGTCTAGGCAAATAAGGATCAATGCCATGAAGCGTTATTGATGCATCTGGAGGCAATAGGAACAAGACCAGCAATTTCCATGACATAGTTCAATCATAGGCATCAAACTGAGGGACAGTTCCACCAACAATCCTTACTGAACAGCTTACAAAGAAAAGACAAGATGAAAAGTGGATATAAACATCATGGTAGAAGAATATATAGAGAGTTATATCAGTTAAAGAAAATACCCATAAAATATACAAAAGATATATGTGTTCAATATGTGTTCAATTTGTGTCCTTCTAAATAGTTCTAGGATTTGTTAGATCTACTGTATGTCTTAGGTCAGAGATTAGAACTGTGTGTTACTGAAGTTAAGAAGGGTAAATCTGGGGTACTGATGGTTGGGAGGAGCATATGTAGTGCCCCTGCGCAGTTTGCAAAATGTAGACTGGTATGAAATTGCCAGTGACAGCCTGAGTATAGCTGAGTAGCTATCTGCCACCCACCAGATCAAACTCCACCCTCTCTGCCCCACCCTAGGCCAGTCTCCGGACAGACCCGGCCTGGGAGTGGGGAAAACCCAGGGTGCCCCATCAACTCCTTCCAGGAACCCACCTGGAGATCTGGAGGAATGGGGGAGAGGGGGGTCTGGTGACCCAGGTCCGGGCCCCCCTACCCTAGGCCGGGCCAACAGGCCGATGGCACATGCGGAGGCCTGCCAGCTGCCCACCGTGCCGGCTAAAAATCCTGCTCCAGGAAGGGAGAGAGACCCTCCCAAGCCCAAAGGACAGGGATTTAAGCCCCACCGTAGGCCAGTCTCCGGACAGACCCGGCCTGGGAGTGGGGAAAACCCAGGGTGCCCCGTCAACTCCTTCCAGGAACCCACCTGGAGATCCGGAGGAATGGGGGAGAGGGGGGTCGGGTGACCCAGGTCCGGGCCCCCCTACACTAGGCCGGGCCAACAGGCCGCTGGCAAATGCGGAGGCCTGCCAGCTGCCCACCAGTGCTGGCTGAAAATCCTGCTCCAGGAAGGGCTGGACTAGCTTTTTAAAAGCTCTAATCTGGAATAATTTCCAAACTCCTTGGCCATTAATAACATTCTATCTTGTCTTACTCAATTACTTTGTCCTTTGCTTAAAGTCTTAGGGATAATCAAATTCATAGATTTAATGTTTTTTATTTTTTGGGAAAGTTCTATTTGAGTGCAGCAAGGGCCAATTTGTTATCTCATGCTTTTATTTCTTTTATTTACTTTGGGATGCATTGTTTTCTTGTTTCTCTAGTTGACAGATTAGCTTGTTAATTTGAGTTTTTTTTATTTTTCCTGCTTGATTAGCTACAAAATTTCCTTTCAGTACTGCCTTTCTCTATCTCATAAATTCTGTTAATTGGTGTCTTTATCCTATTGCTTTTGAGGAATATTTTGATTTATCTTTGATATGAATGTTATTTAGAAGTATTTTGTTCAATTTCCAGGTATTTAGTTTTTTGACATTTTTTTTTTTTTGATTTTTGGGCCACACCCGGCGTTGCTCAGGGGTTACTCCTGGCTGTCTGCTCAGAAATAGCTCCTGGCAGGCACAGGGGACCATGTGGGACACCGGGATTCAAACCAATCACCTTTGGTCCTGGATCGGCTGCTTGCAAGGCAAACGCCGCTGTGCTATCTCTCCGGGCCCAGTTTTTTGACATTTTAATGGTTGATTTCTATCTGTGGCTTTGTGGTCTGAGACAATATTTGGCATTATTTTAATTTTTATTATTTTATGGATTGTTTATAGCATGTGATCTATGTTAGAGAATATCCCATGAATCAGGAGAATAATGTACATTTATATATATATTTTTTTTTTGGGGGGGGGGACAGTCCAGGGATAAGGCGTTTGCCTTGCATGCAACCAACATAGGACTGACCCCGGTTTGAATCTCGGCACCCCATATGGTCCCCCGAGCCTGCCAGGCTTTGGAGCACAGAGCCAGGAGTAATCCCTGAGCATCACAAGGTGTGACTCCAAAACAAAAACAAACAAAAAATAAAAAATAGTATGTTTTATTAGATCCAGTCCTTCCAGTTGCTCATTTAGGGCTATTGTTTCTTTATTTTAATTAATTAATTAATTTATTGGTTTTTGGGCTGGCCACATCCAGTGAGCTCAGGGGTTACTCATGACATTGCACTCAGAAATCGCTCCTGCTTGGGAAACGATATGGGATGCCGGGAATCGAACCGAGGTTCTTCCTGGGTCAGCGGTGTGCAAGGCCTATACCCTATCACTGCGTTATTGCTCTGGCCTCTATTGTTTCTTTATTAATGTTCTTCCCAGTCATTAATTAATGACTATTTACTAATGGTCATTTATTAATGATCTGTTCAATTATAAGAATGCTGCCTTTGATGTATTTCTTCAGATCTCTTTATATAGTTGCTTTATAAACTTTGTTGCCCCTCATCAGCATATGTTGATGATAATTAAATCTTATGGTCATTGATCCCTTGGTAAACATATAATTTCCTATATTTTATTATCTTCTTTAGTTTAAAAGTTATATAATTTGAAACCAGTATATTTTTCAATGCTTTTTTCTATCTGTCATAGCTTGCATAATTGTCTTTCAGCCATTGGTTCTAATATTGTGTTTATCATGGGATTGTTTAAGTGTATTTCCTGTATGCTTCCTATCCCACATCTATCCCACTATTCTGTGTCATTTTAAAGGAATTCAGTCCATTGACATTTAGGGAAATTATTGATAAAATAAATTCATAGAAGATTTAATAAGCTTTTCTTTTTTTTTAAGGATAAGAGTACAGAAAAAACAGTGTTAGAGTGGCAATTGTTGTTTGTATAGGCATAGCAAAATATGGGAAACATGGAAAAGAAAAGCCTAGGCCTAAATACAAGGAGACCTTATTCCTGAAGTTTTCTGGCATAAGATCATTTTTAGGCTCCAGGCATACTTGTTGTCCAACCCAACTCATTGACTGTAGTGCCAATAAACCTTTTTTTTTTTTTTTTTTTTTTTTTGCACAATTGCTGTTGTTGGTGTCAGGTTTCTGTAGTTAAAAATCCTGGAATCTGTGCATATTCTACATCGAAGTTATGATGATGTGGAGTGTCGTCTAGTTTCACCTCACAATTAGAGGGCAATGTGGATATCCCTGACCTGAAAGCAGATAGTTGTTGTTATGTCTTCTCGGTGTTAAGGGACCTCTCTTTGGAGTAGGTCAATGCCAGGACAGCATTAGGGTCTTCAATAGTAGATGATTGCTCCCAGAAAATATTATAGACAACTGTGGTTGTTTCGTAGATGGCATTCTGGTTCAGGGTTGAATGGACAATGCCCATTCTTCTGATGCCTGAGCTAGGTCATTATGACAATATTCATGGTGTAAGGTCCCACTGCATTACAAGACTTGTGTGTTACAATTTCTATTAGATAAGAACTTGCCTGTATGAATAGTATTTTCCCTTTTTAATGTGCCTATGCAAAAGCAGAACAATGCCTCATGGCATTATTGGTGCATATGGGGATAGCTGGAACAAGTCCTACAATCCCCGTAACTTGGTTCTAACATAAGTTCTAAATCTAGGGACTCTTCTACCACAATTCCTTATTGAACAGATCACGAAGAGAAGAACAGATAAAACAATGGGGAAAATCATCACTGTATAAGAGAATATTCAGTAAGGGTTATAGCTGTTAAGGGAACACATACAAGATATTCAACATATATATACTTTGTTAAACTGTTAAAATTTGAGAATGATGTGACAATATTGGAAGTCATTAGAGTGATTTTTCTGGACTCAAGATATGTTTCAGTAAGCAAGCTTTTATTGCAGTTCTTTTTTTATTGGCATATTTCAGCATTCTATCAGATATTTATTAGGGGTATTTTTTTTCTCCTGTTCATCTCATTTTTTGATTTATTATTTAATCATTTGTTATTCAGAGGTTTTTGTCTATTTTAGTAACTATTCGTAAGTATTTTGTAATTTAACTTTTTCCAGAAAACTTCTTTTACGGTAACTTTCCAAGAATCCTTGAAAAAACTTAAATGCTCAAATAAGTATCTTTAGAATTGCAATGATGGTAAAGAAGTTTCTTTCTATCCCTAGAATGTAAAAAGTCATAATTCTTTTTTTTTTTTTTTTTTTTGGTTTTTGGGCCACACCCAGTAACGCTCAGGGGTTACTCCTGGCTATGCGCTCAGAAGTCGCTCCTGGCTTGGGGGACCATATGGGACACCGGGGGATCGAACCGCGGTCCGTCCAAGGCTAGCGCAGGCAAGGCAGGCACCTTACCTTTAGTGCCACCGCCCGGCCCCAAAAGTCATAATTCTTAATAAGTAGAAATTAAGTATAAATTATGGATTTAGTCTTTCATTAAACCACAAACAATTTTTCATTTTTTTATGATTAGTCTTTAAAACATTCTCAGGGACCTGTGAGTCACTCATGATAACTGGACAATCTGGATTAATAAGCACAATGATTACAAACATGTTTTAATTGGGTTTCAGCCATGAAATGTACATTCCCTTGACCAGTGCTACTTTCCACCACCATCATCCACCCACATTCTACCTCTCTCCATCCCCTGCCTGTCTTTAAGACAGGCATTGTATTTCTCTACTGTCATGGTAGTTGTTAGTGTAGTTATATCTCTAACTGCACTTACTACTCTTAGTGATACGCTTGTTATCTTGGACTGGTCCTTCCAACTCTCATCTCTATTGTCTGTTATTATTATACTGTCTCTTATTTTTCTTATGAGCAAGTCTATTCTGTGATTATGTTTCTCCTGATTTATTTCACTCAACATAATTGTCTCTAAATACATCCATGTATAAGCAAATTTTGTGACTTCATTTCTTCTTACAGCTTCATAATATTCCATTGTATAGATGTACCACATTTTTTTTAGCCACTCATCTGGGCTGTTTCCAGATTCTGGCTACTGTAAATAGTGTTGCTATGAACATAGGAGTGTAGAGGGCATTATTGTATTGTATTCTCTAGAGTTGTATATCTGTATCATATGGGAGCTCAATGTCCAGTTTTTAAAGGAATATTTATATTTTTTTCAAAAAAGGCTAGACCAGATGGCATTCCCACCAACAGCGAATGAGAGGGTTCCTTTCTCTCCACATCCATGCCAGCAGTGGTTGTTCTTATTCTTTGTGATATGTGCCAGTCTCTATGGCATGAGATGTTATCTCGTTGTTTTGATTTGCATCTCCCTGGTAATTAGTGATGTGGAGCATTATTTTCCTTGTGCCTTTTGGCCATCTGTATTTCTTCTTTGAGGAAATGTCTGTTTATTTCTTCTCCCCAGTTTTTGGCCAGATTAGATTGTTTTTCTTGTTAAGTTCTGCCAATACCTTGTGTATCTTAAGTAACACATTTACTTACATGATTGCATATGTCAGCTTTTAAGTTGTTTGGGTGCTGAGATTTTAGTCATGGTGGTCATAGCTTATGACCATGATTTAGCCATCTGCAAACCCTTAAATTATTTGACTTATGAATAAATGAGTGTGTGTTTTGCTACTGTCTTTGGACTGGATTGTAGGGCTCTTTCATGCTGTACTTCAAACTATCCTTCTTTATAACCTTTCCTTCTGTGGCCCCAATGTCACTGACCATTTCATCCACCCTTATTAAAGGGACATCTATCCCTTATTAAAACTTGCCTGCACTGACACATTATTGGCCTCATTATTGTCAATGATACAATAATTTATGTGGTCATCTTTGTGCTCTTACTCATCTACTATGGGACTATTCAATAAAAACTGAAGAATTTTCATCAGGAAGGGAGGCTTAAAGCCTTATCCACCTGTGCCTCCCATATTACTGTGATCATTCTCTTCTTTGTTCCCTGTATTTTTATGTATGCAAGTCCTCCTTCTACTTTACCTATTGATAAATCCTTGACTGTATTCTATACTGTTATCATGCCAATGTTAAACACTATATACTTTGAGAAATGGAGAGATAAAAATTGCTATGAAAAATCTCTGGATCAAAAAGTGAAATGATATTTCAGAGAAATATATCACTTATTTTTCAATAAAGAGCTGCTTATTTCAGTGGATATCTGTAATTATTACATATAGCTTATATATGTAATTGCATTGAATTGATTATATTATATAAATGTAATTTGACTAGATTAATATGACTAATATGTGATTTAATAAACAGTTTTTATTCTGGTTTATAATTTGTTCATATTGAAAAATACTTGTCATGTGAATACCTTCAATAATCAAAATTTATTTTCACAATTTTAATAATTTCTTAGGCAAGAGAGGTTGAATTTCTGTGTATAAAGTACTTTTTGAGAGTATATACTTATGTTCATGTGTTAAGTTATACTATAGTTTATTCATAAATTTATTTTATATAAAATACTTCCATGTGTCTATTAATAAAATGTTTTAATAATGAATGATATAAATTACTAAATCAACAAAATATAAAATAAAAAATTTTGATGGTGACTGGTTTACTCTACTATATGAGCACATTTAGTATAAAGCTTTGTCTGAAATGTATGTAGTAATTTAAACCAAACTAAGGTAAGTTGATAAGAATCTAAAAAATCTCTTTGTTTACAACTCTTCATACAAAGTTTATTGTTAATTATTGAAAATTTTATTTCATTTTTGTGTTTTCAAGATTAAATATGTAATTTTATTCCTATTTATATCATAAATTAGAGGAGAAATGATGCAACAGGGATTATATAAATTTAGGGAGATTAAACACACAGAAAAATATTTTTAACAAGATAATAAGCAATAAAATAAGTCACTTTTTCAAATATTGGTTATTTTTTTCATGATCAGGAAACTGCATTTTCATGCAGAACAACTTCGATGAAATTTTTATTAACATGACATATTTATTTTCTAAAATCCTGAGAATATTTCTGCTGATCTTATTTAATGTTTCATAATTCTCTATAGGTCTCCAGGAACTTTTACATGTTATATTAAACTGATATCTCATCTATGAACTTAAAATATACTATTAATAATAATAATAATTATTATTATTATTTTTTGGGGGGGTCACACCCGGCAGGGCTCAGGGGTTACTCCTGGCTCTATGCTCAGAAATCTCTCCTGGCAGACTCAAAGGACCAGATGGGATTCTGGGACTTTAACCAACGTACCTCTGCATGCAAGGCAAATGCCTTACCTCCATGCTATCTCTCCGGCCTCCAACTATTCAGAAATTTAAAGGTGGTCTTCATCTGCTAGTCTATGTACCAAAATGGTTCACGGGTGATAGTGTTGGAAACCCATGGTCTATTCAGTGATAATAACTGCTAGAGCACAAACCAGTATGCAAACAGGTGCTGATGTTCAGGCTGAAGAATGCTGATTTATACATCCAAGTATTTTGGATGCTATCACCAAGAATAATTTGAAGAATATATTTCATTCTTAATTCTCTTATTAATAGAATGTAGAATATTGTACATATATAAGTCATGTTTTGTTGTTTGGTTTAACAAGCCCTTATTCATAAAATTCCTCTCTTTCCTACCATCATTGGACTAGAAATAGAATACTTGTTTTTCACTATGGTTGGAAGCATGTAATCAAATAAACTCATGGTCATACCTCTTTTATTTATTTGAACTTATAAAAATTCAATAATTTTAATTGAAAAATAATTTTGAATGAAAACTTTATATTCTGATTCCTTCTAGGGCTCTTATTTTATGATCAATGTAATCTGTCATTCAACATAACAGCCACAGAATGTAGGGCTGCTCTTATCTTATTGCAGAGCCCTCCAAAGGTGCATAAGGATTCCCAGGCTTGATCCTCACTAATGTATGTCCTGGGTACGAAGCTTAAAGTTTACATTTTTTTTGATCATAAACAAGGAAGACCCTTAATACATATATGTTGTATACATATAAATATATATTTCTTTAAAACTTATTAAATGGCTTAGCTGACTAGCACTAAAACAGGAATACTAGTACCTTTTTGAAATATGACCATTAGATTCTGGGTGTAGAAACCAAGGAATGGAATTACTGAATCAGATGAAAGCTTAATTATTATTATTATTTTGATATGTTTTCTTACTGTTCTCCATAAAGGATGAGATAGATGACATTCCAACCAATAGAAAGTGAGAGTTACCTTTTGACTGCATTCTTACCACTAATGATTGTTTCCATACACTTTTGATATATGTTATTCTCATTGGTCCAGAATGGGATTTGACTGTTGTTCTGATTTACATTTCACTGTTAATAAATTATTTTAAATATTTTTTTCATATTCTTAATTGCCATCTGTGTGTCCTTTTTGGTATCTGTTTATTTTCTTTCTCCATTAATTTAAAAAGCCATATTTTGTCTAGTTTGTATTGAGGCACCATGGTTTACAATACTGTTAGTGTCATGTATGCAATACAGTAATACCAGACCCACCACTAGATTGGAATTGAATTTTATAGAGAATACTGTATTATCTAGCTAACTTTATTCTGAAGTTAAGTGTCTTTTGATCTTTATTGAAGTTTTGTTAATGCAAATGGCTCTTGACTTTGTTAGACTGAATACTTTTGGTTGTCTCTTGGCATATAATGTATTTGTTGGTAGATCAACTTAGCATTAGAGAATTTTATTTCTAGAATTCTAGTCCTTATTTTGAGAACAAAAAAGCTACAGAATGCTGTTTGTATTATATGAATTCTATTTCTTGAAAAATGCTTTAAAATTTCAGAGACAAATGCAATAGCTAGAGCACTTGCTTCACATGCAGGAGACCCAGGGTCTAAACTAAGCCTAGGGCTGTCCCTAGAGCATCAGAAACTCCAAACTGTAAATAGCTCTTCAACACTACTGGAGAGGCCAAAACACAAATAACAATAAAACAGCAAAACAGGGGCCGGAGCAGTAAGGCATAGATATGGCATCTGATATGATTCCCTGAGCCAGGAGCAATTTCTGTGTGTCTGAGCGTCACTGGATGTGGTCCAACAAAACAAAACAAAACAAAACAAAACAAAATAACAAACAAACAAAACCCCCCAGCAAAACAACACACATAATGTATCAGGGATGTACCTCCGTAGTAAAATGCTAAATTTGCATATGTGAAACCTTGGATTCAATTCCTAGCAGTCATCTCTTATATCTCTCATATAGATAAATATATTAGCTATACAATTATGTTACTTTCAATTTTTCATGCTTTATTATTTAAAATAATGTATTTAACAAGCACCATGATTACAAACATGATTGTAGTTGGGTTTCAGTCATAAAACTAACACCTGCTGGGACAAGAGCAGTAGTGCAAGTGGTAGGGTATTTGCCTTGCATGTCTAATTAAAAATGAACCTAAGACCAATCCCCCAGCATCCCACTTGTTCCCCAAGACAGGAGAGATTTCTGAGAGCATAGCCAGGAGTAACTCCTGAGCATCATTGGGTGTGGCCCAAACACACACACACACACACACACACACACACACACAAGAACACCCACCCTTCAACTATGCAACATTCACACCACCAATGCCTCTCATCTCTCTTCTCCCCCATTTCCTGCCTGTAATCAAGACAGGCATTCTGCTTCTCTCACTCATTGACAATGTCATGATAGTTATTAGTGTAGTTATTTCTCTAACTGCACTCACCACTCTGTGGTGAGCTTCATACCATGAGCTGGTCCTTCCAGCTCTCATCTTTATTGTCTCTGGGCATTATTACAATAATATCTTTTATCATTTGTAAACACATAATGAGTGAGACTATTCTGTGTCTCTCTCTCTCCTCTGACTCAGCATAATAGTCTCCATGTCCATGCTCATATAGGAAAATTTTATGACTTCATCTCTCCTGATGACTGCATAATATTCCATTGTGTATATGTACCACAGTTTTTTTTTTTTTTTTAGCCATTCTTCTGTTGAAGGGCATCTTTGTTGGTTCCAGAGTCTGGCTATTGTAATTTAGTGCTGTAAAGAATATAGGTGTGAGGAAGTCATTTTTGTATTGTGTTTTTGTGTTCCTATGGCACATCCCTAGGAGTGGTATTCTGGATCATATAGGAGCTCAATTCTAGTTTTCTTTTTTTGAGGAATCTCCATATTGTTTTTTTTTTTTTTTTATAAAGGCTGGACTAGACAGCATTCCCACCAGCAATGAATGAGAATTCCCTTCTCTCCACATCCTCACCAGCACTAATTATTCTTGTTGTTTGTAATGTGTGCCAATCTTGTGGCGTGAGATGGTACTTCATTGTTGTTTTGATTTTCATCTCCCTGATGATTAGTGATATGGTGCGATTTTTGATGTGTCTTTTGGTCATTTGTATCTCTTCTTTGAGAAAGTGTTTGTTCATATCAGCCCATTTTTCGATGGGATTATATTTTTTCTTGTTAAGTTCAGTACCTTGTATATCTTTGATATTAGACCCTTTTCTGAAGGGTATTGGTTGAATAGTTTCTCCCATTTTTATCCTAGTCACTATTTTATTGAGATGAAGAAACTTCTCAGCTTAATATAGTCTCATCTGTTTATCTGTGCTTCCACTTATTTGGAGAGTGACATCCTTGAAGATGTCTTTAGTATCAATGTCATAGATGTTTTACCTATGTGTTGTTCTATATACCTTATCATTTTGGGTCTGATATCAAGGTCTTTAATCCATTTGGATTTGACCTTTGTGCATGGTGTTTGATGGAGTGTGAGTTTGCTTTTCTGCATGTGGCTGACTAGTTGTCCCAATACTACTTGTTAAAGAGACTTTCCTTGCTTCATTTTTTATATCTTGTCCCTTTATCAAAGATTAATTGATCGTATGTCTGGTAATATTCTCTGAATACTCAAGTCTATTCCACTGATCAGAGGGTCTGCCTTTATTCCAATACCACGCTGTTTTAATGACTATAGACCATAATACAATTTAAAGTTGGGGAAAGTGATGCCTCCCATATTCTTTATCCCAAGGGTTACTCTAGCTACTCCTGGGTGTTTATTGTCCCAAATTAATTTCAGGAATGTTTGATCCACTTCTTTGAAGAATGTCATGTGTATCATTAGAGGAATTGCACTAAATTTGTATAAATCTTTGGGGAGTATTGCCATTTTAATAATGTTAATCCTGTCAATCTATGAGCAGGGTATATGTCTCCATTTACTTGTGCTCTCTTAGATTATTTCTTGAAGCAGAGTTATGTAATTTTGTTTTTATAAGTCTTTCACCTTTTTAGTTAAGTTGACTCCAAGGTATTTAAATTTGTGACACGAATGTGAATGGTATTTTAGTTTCCATTTCTTCACTATTATTATTGATGAATAAGAAGGCCATTTATTTTTGTGTGTTAATTTTGTAGCCTGCCACTTTGCTATATGAATCTATTGTTTCTAGAAGCTTTTTGGTAGAGTCTGTGGGGTTTTCTAAATATAGTATCATGTCATTTACAAACAGTATGACCTTGACTTCTTCCTTTCCTATCCGGATGCCCTTGTTCTATTTTTCTTGCCTAATCTCTATGGCAAGTACTTCCAGCACTATGTTGAATAATAGTGGTAAGAGAGGCCAGCCTTGTCTTGTACGAGATTTTAGAGGAAAGGCTTTTAGTTTATTACCATTAAAAATATTTGCCATTCGCTTGTGATAGATGCCCTTGACTATATTGAGAAAAGTTCCTTCTATTCCCACCTTGATGAGAAATTTTTTTTTATCAAGAATTTTTTTTGTTAGACCTTATCATATGCTTTCTCTGCATCTATTGATATGATCATGTAGTTTTTCTTTTTCTTTTTGTTGATATGGTGTATTATTTTGATTGATTTACTATCCTCATATTCCTGGAATGAAACCTTCTTGGTCGTGGTGTATGATCTTTTTGATGAGGCATTGTATCCTATTTGTCAGGATTTTGTTGCATCTGTGTTCATCAGAGCTATTGGTCTGTAGGTTTCTTTTTTAATTTCTTTTTTTTTCAGCATCTCTGTCTGGTTTTGGTATCAAGGTCATGTAAGCTTAATAAAAATTAGTTCCTATTTCTTCAATTTTATGAAAAAAAAATTGAAAAGTGCAGTAGTAGTTTCTGTTGAAAGATTTGAAAGAATTTATTTTTGAGTCCATCTGGACCTGAGCTTTTGTTTTAGGGAAGACTTTTTTTTTTACCTAATTCTTCATGTTTTCTAATCTGATTTTTAAATTTTCAAGTTCTTTTGTTTTGTTTTAATGGTGCATTTTGAGAAATATATATATATATATATATATATATATATATTTTTTTTTTTTTTTGCCACAACCAAAGTGCTCAGGGGTTACTCTAGGTTTTATGCTCAGAAATTTCTCCTTGCGTACTCTTGTAATCATATGGGATGCTGGATATTGAACCAGTTCAGATGCATGCAAGGCAAATGTCCTACCCACGATAGTATGGCTCTAGTCCTGAAAAAGAAGGTTTTGCTTTGCTTTTTATTTTTCAGATACTTGAGGTAGAAGCTTAGCTTATTTTAATATATTTTTATTTTCTTTTTTTTTTTTTTTTTTTTTTTGGTTTTTGGGCCACACCCGGTGACGCTCAGGGGTTACTCCTGGCTATGCGCTCAGAAGTCGCTCCTGGCTTGGGGGACCATATGGGACGCCGGGGGATCAAACTGCGGTCCATCCGAGGCTAGCGCAGTCAAGGCAGGCACCTTACCTTTAGCGCCACCGCCCGGCCCCATATTTTTATTTTCTAAGTCTCAAAATGTTTTATATTTCTTTCTAAACACTCTTGGTCTCTATTATTATATTCAAAATTGTATTTCTACCTTAGGTTTAATTTATAGAAAATTTGGTTGCTCTGACTTTATTAATCTCTAATTCCATTCTTACCATTTTATATGAGCTAAAATATTTTGAAATTATGATCACTATTTTGATGAATAGTCCATGAGTGAACACATTACAGATATCACAATGAAAATTATAATTTAGTTTGTAAAATTTTTATGTATTTTATTTCTTTCCACTGGAATTTTCCTTTTTGTAATTTGAGTTCAAGTTTTACTTTATGATTATTACCCCAGAGGTCATGTGAATGCTGTTTTACATGAGGATTATTTTGGTGGCATCTCTGGAGATAAAGAATAAACTTATAATTATTATTAGGTCCCAATGAATTTAATTAAAGAATAATCAACCATGGATATGAGCCAAGTGAATTATTCTACAAGATGTACTTACTGTGCTTCAGTTGAAGACTATTTTTACAGACCTTCTCCCTTACCCCTGAGATGGTTTCTTCTATGGATTTTTTTTTAATCTGACACTGGTGATTCAAAGTACATGCACAGAATATATAATTTTTCATAGTTTAAGCAAATAAAATTTAATTGTCACTTATAATTATAATTATTTGTAAAATAAAAAAACTATCATTTCACTCTTGGTAGTTAGGTTTAGGGATGATGCTGGAAAGTTCTGGATGGGGCATTTTACAGGATAACTTCTGTGCAAGGCAAATTATTCAGTCTCTTTTCTCTCTAAAAAGCTTTCTCATTTTTATTGGTGGAAATAGAAACAGACATATTTATTAAAACAGTTCACAGTTTCCTCTTTCACAAAGTTAGTTTTTTTAATCTAACCTAAAATATTAAATTTGAATTTGTTTTTCATTATGAAAATTTCTATTAACATTTTTGGTCTCTTTCTTAAGACTTCCTTACATTGTAAAATATTAGTACCTATTTTGAAAACCCTTGCAATTTAGAGCTAATATTTTTCTCAATGGCAAAAATGAATCAGACTTCCTTCAACCTTGGAAGAATTTGGTCATTGGGAAAAAGTGTAGGAGGCAGTGTTAATGCCTGCCTTTCTCTGCTCTCTGTGTACAGAGATGATATCAGTGTTCTGAGTGCAAGTGAGAAGTTCACCGTTGAGCAGGTAGGTGAAATATTTTCTCACCATACAGAGTTCTAGTGGGTATATTAATCCATAACTTTCTGAACTATATCTTGCTTTTCCCCTAAGAGATGACATTTAAGAATACACATTTCTTTCGAAAGTTATTTGGGAATGTGATAATCCACCGGTAAGATTTCTGAGGACAATTAATCCAGGGACTGACTATAATACTCTTTTGGATATTTTTATTTTAGGACGATTGATCATCATTTTTCATCAGTATTCTTCAGATGCTAACTGCTTATACAATTAACCAATTTATTCAAGTTAGGTTAGTAGTTTTAGCATTTAGTGAACAGATTGACTCTAGGTGTTCATTCATACAGTCATGGGTTCAATCACTTACACCATATCTTTAGATCTAAGCATCACTATTCTGAAAAAACTAAACTCATATGTTACAATTGAGGTATATCTATCTACTTATCTATCTATCTATCTATCTATCTATCTATCTATCTATCTATCTATCTATCTATCTATCTATCTACCATCTGCCTACCTACCTACCTACCTGTCAATCATCTCTATGTAATTTGTCTGTTGATTTGGGGCACTCCTGACAATGCATAGAAACTGTCCCAGGCTTAGTACTCAGGATTGCTTCCAGAGGTGCTCAGGGGTCCATGCAGTGTCAAGGATTGAATCTCAGTTTCCTTCATACATACATATGCACCAGCCCTTTGAGCTCTTAATAACTCATTTTTAATACTTACATCCTGTGGCAGAGTAATGAAATATTATCAAATTTCTTAATTTTTAAAGTTTCAAGAATGATAAAAAATCTGAAGGTTCAGAAAGTTAGCTTTATTACAATAAGTACTATCATATTTGGAAGCAAATTTTAGCATAGTATTATATATGTTCATGGGGCATTTGGATGTTTTCATTAGAAGTGTGCTTTCTTATTTTATTTTCACTCTTTGATGTTGTCCTGTTCTTTAATTTCTCACTGTTACATTTGTGTTGTTGGATATCAATCCTAAATTTTCTAAAATGTCAATTTTTTTTTTTTTTTGGTTTTTGGGCCACACCCGGCGGTGCTAAGGGGTTACTCCTGGCTGTCTGCTCAGATATAGCTCCTGGCAGGCACGGGGGAACATATGGGACACCGGGATTCGAACCAACCACCTTTGGTCCTGGATAGGCTGCTTGCAAGGCAAACACCACTGTGCTATCTCTCCGGGCCCTAAAATGTCAATCTTTTGGCTAAACCTTAATATATTATTTTTATAACATCTTTTCATCTCAATCATTGAGATTTTAATGTTTTGTCAATTATCTTTGCATTAGATCATAAATTTCTGACTTGTTACTTAAAATAAATATGAAGAAAAACTTCCTTTACATTTTTGTGAAACTTGTAAATGATTTTTAAAATTATGTAATGTATTTACTGTAATGTATGATATAATAAGCTTACAAATTCACATCTAATCATAATAGTTCATTATTTACTAATATGTTTCTTTCAATAGTTATCTTTAATTACTTCTTGCTAATAGTCTGTATTAGTGCTAAGGTTAGGAATCATTATCTAAGTAGCCTTGCATTTTATAATCTCTTGTATGTACCAGAAGAAAATAATCTGGGTATCTATTTCTTAAATGAATAAAAAAATTACCTTAAATTTCAGGAGGTTGCTACTATACATTATGTTTACAGCTAATTTTCTCCTGAACTTTGCAAAGAGACAGACAGAAGAGACAGACCGAATGGATCAAAGGAACAATGTGACTGAATTTATCCTCTTGGGGCTCACTCAGAGCATCCAAGGTCAGAAGATACTATTTGTTGTCTTCTTGCTGTGCTACATAGTGACAATGTCAGGAAATTTGCTCATTGTTGTGACTGTGATGATCAGTCCAACCCTGGATGCCCCTATGTACTTCTTTCTTGGCAACTTATCATTTATGGATGCAATTTATGCGACGACAGTCACTCCAAATATGATCATAGACTTACTCTATGTGAAAAAAACCATTTCCTTCCATGCCTGCATGAGTCAGCTTTTTATAGGGCACCTCTCTGGTGGTGCTGAGATTTTACTCTTGGTGGCCATGGCCTATGACCGCTATGTAGCCATCTGTAAGCCCTTACATTATTCAACAATTATGAATAAACGGGTATGTGTTCTGTTGTTAATGTTGGCCTGGGTTGGAGGATTTTTGCATGCTGTAGTTAAACTCTTTTCTGTTTATAAACTTCCTTTCTGTGGCCCCAATGTCATTGACCATTTTATCTGTGACATGTACCCCTTATTAGAACTTGCCTGCACTAATACCTACATTATTGGCCTCAGTGTGATTGCCAATGATGGGACCATTTGTGTGGGCATCTTTGTGCTCTTACTCATTTCCTATGCGGTCATTCTGCGCTCCCTGAAGAATGTTAGTCAGGAAGGGAAACGTAAAGCCTTGTCTACTTGTGGCTCCCACATTACTGTGGTGGTCCTCTTCTTTGTCCCCTGCATTTTTATGTATGTGAGACCTCCTTCTACCTTACCTATTGATAAATCCTTGACTGTGTTTTACACTGTTGTTACCCCTATGTTGAATCCCTTAATCTATACTCTGAGAAATGCAGAAATGAAAAATGCCATGAGGAAGCTCTGGACCAAGAAAATAAACTAAGAGTATAAAGTGTAAGCTATCCTACCTGTAACACTAAGGAGGAGCTTCTCTGGAAAATAATTTAAAATGTGAATATTCCTAGTAAACACTTTCTAAGTTTTACCAATTTTGGTGTTTTTTTGTTACATGACTTTCAGTTTTCAAGAGTATATTTTAAAAATTCTTATATTCTTTAATTACATGCAATTTTTGCTTAAAGTATATTTCTAATACTGTCATATTTATAAATGTTTGAGTTTTGCATGCAATAGTCTAAATTTCAGATCACTGATTTCTCTTGCTTTTGGTTAGGAAGTGGATTAGGACTATATTCTGCAGTGATCAGGGCCCACCCTGTGCTCTCTGCTTAGTGTTAATTCCTGGCAATGCTCAGGGACCATATGTAGTGCTAGGAGGCCATGTTTAATATTAGCATCTTAGTCTTTGTATTATCCTTCTGCCAAAAGATTTATTTTCTGTGATAAATTAAGCAATAGTTGTTATTGTAATATTTAAATTATATACCTTAATTTGGTATCTTCAGGATATATATATCCAGTTGATTCTGATACAAATTCTTTTAAGGTGTTAACTCAGTACATTAACATTTAAGATGAAGAATATTTGAAACTCTAATATTACTCATAAAGACAATACATTTATTAAATGAATTTGTATAAATAAGCAGATATGTAAAAGAACTAAATAATTAAAATTAGTCTTAAGTAACTAAATATTGCTCAGTTTTTAGTTGAAAACTTGCATGTTTTCTAACTTCAACTTTTCTTTTTTGTGCTATATTCATATGTAGTAAGTTAATTTAAGGTTTCAAAATATTAGATAATATGTCATGTTTTTAGAATAAACTCCTATACTATTTTGTTTTATGTTTCATAGTCTTCATAAGAATCTGATTTTCTCAAGTTAAAAACTGTATATCTAAAACCCATTTGGTATCTATAAGTAATTAACAGCCTGACAAAATATATTATGAGATATCAACTTCAGAAAAAATTCAGATAAAAGCAAATTTTGCCTCTTATTTATGAAATGCTAATTATATATTTATTAGTTTATAATATTATTGTATTTAGAAGAATTTGTTTTGCTTACAAAAATCTTTTTTCACTAATTTCCTCAAATATGAAAGAAAATATATTGTTCTTCTTAAATGGTAGGAAGTATGTGGAAAAATAAATTCTTTATACTGATTTTCCTTTTTAAACATAGGTTAATGAACAGTTAGGGCTATGGTGGTTTATTCACTGTAAAATCACACTAGATGAGAAATATCCTTATATTGTCTCAGTGTCTTTCCAAACAATACCCTTTAATATTATGTTAGATTATGCCAAACTATTGATTGATAATGATGCATATCTGAAATACATGTAATGTAATAAGACAATTTTATTTCAATAAAATTATTTGAAAAATTAAGATAAGATATCCCAAGTATATTTACCTGAAGCTTTGCTATGTGAGGAAAAATTAACGAGATGGTTATATACAAAACAGGCTGTAATTTCTTAGCAAAACTAGAATCTGTCATCATTTCAGTAAAGGACTTATTAACTAATAGAATAAGAAATAAAAGGTTAAGTCACTCATTCTATCATACTCTGTTTTAGCAGCTGAAATGGAAAGAGATTGATTTTCAGTTAAATCACAGCATTTTTTGTTATTTCACAAGGTGATATTAAATCCCAGTTTGTTATTCATGTTTACTATTTACAAGTTCCCCGAAGGAAGGGAAAATTGCTAACTATCTTTGTACTGTCTGTTGCCTATTCTGTATCTGTGACATAGAATCTACCCTTTTAATTTTGTCAATTATTTGTGTATTTTAATTTTTGACCTGAGATACTTTTTTGATCAATATGAAGCAATATTTCCATATTAAGTATATATATACATATATATACTTCTAAAAATGCTCTCCACTGATTTTTGCTGCAAATATTCTCATTAATTAACTCTAATAACATAAAAAGTTATTTGTAATTTTTTCATTTTCTATTATGACTTGAAAATTTACAGTTCTTCTTTGTGATTTTACAAATTTTAGCCTTGTTCTTAAAAAAGGATTCTTTAAAGAAATTTTAAATCTATATTGATATATATTTATATATTCAAGAAACTACTAAGCCTGTCTTCCTAAACAAATAAAATAATCTGCCAATATTATCATCAATTCCAGAAATTATTTTTATAAATTCAATTTAAAATCTAAAGTTTTGTACCTCTAGATGAAGTGTGTGTGTGTGTGTGTGTGTGTGTGTGTGTGTGTGTGTGTGTGTGTGTGTGTGTTGGTGGTTTGTGCATTTCTTCCACTTTCTCTACTCTTCTTACTCCTTATTGTCCTCCTTCCTGCTCTTTGGCAATCTCCTATTACTAACATACTTTTTATACAGAATCTTGGGTGAGAAGTGAAATACATTTTAAAAGAAGCAAATTAAAAATTAAAAACTGAAAATACAATATTTAAAATTAAAACTTCATATGAAAAATTAATTATCTAATGTCTTATTTTCCCATATAGATAAGGCACATCTTTGTAAATCTTACTTGATAATGCAATACAAAAATTTTAACTATTTCATGTGGTATGAATCTTGTTTTTTATTTCAAAGTTTCTCTTATTTCTTGTCTTTATGGGATATTGGGCCACATATGGAAATGCTCAGGGGTTACTCCTGGCTCTGCACTCAGAAATCACTCTTTCAGGCTCAGGGGACCATATGGGATGCTAGGATCAAACCCGCATTGGCCATGTTCCAGGCAAATGCCCTATCTGCTATTCTGTTGCTCTGGCCCCAACTATCATTTATTTTTTTATTCATAGTTCAATAAGTTTATATAAAAATTAGTATCTTTTGTTAACATGAATTATGGGATAATTCTCATTCATAGACACGACACCCTGTCTATCACCATATAACTATATCTGATGATACACCTGTATGGATATGGCTATACACTTAAATATCTTCAGACCCCATATAGGTCTATATTCCCACCTTAAAGTGAATATTCAATGATGTTCAGGCCTTATACATGAAAAATGTGTGTCTATATGTGACCATGGTCATAAAGTTGGTAGTGTGTGGTAACACATATTCAAATTCCTATTATTTCAATATTATACATTATTTAGAATTAGTTATATGTTCTTTCATGTATCTCTGATCAGATCATACAAAGGTCCATATTTACCAGCAGGACTGTATGTTGCAAAATCCTGGTTTGTTTTTGACAATATATGATTTTATGAACTTGATTAAACAATTATTCTCTCTCTCTCATCTTTCATCTCTCTCTCTCTCTCTCGGTGTTTTTGAACCACATTCAATGGTGTTCATGGTTACTCTTGGCTCAGCACTCTGGAATTAGTGCTGACGGTAATCAGGGGACCATATGAGATGCTGAGGATCAACATCCTAAACAGGCCCTACCAATTCATCTCTATATGCGACATCATCACTTACGGTTACTTTTGGTAACTTTTGGTAGTTGGCTGATTACAGAGATTTTATGAAATGCCAAAGATGATCTCTTTCATACAAATTATACCTTGGAATGAAAGGCTGATGACTGCCTCCAGAATTCTACTTAGCAATTGATACTATAGAATTTTGTTTTTATATGTTATTTATACCATTTTTTCAAAAAGACTATATCAGCTTACATTTTTATCAACAATGTTTCAGAGTTGTGCTCCACTTCCTCACCAAAAAATGTTCTTTTCAAATTTTTTTATATGAACCCTGCTGAACAAAACAGGAATAAGTACATTGGCTAACATCTAATTAAAAAGTTCTTACACATTTAAGGGAAACTACTATTTAGACAAAAATTAAGACAACCAACCCATTTATTTTATTTATCTGTTTTTTTGTGGGGGGCATATATCCTGTGGCACAGATCCTGTTTTCCAGGCCTGATTTTTACATTTTGAAATAGGTGGAGGGGAAAACTAAAGTTCTGCATCATGTAGGTTTTGTTTGATGATCTAGTTCTAGTGTCCAGCAGGTGCCATCAGTGTCAGCCACACCTATTATCTGCAGTGGCTTTTGTGGTACAGGAGCAGCTCAGGAGTGGCCTAAAGACACTGTTTGCCACCTGACTCTACAGAAAACATCTCTTAGCTGCTTGGCTAGATCATGGAGGGACAGTCACCCAGTCCCCTCACTTTTTTCTGGTTCCTCAATACAGACTAGGTGTCTGTGTCTTGTAGATACTACAAGGAATCTGTTGGGGGATAATCAGATGTCAAATCCAGTCCTGGGTCTGCAATGGCTGTGTCTGTAACACAACCAGGCATTTATCTCTGTCCACTCCCCAGAGCAATGCTTCCTGGGCTCTAGACACTTCCTCATGAAAACCATAGCATGTTTTGCAAAACCAGGCCTCCTTTTAGCAATAACCACAAGAAAGAGAGGAGGCAGTTCCAGTTACAGTGAGCATTTCTCCAACATCTTCACCGCTGAATAGGTTTTGGTGGGCAGTGCATCTTTCCTGCAGCCAAGGCTCACAGGAGACACAGCATGACCTCTGCTCCCATAAGTCTATGAGGGTATATCTTGGATGAAGTGGGTCCCCACAAAAGAAGTGGCAAAATCTTGGCCTCAAGCTCCTTGGGGGTGACCGTGGTTGGAAATGACTCAGTGAAGATTTAATGAGTTAAGTGAGCTAAGTTAACCTGGCAGAGTAGGCTGAGCCCCCAAACCAGAAGTACTGGGGTCCCCCAGAGTGGAAGACCTGGGGAAGACCAGGAATGTGGCACATTTATCACCAATAAATCACTGTCCTGGGCTCTGGCCACCACTGAAAGTTCTAACAAGGCCAGAGAGGGTTGAGTTAGAGTACAAGGGCACCTGACCCCACCAATATCTTGGCCTCAAAAGTCTAAGAGAACATGGTGCTGGGGTTTGAAGCTGCCCAGCATGTGGTAATAGTTTCTAGGGCCTTGGGAAACTCAGGCGGGCAACTCAGGGCCGCCTCCTATGGCCTTCTGAGGGATTGGCCTCATCCTCTGTATCCATACATGGCCATGGAAGTTCAGTACCTCCCAGCTTTGATTATAGCAGAGAACAATTCAAACCCAGTTCTTCTATAGGGGCATTCTGTATTTATACACATTGCACAAGTTTCATGTTTTTTTTTTTTCTTCTTATCAAAAAGTAGTGAGCACCATCATAATGTGAAGCTTTTTACTTATTTATTTGTATTTTGGGGATTACATCCAGCAATGTTCAGGGGTTTCACCTGGATCTGAGCTCAGAAATTAGGGAGTTTCAAGGATGCTGGTGATCAGACTGGGTCAGTCACATGCAAGAAGGTTATCTCTTGTTAGGCCCCAAGTGAAGCTTTTTAAAACTAGCATAAAGCCCCTGGAAGAGACTGTAGTGTTGGAATGTTGTATGCACAAAACCCTAACAGTATAGGAAAATTCAAGGTGCTTCACTATAATACATAAACTAAAAAAATATATTGGTTATGGGGACAGAGAGATAGCATGGAGGTAAGGTGTTTGCCTTGCATGCAGAAGGTCGGTGGTTCAATTCCCGGCATCCATATGGTCCCCCGTGCCTGCCAGCCTTTTCTTTTGAGTCTATGTTTGTTCTGACTATTCAGGTGTGTTTCTTGTAGGCAGCAGAAGGTTGGGTTGAGTTTTTTGATCCATTTAGCCACTCTGTGTCTCTTAACCAGTGTATTTCGTCCATTGACATTGAGAGAAAGAATTGTCATGGGATTTAGTGCCATATTTGTGTCGAAGTTTGGCATGTTGGTTCGTCAGTCTTGTTTAAAGTAGATATTTCAGTTTTTCTTTTAAGACTGGTTTTGAATCTGTAAAGTTTCTGAGCTGTTGCTTATCTGTGAAGCCATGCTCGGGAGTCAAAACCTTTAAGAAACCACTAGTAAAAATATCTGGAACTGCAAAAAAAAATGGTTTACATTAGTGTTAACATATATGCTTTTAGTTACACTAGAATTCTAGGGGATAAAGGAGGAAGATAAGGGATATAGGCTTGGGAAAAGGAATGAAGGAAGGACAACACTGGTGGTGAAAAGGCCCTCATTTATTGTCACTGTGTACCTTAAATATCACTGTGTAAGATTTGTAATTCACTTTGGCCACAATAAAAAAACATAAATATTTTATTAAATTTCACAAATAAAGTTCACTTTATTACTTAAGAAATTAAAAATAGAAGGCCAGAGAACAAAGAGGATAAAGTACTTGCTTTACACAAGGCTGACTCCAGTTCTGGTACAGCATATGATACCAGATCTCCAGAGAATTGGCAAAAATTATATCTGTGCATAGAACCTAACAATAAAAATAACAATAATAATTTAATAATATATTTGACAACATTTATGGGAGCAATTCTATATCCAAGGAATAATACAAAGAGCGGGCAGCTTAAGGACTTTCCTTAACTTCAGAGAGTTTATAAACCAATAAATAAAAACAACTAATCAAAATTCTTATCTCACCCTATGAAATAAATGGGGAATTTAACTAAATGTATGTCTTTTTTAATTCTGATTGCTAGAACAGAATGCCAAAGAATTATACTTAAAAGAAATCATTTATTTCTCACTGTTGCATTGAACAAGGGCCAAATTAAAATGATTGGTAAATCTTGTTCTGTTGAGGAACTAGGGAAGAAAAAGATATCAAGGCAATCCAGATAGGAAAGGAAGAAGTCAAGCTCTCACTGTTTGCAGATGACATGATACTGTACTTAGAAAACCGGGCCGGGTAGGTGGCGCTGGAGGTAAGGTGTCTGCCTTGCAAGCGCTAGCCAAGGAAGGACCGCGGTTCGATCCCCCGGCGTCCCATATGGTCCCCCCAAGCCAGGGGCGATTTCTGAGCACATAGCCAGGAGTAACCCCTGAGCGTCAAACGGGTGTGGCCCAAAAAACCAAAAAAAAAAAAAAAAAAAACCCTACTACACAGAGAACTACCATAGTCATGTGAATGAATGAATGAGGGAACTGGAAAGCCTGTCTGGAGTACAGGTGGGGGTGGGTGGGATGGAGGGAGATTTGGGACATTGGTGATGGGAATGTTGCACTGGCGAAGGGGGTGTTCTTTACATGAATGAAACCTAATCACAATCATATATGTAATCAATATGTTTAAATAAAGGAAATAAGTAATTATATAAAAATAAGTTGCAAACTTTGGGGCCAGAGAGATAGCATGGAGGTAGGGCGTAAAAAAAAAAAAAAGAAAGAAAATCCCAAAGACTCTACCAAAAAGCTTCTAGAAAAATAGACTCATATAGCGAGGTGGCAGGCTACAAAATTAACACACAAAAAAATCAATGGCCTTTCTATGCAGCAATAATAATAGGGAAAAAATGGACAGTAAGAAAACATTCCCATTCTCATTAGTACCACACAAACTCAAATATCTTAGAGTCAACTTGACTAAAGATGTGAAGGACCTATACAAAGAAAACTATAAACTCTGCTCCAAGAAATAAGAGAGGACACATGGAAATGGAAATAAATACCTGATCATGGATTGGCAGGATAACATAATTAAAATAGCAATACTATCTAAAGCATTGTACAGATTAAATATGATCCCTCTAAAGATACCATGACATTCTTCAAAGAAGTGGATCAAACACTTTTGAAATTCATATGGAACAATGAGTTGATAAAGCAATCATTGGGAAAAAAATATGGAAGGCATTACTTTCCCCAACTTTAAACTGTATTACAAAGCAATAGTTATCAAAACAGCATGGTATTGGAACAAAGACAGACCCTCAGATATGTGGAATAGGCTTGAATCCTCAGAGAATGTTCCCAGACATACCATCACCTAAATTTTGAATAAGGAGCAAGAAATCCTAAACGGAGAAAAGAAAGCCTCTTCAACAAGTGGTGTTGGCACAACTGGCTAGTCATTTTTAAAAAAAAAAATTGAACTTAGACCCCCCAGTTAACATCATCTACAAAGGTAAAATCCAAATGGATCAAAGACTTTGATACCATAAGGTATATAGAATAACACTCCATGACATTGAGACTAAAGGCATCTTCAAGCAGGAAACTGCACTCTCTAAACAAGTGAAAGCAGTGATTAACAGATGGGAATATATTAAACTGAAAAGCTTCTGCACCTCAAAGGAATTAGTTTCCGGATACAAGAGCCACCCACTGAGTGGGAGAAACTATTCACCCAATACCTATCAAATAAGGGGCTAATATCCATACAAGGTACTGACAGAACTTTACAAGAAAAAAATCATCTAATCCCATCAAAAAATGGGAAGAAAATGAGCAGACACTTTGACAAAGAAGAAGTACAAATGGCCAGAAGGCACATGAAAAAATGCTCCACATCACTAATCATCAGCGAGATGCAAATCAAAACAACTATGAGGTACCACCTCATACCACAGAGATTGGCACACATCACATAGAATGAGAACAAGCAGTGTTGGTGGGGATGAGGAGAGAAAGAAACTCTTATCCATTGTTGGTGAGAATGCCATCTAGTTCAATATTTATGAAAAGCGATATGGAGATTCCTCAAAAAACTTGAAATTGAACTCCCATGTGATCCAACTATACCACTCCTAGGAATATACCCTAGCAGTGGTCCTCAAACTATGGCCCACGGGCCACATCTCTTTTGTTTATTCATTGCAAAATAAGATATATGAAGTGTGCATAAGAATTCGTTCATAAGTTTTGTTTTTACTATAGTCAGACCCTCCAATGGTCTGAGGGACAGTGAACTGGCCCCCTGTTTAAAAAGTTTGAGGACCCCTGTGCCTATGGACACAAAAATACAATACAAAAATCCCTTCCTTACACCTATATTCATTGCAGCACTATTTACCATAGCATGAATCTGGAAACAACCAAGATGCCCTTCAACAGATCAATGGCTAAAGAAACTATGGTACACATACACAATGGAATATTATGCAGCTGTCAGGAGAGATGAAGTCATGAAATTTTCCTATACATGGATACATGGAATCTATTATGCTGAGTGAAATAAGTCAGAGAGAGAGAGAGAGAGAGAGAGAGAGAGAGAGAGAGAGAGAGAGAGAGAAAGACACAGAATGGTCTCACTCATCTATGGGTTTTAAGAAAAATGAAAGACTTTCTTGCAACAATAATTTTCAGAGACAAAAGAGAGGAGGGTTGGAAGTTCCAGCCCACTTCATGAACCTCACCTTAAAGAGTGATGTGTATAGTTAGAGAAATAACTACATTGCGAACTATCCTAACAATGAGAATGTATGAGGGAAATAGAATGTCTGTCTAGAGTACAGGCGTGGGGGGTGGGGTGGAGAGGAGGGATATTTGGAACAATGGTGGTGGGAATGTTGCACTGGTGATGTGAGGTGTACTCTTATATGACTGAATCCCAACCATAATCATCTTTGTAACCAAAGTGTTTAAATAAAATTTTATTTAAAGAAAAAAAAAAAGAAATCTAGTGGTAAAAAGATGGCACCAAAACTTACTCCAAAACTAGCATAATGTGAATTTCTTAAGCAACATTTGGTCGGAACAATTGCATGACCTACCAATGCCACTGAGGCGAGCAAGATACTATGCAAAGCATAATAAATATTTTATTCAGACATGGGCCTAAAATTAAGGATTACATGAATGGATATAAAATTATGGTTATTTTATGTTATAGATTTGGTCTTTCTACTTTTTAAATAATATTTTTATTTAATCATCTGATTACAATTATAATTGTTGTTGGGTTTCAGTCATGAAAAGAATACCCCCCTTCATCAGTGCAAAATTCCCACATGTCATTACAGCTCACAACTACACAACAATGATTTCCGTAACTGAAGCATCAGTTGCAATAATATTCCTATTACCAAAGCTCAATATCAAAACCCAATCCTTTTACCATATTGTGTCTCTCCAGAAACTCATAGGGTCTTGAAATGTTGGTGGTGGTGGTTAGTGATAGCTGTAGTAGTAATTCTGTTAAAATGCCTGGTTGTAGGCGGGTCTTCAGCGCCACGCCTGGTTAATCGGGCCCTGGGGGGAGAGGGTGAGAAATTCCTCCCTAGGCATCCAAAAACTACAGAACTGCGCGGGGGCTCACGCCCCTGCGCGTACTTCATGTATTAAGAGTATTCCTTATTCTTATGCTATGTTTTGCATATCCAGAATGTTCATTTTGTATTCTGCCCTTTCCCACACCCCTACAAAGCTCTTTTTTACTCCTTAACTCTCTAACCCCCCCAAAAGTCACTAACCTACATTACTCTTTTTAACTTCAGCAGTGTACAATCCTAATCACAGACCAAAGCCGTGCATTGTGTGTAACAACCCCAAACTGTTTCAAGATACATAAAATGGACACGTATTTCTTTAGAATATTTTGTGTTTTTTCTCTGACAGCTATAATTCTTACTAAATGTTGTCTTATACAGTGACGATTCTAACCACCTTTTATCTTCTCTTTTTGAACTGTTTAGAAGGAATTTTGGTGAAAGAGTCCCCCAGTTTAATGCTTATGATTGAACCATATCATGTGAATCGTTGGAATTGTTCTTTTGGCCCCCATATGCGCCAATAACACCACGTGGCATTGCTCCTTTTTTTGCATAGGCACATTAAAATGGGAAAATACTATACATACAAATAAGATCCTATCTAATAGAGTTTGGAACACACAAAGCTTGTAGTGCAAAGGGACCTTACACCCTGAACATTGACATAACTACCTGGCACAGAAGAAAGGGCATTTTCCATTCACCCCTGAACCAGGGAAGCCATCCACGAAACATCCAGGCTGGTCTATAACATCACCTGGAAGCAATCCTCTACCACGGAAGACTCTAAACTGCTCAGACATTGACCTGCTCAAAAGAGACTTCCCTTAACACTGAGAAGACTTAACAACAACAACTACCTGCTTACAGGACAGGGCTCCCTGCATTGCCCTTTGATTGTGAGGTGAAACTAGAGAGTGCTCCACATCCTGACTTCATTGTAGGATATGCAGATTCCAGGATCTCTAATACAGAAACATGATATCAACAACAGAGACTGTGTGAAAAACAAAAGTGTGTTGGCACTACAGACAATGTCTTGGATTGGACGATCTATCTTGCCTGGAGCCTAGAGTTGGTCTTGTGCCAGGAAACTTCAGGGGTCGGGTCTCTTTGTATTTAGGCCAAGGTTATTTCTTACCATGTCCCTCATATTTTGGTGGGCCTATGCAAACAACAATTGCCACTCTAACACCATTTTTACTGTGCTCCTTTGACTCTAATCCTTAAAAAGAACCCACTTAAAATTTGAGGTTAACTTAAGCTAATATGCCTGTATATGGAAATATAAAAAAAATACTATGCCTGTAATGTTTAAGGAGTTACGTAAGTTTTATGGCTTTAGATTGCCTTGTGTGCTGTTAAGAAATATTATAATGTGTTACAATCTGGGGACTTGAGGGACAAAGTAATGGTACATGGATTCTGTCTTATTTATCTTAATGTTCTTTGGCTGAAATTTCAAAGTTAAGATATCAGCAAGGGGACTTCTGAGAATTATGTTATGGGTGATTGTCCTTCCACTGTAACTTTACCTTGTCCTCTTTCTTTGCATCCTTGTTCTCATAATTAAAAATAAAAAATTAAAATTAAATGCCTGGTTGTGAATGTTCTGGTCCTCTGCCTTTTCTGTTTCACTTAAAAAAAGGTTTATTGAAGGGGAATACCGGGTCAAAAAGTTTTTTCCTTTGAAAAGCAGTCAGTAAACAAAATAAGTTCAGAAATTTTGAAGCTTACATAATGTAAGGACCTCATTTGCTAAAAATATCTCTTTTAAGAGAATGTGGAACCTTTTTTAAATTTTATTATAAATATTATTCACCTAAAGATTTTCTAATACAAAGTTCATACATTATAATTCACTTCACATATATTGAATTAAAGTCTTTAAAATATTTGGCTATCTAATACTCTTTTGGGGCACACCCCAATTACATTACACCATTTTAATTTCTTTAAATATTCTTTTAAGTCACCCACATATCTGTTTTAATTTAAATATGAATGTGTCTGCATGTATTAAAAACTGCATAAAAATGTGTCTGCATATATAAATAAAATGAATTTATTGTAAATAAAATGAACTTTTGGAAAGTGCTAACTTATGGCTAGGCTATTCTATATCTCTTACTGATATTTAATCCTCTAGAGGTTTGATAATACTTCCTTCACTGGGTATAGAAGTTTTTTGTGAACATTCCCAATTATTTGACCTAAAGTTGGGAAGAGATAGTGTCATGCTCTTAATTAGCTAGGAAGCAGCTTAGGGACAAGCTATTGGAATGACTGAAAGGCTAAAGAGATCACAGTCACCTATAAAGTCATTGATTCTTCTAGAGCCTTAAATTCCTTCAATTTTCTTGTAGAGAGACTTTAAAGACATAAACGCTATTCTAAATCATAAACGTAAAATATGTGGAGTTGTCTCTATATCTGCGAAAACTTGCATTAAATAAGTCATTTTAGTATTAAAAGTAATTTGATATTGACCATAATGAACTTGACTGTGTTAATTTCCACTAATTAGGTCAGCTTTACATGCTCATGTAAAACTTTGATTCTGAGGAAATTTTTCAGCAGGTGAGCGTATTTGTCTATTTATGCACAGTATATATCGTATTTATAATGTCTTCAAGCGTTTTTATAATCTAGAGAACTGAATAAGCTACTTCACTTCTGAAAGAGTAAGATGGATTTAATCTGAAAATATGGGGCTGCGGCCACTAGAAATTATTTCTGGACTCATTGATCTTTCACATATTATTTTGTGTTCCATAGACACACAAAGGTACTTGTCTGAACAACAACCTTTAGTGAAAGAAGCATTAATTTTTGAGAGGCAAAGAAAAAAACCTTTAAGTTGAGGTCCTGAAATAGTTTACAGGGTGTTCAATGAAAATTAATGAATATATTTAAATATTGTTAGTCTTCAGTCAATATATTCTAATTGGTGGAGAACTGAATTGAGGAAAAAAAGTGACAAAGCACATAAATTACCCAGAATTTATTCAAAGCTTTGGGTTTTAGTCTTAGAATGTGGTAGATGTTTTCTGTAAAATTTCCAACTAAAAGAGAGAAAGAAGCATTACAAATAATCTAGTGAATTAAAAATCTTGGTTAATGTTCTATATTTTAGGTATAATATTAGTATGCATATTATCAAACTTTCAGATATTTAACTGAGAGAATGTTGCATTTTATTTGATGTCAAGTATGTTCAAATATAAAATAGCTTTTGTGGCATCTCTTCTGAGAGTTTGGTAAGCAACTAACTTTTAATCATATTTTAATCTATTCAATACAGCCGAAGCTCAGAAGTAATTTATTTTCAATAAGTTATTTTCTATATTTCCTATATTCTATAATTTTCTTATTTTCTATATTATTTGAAGAAATATAATTATATAAATAACAGTACTGTAGAGGATATTTTTATAATTGTAAGATATTAATTGATCTTTTTTAAAAACTATGTTCTTAAGAAATGATGTTAAACTATATTGCTAAATAGAAAAGTATTCATTTTGTGGTTTGATTTGTTAGTCTACAAATAGCATATGTTTTTATAATGCCGAATCTGTAACGCTGTTTACTTATAAATTTAATTTATACCTGTAAATATTTTAAATTACTAAAATGAATGACTGATTTATCCAACATTGTAGTTACTGAGAATTCAATTCTGCAGAAAGTTTGGATTGAAAAAGTACTGAATACAGTCTGCTGTATTTTTTATTAAGTATATGCTTCTATCATCTAGGGATTTTATTAGATTAATACTTCAGAATCAAAAAATAACAAGCATGTGAAGGATGACTGAAAAGATTTGGTCACAGTTGGCTTTTAAATATGCTCAATTTTGTAGATATCTTGAAAGAAATTAGTTTGCATACTTTGAGGATTAGTAATTTTATAATTTCCTGTGCTGTTAATTTACCAAATATTTGATCTTGTATCAATAGTTTGATTCTTTGCTCTAATGTAATTATGTACTTACCAAAGAAGCAATATATTTAAAAAATACACTTTTGAATGTGCTCTATATTGTTTGTCATTGCTTTTCAAGAAGCTTCCAGAGAACCTTAGAAAACGTAGATGATTATGGGGTTAGGGGTGGTGCAAGCAGTGAGGTGATCTGCCTTGCTGGCACTAGCCTAGGACAGATCACAGTTGATCCCCTGGCGTCCCATATGGCCCCCAAGCCAAGATCAATTTCTGAGCGCATAGCCAGAACCCCTGAGGTCACCAGCTGTGGCCCCAAAAACAACAACAAAAGAGAACTTGGATGATTTGTTTTGAGCATTTCCACATAATAAGCTATCTTTTTGAAGTTTTTTTTAGAGTACTTTATTATAATATTAATGTTTTTATTGTTTTAAGTATTAATATATTATATAATTGCTTATTCCTTATGCGATCTACATTTTTTTCATTTTGATGATTTTATGCAATTCTCTGGGTTCTCATCATAATACAGTCCATCATAGGTAAACATCACATATATACTAATTTCCAAAGCATATAATTTTATCTTTTCCCCTTTTTCTCAGATTATTTGAAGAACTGACAAAGATCCAGAACATTTTTCTACTGTTCATAGTGAGACATTCAAAATGGACATTGATATTTTAGTATTTTTAGGCCTTTTGTTTTTGTTTTTTGTTTTGTTTGGGGGCCACACCAGGTAATGCTCAGAGGTTACTCCTGGCTATGCACTGAGAAGTCGATCCTAGCTTGGGGGACCATATTAGATGCCAGGGATCGAACCAATCATGCTTATAATCATGGTTCTCAAATAAAGATTTTATTTAAATAAAAAGAAGTTGTTCCTTGTTTGGAGGGCATATGGGACCCTGGGGGATTGAATCGTGGTCCGTCCTATGTCATCTGTTCTGGCCCCTTCTTAAGCTTTTTAAAGCAGGTATCAAGCTATGTTGTAGGTAAATTACCTAATTATTAATGTCATTAAAATATAGCTACTATATTGTATAAAAGGATGAATGACAGGCCAGTGAACTTAGCTAAGTTTTCTGAGGTCAGTTAATACATGGTGCAGCCAGAAATTAGTATTTCAATTATTATTATTATTGTATTACTCTGTATTATTCCAACAACAGTTATACAGCTCTAAAGTTGGTTCCACTTCACTGAGCTGTGGATCTTAAAAGATTCACAAAAGGGCCTGGAGAGATAGCACAGTGGCGTTTGCCTTGCAAGCAGCCGATCCAGAACCAAAGGTGGTTGGTTCGAATCCCGGTGTCCCATATGTACCCGTGCCTGCCAGGAGCTATTTCTGAGCAGACAGCCAGGAGTAACCCCTGAGCACCGCCGGGTGTGACCAAAAAAAAAAAAAAAAAGATTCACAAAAATGAGAAATCTGTCTTTATTATTGGGTCTCCCTACTGATCAAATTTTCAAAGTACTACTTTTCAAATAAATGTTATGTTTCATATAAAATATAAAGAATAAATGATTGTCAGCAGATTAAAGTGGAGTAGCATGAATAGGTATGGGAATAAAAAATTCTGATACAATAATAGAAGATATTATGATAAATACAAAGATGTTATGATAAACATAAAAACAATTTCACACTTATTATACTGTATATGGACTTTATCCTTCAAGGCAATATTTTGGAATTGGGGACCATTGCTCTAGTTTTCATGCTCCTTGTTACCTAAAAAGTTATGAATAACACATTTACCTATTGTCCTCTACCTTTAGTTTCAGTATCTGTTTTTCTTCCCTTTTGTTTGGCTAACATGAAAAGTCTTTTTGAAAAAGAAAACCAGTCACTAGTCTAATGAATTTAGATTGGTTCAGAAATGTTTGATGAAAATCTAGCTGAAATATCTATGTTTAGAATTGTGAGAAAAACAAAGGTAACTGAAAAAAATTAAACTTTCAAAAAGTTTACAATAATAAAGTTGAAGTAATCTATTCAGGAAACAATTGATATATATAAATGCATAGTTATTTGCTAGAATTTGATCTGCAATTTCTTAAAAACTGTACATACTTTGAGGCAAGAAAGGCAAGATATATAATAGTAGACTATCATACTATCATATAAGTTATTCCAGAAAATACAGTATTTTGATCCTACATTGAACATTATAAATGTAGCCAACATAAATATAACCATCTCAAAGTATTTATTCTATGTAATCACAGATTTATTGTCATCACAGGATCAAGTTTTGGAGAAAAAGCATTCTTCCCTTGCTTATTCTTGCTGCCTCCTATGCCAGTACATTTTATAAGGCTATTATGAATGAATGTATTGGTTCTTTGATAAACTTTCTCTATAGGAGCTGCTGTAAGGTTTATAAAGCTATAACCACCTATTTATGTAATCCTCATGAATTTATTTTAGGATAAATAATATTGTTAAAGTTGATATAATGATTCTGAAAAACTCAATAGGTATTTTATAAATATTTATTGTTAGTATAATTCTGTAGAAGTAAATGATAATAATGTGCTTCATTATCAATGATGGATAATTTACAGCCCTGTTGACAATATCATTGCAGGTTAATTTCTCTGGAGCTCTCCTCTGTTTTCAACAAGAGTAAATGGGACATAGAAATAATGTAACTGAATTTGTCCTCCTAGGCCTCATTCCGGATCCTGAGGGGCAAAGAGCATTATTTGTCATGTTCTTATTTATCTATGTTGTGACAATGGTGGGTAACCTGCTCATTATTATGACTATTTTTGCAAGCCCTTCCCTGGGCTCCCCCATGTACTTCTTCCTTGCCTATCTGTCGCTCATGGATGCCGTGTATACCACTGCTATTTCACCCAAGATGATTGCAGACTTGCTTCGTGATAAAAAGACCATTTCCTTCCCAGCATGCATGGGCCAGCTATTCATAGCACACTTTTTTGGGGGTGCTGAGGTCTTCTTGTTGGTGATGATGGCCTATGATCGATATGTGGCCATCTGCAAGCCACTGCACTATTTGACCATAATGAACAGGAGAGTTTGCATCCTGCTCTTAGTGGTGTCCTGGATAGGGGGATTTTTTCATTCTGTGTTGCAAATTCTCTTTGTGTATGATCTGCCATTCTGTGGCCCTAATGTCATCGACCACTTCATCTGTGATATGTACCCATTACTGGAACTTGCCTGCACTGACACCTACTATGTTGGACTGACTGTGGTTGCTAATGGTGGTGCCATCTGCATGGTCGTCTTGACTCTTCTTCTAATATCCTATGGTGTCATCCTAACTTCCTTGAAAAGTCACAGCCAGGAAGGCAGGCGCAAAGCCCTGTCTACTTGTGGTTCCCACATCACAGTGGTAGTACTTTTCTTTGTTCCATGTATTTTCATGTATGTTAGGCCTGTTTCCACCTTTCCCATTGATAAATCCATAACTGTGGTATTTACTGTCATTACTCCCATGTTGAATCCTTTAATATATACCTTGAGAAATTCAGAGATGAAAAATGCAATGGGAAAACTCTGGTGTAGAAAAAGTAAGTATTAGTAAAATATGAATGTGCCATTTATACAGGATATATTTGTTACTTATTTTAAACCAAGAAACAAGCAATGAATTTTGGGAACTATGAAATTAGGCATGCAAACATTTCTTTAGAAATGTTTACTTATGTAATATTAAACATTAGGTTGTATTCTTCTTTGAGATTAAAGTTAATAATAAAATTCTAGAGGATAAATAAAAGGCATAGCTATTTGTTCCTCTAATGTTAAACTTGTACCTTTATTTTTCTGTTTATATTGAAATAGATTAGATTATTTTTCTTTTCAGCAACAAAAGAAATACAACCTTCTGAAAATTTAATCTTATCCTAAATTTTTTCTTTTGTTGTTTTTGGGTCACACACAGTGATGTTCATCGGTTGCTTCTGGCTTTGTGCTCAAGAATCTCTCCTGGCAGGCTACAGTGACTATATTGAATACTGGAGATCAAATCTGGGTTGGCTGTGTCAAGGCAAATGGCCTCCCAAATGGGCTATCACTCCAGCCCCTAACCCTAGTAAATTTTTTGGGGGAGGCCATACCCAGTGATGCTCAGGATTTATTCCTGGCTATGCATTAAGAAATTGCTCCTGGCTTGGGAAACCATATGGGACACGGAGGAATCAAACTGCAGTCCCTGTTAGGTTAGCCATGTGCTAGGTAAACACTCTACTGCTGTGCCACCACTCCAGCCCATAACCTTAATAATATATTTATTTATTTATTTTTGTTTTTTTAATTATTTATTTCTTGTTTTTATTTATTTCATTACTTTAATAAATTTTTAAAGAAACTTTTTGACTAATATTACTTAGAAAAAATTTTCTGTATAATGCAGATTTAAACATTTTATTTAATTATTCAAATTAGATTCATATATAAGAAACATAAATATTTAGTTTATAATATAATATGTATTATATAATAATATGTAATAATACATATTAAATTATTATATGAATTATCTATATATATTTGGTTTTGGGGCCATTCCTGGCAATGTTCAGAGCTTATTCCTGGCTGTGGGCTCAGGCATCCCTCCTACTTGGGCTCAAGGATTCCTATATGGTGCTGGTAATCAAACCAAGGTGGTAAGCATTTACCTGCTATGCTATACATATACAACCCTAAATTTTTTGAATGCTCATGAGTCAATCTACCCTACTAAGTTTCTGTAGCTTATGCCTTTTGTATTTAAATTTATTTCCTGCACTTCTGTCAGTGTCTATGTATTTGTAGGTTCGTATTTTTAATGCAAGTGGATATACTATTTACTTAGAGAGCCAATCAGTGAGTGAGCCAATCAGTGTGCTGGGATTTATGATGAAAATTTTTGTTATTTCTTAATAAAATTTTAAATTGAATCATCATGAGAAAGTTACAAAGTTGCTCATGATTGAGTTTCAGTCATATTATGTCCAAGTCCTATCCCTTCACTAGTGCACATTTCCTTCTACCCATGTCCCCTGTTGCCACCCCATTGCTCTCTCCCCTGACTGTCTCAATGGCAGTCATTTCTCTTCTCTTTGTCTGTCTGTCTCTCTTGGTCTCTCTGTCTGTTTTCTCTGTCTCTCTCTCTCCCTTCCTTCTTTCAGTCTTTCTCTATCTCTCAATCTTTCTTTAGTTTTTTTGTTTGTTTTGTTTTGTTTTGTTTTTGGACCACACCTTATGATGCTCAGGGGTTATTCCTAGCTATGCACTGAGAAATCACTCCTGGCTTGTGAGACCATATGAGATGCTGGGGATTGAACCTCGGTTTGTTATGGGTCAGATTCTTGCAAGGGAAGCAAGTACCTTACCTCTGTACCACTACTCTGGTCCCTCTTTTGTTTTCTTTTAAGCACTGTGGTTTGTGATATAGTAGAATATGAAACAAGTTTTAGTTTTTGATTAGAAAATATAAACTCATACCAATATAAGTCTAAGTATTTTCCTGAATTTCCTTACTAAGTATTGTATAAAATGAAAAATGAAGTATAATTTTATAAGAATAAATTTTGTAAGAATAAGTATAGTTTTATAAGAAAAGTAAAGAATATCACATATATTTTGTAGGAATATATTTTCCCACGAAAGTAATTTTAAACATTTCTTATTTTACATGTTAAATAGTATATACAATATATAATAAATATATTGTTATATAAGCCTACTATCTAGAATTTTGATAGCATCATTGAAACAAGCTGTATTTTTTTTCTTGATTATGTTTTTGTGCCTCTTTCCAGAGATAACTTTTAACTTTGAACTTCTTTTTTTATTTTTTGGGTTTTTTTGGGGAGAGGCTCAGGGGTTACTCCTGGCTAAGCGCCCAGAAATTGCCCCTGGCTTGGGGGTACCATATAAGACACCGGGGGATCGAACCACGGTCCTTCCTTGGCTAGCGCTTGCAAGGCAGACACCTTACCTCTAGCGCCACCTCACCGGCCCCTAAACTTCTTTTTGATCATTACTGGCCCCTGAACTTCTTTTTGATCATTACTAAAAATACTTTACCTATATATGCATGTATTATTATAATTTATTCCTCTTATATTCATTAAATTTATGAAATCTCATATATAATATAGATACTTTTGTATTTGACTTTTATTTTTTATGATTTGATCTGGATGTTGCATGTTTCTTTAGTTTCTTCATTTGCCTATCTGAATATGTGATATATCATATATAAATTCAGTTAGTGGTCATTGGGGTTATTCAGTTGTTGATATTCCTTGTAGTGCTCTATTTGAATAATAAAAATTACTTTGTTAGTAATTTAAATTTAGTAATTTAAATATAAATTACTTGGTTAGAAATAGGTTATGTACATAATTTCCTTTATAGCTTTCTTCTAAAGCTGTATTATCAGATATGCACATACTTGTAGTATGTAATAATTTTATTATTATATTTTCTTATTCAGACTTGGTAGTGTTAGAAGTTACATTTTTCAAATATGCTAATGACTATTATCCTATTTTCATGTCTCTTGAACATTCCTTTTTTCTAATTTATATTAAAAGTGAATCTACTTGGGGCTGGAGAGATAGCACAGCAGTAAGGTGTTTGCCTTAGACGCAGAAGGACGGTGGTTCGAATCCTGGCATCCCATATCGTCTCCGAGCCTGCCAGAAGCGATTTCTGAGCATAGAGCCAGGAGTAACCCATGAGCGCTGCTGGGCATGACCCAAAAACCAAAAAAAAAAAAATGAATCTACTTATTTTATTTACTTTTTGGGAGGCCACATCCACATGTGTCCAGGGCTTACAACTGACTCTGTGCTTAATGATCATTACTGCCATGGCTTAAGAAATCTACGGGATTCCAGGATTAAAAACTTGGTTAAGTACATGCAAGGCAAATTAGTTTTCTGACTATATTATCTCTGGCCCCATAATCTTTTTATTTTCTACAGTTTCTCTTTGAATTCTTTAGAATTCTATATAATAATAATTAATTTTTGTTTATAGATGTTGCATATCTTCTTTTTCTATACTTACTCATTTTATTTAGTGAGTAAAAATTCTAACTATATTAAAATGAATCATTTCTTACATGGTAACAACAATTTCATATTGAAGCAACTAGATGCACAGGAAATCTTTGTTATTTATGTTCTGAAGAGAACACAAATATGAGATATTATTTTTCACATATAGTAAGGTGTAACAGAAGAATGGTGAGTTGATAGGAGTTGTGTTTTGGTCAAGAAAAAAAGATGTTTGAAGGTGTCATCCCTTAGGGAAAATGCCTGGGAAATTACTTTTACTTTTTTTTCTTTTAATTTTCTGATCTTATGTTATATATCCATAAATGTAGTTATGCCAACAGCTAAAAGGCAAATTGGCTTGACTGATGTGCTTTTTTAGGTTAGCATCGAGGTGCCAGTATAATGTGGAAAAATAATAGATTTGCTTATTGGGACTATGTACATTATCTGTGTACATCCAAAACGGTTAATATTTTTACTGCTACTTTTTTACTTTTGACTTTGGACACAGAGTAGAAGTCTTTCCTAGTACATGTACCAAAAAACACTTCTTCTTTTCATTATCAACCTATTTCAACTTGGACATACACCTATTGCTTCAACTCTGTATTAGAATATGAAATAAAGATGCTCTTCATAAGTTCAAGAAAGATGAAAGTGCACAAAAAGCCAAGAAACAGTTTCACCAAATGGACTATTTTGGTCTAGTTTCTAAAGTATTCTTTGGCCAAAATTATAATCATAACTTTCAACCATTGATAAGATGTACATACTCATTATATCATCTCTTGAAATCACTTTATATCTTTTATGACTACTTCTTATTGGTCAAAATTATATCTATCTTGTTCATTTCAAGTTTAAATATATAGGGATCAAGTTTATGGAGCATTTGTCTCATAGCTTGCCTCTCTTTCTCATTGCCTTCAACTGAGCATGGAAGTAAGAGGATTTGGACTTAGTATTTCAGGTCTTAATCTCTGTGTAAAGGAACCATTTTCTATCGTCAATTATGATTAAATACTCAATAAAGTACAATATTGTTCCATTTTTCCATATTGGAGATCATATAACCAGGGAGGTTAGAAATTTAATTTTAATCAAACCTTCTTTTTGTCTTTGGGACACAAAGATTCTAAATATTAAGTTTTTAAGAATTAGAATCACAAATATACTCTTGATTACTGTGTATAGTAGGTACAGTAGTGACAATGACTGCAATAGTGCAATCTAATTTATCATTTGATTACTAAAGAAGCTACTTTGAGCACTGGAGAGATACTATGGCAGTAGGATGTTTACCTTGCACATGGATAACCTGTCTTCACTCCCTAGTACCATATATGATCCCCAAGATGATCAGGAATGATTCCTGAGTGCAAAGCCAGGAGAAAGCTCTGAGCACCACCAAGGTGTAACCTCCATGCCCTGAAGTTTGATTTTGATTAAAGTTTTATTGAGGTGAGACTCTCTGAGAATATTTTCACTACGTACAGTTTGTAGCAAGAAAAAAATAGGGAATAAATTTGTGTTAAATCCTTTATCAGTTGGTACTATCATAAACTCTATAAGATCCCATTTTAACCCTTTATTATGGGTTGAAAACTTCTGAACATAATGAAGGTCCTGACAATGAAAGTTCACAGTGGTGATGTCATCTTCTTCCACAGGAGTCAAGGAATATAAATACAATAAAATATAGAGATACCAAATAAGCAGACATTTCAAACAAAACCAAACAGCACTGAGTGAAATTTCTGGAATTAAACAAAACACATAGGTGGCCACAACATTTACACTCAACACACACATAAACAGACAAAAGGATCCATCCAATGCTTACATCAGAAAAACTGACCCAGGTAAAATGGAACAAGCACTTTCAAATATAGAGCTGGCAAGTTTGCCGGAAAACTTTTCTGGCAATAGTTGCTGTGGATGAAGTGGAACTTTCCTGAAAATAAAAACTTCAAGGTTTAGATTGAGCACAAAACACTTCCAAAACAATCCTAATTTTGAAGTTTAAAATATTAAGTAAAATAGTTACTGAGCAGTTTCCATAAAGGAGTCTGCACCTCAAAGTATGATATCATCCACTTCAAATAACTAGGTTTCTTTCTTTTTTGGGGTGGTCACACCCATTTGATGCTCAGGGATTTCTCCTGGCTATGCACTCAGAAATTGCTCCTGTCTTGGGGAGACCATATGGGATGCCGGGGGATTAAATTGCGGTCCATCCTAGGCTAGCACTTGTAAGAGAAATGCCTCACCTCTAGTCCATCACTCTGCCCCCAACCAGATTCCTTTCTAACCTTTTCTTCTCTGTTTACAACATACACTTTGAGATATTTTCACAGTATAACAGTTAAAAATACTGTGCCAGGGCAACTTCACCAAACACCTGGACTTTCTGCTATATATTTTATATTTTAATCATCATACTAGGTTTGCATGACAATAAGTGAAACATTTTTTAATCTATGTACATTAATGTTTCAAACAGAATTTCTGGTTCTGTGATAGCTGTTTCATGATCATCGTCTAATATAACAATTGATACTAGATCTCTGATTCTACGGTAACAGTTCATATTAGATATACTATAGCAGCCAGCATTCTATTATGTTCAATATGAAGTTTTCTTTCTTTTTTTGGGGGGGGTGTTGGTCACACCCAGTGTTGCTCAGAGGTTACTCCTGGCTCTGTGCTCAGATATGACTCCTGGCAGGCTCAGGAGACCATATGGGATGCCAGGATTCAAACCACTGTCTGTTCTGGTAAGGTCATATGCAAAACAAATGCCCTACAGCTCTGTTATCTCTCCGGCCCCCAATATGAAGTTTTCTATTGACATTAGGCTGAGTATGCCACTGTAGCAGTTGTCAGAAAACCTCTGATGAGGAAAAATCCATATTAGTGATGCAGGCATAAATGAGACCACCTTGGATCATTTAATAAGATGGAGAACTGGGAGGATAATCATGACTGATGGATTGGTTATCTTGTCTCCTTGTTCATTATGAGTCTTCTCAATGAAGTCTGCTGAGTGTTGATCTGGAACATAAATGTCTTGCTTATTCTAAGAGTTCAATTTACTAACTTATATTTTTTTGTTCATTACACTTTAATACCTTTTTTTAAGTTCTTGAAAAGTTAGTATAAATGAAATAGATTGATTTCTCAGGTAAATTATTTATTTATTATTTATTTATTTATTTATTTATTCTTAAAATATTCTTGAGGTCTAGAGTGATAGCACAGCTAGTAGGCTGTTTGCTTTTCTTGTGCCCTTCCAAGTTTCAGTAAGCCTTGGATAGATCCCCAGCATCCCATAAGGTCCCCTGAGCCTGCCTGTAGTAGTTCTGAGTGAAGATCCAGAAATAAGGACTGAACACCACCAGGTGTGTTCCCATAAAAGTTATTAACAGATATAGTTCCTGAAATGATTACTATGAAATATTTACATCTTCCTTAAATGTTTTATGATTATAATAATACAATAATACCTCTTTGTCTAAAATCATCATGCTAACCTTAAAAAATCTTTCAGGAAACTTTCATTATCTTGTGTGAATGACAAAAACTTAATTAAGGACTTAGGGACATTTTAACTAGATTGCATTATTTTAATATTACTTTAAATATCCATTTTATTTTATTTTATTTTATTTACTTCTCTTTTTATTCTAGGCATCTGATTTACAATACTGTTATTGGTAGTCATGAATAACAATCAGGCGAAGAATTCTACAAGTACTTTCTCCACCATTTTAAGCTATTTTAGGTTCATAGAAAATATATAGTTTCCTTCAACTCCCTCAGACATATACAACTTTCCCTTACTGTCATTCTATTATAGAGATATTGTTGATTATAATTGATGAAGATCCATTGAAATATAATTATTACCCCAAATTCCATATTTTATATTAGAGTGTACTCATGTTGGTATACATTATATAGCTTTGGAAATTTTACAGTGCTATTACTGTAAAATTCACTCAGACTAGTTTTACCTCCCCTAAAATAGTCATCTCTTTTATATCCTTTCACTTCTTCTTTTACTCAAATCGTTGGCATATAGCAATATTTTACTATTATTTATTATGTGATATAACTAAAATAATGTAATTATATTTTCAGATTGGCTTATTTCTCTGTAATATACATTAAAGTTTTCTCCTGTCTCATCACTTGATGTCTCTTCTCATTTGGGTTTTGGTTCTAGGGACTGAACTCAAGGCCCCATTTATAGAAAAATGTTATGATACTGAGTTATAACACTTATGTATAATTTTTAAAGCACAGAGTAATATTGTATTTTATCAAAATTTATTAATCTATTTGCCAAATGGAGGACTCATTTTTGCTCTAAGACATTAAAACTAATAAATAATGTTCTTTAATACCTAGATGTAATTTTTCTATTGATATCAATTTTCTTAAATATACTTACATGTAAATTATATTAATTAAAATTTGAATGTTGGAATGCATTTTATACATGGCATAAAACTAACTTGATCATGTTGCGTAATTGTTCATATATTTAGATTTTTTATTTTCTTTTTTCTTTTTTTGTTTTTGTTTTGGGCAACACCTGGTGATGCTCAGGGTTTACTCCTGGCTCTGTGCTCAGAATTCTCACCTGGCTTAGGGAACCATATGGAACCATACTGAGATCAAACCGCCGTCTGTCCTAGGCTAGCACAGAAAAGGCAGGTACCTTACCGCTTGCGCCACTGCTAGGCCCTCATATATTTAGATTTTATATTATTTTTAATAAGTTTAATATTTTGAGGAGTTTTAAAATTCATGTTTATGAGATCATTAGAAATAAAAATGTAATACTTCTCAAATGTGATTAAAAAACTTAAATATATAATAAGCTAAAAATTCTTTAAGTGTGGTGAAAACTGAGACCTGCATCATGATGGATGGTAATTAAACTATCAAAAGCAAAGAGAGAATTTGACAGCAACAATACATATTTATTATATCACATACCAGGACTGTAAAATTAATAAAATTTTTCATCAGAAATAGGTTTGAAGAAAGTTAGTTTATATATTCTAGTGCAAACCTCCCCAAACAATAAGAAATCTGCCAACATATGCCCCACTTTTTGTAATATATATTCAGAATCTGCTGTGTTTTTTTGTTGTTTCTTTTTTCTTTTGTTCCTTTTTAAAATGTTTTATTTAAACCATGTGATTTACAAAGTCCACAACCAGAAACATGAGTCAGGAAGTCAACTGTAAGCTCCAAGATGATAGATTCATGGTCCACGATGTATAAGATAAAGAACCCAAAATAAGTTTTCCTTATAAGATTGAGTGTGAAGCAGGTTAGGTGCAGAGAGGCTGGTTAGCTTAGAAGCCATATGAGATATGCACATGGCGGTTAGGCCTTGTAAATAAAGCTGGATGTCTCCTGAAATCTGACTGCTGTGGGTCATTTCTTCGCCATCATCCTGATACCTACAGTCCTGCTAGGTCAGAGGGGCTGCAGAACAGAGAAAGGCTTCACCATCCACTCCATCCACCACCAGGACTATATAATTAATAATCAATATATCATTGATCCACTATGTTGCTGGATAGCTAGGCTGATTTCAAATCTTAACTATTGTACTGAGTGCTGTAATGAATAGTAGTATGCATAGAAACCTCACTGAGGTAGATAAATAGATGCCTATCAGTCACATGAAAAAATAGTACAGTATTTGCCAGCATATAAGACGACCCCCTAATTTTTCAGTTAAAACATAGGCTTAGGCCTATATTCGCTGTATCAGACAGAACGTTCCTGTGCTGCATGTGCTGCATGTGTTCCTGTGCTCATGTACCACAGTGAGCGAATCACAACAAGCAAAGGTTCAAAGGTTATACTGTAATAGACTTCCTCTCTGACTCTGGCCAATCTGAGCAGACTTTTTACAGTGTAGATTTGGGTACAGAACATTGTCTAATTCGCATGCATCAAAAGCCTGCTTGGATTGGCTGAGTTAGAGAGGCGGTCCGAGCAGCCTTGCAGTGATTGGTTGGATCAAGTTGGAAAATTCGTTTTGTGGCAATATTCAGACAATTTTCGGTTAGTGGCATATTGAAACATTTTTCGGGATATACTCGGCATATAAGACGACCCCCGATTTTCGGTTGACTTTTTTTTTTGTTTCAAAAGTTGGTAATTATCACTTATCATTAGGAAAATTCAAATCAAGATGGTAATGAGATATCTTATACCAGTTAGAATGGCACATATCAAAATTATTGGGAACATTTTTGTGTTGGGTTGTGGTGAAAAAGGAACTCCCATCTGGTGGAATGCTGCCTGGTCCAATCACTATGGAAAATAGTATTACGGGTTCTCAGTAAACTAAAAATTGATCGACCATTTGAACCAGCAACTCCAATTTTGGATATTTATTATTTATCTCAAGAACATAAAAAAACTTACTGGTGAATATTTAGTACTGTGAAGCTAAATTAATAGATTCTTCATTTTATTATTACTATTGACAAGTTACACCATTTTGAACAAGAAAAATCAGTCATTAGCACATCAACTTTTAAAAATATATGAAATGGTGGGCCCGGAGAGATAGCACAGCGGCGTTTGCCTTGCAAGCAGCCGATCCAGGATCAAAGGTGGTTGGTTCAAATCCCAGTGTCCCATGTGGTCCCCTGTGCCTGCCAGTAGCTATTTCTGAGCAGGCAGTCAGGAGTAACCCCTGAGCACCACCGGGTGTGGCCCAAAAAAAAAAAAAAAAAAAAAAAAAATATATGAAATGGGAATAGTGTACTCATTTATAGATGATTTTTGAAAATTAAATATTAAGTACACACTACAAGTGTGGAAGACTGCTCTAGCCTGCACAAAATGGATGCTATCAACCTTAGCCTCTATCTCTGTGGAAAGTTCCACTGAGCTGTATACGTGACCATTCGCAGGTTCTTAGCCCATGAGCAAATAGGAAATCTTGCAACAAAAGATAGCCCCTTGTACTAACCACAGGGCCATGAGGCCAGGGACAAGATGTAGATAGTATTTCCTTATATGTCTCTGATTCTGGTCAAGCTAAGATTGCTAGGATCAGCCACTGAGTTATGCTTTCCCCTTTCCCCTTCCCCACCTCCTATGGGATGTGCTTAACAAGGCACACTCTAGCCTTTTTCCCTTTTTGGCAAAATACCTGTAGTAAGCATATAATTGGTGAAAAGCTTGTTTGAATTAACCACTGCTTTATGCCCCATAGGTTTAATGCTAAGTACCTTTATTCATTTTTGGTTATGTGCCTATGCTTGGAATATAATTGGATAAGAGATGGTTCGAGATGACCAATAGTTTTTGAGACATACTTCCCTTTGTGTAAAAATATATAAGCGCTTACCCACCTTAATAAAATTGCCTTTGATCAGTAACAAGACTTGTGCTGTTCTTTCTAACCTCTACAGATTTTTCCACAGATATTTCGGATCGGGTCGGCCTCAGTGAATCCACGAATAAGTTGCGGCATTCATCCCCTTCACCCTGCTGGCCGGGGTCCCCAGAAAGCCGCATGCAAGTAATGCATAATATATAATTTTCTTGAGTAGTGATTTTGGCCATATTAGAAATGAAGAGGAATGGCAATGTGTTACTGAGGTAACAAGGTCAATAAATAGATAAATTAGTAATTCTAAATTCTCTTGTGAGTAGATGTAACATTTTTAAGTGGAGGAAGTTTAAATGCTACTCATGTACCATGAGTTCTTAAACACTTTTTAAAAACAAATATTAAAAAGTACCATGATAATGAGTTTGTCATTAGGTTTTTATGTAGGAGAAAATATAGGGAAAGTCAAGGGCAGACTGGAGGTCAAACAGATGTGAATTCATTTTCAGACTTTTTCGTCACTAATATATGTCCTGGGTGCAAAGTTTTAACTTTTCATTTTTATGTCATAAAATGGAACACTTCAAATCACAGATTGCTCTTTGAAAAATATTAGATGAATGCTGTGAATAGTAATGTGATGAAAACAGAAGTACATAGATTGCCTTGTGTGCTGTTAAGAAATATTATAATGTGCTACAATCTGGGGACTTGAGGGACAAAGTAATTGTACATGAATTCTGTTTTATTTATCTTAACGCTCTTTGGCTGAAAGTTCAAAGTTAAGATATCAGCAAGAGGACTTCTTCTGAGAATTATGTTATGGCTGATTGTCCTTCCACTGTAACTTTACCTTGTCCTCTTTCTTTGCATCTTTTGTTCTCATAATTCAAAATAAAAAAATTAAAAAAAAAAGAAGAATGGGCATTTTCCATTCACCCCTGAACCAGGGAAGCCATCTATGAAACAAACAAGGTTGTCTATAACATCACCTGGAAGAAATCCTCTACCAGGGAAGACCCTAATGCTGCTCTGACATCGACCTACTCAAGAGACTTCCCTTAACACTGAGAAGACTTAACAACAACAACGGCCTGCTTGCAGGGCAGGGCTCTCTTCATTGCCCTTTAATTGTGAGGTGAAACTAAAGGACGCCCCACATCATCCTGACTTAGAGGTAGGATATGCAGATTCCAGGATCTTTAATACAGAAACCTGACACCAACAACAGCTGTGTTAAAAATAAAAGTGTGTTGGCACTACAGACAATGACTTATATTGGACAACCTAGTATGCCTGGAGCCTAGAGTTGGTCTTATGCCAGAAAACTTCAGGGGTAGGGTCTCCTTGTATTTAGGGCAAGGCTTTTCCTTTCCAGGTTCCCCATATTTTGGTGGGCCTATGTAAACAATAATTGCCACTCTAACACCGTTTTTACTGTGCTCCATTGACTCTAATTCTTAAAAAAAAACCACTTAAACTTTTGAGGTTAACTTAAACTAATATGCATGTGCATGTAACTGTAAAAAAATACTATGCTTTCAATGTTTAAGGAGTTACATAAATTTTATGGCTTTAGATTACTTTGTGTACTGCTAAGAAATGTTATAATGTACTACAATCTGGGAACTTGAGGGACAAAGTAATTGTGCATGGGTTCTGTTTTATTTTTCTGAATGTTCTTTGGCTGAAAGTTCAAAATTAATGTGCCAGCAAGGGGATTTCTTCTGAGAATTCTGCTTATGGGTGATTGTCCTCCCATTGTAACTTTACCTTGCTCTCTTTCTTTGCATCTTTGTTCTCATAATTAAAAATTAAAAATATATACATGAATGTACATTATATATGTAATTACTTATATATATAGAATATCCATTTATTCTAATCCATTTGGTTTTATAATATTTATTTTGTGTAGTGCATAAGCTTCTTTTCTTTCTATTTTTTGGGGGGATAGTTGTGGAGTGGAAAGTGTTTGAAATACATCTGGCAGTGCTCAGGAAATTCTTTTGATAGTGATCATGGTACTAGATACCATGATGGAGATTGAACTGGAGTAGTTGGCCACATGTAATGTAAGAACTTTAACTCATGTACTATCTCTCTGACTCTTTTTATTTTAGAACCTTTTTAATTTTATTTAGTACCATTTGTTAATTTTCCCTCCTTTCCCTATGGCAGTAATTTCTTGAAGGTGTCTCTGGAATAAAAATTTTTGCAAATGAGCTGGAGCCATAGTATAGTAGTTATCTTAAAAATGGCCAGCCTGGGTTTGGATCCCTACCCCTAGCAAAGCATCCTATATGTGGTCCTTGGATTCCCATTAGAAATGATCCCTGAATTCAGAGGCAGAAGTAAGTTTTGAGCACTAATGAATGTGGCTCCTAACCCCCACAATTATTTGTAAACAATCCAAGTGCCTCCAAAAAAGACATGGTAAAACTAATCTGTTATAAGAAAAGATGAAATCATGCAATTTGTGGCTACTTGAATACAACTAGAAGGTAGAGGCATATTGTGCTGAGTGATATCATTATATCTTTCTCTTATGTGGGACATAAGGAAATATAATAAGAGAATAACAAATGAACCGTGGTAAGAAACCAAAGATTCAGTCTATAGTGAAGAGATGCTAACAAGATATATTTAAAGTAACACATGAAAAGAACTGCCAACCAACAGTCCTCTTCCCTGCAAGATTATGCTGACAATCTGGTAGGGATATTATATTGGAACACGGTGTGCCTGAAAGTATATATTAACATTATTATAAATAATGGTTCATAAATAAAAGTTGAAACAATAGAGAGGTGTTCAATGAGGCTGACATATTTAATAATTAAGTAATAATATAATAACGAACACCATGACATCCATAACCAAATTAAGATGAAAAATTTGATTAGTATTTAATATTTAAAATTTCAGTTTAATCTCAATTTAATATTTATCACATTTCTGTGTAATATTTTAAAACTATGAAGTGAGCAAATTCATATACAATGAATAGTGCCTAATAAATATGAAATGATAAATTATTACCACTAGGATTTAATCATTACTTATAATAATAATGCCTACTTTTACACAGAACTTCATAAAAGATCAAGTTTTAATTTTTTTTTTATTTTGGGACACACCCTGTGACACTCTGGAGTTACTCCTGGCTCTGCACTCAGAAATCGCTCCTAGCTTAGAAGACCACATGGGATGCCAGAGGATAGAACCGTGGTCAGTCCTAGGTCAACTGTGTGCAAGGCAAATGCCCTAGCACTTTGCCACTGCTCAGGCCCCAAATTTTATATATATATTTTGGTTTTTGGGTCACACTCAGCAGCTCTCTGGGGTTACTCCTGGCTCTATGCTCAGAAATCACTCCTGGCAGGCTCTGGGGATCATATGGGATGCCGAGATTCGAACCACCGTCCTTCTGCATGCAAGGCAAAAGCCCTACCTCCATGCCATCTCTCCTGCCCCAATTTTAAATATTTTTAAGAAAAAATAGAATTGACTTTTGTTAGTACTTAAAATTAATTACATAAAGAATTCTTTATAAAAATTTCTACAGAATATAATAGATAAAACACATATTTTGGAATTAACTTTTGACTTATGAAATGAAACTCTAGAAGCAATAGAATTCGGAAAGATATATGTAAAGTACTACATGAAAAGAATTTCCAACCAACAATACTCTACCCTGCAAGATTATCATTCAGATTTGAAGGAGTAAAAATTATATTCTCAGACAAACAGAAACAGATAAATAGAAACATTGAACATTTGTGACATCCAAACTAGATCTACAAGGAATAATAAAAAGATAAATATTGAATGGCCAAACTTTCCAAAATTTCAAGAAACTCCTTCAAATCAAGAATTTCTTTTCTTTCTTTTTTTTTGCTTTTTGGTTTTTGGGCCACACCCGATGACGCGCAGGGGTTACTCCTGGCTATGCACTCTGAAATGGATCCTGGCTTTAGGGAACCTAAAAGGACGCAGTGGATCAAACCTGAGCATCATGTAGTTGGTCGAAGAATCAATGGAGCGAGAGAACATGGGTTTTATCAGCAAGTTTATATAACCAAGTGCAGGTACTAATTATAAAGGGAATATTTATAAACTAAATATTAATAGAATTGAAAAATTGACAGTGAAAAATTGTAGTGGGAGACTTTCAACATCCCACTTTGGCCATCAGGAAGAAGATTGGCAAGGAAATAAAAACCTGAGTGATAAATTGGAAAAACTTGGATTAATAAACATGTATGAAAGCCTTCAACCAAATAATGAATAAAATTTTTTTCTGCAGTTCATGAAGAGCATTCTCCAGGATGGGCCTTATGCTGGGGCACAATTTGAATATTCATAAAATCAAGAAAATAGAAATCCTATCATGACATCTCAGATCACAATCTCATGACATGTGCATTAATCTTAAAATTAAGTTAGTAAAATCTCTAATGTTTATAAATAAAACAAAGCTTTTAAATAGCCATCGAGTCAAAGAAGAAATTGAATTGTGTATCTAGATGAACAATTAAGGCATAAAAATGAGAATTTATAAGACAGTAAAAATAGAACAAAAGGGAAATTTTATAGCAATATGAGTTTACATCAAAAATAGGAAAATAATTCAAGAAAATAGGCTAGATTATAGTTTTGAGACTTTACTGAAAGGAATAACAAATGAATTTTGTTAATATAATATAAGTAAAGGTAAAATATATAAATCAGAGCAAAAATTATAATTCATAAAGTTGATGAAACTGGGAGTGATCTCTAGAACACTCCCAGAAGTGATCCCTGAGAGCAGTCAGGAAGAAGCCCTGAGGTAGGTTTGGCCCCCAAACAACAACAAAAAATCCTCTTTGTTTCCCTCCTCATACTGCTATTGATATATATTCAAAATTTTGTTCAGATTTAATCTGCTTTATATATGGCAATTTCATAAAATTATTATGTTGCTCTATTTTTGTTATTCATTTCTAGTTAAATTCTTCTATTAAAAGTTCTATGCTCTATGCACTTTTATATCTATTAAACATATTGGATGTTGTGATGATTCCTTTGATGACTGTTCCAGAAATACTTTGAGAGGAATGACATTGACTCCTTGTGTGATTTCTCTCCCAACACAATACATCAGACACTGTTAACCTGCCTATCTCAGAATATGTGGTGAGCGATGAAAGGAAGATCTCTTCTTTAACTGTCCTCTGTCAAGTCTTACAAAAATAAACTTCTATAATTTTCTCTAAGTCATTTCAGGTACCATATGTCATAATTGAAAGTGTTTTTCTTTTTCAAACTTGTGATTTACACATGTGAGAGTTTTTATATATTTTTATCTTTGTCCACTGGAATTGTTTTTGGTGATTGAAAGTCAAGTTTTTGTGTTGTTTCCCCAAAGGACACGTAAGTCCTGCACTTCATGATGATTATACTGGTGGCATCTCTGGAGATGCTTAGTGAATGTAAAGTTATGATTAGGTCCCAGTGAATTTAATTAGAGAACAATGGCTCCTGGAAATGAGCCAAATGAATTACTCTACAAGGTCTGCTGTATGTCAATTGTAGACAAAATGTTTATAACCCTTGCTCTTACCCCCGAGACTGATTCATGTACCAGCATTAACATGGCAGAGCTTAGTCAAGAATTAGAATGATTCATCCAAAACATAAACAAAGTATATTAAATATTTTTATTTTTCAAGAAAATTAAACTTTAATTATGCCCTATGGATGCATACATTACAGATGTTTGCAAAACAAAAGTTAAAAGCCATTTTTCTTTCACTTTTATTATAAGAATACAACCGCCAGATATTTATCAACACTCAAGCAAATTCACATTTTTATTTAAACCTTAATATTTTTACTTTGTTTTTCATTGAGAAAAGTTCTGATAACAAAAATTTTGGAGTATTTATATTTACATTACTGACTTTAAAAAGTGGGTTACTATGTTCAGGTTATAACACACTCTAATAACATATAGAAGTTATTTGTATTTTTTTCATTTTTTTATGACTGAAAATTTACAGTTTTCCCTGTGATTTCACAAATTTCAGCCTTGTTCTTAAAAGAGGATTTTTACAAATAATTTTTAAAACTATATTGATATATATTTATATGTATATCAAGAAACTACTAAGCCTGTCTTCCTAAACAAATAAAATAATCTGCCAATATTATCATCAATTCCAGAAATTATTTTTATAAATTCCATTTAAAATCTAAGTTTTATACCTCTAGATGGTTTGATGTGTGTGTGTGTGTGTGTGTGTGTGTGTGTGTGTGTGTTGGGGGTTTGTCCTGCATTTCTTCCTCTTCATCAATTCTTCTTTCTCCTCTTCCTCCTTCCTGTGCTTTAGCAATATCCTATTACTAACATACTCTTAGTAGTTAAATATACAAAATCTTGGGAGAGACATGAACACTGTTTCAAAAGAAGCAAATCTAAAATTAACAACTAAAATACAATATTTGAAATTAAAACTTCTCTAAACAGCAGAATATAGATTGAAAGGAAACAGTAAATATGAGAGTGTTCTATTATTATCTCTCCTTCACTTTCACATTTTACATTGTATCATGATTATTTACATTGATTATTTACATGATTATTTACATTATATCATGATGCTTTCAAGAAAAAATTATTCAGTTGTCAGCTAATGCATAATTTTACTTAATAGATATTTTCTCCTAAAGAATCAAATTTTAAGCTGTTATTAGAATTAAAATTTGTATTATCAAAGTCTAAGTATTTATGTTTTCTGATGATAAATGTTTATCCTTATTTTGTAAAGTGTAACAACTTCTCAAGCAATCATATTTTGTACATTTGGATACTTCATATGGAAAAATTATTTATTTAATATTTTATTTTCCCATATAGACAAGTCACATCTTCTAATTTTACTTGATAACACAATACCAAAATTTTAACTATCTCATGTGGTATGTTTCAATCTTGATTTTCATTTAAAAGTATTCTCTTATTTCTTTTCTTTTTGGGGGGTTTGGGCCATACATGGAAGTGCTCAGGAGTTACTCCTGGCTCTGCACTCAGAAATCACTCCTGCAGGCTCAGGGGGCCATATGCGATGCTGGGGATCAAACCTGTGTCAGCTGTGTGCAAGGTAAATGCCCTACCTGCTGTTCTGTTGCTCGCCCCCAATTTACATTTATATTTTATTCTTAGTTCAATGAGTTTATATGAAAAATTAGTGTCTTTTGCAAACATGAATATGGAATAATTCTAAGTCATAGACATGACATCCAATCACCCTTATAACTATATCTGATGATACACCAGTATGGATTATGGCTATATACTTAAATATCTTCTGATCCCATATAGGTCTATATTCCCATCTTTAGGTGTATAGTCAATGGTGTTCAGGCCTAATACAAAAAAATATGTGTCTATATGTGACATGCACATAAAATGGGTAGTACGTGGTAACAACTATTCAAATTCCTATTATTTATTTGAATATTAAATATTATATAGAGATGTATGTATTCTTTCATGTATATCCAATCTAATCATACAGAGATTCATATTTACCCACAGGACTATGTGCTGTTGCTATATCCTGGTCTGTTCCTGACAATATATGATTTTATGAACTTGATTAAACAATTATTCTCTCTCTCTCATCTCTCTCGGTGTTTTTGAACCACATTCAATGGTGTTCAGGGTTACTCTTGGCTCAGCACTCTGGAGTTACTGCTGACAGTAATCAGGGGACCTGGGATGCTGAGGATCAACATACTAAACAGGCCCTACCAATTCCTCTCTATTATAAGACATCATCACTTAAGGTTACTTTAGCATTTGACTGATTAGCTTTTATGAAGTGTCAAAGATAATTTCATTCATATAAATAGTTCCTTGGAATGAAAGGCTGATGCAACTGCCTCCAGAATTCAACTTAGCAATTGATGCTATTGAATTTTGTTTTTATGGGTTATTTATACCATTTTTCAAAATGACTATATCAACTTACATTCTTATCAACAATGTTTCAGAGTTGTGCTCCACTTCTTCACCAAAAAATGTTCTTTTCAATATTTTTTAGATGAACCCTGCTGAACAAAACAGGAATAAGTACTTTGGCTTACATTTAATTGAAAAAACTTACACATCCAAGGGAAACTACTATTTAGGCAAAAAAGTAAAACAACCAACCCATAATAAATGGGCAAAAAAGCCTTAAAAGCATTTCTTTGTGGAACTTCTCAGCCATATTATTTTTTCTCAATATTGTTTAGTATTAAGGAAGCAAATAATTGACCTGAAATTTTGTCTTAATTTCAACGAAGTCACAATAGCTCAGCCATGGACACATGTTCACAGGAAGAAGAAAATGTGACATTCAATATTACCTTTTATAAAATTGGATTTGGATACTGAAGAAAGATTACAGGAGCTAAGGCACTCGCCTTGCATGTGGTTAACTCTAGTTTGATAGTTTGAGTCCCTAACTCTAAAAAGGATCCTGCTAGGAGTTCTTCTGAGAATATCCTTCATGAATATCACTTGAGTACCACCAGATGTGCCCCAAACCCAAAACCAAGTATTTAGAATACATTGGAGAGTCTCTCAGAGCATTATGCTCTATTAAACTAAGCTGGAAGATATATTAATAACTTAAATTTTAATTTTTAATTTCAAATTTTTTAAGCTATTAAAATTTTAAAAACTCCTAGAAGCAGATGGTTGAAATTTTGCTTGTAGAAGTTTGAGTTTAGAGAAAAAAGGAAGTTGGTAAAAAAATGCAACTCTTGAATCACAAGCTGAGAAAGCTAATCAGATCAAATGTAAAATCAGTCCAATGTACCTTATTTCCAAACCCAGGTTGAACTAGTCTCAATCAGGGTCGCACAAGAAAAAATTCAGACCAGACTGAGGGTGAAACACATGAAGTCTGGCAGTCTTCTACTTGGTATTTTCATCATTCTGCCTGCCAGAATTGTTTTCTATTGAGTACAGGGACCACCCTACATGGGGAAGCTATCCTGAGCTTGTTCAGCTCAGGTTTACAAGTAAGACAATCTGTGTTTTGGGTGAAACCAAGTTCTAAACTAACAGATACAAAGAAATCAGGGATACACTCTGTTTTAGGTAAAAATAAGGTGTAATCCAACAATCAAATACCTAGCATGGTGAAAATATCCTACAATATTATATTCTGCATGTTAAAGTTACAAAGAGTAGATATTATGTTTTGTCTTAACACTGGTTATAGATGAGATGACGGTTATGCTAACTAACCTCACCATGGTAAAAATTCTGCATTGTAATTGTATATTACATCTACAAGTTTTAAAAATTAAACCTACAGTGCTATATATCAATTGTATATATTTCACATATACCAATATGGTGGGAAAACTAAAATAATACATTAAAATTATTTTTTATGAAATGTGTCCTATATAGAAATTTCTGGCATGGAAGGGGAATTGTAGCATAACCAAAAGAAATAACTCTTTTCAAAGGGAAAGCCCTAGTACTTCTTTCACCATAATTCTCTAAAATTCATGTAGTTTTCCTATATATTCTTAATTGGTATTTATTTCTTTGTGTAAGCATGTATCCACAAATGTGTTGGGGACTAACTTTTAAATGCCCAAATTGTGTGAAATAGTATGATGTGGTGAATATGAAGACATCCAAGAAATAAATAAATTTATCAAGAGAACTGATAGTCCAAGGCAGAAAGGGCTAAGGGCTCTTAATTTTTAAGCTTTCGGAAAACCAGTACCTGCAAGAAATGGTCCTCCCTTTTGTTTGCCACCTCTCCAGGAGGAAGATACTCCACAGACACTGTCATTAGCTTCCTCTTCCTCATTTCCTCAATTTTTGAGATGTAAAGACCCACTTAGCCTTGATTAACATTAGAATCATATCTGCCTGTTAAAGTCTGTCCTTTATCCCATGTTGATTGTCCCTGAACAACAAATACTGTATGTAGAGGACTGTCCAGGATTCAGTTTAAGAGGCTGTGAGACTCTGGAAACAACCAAGATGCCCTTCAACAGACGAATGGCTAAAGAAACTGTGGTACATATACACAATGGAATATTATGCAGCTGTCAGGAGAGATGAAGTCATGAAATTTTCCTATACATGGATGTACATGGAATCTATTATGCTGAGTGAAATAAGTCAGAGAGAGAGAGAAAAACGCAGAATGGTCTCACTCATCTATGGGTTTTAAGAAAAATGAAAGACACCCTTGTAATAATAATTTTCAGAGAAAAAAGCTGGAAGTTCCAGCTCACCTCAGGAAGCTCACCACAAAGAGTGATGAGTTTAGTTAGAGAAATAACTACATTTTGAACTGTCCTAATATTGAGAATGTATGAGGGAAATGTAGAGCCTGTTTAGGGTACAGGCGTGGGTTGGGTGGGGAGGAGGGAGATTTGGGACTTGGGTGATGGGAATGTTGCACTGGTGATGGGTGGCGTTCCTTTTATGACTGAAACCCAAACACAATCATGTATGTAATCAAGGTGTTTAAATAAAAAAAAATTAAAAAAAAAAAAAAGAACAGAACTATATAAAAAAAAAAAAAAAGAGGCTGTGAGACCCTGACTCTTGCTTTCCTTATGTCTGTATGTTTTTTTTAATCCTCATGGTGCTTCTGCTTCTTGTTTGTTCACCTGGGGCTAGACTCACCACACTCAATAGTGCCAGGGTTGACTTTGGCTCTGTGATCCGGGCTGACCCTGATGTACTCTGGGGAATAAATGTGGTTCTGAGGGTCACCTCTGGCAGGACTCTGGAGACAATTTTGGTGGTATTCTGGGGATTGAACCTGTTATTGCTACATGTAAGGCAAGAGTTCTATCCTCTGCACTATTGCTTTAGTCCCTAATTTTTTTCTAAATACTACAGAAATAATACAATGTCATATACCTGCTGAATAGAGAAGCTAATAGTTTCTTTATTCTATCTGTAGTTATTAGCTGAAACTACTCTCTCATTTCAGTGTCATCTTTTCTGTTTTTTCACATTGGAAAGTGATACTATTGCCAGATTTTTTTTATTATATGCCAGTCACTTTTGCATTAGCCTGTAAGAACTATTCCTTCTGTCTCTTAAAATCTCACAAACCCCTCAAAGTCCTTGCAGTTGCTATCAGAATTTTGGTATCATAGCAAATGACCCAGACTTTAATTTTTTGTTTAAGAAGCACAATACTCTCAGGTTCCATAATTTTACTCTTGTTACTCCTTACTCTATGATGTATGAGCCCATATTTTATGACTTTAAATGACAAACTTTATTTTATCTCAAATGTTGAGTGCCAGGTATTCTGGCAGAGATTAGTTGGGTATTTATCTGTCATAGGTGTCACAGATTGGAGAAACCCTGTCATCCAACTGATAATTGGGTGATCTGTGCAACTCAGGATCACTTAATTCTCTTTTAGTAAGACTTAGATCTAATAACTGAATGGATCTTGACTTCTATTTCTATCTATGTAAATGTAGAACTTTAAGGAATATAGTTTTTCAAAATGATATTTATGAAGTCTAGTGGTAAAGTGATAGCACCAGGACTTACTCCAAAACTACTATTCTGTCACTTTTATAAGCAAATTTTGGTTGGAACAATTGTATGACCTACCTATGGCACTGAGGCAAGCAAGATACTATGTAAAGCATTATAAAGATTTAATGCTGACGTGGGGCTAAAATGAAGGATTAAACGAATGGATAGAAAATTATGGTTATTACAGCTGATATAGATTTGGTCTTTCTAAACATTTCACTCCAGCTTACAACTACACAACGATGATTACTTTTGATTTCAGTAACTGAAGGATCAATTGCAATAATATTCTTATTCCCAAAGCTCAATGTCTAAGTCCAGACCTTTGAGCATAGAATAAAATGTAGACGACACTCACAGGGTCCTAAAATGGTGGGGTTGGCGGTTAGTGATGGCTGCAGCAGTAATCTCTTAAGATGCCTGCTGATGAATTTAATAGTCTTCAGCCTTTTCTGTTTTACTAAGAAAAGGTCTACTTAAGGGGAATACTGGGTCAAAATAGTTTTTTTCCCCTTTGAATAGCAGTCAGTAGCACCAGAGCAGTGGCGCAGCAGTAGGGTGTTTGCCTTGCACATGGCTGAGCCAGGACGAACCTTGGTTCGATCTCCTGGTGTCTCCCATATGGTCCTCCAAACCAGGAGTAATTTCTGAGCCAGAAGTAACCCCTGAGAGTCACCAGGCATGACCACTCAAAAATAAAATGCAGTCAGTAAACAAAATAAGTTTGGGAATTTCTGAACTTGTGTAATGAAAGGATCTTATTTGCTAAAAATATCACTGGATAAGAGAATCTGAAACTTTTTTTAATTTACTTTGCTGTAAATATTATTTGCCTAAAGATCTTTTCTAATACAAAGTTCACACATTATAACTCACTTCACATATTTCTAATTTAAGGCTTTATAAAATATTTGGTTATCTAATACTCTTTTGGGGGCACACTCTTGTCTCATTACATCATTTGAATTTCTTTAAATATTCTTTTAAGTAGCCCACAATGATCATATTTTTTAAATTCTTATTGTGACCAATGTGAATTACAGGTCTTTCACAGTTATATTGAAGGTACATAGTGACAGTGAATCAGGGGCATTCTCACCACCATTGTTGTTCTCCCTCCACCCCTGTCCTCCCCTAATTGTCCATACCTCCCCTAATTGCCCCCTGGACTAGTAGTGTAAAGGGTCCCTTTTGTATATAACTTGTGGAAAATTGTGTATCTTGATTCTCTTGTCTTTGACTTTGTGTTTGGTATTTAGGTCTGATCATTTTTTATTTCCACCCAATGTTTATGTGTCTTAAACCCAAATGTTTATTTGCTCCTGGTACCATACACTTCATTTTCCCCCTCAATTTATGAGGCAGAACAAGATGATTCAAGTTCTGTGGTTTTGTTGGGGGAAAAAGTTGTGAGGAGACAATCTAGGAGCTAAATTCAATTATTTCTTAAGGACTCAGACCCATCCTATGAGGGTCAGGCTTCCAACAATAGCTTATGAATAGATCTCTATTGTCTGTCTATAAGTGGGCATAAATTTCTATACAGTGGATTCCCCTACCCCTATGTCTGCCAAACCTATATTGTATTGGTGTAACAATTCATGCCTATATTGTATATAACCCCTCTTATATATTATCCCTCCTTCCCCCTTTCAGAAGTCCTACCATCTCGTCCCCACACTCCTGATCCATTATTCCTCCCTATTTAATTCTCTTTACCCTCAGTTCCTAACTTATTGGGTACTGAGACCGATCATCTGCCCCAATAAACCACCACCTAGCTTCCAAAGCTTAAGGACACCATCTCAGAACCACATCTCATGCCCTGACAAGAAGCTGCAACCACCACTCCTGCTGACTCTTTCTATGTGGCCTTCTCACACACCCCCCCAAATGTAGACTGTTGCATGCTACCAGATTCAGCTCCAGAAGACCCCCAGCTCAAGGACACTACCTGATCCCTTACTGCGGCAAACCATTTCACAAACCCAAAAAGACCATTGGGTGAGACGAAAATGTACCCTGGACCCCATGCCCCTCAAGAATATCTCAGAAGACTTAATGAGGACATCTATATTTTCTTTTGATGTTTAATACCTCAATAGTTATACCTGTTAGTGTGTTTATTTCCAAATGATATCTTTTTTTGCTTAAATTTAATATGAATGTGTCTGGATATATAAAATACTGCATCATATATGAGAGATTGTATATATAAACAAAATAATTTCTTTCTAAATAAAGTGAATTTTTGAAAGTGCTAACTTTTGCTCAGGCTAATATCTCTTATTGCTATTTAAACCTCTAGAGGTTTGATAATATTTCTTTCACTGGATATAGAAGTTTGTGGACATTCCCAATTATTTGACCTAAGTTGGGAAGAGATAGTGTCATGCTTTTAATTAGGTAGGAAGCAGCCTTGGGGACAAGCCATTGGAATGACTGAAAGGCTAAAGAGATCACAATCACCTATAAAGTCATTGATTCTTCAAGAGCCTTAAATTCATTCCATTGGCTTATAGGGAGACTTTAAAGGCATAAATGCTATTCTAAATCATCAAAGTAAAGTATTTTGGGGTAGTCTCACTAAATATGTCTGAGAAGAATTGCATTAAATAAGTCATTTTAGTATTAAAATAATTTGATTTTGATCGTAATAAACATGACTAAGTTAATATCCACAGATTAGATAAGCTTTACATGCTCATGTAAAACTTTGATTCTGAGGAAATTTTCAGCAGGTGAGCATATTTGTCTATCTCTGCATAGTATATATTTATAATGTCTTTAAGTGTTTTTATAAACTAGAAACCTAAATAAGCTACTTCTCTCTTACTTGAAAAAGAGTAAGATAGGATTTATCTGGAAATATGGGGCTGTATATAAATATATATATAAATATATTTATATATAAGTATATATATATAAATATAAATATTTGGCTGCTATTTCTGGACTCACTGATCAGTTGCATATTATTTTGTGTTCCATAGACACATAAAGGTACATGTCTCAAAAGATATCTTCAGCAAAAGAAGCACTAACTTTTGAGAGACAAGGAAAAAAAACTTTGGAGGTGAGGTCTTGAAATAGTTTACAGGATACTCACTGAAAATTAATGAATATGGTTAACTATTGCTAGTCTTTAGTATTAGAATGTGGTAGATGCTTGCTGTCCAATTTCCAAATAACAGAGAAATAGAAAGTATTATAAACCAGTGAATTAAAAATCTTGGTTAATGCCCTATATTTTCAGGTTTAATATTAATATTATTTTGTCAATCTCAGATATTAAATGAGAGAATGTTAGGTTATATATGATGTCAAGAATGCCAAGATGTCAAGAATGATCAAATTTAAAATAACTTTTTGTCATCTTTTTTTGGAGTTTGGCATGCAACAAACTTTAAATTATGTTTGAATGTATTCAATTTCAGCCCAAGCTCAGAAATAACTTATCTGCTATTACTTTATATAAATAAAAATACTGTGAAGGGCATTTTTATAATTGTAAGATTTTTATTGAGTTTTTTAAAACCATGCTCTTAAGAAATGATATAAAACTATTGCTAAATAAAAAAGCATTTATTTTATGTTTTGTTTTGAACGTCTACAAATAGCATATGTTTTTATTATACTGAATCTGTAAGGTTGAATTTATTTGCAAACTTAATTTTTACCTGTAACTATTTTAAATTACTAAAATGGATGACCAATTTATTCAGTATTGTAATTATTGAGAGTTAATCCTGCAGAAAGTTTGACTTGGAAAAGTACTGGATATAGTCTGCTGTATTTTATTAATTATGTATGCTTCTATCATTTTGAGTTTTTATTAGTTTGATACTTCAGAATCAAATAATAGCAGGTCACAGTTGGCTTCTAAAGATGCTCAATTTCTTTCTGGACACATCCTTAAAGGAATTAGTTTGCATACGTTGAGGATTAGTACTTTGATAATTTCCTGAATTGTGAATTTACCAAACTTTGATCCTGTAGCAATACTTTGATTCTTTGCTCTAATGTATTTATGTGCTTACCAAAGAAACAATATATTTGAAAATTACACTTTAGAATGTGCTCTGTATTTGTCTGGTATTTTTTTTTCAAGAAGCTTTCTGAGGAACTCAGAAAACTCGAATGACTGGGTTTGAGCATTTTCACACAATAAACTATCTTTCTGAAGAATTTTAGAGTACTTATTATAATATTAATGTTGTTTTAAATATTAATATATTATATAATTTCTTATTCCTTATGTGATCTACATTTTCTTTCATTTTTGATTATTTTATATTATTTAGCTGTTTTTTATGATACAGTCCATCATAAGTAAATACTATATACATACTAAATTCCAAAGCATATAATTTTATCTTTTCCTCTTTTTCTCAGATTATGTCTATACTTGAAAAACTGACAAAGATCCAGAACATTTATTCTGCTATTCCTAGTGAGACATTCAAAATGAACATTGATACATTAGCTATTTTAAACATTTTTTTTTAATGTCAGAAGTGTCATGTGCAGATGTTGTAACACATATGAAGGGAGGCACATATCACACAGGTGTGTGAAAACCCAATCATCATGCTTATGAACCGGAAAAGGATCATTTTAAGCATTTTTAAAGCAAGTGTTAAGCTATGCTCTGGTACATTATTTAATGTTCAATTGGCTACTATATTGTATAAAAGGATGAATAACAGGACAGGCATAGTGAGCTAGATGAATTTCCTGAGATCAGTTAATACATATTGCAGCCTGCATTCCAACAGGAATAATAGAGCTCTAGAGATGATTCCACTTCACTGAGTTGTAGATCTTCAAAGATTCACAATGAATGGGAAATCTGTCTTCATTATTTGGTCTCTTGACTGATGAAATTCTATTTCCTGAGTGTAGTACATTTTAAATAATTGTTATGTTTCATATAAAATATAAAGAACAAATGAATGTCAGTAGAATAAGGTGAAAGAATATGAGTAGGTGTGGGACTTGAAAAATTCTGATATAATAACAGAAGATATAATGATAAATATAGAGGTTTTATGATAAACATAAAAACAATTCCACACTTTTTATACTTTATCTGAACTTTATCCCGCCCCTGTGAGGCAATATTTTGGAATTTGGGGGCCATTGCTTTAGTTTTCATGTACCTTGCTATCTAAGAAGATTATGAATAATACTATGACCTATTGTTCTCTACCTTTAGTTTCAGTATCTGTTTTTCTTTCCCTACTGTCTGGCTAAAATTAAAAGTTTATTTGAAAAAGAAAACCAGTCACTAACCTAATAGTTTGCATTATTCTGGTATGAATTCAGATTATTTCAGAATGGTTTGATGAAAATCTAGCTGACATATCTATGTTTAGAGTTGTAAGAAAGACAAAGATAACTGGAAAAAATTAAACTTTCAAAACTCTGACAATAATAATCAAAGTAGTTTATTCAGGAAACAATTGATATATATAAATGCCTAGTTATGTACAAGAATTTCATATGCAATTTCTTAAAACATTCTTTGAGGCAAGAAAGGCAAGATATATGTAATAGTAGAATATCATATTCTTATATAAATTATTCTAGAAAATAAAGTATTTTAATCTTACATTGTACACATTATAAATGTAGCCAACACAAATATAATCATCTCAAAGAATTCTATGTCATCACAGATTTATTGTCATCACAGAATCAAGTTTTGGAGAAAAGGCATTTTTCCCTTGCTTATCCTTGCTGCCTTTTATGCCAGTACATTTTATAAGGCTACAATGAATGAATGTATTGGTTCTTTGATAAACTTTCTCTATAGGAGCTGCTGTAAGGTATATAAAGCTATGACCACCTATATATGTAATCCTCATAAATTTATTTCAAGATAAATAATATTGTTAAAGTCGATGTAATGATTCTGAAAAACTCAATACATATTAAGTATTTTCTAAATGTTTATTGTAAGTATAATTCTGTAGAAGTAAATGATAATAATGTGTTCCATTATTCAATGATGGATAACTCACAGTCCTGTTGATAATATCATTGCAGGTCAATTTCTCTGGAGCTCTTCTCTGTTTTCAATAAGAGTAAATGGGACATAGAAATAATGTAACTGAATTTGTCCTCCTGGGCCTCACTCAGGATCCTGAAGGGCAAAAAGCATTATTTGTCATGTTCTTATTCATCTATATTGTGACAATGGTGGGTAATCTGCTCATTGTTATGACTATTTTTGCCAGCCCTTCCCTGGGCTCCCCCATGTACTTCTTCCTTGCCTATCTGTCGCTCATGGATGCCGTGTATACCACTGCTGTTTCACCCAAAATGATTGCAGACTTGCTTCGTGATAAAAAGACCATTTCCTTCCCAGCATGCATGGGCCAGCTCTTTATAGAACACTTTTTTGGGGGTGCTGAGGTCTTCCTGTTGGTGATGATGGCCTATGATCGATATGTAGCCATCTGCAAACCACTGCACTATCTGACCATCATGAACAGGAGAGTTTGCATTCTTCTCTTAGTGGTGTCTTGGATTGGGGGGTTTCTACACTCCGTGGTACAACTTCTCTTTGTATATGATTTACCCTTCTGTGGCCCTAATGTCATCGACCACTTCATCTGTGATATGTACCCATTACTGGAACTTGCCTGCACTGACACCTACTATGTTGGACTGATTGTGGTCGCTGATGGTGGTGCCATCTGCATGGTCATTTTGACTCTTCTTCTAATATCTTATGGTGTCATCCTAAATTCCCTGAAAAGTCACAGCCAGGAAGGCAGGCGCAAAGCCCTGTCTACTTGTGGTTCCCACATTACAGTGGTAGTACTCTTCTTTGTTCCATGTATTTTCATGTATGTTAGACCTGTTTCCACCTTTCCCATTGATAAATCCATAACTGTGGTATTTACTGTGATTACTCCCATGTTGAATCCTCTAATATATACCTTGAGAAATTCAGAGATGAAAAATGCAATGGGAAAACTATGGTGTAAAAAAAGTATTAGTAAAATATGAATGTGCTATTTATACAGGATATGATTGTCACTTATTTTAAACCAAGAAACAAGCAATGAATTTTGGGAACTATGGAATTAGACATACAAATGTTTCTTTATAGATTTTTATTTATGCAAAGTTAAATGAATCAGTTCATTTTCTTCTTTGAGATTAGAATTAATAAAGAAATTCTAGAGGACATAAAAAGACAGAGCTATTTGTTCCTCTAATGTTAACTTTGTATCTTTATTTTTCTGTTTATATTGAAGTGGATGTTTAGATTATTTTTCTTATCAGCTACAAAAGAAATACGACCTTCTGAACATTTAATCTCATTCTAAAATTTTTTTGGTGCTACTTAGCCACACCTAATGGTGCTCAGGAATTGTTCCTGGCTCTGGGCTCAGGAATCATTCCTGGCAGGCTAGGGTGACTATGTGGGATGCTGGAGATCGAACCTGGGTTGGCTGTGTGCAAGGCAAATGCCCTCCCCAATGTGCTATATAGCTCTAGCCTGTCACCTTAAGAAATTTTTAAAGAAACTTTTTGACTAATACTTCAAAAATATTTCTTGTCTAATGCAGCAATTTAAACATTTTATTTAATTATTCAAATTATTTTCTTTTATATAAGAAATATATATTTATTTATAATATAATTATATATAAAATAGTGTATAATTATATATTTATATATAATTATATAATACATAAATTATATAATATATCTTAATATAGTGTATATATTTTTGTTTTTTTGGCCACTTCTAGCAGTATTCAGAGCTTATTCCTGACTATGGGCTCAGGCATCCCTTCTGCCTGGGTTCAAGGAATATTATATGGAGCTGGGAATCAAACTGAGGTGGTAAGCATCTGCCTGCCATGCTATATATCTCTGGCCCTAAAGTTTTTGAATGCTCATTTGTCAATCAGTCCCACTAAGTTTCTGTAGCTTATAAATTTTGTCTTTAAATTTATTTCTTGTTCTCCTGTCAGTGTCTATGTATTTGTGGGTTCAGATTTTTGTATGCAGGAGGATATCCTATTTACTTAGAGATCTAATCAGTGAGCTATTTCCTAATTCTGCCCCTCTCTAAGTCTTTTTTTTAAATCTCAGACTTTCTTTTGTTTTCTTTTAAATACTGAGTTTGTGATATAATAAAATATAAAACAGGTTTTAGTTTTTTTATTAGAAGATATAAACCCATATCAGCTAAGTGTAAATATTTTCACGATTTTCCTTACTAGGTATTGTACAAAACTTACAAAGAAGTATAACTTTATATAAGAACAGTAAAGAATGTGACCTATGCTTTTTAGAAGTGTATTTCCCACTAAAATAGTTTTAATAATTTTTTATTTTACATGTTCAATAGTATATACAATATATAATAAATATATTGTTATATAAGCCTACTATCTAGAATTTTGTTAGCATCATTGGAACAAACTGTCTTTTCATTCTTGACTGTTTCTTTGCCTCTTCTAGAGATAATTTTAAATACTGAACTTTTTGCTGATTATCACTAAAAATTACCTACATATGTATGTATTATTATAATTTATTTTATCCATTAATTTATCCATTAATCTATAAAATTTAACATATATGATAGATATTTTTCATTTGACTTTTATGTTTTTAATCATTTGCTCTTGATGTTGCATGACTCTTTAGTTCCTCCACTTCTCTATCTGATATGATATATATCATATGTAAATACAGTTAATGATCATTGGGGTTATTTCAGGTTTAGATAGTCCTTGTTGTGCTCTATTTGAATCATATAAATTACTTTGTTAGTAATTTAAATTTAGTAGTTTAAATATAAATTAATTGGCTAGAAATAAGTTATTTACATAATATCCTTCATAGCTTTCTTCTAAAGCTGTATCATCAGTCATACACATTCTTGTAATATGTAATAATTTTATTTTTGTATTTTCTTTTTTATTAAGTTTATTTAAAGAAAGTGCATGACAGAGTTGACAAAATTGATCATAATACATTTGTTTCAAGATGATCAAAAGCAAAGTTATTAAAAAATAGAAAATAGAAAGAAAAACTTAAGAGATGGGAGAGAAAGGAAAGAAAATAAAGTTCAGTAGCAAGTATATTTTTGAAAATTATTGAATCACTAATGAACTCCTTAAAGCACTAGCAGAAAGTTTAGCAAGCTCTTTTATTTTTTTAAACATATGAGTTAAAGAAAAACAGTAAAAACGATGTGAAAGTGGCAATTGTTGTTTGCATAGGTCCAGCAAAATATAAGGGAAATGAAAAGGAAAAGTCTTGGTCTAAGTACAAGACCTTACTCCTGAGTTTTCTGGCATAAGACCAACTCTGGGCTCCATGCATCCTATGATGCCAACCCCTGAGTCATCCACTGTGGTCCTAGTAAAATATTTTCGCACAATTGCTGTTATTGGTGTTAGGTTTCTATAGTTAAAGCTCCTGATTTCTGAGCTTATCCTACATCGAAGTAAGAATGATGTGGAGCATCTTTTAGTTTCACCTCACCATTAGAGGGCAATGCGGAGAGCCCTGCCCTGCAAGCAGGTTGTGGCTGTTGGTAAATTGTCTGGGTGTTAGAGAGCCCTCTTTGAAGTAAGTTGATGCCACAGCAGTGGCAGGGTCTTCCCTGGTTAGCTTCCTGGTGATGTTATAGACAACCGTGTTTGTTTCCGTAGATGATAGCCATGGTTCAGGGTGAAAGGACAATGCCCATTCTTCTGAGGCTTAAGACATTATGACAGTGAACATATGAACATTATAACAAAGGGTGTAAGGCCCCACTGCATACAAAATTTGTGTGTTCCTATCTCTATCAGGTAAGAACTAGTTTGCATGTAATATTTTCCTGCTGCAAGCGGCTTCTGTCTTGCAGCGCCACTGCGATTTCGGTGAATCCACGTCAGGGAGAGTGGGTTGCCTAGGACGGTGTATGGAGAAATATGAAATATGAAATAAATGAAACCACACACATAGAATGTGGGGTCAACACGTTTCTGGCAGGAGTAGGACAAATTTAATGTTTAGGCAAGGGAGTATATAAAGGATAAAGAGTCATCTCATGAAAGGAATGTCCACATTTGTTTCTTTCAAAGTGCAGGAACTATCAATGTACATTGTTTGATTTTTAAAACAAATATACATAGCTTTAGGTGGTTTGTAACCTTAGAATAGAATAGGTTTCAGTTAGGAGCCAGAGGATAAAAGAAAGGCTAATTTTTTACATATCAAAGTAGTTCCTGGCCCTAGGTGTCATTACTGATGTAAATTAAGGGATAGCAGGAACCCTGGTTTTCTTACTAATAACAAATATCCTTAACTTGAGGGAATAGTTTTCTAGCTAGGGGCTAAGACCCACTTCCTATGATCTGGTAATAGAAAGAGAATAAAACTATTGAAAGGGATTATACTTATACAGAATTATACTTAGTAAATAGCCTAATTCTACACTGGCCGAACCTGTTTGTTAGCAGGTATTCAAAGTGATAGGGAAAGTCCCTGAGACAAAATCATCCTGCTGTCATGCTCAAAGACAAGGAGAGAAGACACCGTCTTGAAGAGTTATGTTTTGACTTAGCCTTTGGAAGTAAATAGGCTGACATAAAGAAACCAAGCTTGTCTTATTTGGTGCGGAAATTTCTCTGGGAAAAGGAATTTGACAGAGGCCTATTTCGGCCTGTAATTTTTACAAAGGAGAGATAGCCAAAACTGTAATGCCAAGCATCTCTTCGGAAATTCCTCAACCATCCACACAGGGAAAAAAAGGCGTCCACAGTGAGCCTTTTGAGGAACCCCGTGGGGGTATATTCAGTTCTCCCCACCAGGAAAATCTGAGGATACATCTGGTAGGCTGAGCCCCCCTGAAAATTTAAGTATGTGTGGCATTTTCCCATATGAATGTGCCTATGCAAAAAAAGAACAATGCTACAAGGTATTGGTGCATATGGGTGCTGAGGAAACAAGTCCAACAACCCCCGTACCTTGATTCTAACATGATCTCTAAACAGAGAGACTCTTCTACCAGAATTCCTTATTGAACATATCACAAATAAATAAATAAATAAACAAACAGTGGGGGAAATTGTTGCTATATAAGAGGATATTAAATAACGGTTATAGCTGTTAAGGGAATCCATCTAAGATATTCAAAGGAGATATATAAGTCCCTTTTAAGTCTTTAGAAATAGTCAGGGGGTGTAAAAACTAGGGCACCATTTTGATCTGTGATTTGTCCTTGTGGAGTCTAAAAAATGGCTTCCAGAATTTCCATATCAGGAAATATTTTTGAGTGGGGACTTCTCAGAAACCGAGTCTGGTAGCAAGCAAAGGTCCACAGTGAAAGGGGGTAGAGGAAAGGAGGTCGCTGAGAATGAATCAATAGCAACGGAGTATTGGTTTCTTCTAAGGCTGAGAGTCTATCTTTTCACTTTGGGAGCTGGTTGTAGGCTGGCTTGAGTGGGAATAATGATATGCTTCGTGAGGAGCCAAGAACTGAGGGTAAAAGGGTTAAATGTGGGGTAATAGCAGGTGGGGATAAGGGAGTGAAGGACTAGAAATGAGCCTTTAAGGTAGTGAACCAAGGGGGGAAGGACAGTATACAACATAGGCATTCTGTATTATTGCAAACATACATTAAACAGATATAGATATGGCGGACTGTACACTCATGTGCATACATCATCAGAGACTAAGGATTGACTCATGGGTTACAATCGAAAAGCTAACCCAAATAGAATGGGACAGAATGCTTAAAAAATAAAATGAGAAAAAGACAGTCTAATATAGAGGATTTTTATTTTCTTGGCCAGTCATGCTTGGTGAGGGTAGAGTATACTGAAGAAAAGCTTTATGAATTAGATTGTGTATAGTGCCTTTCTAGAAGAAATCATAGTAGTTGAGTCTATAAAGCTAAGTGAAATGGTAGTGAGCACTTATATGGAGTCAATACCATGAAATAGACATATGTCACAGAGGACATTGGACAGATATTGCTATGGCATACACATATACTCATGCAGTTGTATCAGCATATACTGGGGATAAATTTAGGATTACAGTTGAAATATTGTCCCAGGTACAGTGTGAAAGGATGCTTTTTTGAAAGAAAAAGAGTAAATAAAATATAGCAGCTAGTCTGGTGTACATACATACATACATACATACCAGGTAGTCTGGTGTACCAGTTTTTTTTTTACTTTTCTTTAATTTTTTTGTTTTTAGTTATGAGAACAAAGATGCAAAGAAAGAGGACAAGGTAAAGTTACAGTGGAAGGACAATCACCCATAACATAATTCTCATAAGAAGTCCCCTTGCTGATATCTTAACTTTGAAATTTCAGCCAAAGAACATTAAGATAAATAAAACAGAATCCATGTACAATTACTTTGTCCCTCAAGTCCCCAAATTGTAACACATAATATTTCTTAACAACACACAAGGCAATCTAAGGCCATAAAACTTATGTAACTCCTTAAACATTAGAGGCATATTATTTTTTACATTTCCATGTACATGCATATTAGCTTGTTAACCTCAAATTTTAAGTGTTTTTTTTTTTTAAGGATTAGAGTCAAAGGAGCATAGTAAAAATGGTGTTAGAGTGGCAATTGTTTGCATAGGCCTACCAAAATATGAGGGGCATGGCCTAAATACAGAGAGACCCTATCTGTGAAGTTTCCTGGCATAAGATCAACTCTAGGCTCTGGGCAAGCTAGATTGTCCAATCCAAGACATTGTCTGTAGTGCCAACACACTTTTATTTTTCACACAGTCTCTGTTGTTGGTATCATGTTTCTGTATTAAAGATACTGGTATCTGCATATCCTACATTGAATTCAGGATATGGAGCGTCCTCTCATTTCACCTCACCATTAAAGGGCAATGCAGGAAGCCCTGTCCTGTAAGCAGGTCGTTGTTGTTGTTGTTAAGTCTTCTCAGTGTTAAGGGAAGTCTCTTTTGAGCAGGTCGATGTCTGAGTAGTGGTAGGGTCTTCATGATAGAGGATTGCTTCTAGGTGATATAAGATCAACCTGGATGTTTCATGGATGGCTTCCCTGGTTCAGGGGTGAATGGAAAATGCGCTTTCTTCTGAGGCCTGTGCCAGGTCGTTATGTCAATGTTCGGGTGTAAGGTCCTTTTGCACACAAGATTTGTGTGTTCCAATCTCTATTAGATAGGATCTTATTTGTATGTATGGTATTTTCCCATTTTAATGTGCCTATGCAAAAAAGGAGCAATGCCATGTGGTGTTATTGGCGCATACGGGGGCCATAAGAACAAGTCCAACAATTCCCATGACATGGTTCAATCATAAGCATTAAACTGGAGGCCGGGGCAGAAGAGGGGAAGGCTGGGGGCCTATCAAGGCTCCCAGCGCACCCAAGTTGGGGAGAAAGCCTTCCACATGGGGTCTCCCCAAACCCCATGCTGGCTAGAGCTAGCCTCTAGCTCAAGAGAGGATCGATAGAGAGCCGGAAGCCAGGATCTGCCTGCCCTACAACCTAGAGCAGGGGGAAGGGTGGGGAAAGCTTGGGACCCCATCCAGGAGGGACCCCTGACACACACCTTTTCTAGCCACTTGGGCTGCCACCCCAGAAGGCCTGGAGACCAGGGGCAGAAGAGGGGAAGGCTGGGGGCCTATCAAGGCTCCCAGCGCACCCAAGTTAGGGAGAAGGCCTTCCACATGGGGTCTTCAGCCTCCAGCTCAGGAGAGGGCCAGTTTTTCATTTTCTCGACAAAACATAGTTTACTAACTAACTAACTAACTAACTAACTAACTAACTAACTAACTAACTAACTAACAATTTAGTAACATTTACTGAAGAAAGGGTTCATGGTTTAGATTGTGAATAGAGCATTTAAAAAAAAAGTTATAATTTTCAAGTCTAGAAAGCTAAGTAATATAGTAGTAGGCACTGTATGTGGAGTTTATACCATGAAATCCTGTCCAGTGGGTCGTGAGCATATCATTTCCTTTCCTAAGCATTCTAACATTATGACCCCTATGATATCCTGTTAAACTATCTAATCTTTGGTTTTGAGAATTGAAATTGATAGGAAGGAAAGTTGCCGGCAGTTTCCCCAAGCCATTCCACAATACATTTGTCTTGAAGCCTCTCATACGCTCATGCTGCAAAAGCCTCCAGGTTCCTATAAGAAAAAAATGTCGGTGTTGAGGTGGGGCATGGGGAAGGCCTGGGGTCCCCTTTAAAGTCTTCCCCACATCCACCTCTCTGGCCCCCTGGATAGGGACCCAGGCATGGTCCTGGAGTCCAGTGGGAGAATAGTTGAAGGCTGCTGGTTTGGCAGAGGCCCTGTAGGTCCATTTAAGCTTGGTAGGAGACATTCAGCTTGGAGCCTCTCAGACCCTCATGCCGGCAAAAGCATCTGGGTTCAATTTTTATAATTTTTTTAATTTATACTTGGTAGTGTCAGAAATTTAATTGTTTAAAATATGTTAATTGACTATCATCATATTTTCATGTCTGTTGAACATTTCTTTCTAATTTATATTAAAAGTGAATCTACTTATTTTGTTTACTGTTTGGGAGGCCATATTCACAGTGTCCAGGGCTTACTACTGACTGTACTCAATGATTATTACTTCCATGGCTTAAGAAATCTATGGGATTCCAGGACTAAAAACCAGGTTAAGCACATTCAAGGCAAACATCTTACTGACAATATTATCTCTTTGACCCCATATTTATTTTTGTTTTCTACTGTTTTCTTTTATCTTTGAGTTCTTTAGAATTTTCTATAATAAGAATAATTAATTTTTGTTTATAGATGCTGCATATCTTCTTTTTCAATACTTACACATTTTATTTAGTGAGTAAACATTTATAAATATATTCAAAATAATTAGCCCTTACATGGTGAGCAATTTTATTAGTTGAAGCAACTAGATGCATAGGGAATCTTTGTTATTTATACTAAGGGAAGAACACAAGGATGAGATATTATTTTTTACATATAGTAAGCTGTAACAGAAGAATGGTAAGTTGACAGAAGTTACATTTTGGTCAAGAGTAAAAGATGTTTTTTTTTTAATTTAAATTATTTATTAAGAAAATGTATTACATTGTTGACATACTGATCATAATACATTTGTTTTGGCATGACAGAAAGAAAAATTATTAAGAAATAAAAACAGAAAATAAAAAAATGGAAAATGGGGAGAGAATTCATTAGCAGTTATATTTGTGAAGCTTCTTGTGCCAGCTATAACGTCATTAATGCAATAGCCGAAAGACTAAAAGATGTTTTGAAGGCATGCCCTAATAGGGATAAAGCCTGAGAAATTACTACTTGCTTTCTTTTCTTTTCATTTTCTGATCTTATGTTTGCTTCTTCTATTAGTGTAGTCATACTAATAGTTAAAAGGCAAATTTGCTCAACTGATATGCTGTTTTGGATCAGCATCAAAGGTTCCAGTATATGGTGGAAAATTTTTAGAGTTTGATTATTGTGAGCATGTGCATTATTTGTGTACATCCAAAACGGTTAACAATTTTTACTGTTGTTTTTCACTTTGGACTTTGGACATGAAGAAGAAGTCTGCCCTGGTACAAATGTCACAGAACATTTTTTCTTTTCATTATCAACCTATTTCATCTTGGACACATCATTGCTTCAACTCTGTAATAAAATATGAAATAGAAGTGCTCTTCATAAAAAGTTAAAGGAGGATAAAAATGCACCAAAAAACCAAAAACAATTTCACAAAGTAGACTATTTTGGTCTAGTTTATAAAGACTTCTTTGGCCAAAATTAATAATCATAATTTTCAACCATTGATAAGATGTACACACACATATATTGATCATTTCTTCTTATGTAAGAGTACACTTGGATAGTCAGACCCATCCATGTGGGTGGGTGGCTTTGAATAAAGGATAAAAGAGCCTGGGTGTGTGTGCAAAGAAGGAGCAACAAAAGGCAGAGAGGAGAAGCCACAAAAGAAATGCTCATAAAGAAAGCAGATAGAAAAAATCATGGCAGAGAAAAAGTTGTGAGGGAATAAAGTGAGCTGTCTCCGATGAAATTTTAACTGACTGCTTGTGAATTATTTCTCTGTTGCTACCCTTCCTCCTCAGAGCTGTCTGCCTGAGGGGTTAGAAACTCAGTGCATGGGGCAGCTTTCCCAACATGTAGACTTTATGCCATATATTTTATATTTCAATCAACACTAGGTTTGCATGACAATAATTGAAACACTTTTTTGAATCTATGTACATTAATGCTACAAAATTTCTGGTTCTGTGACAGCTGTTTCATAATCATCTGTCTACTATAGCAATTGATACTAGATCCTTGACTCTATTGTAACAGTTTATATCAGACATACTCTATCAACTGGAGTTCTATTATATTCAATATGTTTTCTATTGACATTAGGCTGAGTATGACACTGTAGCAGTTGTCAGAAAACCCACGAAGAGGGAAAAAAATCTATATTTGTGAGTGCAGGCATAATTGAGACCATCTTGGTTCATTTAATAAGATTGAGAACTGGGAGAATAAACATGACTGATGGGTTATCTTGTCTCTTTGATCATTGTGAGTCTTCCAATGAAGTTTGTTAAGTGTTGTTCTGGAACACAAATGTCTTCTTGTCCTAAGAGTTCCATTCACTAACTTATATTCTTTGCTCATTACACATTAAAAACTTTTTCTAAGTTCTTGAAAAGTTAGTATGACATGAATGAAATAGATCTATTCCTTATGTTATTTATTTACTTATTCTTTAAATGTTCTTGGGGCTGGATGGATAGCAGAGCTGGTAGGTTGTTTGCATTACTTGTGTTACCAGGTTTCAATAAATCCTCAATCCATTTCCAGCATCCCATAAGGTCCCCTGTGCCTGCCTATAGTAGTAGATCCATGAGTAAGAACTGAAAACCACCAGGTATGCCCCTCAAAAGTTCTTAAAAGATATACCTCATGACATAATTACTATAAAATATTTCCTTTTTCTTCCTTAAATCTTATATGATCCTAATGCAGTAATACAATAATACCTCTTTGATTGAACTCATCATGCTATATAAAACATGGATATGATGTTTTTACTTTAAAAAATCTTTCAGGAAACCTTCATTATTTTGTGAGAATGAGAAAAAGTTAATTAAGAACTTGTGGACAAAAAAAAAGAACTTGTGGACATTTTAACTATATTGTATTATTTTAATATTACTTAAATTATTCATTTTATTTTAATTTGTTAACTTCTCTTAATTTATTCTAGGCATATTATTTACAATTCTGTTATTGGCAGTCATGCATAAAAATCAGGCAAAGAATTCTAGCACTACTTTCTCCACTATTTTAAGCTATTTTAGGTTCACAGAAAATTTTAGTTCTCTTAACTCTGTTTAATACATATACAGCTTATTGTCATCCTATCATATAGTGATATTGTTTATTATAATAAATAGAGATCCATTGAAATATAATTATCACCCAAATTCTATATTTTATATTAGAGTGTACTCTTGTTGTTATACACTATATAGGTTTGGAAAATGTACACAGCATTATATAATAATGCTGTAATGAACTCCATTAAAATATCAAGTTATTAACTGGCCATATTTAGTAAATTCTTTTCTAATATACCTAGGTACTAATTTGCTAGAAAACAGTGCTAGTAAAAATGTTTAACTTTTTAAGGAGCTGTTCATTTTTTTTTTGTGAAGATAGTATATGTTTAGGCTGTAACTTTTTATTTTTTATTGTTTTGGCAGAGAAAGGCCCCATACCTGGCTATGCTCAGATAATGTTCCTAGCTTTGCAATCAGAAGTGCCTCCTTGCAGTGCCTAGGAATCATATTGGAAGATGATAATCAAATCTAAGTCAATCTCATGCAAATCAAACACCTTACCTGCTGTACTATTTATCCAGCCCCAGTTTCTAATATCTTTCAATATTTTATTATGCTAAGAATTACTGGAGTTAACTCTTACATACTGTTTTTTTTTCACTTGTTTCATTTGAAGGTAAACATTTTTTTTGGGCCACTCTTGGCTGTGTTCAGGGGTTACTGCTGGCTCTGTGCTCAGAAGTTACGACTAGTAGGCTCGGAGGGCCATATGGGATGACAAGGATGGAAGCCGGGTCTGTCACATGCAAGACAAACACCCTGCCTGCTGTGCTATCACTCTGGTCTCCTGAAGGTAATTTCGTATAACGTCTATATATATTGAAATTTGGTAAAATTTATGTAAGACTAATTCTAGAAAATTGGCACTTACAATAATATAAAGAAACTTAATATTAAATAACATATTAAACATGCATAATCTCTATTTAGTGGCCAGAAAGTGTTTGTAGTATTTTAATTTTTAAACTAATTCTACAAGTTATTTGGGATATACATGGTGTAGAATTTAGAGTGTTCATAGGTATGAAAATTGAGACAAATTTGAGGCAGACGTTAGATCTTGAATTCTCAAAAATTGTTTATACAGGCAGCCATTCCATCTTTGAAAAATTAAACCATACTTACCAAACATCTCTGTGCATGAGATAATTACTGTCCTGACAGTGTTTTTTTATATTTGTCCCCAATTTGCACTACCATGTATTTGCAGTAATATTGTACTATTATAATGTTGCTGTACATCTAGATTGATTTCAACTTTTAACTATTGTATTTAGTGCTGTATTGAATAGTGGTAATAGTAGAAAACTCACTGAGGAAGACCAATAGATGCCTATCGATCACATGAAAAAATAGTCATCAGCACTTATCATTAGGAAAATTCAAATCAAGATGGTAATGAGATATCATCTTATTCTAGTAAGGATAGCAAAACCGACTCTAAATGACCTACTCGGAGACAAACTACACAATTCAAACCCCCAATTGTAACAACAACCACCCTAAACAACACAACTGCACAACAGCCCTCTCTGTCAATAATCTCCCTAAATGTGAACGGACTAAACTCTCTCATTAAAAGACATATAGTAGAGAACTGGATTAGAAAATATAAACTGGATTTCTGCTGCCTGCAAAAAAAAAAAAACACCTACAAGTACAGGACAGGCATAGGCTTAGAATAAAAGGATGGAAATTAATTTTTCAGGCCAATGGAAAACAAAAAAGAGCAGGGACTGCCATTCTTATATCAGACCAAATTCCATTCAACCTCAAGAACATGATAAGAGACAAAGAGGGTCACTACATACTAATCAGGGGAACACTAGATAAAGAGGTACTAACCCTGATCAATATTTATGCACCTAATGTAGAGTCACCAAAATATGTGAGACAATTGCTTGCTAACCTGGAGAAACAAATGAAGGGAAATGTGATAATGGTAGGAGATCTCAATACTCCATTATCACCACTGGACAGATCCACCAAACAGTAAAATGCTAAGAAATAAGAGCCCTAAATGAAAAATTAGAAGATCTAGGGCTAATAGACTTATATATGGCCCTCTACCCCACAAAAAAGAATACACATCCTTCTCAAGCCCTCATGGAACCTTCTCCAGAATAGATCATGTCCTGGGATATAAATTCAACTTGTACAAAACCACAAATGTAAGGATAATTAGAAGCACCCTATCATATCACTATGCAACAGAGGTCAAAATTGACTGTAAGAAGAAGAAATGGAGAAAATCCAACATTTGGAGATTAAACAACATGTTGCTCAACAATAGCTGGATCAAGGAGGAACTCAAGGAAGAAATAAAAAGATTCCTTGAGACAAACGATAATGAAGAGACAACTTGTCAAAATTTGTGAGACACAGCAAAAGCAGTAATTAGGGCAAACTCATTGCAATACAGGCCTACATCAGGAAAGAGGAAAATGGAACTACAGCAGCAAAGAAATCCAACCACAATCAGAAAGCAAGAAATAATAATAAAAAAGAGCAAAAATAAACAACATAGAAACTAAAAATCAATACAAAAAAGTCAATGAGACCAGGAGTTGGTTTTTCAAAAAATTAACAAGATAGACAAACCACAGGCAAAACTCACCAAAAAAAGAGGGAAAACATCCAAATTAGTAGGATAACAAATGAAAGGGGAGAGATTACAACAGAACCCTGAGAGATACAGAATATCATAAGGTCATATTATGAACAACTATACTCAATTAGGCTAGAGAACCCAGTAGAAATAGACAGATTCCTCGAAAAATACCATCTTCTGAGACTGGATAAGGAAGATCTAGAAAGCCTAAACAGGCCAATCTCTTTAGAGAAAATTGAAGCTGTAATTAAGAAACTCCCTAAGAACAAAAGTCCAGGTCCAGATGGCTTTACAGGTGAATTCTATCAAAGATTACGAGATGAATTACTACCATTGATCCACAGGCTCTTTCAAACCATTGAAAAGACAGGAATCCTCCCCAACTCCTTTTATGAGGCTAATATCACACTCATTCCCAAAGATGGCAAGGATACCACCAAGAAAGAAAACTACAGACTAATCTCACTAATGAACATAGATGCAAAAATACTTAACAAAATTTTAGCTAGCCGAATTCAGCACTATATCAAAAAGATTATACACAATGACCAAATGGGTTTCATCCCAGGGATGCAAGGTTTGTTCAACATATGCAAATCAATCTACATCATACACCACATCAACAATAAGAAACACAAAAACCACACGATCATATCCATCGATGCAGAGAAGGCATTTGACAAAATCCAACACCCATTCACGTTGAAAACACTTAGCAAAATAGGGCTAGAAGGAACCTTCCTCAAAATAGTTACAGCTATCTATGAAAAGCCCACAGCCAACATTATCCTTAAACTGAAAGTATTTCCACTAAGGTCAGGAACTAGGCAAAGCTCCCCACTCTCTCCATTCTTATTTAATATAATATTAGAAGTCCTAGCAATACCAATCCGACAAGAGAAGGGAATCAAAGCAATCCAAATTGGGAAGGAGGAACTCAAACTATCTCTTTTTGCAGATGACTCTAAAGAGTCCACAGCAAAATTCCTAGAAACAATTAACCAATACAGCAAAGTGGCTGGCTACAAAGTCAATACACAAAAGACTGTAGCATTTCTCTATACAAATAACGAAGTAGAGGAGAGATTAAGAATACAATACCATTTAAAATCGTATCAAAAATATTAAGTACTTAGGAATCAACTTTACAAGGGAAGTGAAATTTCAAAACACTTCAGAAAGAAATTTAAGAGGATCTAAGGAAATGGAAGAACATCCCATGCTCATGGGTAGGTAGAGTCAACATAATCAAAATGACTGTCCTATTCAGACTTCTATAAAGATTCAATGCAATTCGCATCCAAATCCAGGCATCATTCTTAAAAGACTTAAAACAACCAATCATAAAATTTATCTGGAACCACGAAAGACCCAGGATAGACAAACAGATCCTGAAAAATAAGAAACTGGGTGCCATCTCTTTACCTAACCTGGAGCTATACTGTAAAGTCATAGTGATCAAAACAGCATGGTACTGGAACAAAAACAGAGCCTCAGACCAATGGGTTAGAACAGAATTTCCAGACATAAATCCCCAGATATACAGTCAACTAATATTTGACAATAGAGCCAAGAAGTTGAAATGGAACAAAGAAAGTCTCTTCAACAAATGGTGTTGGTACAACTAGAAAACTGCCTATAAGAAATTGAAAATTGACCCATACCTCACTCCTTATACAAAAGTCAATTCAAAAATGAAGTAAAGACCTTAAAATTAGATCAGAATTTATAAAGTTTATTGAGGAAAAATAGGCAGAACACTCAAAGACCTATATATCAAAAAAGTCTTTGAGGATGGAATACCAATGGCAAGGACTTTAGCATCAAATATAAACAAATAGGACTACATCAAATTAAGAAGCTTCTGCATGGCGAAGGAAACCCAACTTAAAACAAGATGATAGTTAACTGAATGGAAAAAAATTTTCACACTCAACATGTCAGATAAACGGCTGATAACCAGAATATCCAAAGCACTCAGAAAGCTGAGTCCTCTAAAACCAAATAAAGCCATAGAAAAATGGGGAGATGAAATGAATAGACACTTCTCCGAGGAAGATCGAAAGATGGCCAACAAACACATGAAAACATGCTCACCTTCATTCATCATAAGGGAAATCCAAATCAAGACAACAATGAGATACCACCTTACACCTGTGAGGATGGCTCACATCAAAAATAATGGGAACAATCGCTGTTGGCGAGGATGCGGTATAAAAAAAACTCTCATCCACTGCTGGTGGGAATGCCCCCTAGTCCAACCCCTATGGAAAACATTCTGGAGAGTGCTCAAGGAACTTAGAATTGAGATGCCATTTGATCCAGTAATTTCTCTCCTAGATATCTATCCCCAAGTCGGAAGGACATTCATTCCAAAGTATGTGTTCACCCCACTATTTATCACAGCACTCAGTATAATAGCCAAGTCTTGGAACCAACCTCGATGTCCAACAACAGCTGAATGGATCATTAAGATGTGGTATCTATACACAATGGAATACTACATGACGATTAGAAATGATACAATCATAGACTTTGCAGCAACATGGATGGACCTAGAAAATATTATGTTAAATGAAGTAAGCCAGAAGATGTAAGATAAACACAGAATGATAGCACAATTCTGAAGTACCTAGAATATACACCAGATATACAACCAATACCCCGCAATCAAATAACAGGGTGTAACAAGATAGAAACCTCAAACACTGTAATAATTACCATATACTGGGGAGTAGAGCCCAAACCAAAGGGAAAAGAAACAACACAAAACCCGACTACACATTATATCTTAAGGAAACCAGCAATAGCAGAAACAGTAGCATAGAGAGAAGAGATATGTAATTAGCCTTTTACTACAAAGGCCCATACTAATTTACTAGGGATCATATACAGGATTACAGGTAAAAATTATGTCTGGAAATTACTGACTCCAGTGAAACATTTCAAAACAATATGTTTGAATGCTTTACCCTTTCCACATATAAAATAACCTCTTAGTTTTTCTGTCCATAGGGGTCCCTGGATACCAAGGGTGAACGTCCTACGGTGGTACCTCAGTGCTCAGTCACACGAGGCACCATACTCAGCTTGCATTATGAAACTGTCTGGATAAAACTCTTTAACATACCCTTTATCTCTAGATTATGCCTTCTTTTAGGACCTGAAGCACATGACCAGCCAGAACACTGAAGCAACAACCATGTCCTACAGATTTATACTACAGAGCCTAAGCATCAAACACGTTCGAGCAAACTAACATCCCTTGCTCTTTTACCTTCTTTTCTCATTACTTCATATTTTTGTTGTTGTTGTTTGATTGTTGGTTTGTTTTGTTTTGTTTTTCCTTTTCTTTCTTCTTGTTTCCCTCTTTTTCTTCTCCTCCTCCTCCTCATTAACATCAATTGAATCCATGTCAAATAAAAACCACACGGTTACCTCCTCTATAGGAAAGGAAAGCTGACATATAGGGTGCTGCGGACAATACTGCAAAGGGTAAACACCTATATAGATAAACCTCACTAACACAATGGTTAGTACTCGAGACACGAAATCTATACATATCCTAAAGTTGATATATTAGTTTCTTTTCCTTACAAGTACTATACTTACCTATCTTTCTGTAATCAACCATCTCTTGCCCTCCCCACCTCTTTTCATTAATATAAACCTATGCTAACTTCTATATGTTTATATGTGGACAGGAGCACACAGAGATAAGAATCCTCAAACAAACCTAAACCACAAACAACCCATACCTATACCCTATATAACCTCTCCCATGTACTATTCCCTCTCCCCTCTTCACAAATCTGACTATCCCTTCATCCCTCACCCCATTTCCAATATCCCCACCATATTATAACTCTTCACCCTAAGTTCCTAATCCATTAGGCATCAAGACCGACCTCCTACCCCAACGAACCAGTACCCAGTAACCAAGTGAAGAGACACCCACTCAAACTCACACCTCGTTCCCGGCAAGAAAATACAACCAACACCCCGACTAATTCAGGTAGTGTGGCCCTCCTAATAACCTCTTCCTAATGTGGACTGTGACTTGATATCAGACCTAGCTCCAAAAGGACCCCCACTGCAAGAATTCTACCCAAGACCTGCCTGCCTGGAGCTCACACCCCACAAGGAAATCTCAAAAGACAATGGGGAATCCTATACTTTCATCATAAGTATAGACCTATATAACACTACCTCATATCCTGTTTTTTCTCAAATGTAATCTCCTGTATCACTTTCCCCCTTTTTCTTTGTTTTTCTTCTTCGTTTTTTGTTTTTTATTTGTTTTGTTTTAGTTTTTGTTTTATGATTGGATTTGTTTTTTGCTTCTTTTGGGTCACACATGGCAGCACTCAGAGGGTGCTCCTGGCTCTACGCTCAGAGGTCATCCCTGGTGGGTATGGGGAATCATGTGAAATGCCGGGATTTGAGGCACCGTCCTTCTGCAAGAAGGACAGACACCTTTCATCCATGCTATCTCTCCTAGCCCCACTTTATTCCTTTAATTATGTCTTTTACTTAATATTTTTTAAAAAAAAGAAACTTTTTTTTAGATATGTTTGAGCATATATATTTTTAGTTTTTGTCGTGTATCTGTTTTCTTCTCTCTTCACCCCCAAATCCACCAGCCATATTATATAGCACCTCTTCTTCCTGCAAAGGCATATTTAAAAAAAGGGGAAATTCTATGTGTAAAAACAAGCTCTTATCTACTAGGGATAAGAACTCATACTTTTTTACAACACAGGGGCAGCTCCCACCCTGAATGTTAGTCATGTGGAAACAACTTAGACCGCAGGGAAATAGGCACTGACCGTCCAGCCTTGACTACTGGATCCCAGACATAGAATCGACAGAGTTCTCCACAACAGCTCCAGGAACCAAGTCCCCTCCAGGGCATTCATGATGCTGCTCTGACACCAACACGTGCCAGTATGACAACGAGGAAACGGCAACAACTTGATCTAAGAGCAAGTTGTCCTTCCTCACCAGCCAACGATAAGACAAAATCAGAAGACATGTCATCCTTTGATCTGTGCAAAAGCAAGATCACTATTTACAGATGACTGGTTGTTACAACCATGACTGGACAGTACGCATCCTGAGACCACCATCACCACCAAGAGCAACAACAAAAAGCTCTAGCCTAGCTTTTTTTCTATGATCTGTTCAACAAACAAGATCTCTAATTCCAGAGGTCTGACTAAGACAATCGCAACTGAACGGGTCTTCCAGAAACATAATGAAGGACTCTATCCCAGGCTCCATCCTAGGAGCAGCATAATGACCAAGACCACCAACTACAGAAGGTAGATTAAAACGACACTGAAGAAGCAGTACTGCTAGAACCACAAAGACTTCATCATAAGCTCCATTCCTTGAGCTGTATAGACACCAAGATCTCTAGATACAGAGGTCTGATTTTACCATCCATGACGAAGCAGAAGTCTTCCATACACCACAAAAGCACAGAGGGGAGAGTAAATGATCATGCAAGAAATCTATAGTTAATCCCATGACAGTATATTTCAGGGGTGGAGAGACCCTGAATCTCCTAGGCCAAGGGAATTTTCTCTATAATATCCCCAATAGTTACTCTGCCTATGCCGGGGCAAAAAGAAAAAAAAAAACCACAAAATAATCATCTTATCCACATATATATTTATTTGTTGATTTATTTTTTGACTTCTTTACTTTATGCAGATATTGAAGTTGATGTCACCAATTTTATTTTAATTTGATATTTCTTTCTGTGTTGTTGTGGTGTTTCAATTACCTTTTTTATGTCCTCGCTCAAGCTGAGGTTGAAAGCCTCTAGAAGGAATCAGCCCATTTTCAGCTTATTTGATTTTTCTTTTCATTTATTTATTTATTTATTTATTTATTTATTTATTTATTTATTTATTTATTTATTTATTATTTAGTTTTCTACCCCATTCTATTGCTTTTCTTTCCTTTAAACAAAACCACATCACTCGAATTATCTAGCTCCACCTCTCAAATAGAGGGGGAAACAAGGGAGGGTATCAGAACCAAACAGATATATGATCACTAATATTTTTTTATATTTTATTTAAACACCTTGATTACATACATGATTGTGTTTGGATTTCAGTCATGTAAAGAACACCACCCATCACCAGTGCAACATTCCCATCACCAATGTCCCAAATCTCCCTCCTCCCCAACCGACCCCCGCCTGTAATCTAGACAGGCTTTCCATTTCCCTCATACATTCTCATTATTAGGACAGTTTAAAATGTAGTGATTTCTCTAACTAAACTCATCACTCTTTGTGGTGAGCTTCCTGAGGTGAGCTGGAACTTCTAGCTCTTTTCTCTTTTGTGTCTGAAAATTATTATTGCAAGAATGTCTTTCATTTTTCTTAAAACCCATAGATGAGCGAGACCATTCTGCGTTTTTTTTCTCTCTCTCTCTGACTTATTTCACTCAACATAATAGATTCCATGTAAATCCATGTATAGGAAAATTTTATGACTTCATCTCTCCTGACAGCTGCATAATATTCCATTGTGTATATGTACCACAGTTTCTTTAGCCATTAGTCTGTTGAAGGGCATTTTGGTTGTTTCCAGAGTCTTGCTATGGTAAATAGTGCTGCAATGAATATAGGTGTAAGGAAGGGGTTTTTGTATTGTATTTTTGTGTTCCTAGGATATATTCCTAGGAGTGGTATAGCTGGATCGGATGGTAGCTTAATTTCCAGTTTTTGGAGGAATCTCCATATCACTTTCCATAAAGATTGAACTTGACGGCATTCCCACCAGCAGTGGATAAGAGTTCCTTTCTCTCCACATTCCTGCCAACACTGTTTATTCTCATTCTTTGAGAAGAATAACATTGACTCATCGTTTGATTTCTTTCCTACCACACTACAACAGACACTGTTAACCTGCCTTTCTCAGAGTATGTGGTGAGTTGATGGAAAGGCAGTCTCTTTTTCTCATCTGTCCTCTATCAAGTCTCACAAAAATTAGTCAAAAATAAATTTTCATCATTTTCTCTAAGTCATTTCAGGTACCATATAACATAATTTAAAGAGCCTTTTATTTTTCAAAACTCATGCTTTACACATGAGAGTTTTTATATATTTTTATCTTTGTCCACTGGAATTGTCTTTGGTGATTAGAACTCAAATTTTACTTTTGTGTTGCTTCCCCAAAGAACATGTATGTCCTTTGCTCTATGATGATTATAATTACACATCTCTGGAGATGCATAGTAAATGTAAAATAATGTTTAGGTCCCAGTGAATTTAATTAGAGAAGAATCATCCACGGAGATGAGCCAAGTGAATTACTCTACAAAGCCTGCTTTACATCAATTGTAGACAAAGTGCTTATAACCCTTTGCTCTTACTCCAGAGACATATTCATGTATCAGTATTAACATGGAAGAACCTATTCAAGAATTGAAATGATCAATTCAGAACATAAGTACAAAATATTAAGTATTTTTATTTTTCAGAAAAATCAATTTTAATTATGCCTTATGGATGCAAACCATTACAGTTGTTTGCAAAACAAAAGTTAAAAGCCATTTTTCTTTCACTTTTATTGTAAAAATACAACTGAAATATATTTATCAAAACTCTCTTACAAGTTGACTTTTTTAATCTAACCATACATTTTTAGTTTGTTTGTTTATTATTAAGAAAAATTCTGATAACAAAAATTTTGGAGTATTGATATTTTTATTTCTAATAAAATATTTGAGTTAGTATGCCTCTGTTATAATGCACCTGTACTCGATTTGTCAATCTTACAATTTAATGGTAATTTTATTCTCAATGACTGAAGTGAATCAGACTTTCATTAAGTATCTATCTTTTCTTACTGGGAAGATGTTATCAGTGTTCAATGTGAAAAAACAGAAGTCCATCAATCAGCAGGTAGGTGCAATGTTTGTCTAATCATACAAGTGTTCCAGAGAGTTTTAAACTAATTGTAAACTTCTTAACTAGGCTTTATGTTTATTTTCTAAGATCCACAGTTTTTGAAAAAGTTTCATGTGATTATGTTGATGAAAGGATCCTGAGTAATGGAAATTGATGTAAATTTATAATGATCTTTTGAATGTTTTCATACTCTAATTATTGATCATCACATTTCTTTCTCTAGTAAGTGTTATTTTTGTGTGTTGGAGTCCCACTTCCTGTAGTGTAGTGATGTTATCAGTGTAATGATACCAGAAATTGAATTGAGGACACATCTCCAGGCCCTAAAATCATCATATTTGCAGCTAATTTTCTCCTAAAGTCTACAAATAGACAGACAGAAGACCCAATGGATCAAAGGAACAATGTGACTGAATTTATTCTCTTGGGGCTCACTCAGAGCATCCAAGGTCAGAAGATATTATTTGTTGTCTTCTTACTATGTTACCTACTGACAATGGCAGGAAATTTGCTCATTGTGGTGATTGTGATGGTCAGTCCAACCCTGGATGCCCCTATGTACTTCTTTCTTGGCAACTTGTCATTTATGGATGCGATTTATGCAACTACAGTCACTCCAAATATGATCATAGACTTACTCTATGTGAAAAAAACCATTTCCTTCAATGCCTGCATGGGTCAGCTATTCATAGAGCACTTATCTGGTGGTTCTGAGATTTTACTTTTGGTGGCCATGGCTTATGACCGCTATGTGGCCATCTGTAAGCCTTTGCATTATTCAACAATTATGAGTAAACGGAAGTGTACGCTGTTGCTGCTATTGTCCTGGATTGGAGGATTTTTGCATGCTGTAGTTAAACTCTTTTCTGTTTATAAACTTCCTTTCTGTGGCCCCAATGTCATTGATCATTTTGTTTGTGACATGTACCCCTTATTGGAACTTGCCTGCACTGATACCTACATTATTGGCCTCACTGTGATTGCCAATGATGGAACCATTTGTGTGGGCATCTTTGTGCTGTTACTTATTTCTTATGCTGTCATTCTGCGCTCCCTGAAGAATGTTAGTCAAGAAGGGAGACATAAAGCCTTGTCCACCTGTGGTTCCCACATTACTGTGGTGGTTCTCTTCTTTGTCCCCTGCATATGTACTTATGTAAGACCTCCTACTACCTTACCTATTGATAAATCCATGACTGTGTTTTACACTGTTGTCACACCCTTGTTGAATCCACTTATCTATACTCTGAGAAATGCAGAAATAAAAAATGCCATGAAGAAGCTCTGGACCAAGAAAAGAAACTGAGGGTGCAGAAGATAATTATATAGTCTAATTTAGTTAAGAGCTGCTCCTTTTCTCTAAAAGTATCTTTAGCATATTTTCCTAAGGGGTTATATTATGGGCATAATAGAATTTGTTATTTGAATACTTGTCATGATTAAATATATTTATATTGCTTATATTTTCGTAGAGAAGAGTATTTTTTCAAATGTGTTGTTATATTGTCATAACTTCTTGTAAATTGGTTATTTTTGCATAAAATACCTCTTAAAATAATATTTTTCATTGATATATTAATTACTATAATTTTAAGACATGCATCTTTTAAAATTATATGCTATAATTATAAGTTTTACCATAGCTAAATACGTTAAATTTAAGAGGAATGATTTTGGATTCTAATACCAATTCTAAATATCATGAGTGTATTATAGGAATGAACAGTGAAGATACACATTAAAAGAGTAAAATAGTACTGAATTTTTTTTACTGGAATGCCTTCTTTCTAATTTTAACAATCATTTTTGTTGTTATTTCATATTATTATTTTATATTTTAAAAATCTGGTAATATATCTTCTTCACATATAATCACATGTACTTTTAAATTGATGTTCCATATTTCTTCAATCTGATTTTCACATATAAATTTAGTATGATTTAGAATACATTAGTTTTCTATATGCAATAAAAGCACCAAAGATTTTCTTTGATGTGAATTCCAAGAAAGAATCAGACAATGTGATGTTTGCTTCTCTTTATGAGAATGCAGGTAATTAAATCTTAAGTCAATTATAATATTATGTTTTATGTGATAATTCCTCATGAACAGAATCCTTTCAATAACTTTATAAAACTTGAAATAAAATATTTATTGCCTTCAATATGATAGAAGTACATAATAAATAAGTTCTGATATTGTTCCCCTCATTTAATTTAGAGTCATAAATGCCCCAGGTTATGTTACTATATGAGTCTTTTCACTGAAAAATCATACTGTGTTAGAAATTTTTATCTTATTGTCCCTGTGATAACATGGTGATTTATTATTTTACTTTGTTATTTACCCAAGTGATGCTACTTAATGTCATATGTTTGATGAAAACAGAGTGGGCATAATTAAGAACTCTAGCTTTGGATATATCTGTAATCCTAATATCTGGGTACATCCTAATTCCCAAGTTTAATCACTTATAAATATGGTATTTTAGAAGTATGGTTCTTTTGGTAAGGAATTATGTTATAAGGATGGAGCCCATAAAATGGAATTAATTCTCTATTCTTGTAAAAGATGTTTCACAAGTGAAAAATGTAGTTAGGCAAATAAATTGGATGAAGGACATAAATCATATAATTGTGGAAGAATTAGATCTTAATGACTTTAGTGCTCTCTATAAATGTTGGTTTATAATGGTATAATCCAAAATGCAATTCCAATGACTGTATCATGAAAATTATTTTAGGCATTAAAATTTGAGACCCTAGGAAATTTACTTGAATTATTTGTGTGAAGACAAAATGGGAATGTTGATTGTAATTCTTCAACAGAACAAGATTTACCAATTATGTCAATTTGGACCTTGTTCAATGCAACAGTGAGAAATAAATGATTTCTTCTAAGTATCAACCTTTGATATTTTATTCTAGCATAAGAATTTAAAAATGCATACATTTAGTTAAATTCCACATTAATTTCATAGGGTGAGATAAAGATTTTGATTAGTTGTTTTTATTTATTGGTTTATAAGCTCTCTGAAGTTAAGGAAAGTCCTTATGCTGCCTGCTCCTTGTATTATGCCTTGGATATAGAATGCTCCCATAAATGTTGTCAAATATATTACTAAATTATTATTGTTATTGTTATTGTTAGGTTCTATGCTCAGAGATAATTTCTGCCAACTCTCTGGAGATCTGGTATCATATGCTGTACCAAAAGTGGAGTCAGCCTTGTGTAAAGCAAGTGCTTTATCCTCTCTGCTATCTGGATTTATATTTTTAAATTCTTAAGTAATAAAGTGAGATTTTATTTGTGAAATTTAATAAAATATTTATGTTTTAAAGTATAAAATCATATATATGCATATATACTGCTATGAATATTTATTCTTATTGGTATTTTCTATAACTAGTCCCACATCATTACCTATGTTTCTTTTTACATAAAGTTGTTATACTGAAATATGATTTTACTTTATTTATTTATTTATCTATTTTGTTTTAGGGTGGCATCTGGCAGTACTCAAGGGTTACTCCTGGTTTTACACTAAGAAATTACTCCTGATGGGTTTAAGGAAACCATAAAGAATGCCATAGACCAAACCTTGGTTGGCTGCATTCAAAGCTAATTCCACACTCATGGTACTATTGCTTCAAAATTATTCCAATTTTTTTTAAATCTAAACTTTTAGAAACTTTTAAAAAAACTTTTGTAAAATTTTACTTCCTCTCTATGATTTTGCAATATATTTTTCCTTGGATGTTTGAGCAACACCTTTGTTGCTTAAGAGCTTACTCCTGACTCTATTCAGAGATCATTCCTAGCAGTTCTTGGGGGGCCATATGGGTACCCCTGAGTTATTAACCTGGGTTGGCAAATACACTACCTGCTGTTCTATCTCTCCAGCCTTGATTCTTCAAATCTCAATTTTGTTTCCAAAAATGAATTTTAAAACATTATTTTTGTTCCATGTAGAATTTTCATTATGAGAAACTATAGTTATATTTTCCCAAAGCAAGAATATGATCCAACAGTATAATTCGGTAATAATTTTAGATTTTCTATTTAAGGTTTCAAGTTTCATGCATCTAGAAGGTGAAATTAGATGGGTTATAATTTCTTATCTTCCTTCTTTATTTCTCCATTTCTTCACTCATACTTTTCCTCTTGTTCTTCCCTTATGTATTCTCTCAGTACATACATTTTAGAAGTTAAATAATTTTAAAATTTTTACAAGGAAAAAAGTTCTGATTTAAAAGTTTTTTGAGGAATATCCATATTGTATTCCAGAAAGGTTGAACTCGATGGTTGTTCTTGGTTTTTTGTTTGTTTGTTTGTTTTTGTTTTGTTGCTGTTGTTGTGATGTGTGACAGTCTCGGTGGCAAGACATGATATTTCATGTTTGATTTGCATCTCTCTAATATTGGTGATGGGGGCATTTTTTTCATGTGCCTTTGGCCATCTGTATTTCTTCATTGAGGAAATGTCTGTTTATTTCTTCTCTCCATTTTTTGATTAGATTAGATATTTTTTATGTTAAGTTCTGTCAGTACCTTGTATATCTTATATAATACCTATATATAATATACATTATCTAATATATAAGAGTCTATTATATAATATGTATATTATATACTTTCAGGTAAGTATTGCATTGAAAATAAGTTGTGAAACAAACTCAATGAACAATTACTGTAGCAAGAGCCTATGGCATACAGATGCCTTTTCCAAAGCTATTTGAGGGCAGAATCATTAGATCATATTATCAGGAATAATTAAATATAAAATGAATATTTTAAGACATAGAATATTAGTTAAGACATTATCATAATGAGCACTATATTAGGAGTCTAACAGAATAGAGCACTGTATTGCAAAATTAGGGCATACAATCTATTTCTCCAATGACCACTGTGAACAAAAACATTAAAACATATTATAAAATTAATTTTAAAATTAAGACACTAAAACAGTCTTATATTGAGCACTGTAGTGGGGGTCCATGACTCCCAAACACAATCTGCAGCTGCTTCTTTGGGTAAAAGTAGTAGAACATTATTATTAAAGATATATATAAAGTGCAGTTAGTTAAATACATGCTTTAATCTAAGCATCTGTAGGTCTCTTTGATGTATAAAAAAAATAAATAAGCTGCTAGAGATTTCACAGACAAGGTGGAGATTTCAGAAATTTCTTGATCATTGAATTTAAACCAGTGTTGTCTTGCTGCTTTTACAATAGGCCATGAAATGGCCTTTGCTCAGTTCATCATAAGGATTCAAAACGGATAATAATTTATTCCGTCCATAAGCTTTCATAATTTTACCAAATTCTTCTGACACTTTGATTTTTGTTTCCCAATGAATTTGACGTGTTAGTATCCTCCTTGTAATGATCATGTTTAAAATAATTAGTCAAACTTGGAATATTATTACACAGGCATTGTAATATTGAGCTCATATAACACATTATTCTAAATCGTGAAGTCCTGTGATAGCCAAACCAGTTTCTTTATCTACAGAAAACATGATTCTGGAACTGGTAATTTCCAATCCTGGTAGTGTCTGCCTTAGTGTAGGTGTTAGTTTATTGTTCTGTTTACCTATTAAGGTTGTTCTTGGTTTCCTACTCTTGCTCTCTCAAGTAGTCTGTATTGGGTCTAGAGGAAGGCATGCAGTCTTTGATTTGGGGTGTTCCTTATCATGCTCTGGTGTCTGAGTTTCATCATTTGTGAGAATCCTTCTTCTGACAAGGAGTAGTAGGACTCAGAGTAGGGTTGCCATCTATGAAACCATAAACATATCCCTTTCCTCAAATGAGATTACCAGCAATCCATTCATTATCAATTTTTACCTAAATAATTGAATTAATTTTTGTACCTGTGCATCATTTTAAAGCATGTTTCTGCAGCTGTGTAGGGCTCTATTTTGGGTAAATTAAAAAAATTTAGTGAAAACAGTGTTAAGGATAAAAGTCCATTGGTGGCATTCCCTTTTCTCTGTATTTTAATCATTGAGTTTTGAGGATTCTGTGAGCTCTTTCAACTATACCTCGTGTTTAAGGGATATATGGAATTCCAGTGATGTGTTTAATTTGACATTCTTTGCCAAATAACAGAAATGTTTTACTAGTGTAGGTGGGGCCATTGCCTGTTTTTATGGATTGGTAACACCTATGACAGAAAAACATTAAAACATCTATAGCAAGAAGGTACAAAAAGCTTTATCTTATTCAGAAGTCATTGGTATGGTCCACATAAAATTGGAGTGTCAATAGCCACATAGAGATAGAATTTCATTAGAAAAAAGTTAACATGTGTGGCTGGGCGGTGGCACTAGAGGTAGGGTCCAGCCTTGCCTGCGCTAGCCTTGGATGGACCACGGTTCGATCTCCCGGTGTTCCATATGGTCCCCCAAGCCAGGAGTGACTTCTGAGCGCATAGCCAGAAGTAACCCCTGAGTGTCACCAGGTGTTGCCCCCCCAAAAAAAGTTAACATTTGTAATATCCATTTGCTACAATTCATTTGCTTGAAAACCTTGGAGCTTGGCCCTATGTACATGTGCTGTTTTATGCAAGGCTCACAAACATATCAACGATATGTTTGGCTTGCATCCATGGAATATTTGAGTTCATTTGAAGATGATAAGTGTTTGTATGTAAGGCTGTGTAGAAATCTGTCATTTTCTAGCAGGTTACTACAGTAAGCTACAAGTCTGCCTATGCTTGGCTATTGCAATGCTGTAGAGGCCCATGAAGCCCTGCTGCCAGATAGGCTTCTTGCTCACCCAAGGATGCCAGCTTGAAGGGACTATCTGTCCAAGCCTGAGAGAGAGAGAAGTAGAAAACAAGTATACTTTTTATTCCTCCTGGAGTCTGAAGCCTGCTCCAAAGTGTTTCTGAGAGAGAGGGAGAGATAAAGAAAAAAATAAAGAAATAGATACAAAACAGGCAGCATCTCTTTGATGCTTTATCTCGGCCCTCCATGGACCAAGAGGTGCTACACTGGTAACTATCCAGGGTCTTTATACAAAGGTCCAAGTTTTTCCTTTTATACCTGGCATTACAAGGGGATTATCTAAGGACATGTCAAGGGGGCGTGTCCAAGTTCAATTGTCCTAATAGTAGGGATATTTAAGGACATGACCATGTCCAACTGGCATTACATCATCAGGGCTGCATGTTTTACTGCACGTGACTTAAATATTGGCATAGCCAAATTGTCAACAGTTTCAAATCCTTGAACCATTGGTCTTGGAGGTCCGAATGAGATCTTATATGAGTAATGAAAATTGTCTTGGAGCACTTCGGTAAAAAGGCTTGTAGTCGCTGAGCAAATCTTGAACTACCTTGTTATAAGAATTTAAAGAGGCAGTGATGATTCCTGAAAATAATTCTACAATATAAACTGAATCACACACTATGTTGCATGGTTCTGAAACTCGGGAGAGTAGGTGTGTTAAAGTAGGAAATTCTACTTGTTGAGAGAACTTGTAATTTGTAGAAACTCTAGTGGTCAGTGAGGGGCCAGTGATACTACCTTTTCCTGATGATGGTCCGTCAATGTAAAACTAGTGCCTTCAGGTATGGGAGAGAAATGGATTGCTGAAGAGATTATAAAATGTGTCCTTCTGAAAAAATACCAAGCTTCCAGTGTGATAATGGGAGGATATTTCACCTGAGATATCTGATTTGATATCTTTGAAGGGGCTCACTGAGAGGTAATATTAATTCTACTTTTTTTTTTTAAATTGGCAGGACTATTATTTCGTGTGTGTGTGTGTGTGTGTGTGTGTGTGTGTGTGTGTGTGTGTGTGTGGTTTTTGGGTCACACCCAGAAGTGCTCAGGGGTTATTCCTGGCTCCAGGCTCAAAAATTGCTCCTGGCAGGCACGGGGGACCATATGGGACTCCGGGATTCGAACCGATGACCTCATGCATGAAAGGCAAACATCTTACCTCCATGCTTTCTCTCCGGCCCCAGGACTATTATTTCATGACTAAAATTTAACAAAGAAACTCCTCTGAGCCTTGCTTAGACAAGAGGAACAATTAGCTCTAAGTAGAACACAATGGGAAAGTTTGTTTGCTGTTTAAGTAAACCTATCCTAATGCTCTTGATAACTGAGCAATGACTCCTGTTTGAGATAGAGCAGTCATTGAAATTAATAACAACACTTTATATCCAGGCACAAATATGGAAATATAGGACTTTTGAAGCCATTACACGAAGAAATCTAATTCCTTTTGGGATTTTTGAGTTGAATACCTGGGGGTATTTAAATATGAATTTCTTTCCATGGTACTAAACTGCTTTATTCCAGGGAGCTAAATTGCTAGTTCAGAGCTTGGAATACTCAGGAAGGGATGGATCCAGTTTATGTCATCTAAAAGGTTTTGAAAATCATTGAGAGTTCTCAAATTTTTCTAATATATAGAGAACTTATGGGGGAGTACTAAGATATTCTCCAAATGAAATCTAAATATTAAAATGTGTGCAAAATATGAATTTTTCTGTGGCTATTTTTAACCAGCTGCAGACAGGCAAGTGATGACACATTTTTTCACATTATAAACATTGTAATTTTTTGTCCATAGGACATGCCATCAGGGTATCTGATATAATATAATTTGATATCTATATAATGCAATAAATATGCCTATGGGAATAATTTGAATGCTGGAGAAAGACCATATCAACAAAATATTGATACTTTGTGGGTGAAATTTCCATGTCCTGAGGTAAAACAGTCTATTGAAACTTGTTACTTGGGAGCTCTATTTTTGAGAAAAGTGAAAGAGTGAAACAAATTTCCTGTTTGGGGTGTATAGAAATTAGAAACAGTTTTCTTACATCAGTTAGCTCCATCTAAAAACCACATATTCCTCTACATCTATTGGGGAGAACTTAGGCAAGTCTTAGCTATTGAATTAAAGTCATGAGGGGTTCAGCACCCACTTTTTCTCCAGGTAATAAGAATTTCAACACAAAATGGAGAAAGTGGACCATTCTGTGAGCATGCCTTCTTAAATTGACTGAGTGATTTCATGATTAAACCCACATAGATTGGATTTTGGTTGTTTCCCTGATGGAAGGGAGCTGACTCTGGACCTGCACTTGTCCCTCATCCCTCACTGTCTAAACTCTCCACAGAGTTGTAGCAGAGGAGGATTATGTGTGTGTACAGAGTAATATTACAGAACCACTTTCGAACTTATTATTCAAGGTGGCTGTTGCTGGTTCATTTTCAGCATCTGTTTAATCTGTATATTAATTTCAGCAGCTGGCATTTCCTCTGGCCTAGCTCCAGTAGAGGGTGGTGAGTTACTGGCCTTTGGTTTTTGACTTGAGCAATCTGTCATTACTGGGAGTGGCTTTAATTTTCTAAGCTGGAGGTATTTTGGAAAGCCTAGACTGTGCACCCCATATTGCACTGCACATATAAATTATAATGCCTATTAGGATCAATACCAGAATGACCAATATGTAAATTACTACTTAAGTGTATTTTATATTGATTGTTGGAATAAATAAAGTAGCAATCAATATGCATCAATAAATGCCAGGGTTCTTTGACCCAAAACCAAGCCACAAGAGTCTTTATTCAAGATCAATTTTTTTCACTTGAGTAATCACAAAATCATCTCAGGGAACATCTCACTAGTTGTAGATGAAACCCTTGTTCTAGACACTAGGTGTAGGCTAAATCTCATCCCCCAGTCCCAGACGAATTGGAGAATCTGGGTTTGGAAGCAACAATAACACAGGACATAACCCAAACAAGGTTATGGAGATAAAACAGTTCATAAAACTTTCACCACAAACCATCAATAGGCAAAAATATCAGCAGGCAGACAGGCTAGTTGTAGAGTCGAAGCTGCAAGCAGTTTCTCTGACCTGAAGTCTTTATTGGGAAAAGAAAGTCACCCCCAGGGGTAGGGGACCAATCCAGAAGTACCTCCAGACCATGAGTGACAAGAACAAGCAATAAAGAATTATCCTGAATAGAATAAAATCTAGTTACTCCCACAATTCATATTTGAGATAAGAGTAAACTAGATGCTGACATTTGTTGGGGTGTGTGTGGCAAAGTCAAATTAAAGAATAGCAGGTAGGAATTCAGATAGTATTCAGTTGTGGAAAGTACATTTTCCTACATCTCCAAAAGGGCATGCGGTATAATAACATAATTTTGAAGTGAATGACTCAAAATTCAAAATGTTGAATTTTTTAATTCCTGGTACCAAATTATTTTGGTGTTTGAAAATATTATAGAAATGTTGCTTAGTGTAGTGATGACAGTTATTTTTTCTTAAGTATGTCTGTTTTCAAATATTATTGTGAAAGATGTGGCTCCCAAATAAATAAAGAAAACAAGACAAAACAAAACACAATGCACACTTTCCCCCTGCCAGGATCTAACTCAATAGTAAAGAGCAAGCTTTGCTCGTAGTACATGAGGACCTGGATTTAATACCCAATGAGGCAAAATAAATAAATAAATAAATAAATAAATAAATGTAAGACATAAAAGAGAATGTTTCCAACAAGTCTCAAAATTATTTTTAATTTTCTATTGTTTGGAAACAAATGCACACTTTTTCAAAATTTCTTGTGTTTTTATTTTTTAATGGGAACTTTTGTTGAAATATGAATTATCTTGCCTTTCTTGTTTTTAGTTTTCTGAAATGGAAGTTTAATCTAATTTATTTTCTTTTCACTTTCTGATACTATATGTGACTAATTTCTCTAGACTACATATATTTAAAATTTTATTGATGCTTCATTTATTTCATTATAATTTACATTGGTATTTCCTTGTTTTAAGTAATTTCCATGTTCTATTATTTCTTATGTATTATATGTGCTTTTAGTTATTTTAAATATTTGAAGCATATAACACTATTTTGATGACCAATGTAAATCTGGTGGGACTTTTGATGAACATTGCTTCATCTGCATCTGAATTGTCTCAAAAGAGTTATTCTAAAATTAATTACCATCATCTTCTCTAAATTAGATGTCAGTTATAACATGGTATAAACAATTTCTTCTTTGAAAGTAATTGACTAAAGTGTAATAGTTTTTTTTTTTTAATTTTGGGCCACAGCCAGTGATGCTCAGGGGTTACTCCTGGCTATGAGCTCAGAAATCGCTCCTGGCTTGGGGGACCATATGGGATGCATCCTGGGTCAGCTGTGTGCAAGGCAAATGCCCTACCATTACGCCATCACTCCTGCCCTTGAAGTTTAATAGTTTTATTATCTTTTTCAATTTCTATTCATTGGAATTTTCCTTTTGCAGGGTTGAGTGATTGAGCTAGTTTTTCTTTTGTGATTCCCCTCTCCAGAGGACATTAAAGTCCTTTTTACATGATAATTTTCTTGATGGCATCTCTGGAGGTGCAGTGTAAACTTAGAATTAAAATTAGGTCCCAATGAATTTAATTAGTGAAGAGTCATCCATGGAAATGAGCCAAGTGAATTACTCTAAAGTGCATCCTCTAGTTCAAATGTAGAGAAGTTGTTTATAGACCTTTTTCCTTACCGTAGTAGAGACAGTTTCATTTATCAGTATTTACATGATTGGGTTTTTGAAGAAATGAAATGATAAATTCAAAACAAATCATATGTACAATACATTTGATACTTTTTCATTTTAAGACAACTCAAAATTCATCTCTGTGTTATGGCAGCCAGCCATTATAATATTTTTCAAAACAAAAGTTCCAAAGTCCTTTCTTTGAACTTTTAATTGTTAAAAATATAAATCTCCAGATATTTATCCAAAACAATTTGCAACTTTCTTTTATTTCACAGAAGACTTTTTGGCTTGCTCTTCAAGCCTGTGTTTTACCTTGAACATGTATTTAATTCGCTTGTATCTCTGTTTCTTTGTTTATTTCCATTCAGGAGAAGTCTGTGTTCTCTCTTGAACATATTTTTTCATTTTTTTCCTATCACATCTTTCTAAACATGTATCGTTCAATATGAACTATGTTATTTTGTTCAAAGCTACTTTATTTTGTTCAATAAAATCTATTTTCCTCCTTCTGGAATTTCAGTGAGGAAAGGCAAGGGACCAGTAGAGGTTGGGACCAAGTATTTCCCAGAGTGCAGATGGCCAAGGTGGGTTCAGAAGAAAGGAGGAGTCTGGAGTCTACCTCCTTCACTTCCCCCTTTTCTAAGTTGCTAACAACAATTCCTCCCTGATATTTCCTAAATAATGCAATTTTACCTCACTTTATATAAAAGCAGGCTTTTTATTCTAACTAAAAATGTTGTTATCATTTGTTTCTTATCAGAAAAAATCCTTATGGCCACACAATTTTACATCTCTTTGTTCAGATCCTTTGTGAGGTTGTGAACTCTTTGCATTTATTTTGCAAATTCTGGTAATCTAGAGTTGATCTATTGCTCAACTGCTGAAACTAATTCAGATTCCTTTGCTTATGGAAAAAGTTGTTCACCTGGAAACAGATTGACAGTGCCTGCTTTTACCTTCTCTCTGTGTACAGAGATGGTGTTGGTGTTCAAAGTGCAAGGGAGAAGCCTATCATTCTACAGGTAGGTGAAATGTTTGATTTATCATAGAGTCACAGGCTTTTATTAATTCATAAGTTTCTAAACTAAGTTTTATGTTTTCCAAGAGAAATCTGGCATTTGAGAATTCAGTTCCTTCAAAAGCTATAATAATGATGATCTATCTGGTAAGATTTTAAAATATAGGATTACTAAAATTCATAAAATAAATGTCTAAAGAATTACTAAAATAAATGACAATTGACTAACTTTGTAATACTCTTTTGGTTATTTTTATATTCTAATTTTTCTTTCTCTAATATATCTCTATCCTTTTATTATTGCGGTTTCAACTCCCTATAGTGAGGTTCTCAGTGGCAACCAGGGCTGTCTCTGCAGCACTTAGGGGCCAAATAATTTCAAGGATAATAACCAGAATCTCACACCTGCAAAGCAAGTTTCAGACCAAGACTTAAATCATATATCTATACCCTTACACATGAGTTTTAATTCTTAAAACTAAATGCAACTGTAACTCTTTGCGGTCTCTCTCTATGTGTGTACAAATATATAACATAGATGTGTATATGCAAATACATCTTTGAATTCTATAATGTCTGCGTATACTGCAAGAAAATTATATCACCTATTGTTTTTTGAAGTTACAAAGATATTTATGATTGAACTTTGGACATTCAATAACCCAGCACCAATCTTTTCACCAGTATCCATTACCCACCACAATGTCCCAAGATTTGCTCCCACCAATAGCAGTCATTTTTTCCTCCACCACTGTCCTGGTATTTGCACCCCAAACTTGTCTTCACTACCCCGGTAGCTAGATTTCTATTAAAAGCCTGTTGTCTTGTACTTCTTTCTATTGCCTTTGGGTTTTTAATATTCTTCTACAATTCCATTACATCCCACAGATAAGAAAGGTAATTCTAACCTACCTCCTCTCTCAGATTAATTTCACTCACATAATATTCTCCAGATCCATCCACATAGCAGCAAATTGCATGACTTCTTTATTTTACATATAGCTAAGTAGAACATTGTACTATTTTTTGAGTGCAAGAACAAATTACCTTAAAATTTCAGAATGTTACCAACAATCATTATATTTACAGTTAAGTTTTTCCTGAACTCTACAAATAGAAGACCCAATGGATCAAAGGAACAATGTGACTGAATTTATCCTCTTGGGACTCACTCAGAGCATCCAAGGTCAGAAGATACTATTTGTTGTCTTCTTGCTGTGCTACATAGTGACAATGGCTGGGAATTTGCTCATTATTGTGACTGTGATAATCAGTCCATCCCTGGATTCCCCTATGTACTTCTTTCTTGGTAATTTATCATTCATGGATTCTATTTACTCCACTGCAATCACACCACATATGATTATAGACTTACTCTATGAGAAGAAAACCATTTCCTTTCATGCCTGCATGAGTCAGCTTTTTATAGCACACTTATCTGGTGGTTCTGAGATTTTACTTTTGGTGGCCATGGCCTACGACCGCTATGTGGCCATCTGTAAGCCTTTGCATTATTCAACAATTATGAGTAAACGGATGTATACGCTATTGCTGCTGTTGTCTTGGGTTGGAGGATTTTTGCATGCTGTAGTTAAACTCTTTTCTGTTTACAAACTTCCTTTCTGTGGCCCCAATGTCATTGACCATTTTGGCTGTGACATGTACCCTTTATTAAAACTTGCCTGCACTGATACCTACATTATTGGCCTCACTGTGATTGCCAATGATGGAACCATTTGTGTGGGTATCTTTGTACTTTTACTTATTTCTTATGGAGTCATTCTGCGTTCCCTGAGGAACGTTAGTCAGGAAGGGAAACGTAAAGCCTTGTCTACCTGTGGCTCCCATATTACTGTAGTGGTCTTCTTCTTTGTTCCCTGCATTTTTATGTATGTAAGACCTCCTACTACCTTACCTATTGATAAATCCTTGACTGTGTTTTATACTGTTGTCACACCCTTGTTGAATCCACTTATCTATACTCTGAGAAATGCAGAAATGAAAAATGCCATGAGGAAGCTGTGGACCAGAAAACGAAATTGAGCCTTCAAACAAAAAACATATGAACTCAGTAATGAATTGCTTCTCCCTGTGACTCTCTCTGACAAAGTATTAGTAGTAATTTTTTGTAGGTTAATAATCTAGGAATAATATTTTTATGTGAACACTTTCATTGATTAAACATATTTAAAATATATATTTCAGTTAAATATGAATTTTATTACAATGACTTTAATATTCATATTAGGTTAAAATTTTACATTTGTATAAAAATCTGTTGAGACCATGTATTATTTCTATGATGAATTATGTTATAGTTATTATTGTGTCACTTAAATTGTTTCTTATTTTTGTATATTCTAGATAATTTAATAATGTCTGATTTTGGCCACGTTGCTTAATCCATTACAATTTAACATGCTTTAGATTTTAATATTAATTATAGATATAGTAAGTATATTATGTGAAATGAATAAAGGCAAATTGTATAAAAATAAATATTATTGACTTTTTAAATTCAAAATGTATCTTGCTACTGCTATTTTTGTTGTTTATTTTTGTGAAAACCCAATAACACTCTGACACTCAGGGGTTACTCCTGGCTATGCACTCAGAAATTGCTCCAGGCTGGGGAACCATATAGCATGCCAGGGTTTGAACCAAGGTCAGTCCTGGGTTAGCCATGTGCAAGGCAAATGCCCTACCACAGCACTACCACTCTGACTGTTACTGCGTTTTTGACATAGTATTTCCAGAAAAATATTAATCTTCCAAGATTTTTGTTAGTTTTTCTCTTGTTTTTAGATTGGTTGCATTCAAGGCAAATGTCTTACAGTGCTATTTATTTTGTTCTCCAATTCACAACACAGACCAGGAAAAGGGCCTGGGTTGAAGTATATATGGGGTGCATTTACTGTACCTCCTCTTTTTATACAGTCAGTGTAATGAACACAGCCTGTGGTAAGGATTGGGAGGCCTTATCTTTTATTTTATTTATTTTGATTTTTTAAATATATCTATATCTTTATCTATCTATCTATCTATCTATCTATCTATCTATCTATCTATCTATCTATCTATCTATCTATCTATCTATCTATCTATCTAATCCTTCACCAGTGCAACATTCCCATGACCAATATCCCAAGTGTCCTTCCTCCCCACCCCACACCATCCTGTACTCTGGACTGGCTTTCTATTTCCCTCATTCAGTCACATTTTGTTATGATAGTTCTCAGTGTAAATATTTCTGTGACTGCACTAAACGATCCCTGTGGTGAGCTTCATGTCAGGAGCTAGACCCTCCAGACCTTCTCTATTTTGTCTCTGAGAATCATTACACAAATGTTTTTTCATTTTTCTCAAAACCCATAGATGAGTGAGACCATTCTGTGTTTATCTTTCTACCTCTGACTTATTTCACTCAGCATAATAGATTCCATATACATCCATGTCCATGTATAAGAAAATTTCATGACTTCATCCCTTGATGGCTGCATAATGTTTCATTGTGTATATGTCCCACAGTTTCTTTAGTCATTCACAGTTGCTGCTTCAGTGGTCTCGCTGGTCACATGTTTCAGGTCCTAAAGACTTATAGATAAATGGTATGTTAAAGAGTTTTCTCTGGGCATTCTCGTAGTGCAGGCTGGGTATGGTGGTATCTCGTGTGTCTGAGCCCCGAGATGCCATCTTAGTTTTTCCACCATTTGTATCCAATAACACCTGTGGACAGAAAAGCTGAGAGGTTATTTTATTTAGTAAGATTAAGGCATTAAAACACATTGTTACGAAATGCTTCCGTTGAAGTCAGTAATTTCCCATGGTATTCTTTACCTGTGGTCCTGTATAAGAACCCTAAGGAATTATTCTGGGCCTTTGTAGTAGATGGCTGATTACATACCTGTTCTCTCTATGCTCCTGTTTCTGCTGTTGCTGGTTTCTTTGTGGTATAATGTGTAGTCAAGAGTTTGTGTTCTTCCTTTTCCATTTGTTTTGTGCCCCGCTCCCCGGTATATGTTGACTGTTACAGTGTTTGGAGTTTCTACCCTGTTTAACCCTGTTAGTTGATTGTTTATTATTAGTTATATATAGGTGTACGTTCTAGGTGCGTCGGAATAGTGCTATCATTCTGTGTTTATCTTATGTCTTCTGACTTACTCCATTTAACATAATATGTTCTATGTCCATCCAGGTTGCTGCAAAGTCTGTGATTGTATCATTTCTGACTGCCATGTAGTACTCCATTTTGTATAGATACCACATCTTTTTTTAATTTTTTGGCCACACCCATTTGATGCTCAGGGGTTACTCCTGGCTAAGTGCTCAGAAATTGCCCCTGGCTTGGGGGACCATATGGGATGCCGGGGGGATTGAACCGCGGTCCTTCCTTGGCTAGCACTTGAAAGGCAGACACCTTACCTCTAGAGCCACCTCACCAGCCCCTAGATACCACATCTTAATGATCCATTCATCTGTTGTTGGACATTGAGGTTGGTTCCAAGACCTGGCTATTATACTTAGTGCTGAGTTAAATAGTGGGGTGCACACATACTTTGGGATGAATGTCCTTCCAACTTGGGGGTAGATATCTAGGAGAGCAATTGCTGGGTCAAATGGCAGCTCAATTCTGAGTTCTTTGAGCACTCTCTAGACTGTTCTTCATAGGTGTTGGACTAGGGAGCATTCCCACCAGCAGCGGATGAGAGTGCCTTTCATACTGCATCCCCACCAACAGAGATTGTTTCCATTATTTTTGGTGTGAGCCATCCTCTCTGTTGTAAGGTGGTACCTCATTGTTGTCTTGATTTGGATTTCTCTAATGATGAGTGAAGGTGAGCATGTTTCCATGTGTTTGTTGGCCATCTTTTTGTCTTCGTCAGAAAAGTGTCTATTTGTTTCATCTCCCCATTTTTCTATGGCTTTATTTGGTTTTGGGGGGTTCAGCTTTCTGAGTGCTTTGTATATTCTGAATATCAGCCCTTTATCTGACATGTTGAGTGCAAAGATTTTATCACATTGTGTTAAGTAGGGTTTCTTTTGCCATGCAGAAGCTTTTTAGTTTGGTGTAGTCCCATTTGTTTATGTTTGATGCTAAAGTTCTTGCCATTGGCATTCTATCATCAAAGACCTTTTTGATATATAGGTATTTGAGTGTTCTGCCTATTTTTTCCTCAATAAACTTTATAGATTTGGGTCTGATTTCAAGGTCTTAAATCCATTTTGAGTTGATTTTTGTATATGGGGTGAGGTATGGGTCAATTTTAAATTTCTTACAAATGATTTTTCCAGTTGTACCAACACCATTTGTTGAAAAGATGTTCTTTGTCCCATTTCAAGTTCTTGGCTCGCTTGTCAAATATTAGTTAACTGTATATCTGGGGGATTATGTCTGGAAATTCTGTAATAACCCACTGGTCTGAGGCTCTGTCTTTGTACCAGTACCATGCTGTTTTGATGACTATGGCTTTATAGTATAGCTTCAGGTTAGGTAAAGAGATGACCCCCAACATTCTGTTTTTTAGTATGTGTTTGGCTATCCTGAGTCCTTTGTGGTTCCAGATAAATTTTATGATTGATTGTTCTAAGTCTTTAAAGAATGATACCTGAATTTGGATGGGGATTGTGTTAAATCTATATAGAAGTTTGGGTAGGATAGTCATTTTGACTATGTTGATTCTACCTACCCATGAGCATGGGATGTTCTTCCATTTCCCTAGATCCTCTTCAATTTCTTTCTGAAGTGTTTTGAACTTTGCCTGGTATAAGTCCTTCAATTCCCTTGTAAGGTTGATTCCTAGGTACTTGATGTTTTTTGATACTATTTTAAATGGAGTTGTATTCTTAATCTCTCTTTCCTCTACTTCATTATTTGTATAGAAAAATGCTACTGTCTTTTGTGTATTGACTTTGGCTGTATTGGTTTATTGTTTCTAGAAGTTTTACTATTTATTGTTTTCCATGTATATCATCATGTCATCTGCAAAAAGAGATATTTTGAATTCCTCATTTCCTATTTGAATTCCTTTGATTCCCGTCTCTTGTCTTATTGCTATTGCTAGGACTTCTAAGACTATGTTGAATAAGATTGGAGAGAGTGGACATCCTTGCCTTGTTCCTGAATTTAGTGGAAATGCTTTCAAATTTTTTACCATTAAGGATAATTTTGGCTGTGGGCTTTTCATAGATAGCTATTACTATCTTGAGAAAGGTTCATTCCAGACCTATTTTGCTTAGTTTTTTTCAGAGTGAATGCGTGTTGGATTTTGTCAAATGCCTTCTCTGCATCGATTGATATGATCATGTGGTTTTTGTCGTTTTTATTATTGATGTGGTATATGATGTTGATTGATTTGCATATGTTGAACCACCCTTGCATTCCTGAGATGAAACCCACTTGATCATGGTGTATAATATTTTTGGTGTAGTGCTGGATTGGGCTCACTAAGATTTTGTTGAGTATTTTTGAATCTATGTTCATTAGTGAGATTGGTCTGTAGTTTTTTTTTTTCTTGGTGATATCTTTGCCCTCTTAGGGAATCAAAGTGTTATTAGCTTCATAAAAGGAATTGGGGAGGATTCCTGTCTTTTCAATGGTTTGGAAGAGCCTGTGGATCAGTGGAAGTAATTCTTCTTGGAATGTTTGATAGAATTCACCTGTAAAACCACGTGGTCTTGGCGATTTGTTCTTGGGGAGTTTTTCTTAATTACTATTTCAATTTCCTCCATGGTGATTAGCCGGTTTAGGCTTTCTAAATCCTCCTTTTCTAGTCTTGGAAGCTGGTATTTTTCCAAGAATTTGTCACTTTGTTCTGGGTTCTCTAGCCTAACTGAGTATAGTTTTTCATAATATGTCCTCATGATGTGTTGGATTTCTTGGGATACTGTTGCAATCTCTCCCCTTTAATTTGTGATCCTGCTTATTTGGGTGTTATTCCTCTTTTTTTTTTTTTTTTGGTGAGTCTGGCCAGTTGTTTGTCTATCTTGTTTATTCTTTCAAAAAACCAACTCCTGGTCTCATTGATTTTTTGAATTGTTTTCTTAGTTTCTATGTTGTTTATTTCTGCTCTGGTTTTTATTATTTCATGTCTTGTTCTGGTTGTGTTTGGGTTTCTTTGTTGCTATTGTTCCAGATCCTTAAGATGGTCCTTTAAGCTGCTAATTTTGTAGTTTCCTCTTTCCTGACATAGGATTGTATTGCTATGAATTTCCCCTGATTACTACTTTTGATGTGTCCCACAAGTTTTGACAAGTTGTTTCTTTATATGCGTTGTCTCAAGGAATCTTTTTATTTCTTCCTTGAGTACCTCTTTGATCCAGCTGTTTTTGAGCAGCATGTTGTTTAATCTCCAGGTGTTGGATTTTCTCCATTGCTTCATTTTACAGTCAATTTTGACCTCTGTTGCATAGTGATCTGACAGGGTGCTTGTAATGATCCTTACCTTCGTGATTTTATGCAGGTTAGATTTGTATCCTAAGGCATGGTCTATTCTTCAGAAGGTTCCATGTGGAATTGAGAAGAATGTGTACTCTGCTTTCTGGGGGTGGAGGGCCCTATATAGGTATATTAGCCATATTTCTTCTAATTTTTCATTTAGGGCTCTTATTTCTTCGTTATTTTTCTGTCTGGTGGATCTGTCCAGTGGTGATAGTGGAGTATTAAGATCTCCTACTACTATCACATTTCCTTTCATGTGTTTCTCCAGTTTTGTGAGCAGTTGCCATATGTATTTTGCTGGCTCTGCATTAGGTGCATAGATATTAATCAGTGTTAGCACTTCTTGGTCTAGTGTTTCCCTGATCAGTAAGTAGTGACCCTCTTTGTCTCTGATCACTTTCTTGAGGTTGAATGCAATTTGGTCTGATATAAGAATGGCAGTCCCTGCGTTTTTTTGATTTCCATTGGGCTGGATAATTGATTTCCATCCTTTTATTCTAAGCCTGTGCCTATCTTGTACTTGTAGGTGTGTTTCTTGTAGGCAGCAAAAATCTGGCTTATGTTTTCTAATCCAGTTCTCTATTATGTGTCTTTTGATGGGAGAGTTTAGTCCATTAACATTTAAGGAGATTATTGACAGAGAGGGCTGTTGTGCAGTTGTGTTGTTTAGCATGGTTGTTTTTACAATTGGGGATTTGGATTGTGTAAGTCATCTCTGAGTAGGTCATTTAGGGTAGGTTTTGTTTGTAAAAATAATGTGAGTTCATTTTTGTTTGAGAATAATTTTAGTCTTCCCTCCCATATGAATGAGAGTTTTGTTGGATAGTGGACTCTAGGTTGAAAATTTCTTTCATTCAGTCGTTTAAATATGTCATTCCACTGTCTTCTGGCTTGAAGTATTTCATATGGGAGATCTGATTTGATTCTAATGTCCCTTCCTTTGTATGTGAGGGTTTTTTTTCTCCCTTATTGCTTTAAGTAGGTCACCCTTCTCTTTGTTTCTTGCCATTTTAATTACTATGTGTCTTTTAGTTGGTTTGTTGGAGTCTATTTTGTTGGGGACTCTTTTCATCTTCTGGATTTGCTTAAAAGCGTCTTTCCAGAGGGTGGGAAAATTTTCCACATTATTATTTCCCTGACTAATTGTTCTTCCCCTTTCCCTGTTTCCTCCCCTTCTGGTATGCCTACAATTCTTAGATTGTTTCTTTTGTCTTTGTTCATTAAATACTGGACTTTTACTTCCGGTGCTTTTCCTTCTATTTCTTTGTTGGCTTCTTTGTTGTCTTTTGTTTGCAGTTTATATTTGAGTTGTTCTATGTGATTCTTGAGCTGTGCTATTCTGTTCTTCTGGCTTTCTACAGTTTTATGTATTTCTTTTAACTCTGTACGGACTTTTTCATATTTTGTAGCAATTCTTGTTTAATTTGGTTTATTTTCTCATCTATTAATTTCTTGTAATCTCTGGCCAGTGTGTCTTTCATTTCTTAAAGCATGGCTTGGAATTCTATTCTCATGGCTGCTTTTAGGTCTTCCTCTCTTGGGTCTGTGCATTTTGGTGGACTTGAAAACTTGTTCTGATTTCTTTTCATATTCCCTGTTATTAATGTTTTCCTTGGTTTACCCATCTTTCTTTGCATTTATTGGCTTGACTTGGAGTGCAGTGCCTTCAGGTTTCAGCCCACTTTTCCCTCCTGTGGCGTGGGGCTGGGTCCCTTTTTGGGGTGTGGCTCTATGTGAGTATGTTGGGTGATGTCGCTGAGTTTTGGTCCTTCCCTCATCCTCCAGACAAGCCTGGTCAATCGCCACCCACTTCCTGCCAGACAGTGCAGGTTCACTCAGCTTCCTTGAATGGGTACCTTCCACGTGCTCCATTTGGTGACCTCCACACACTCCCTCTGGCGTGTCCTGGGAACTCACAACTCTCTTGAATGGGTGCCTTCCATGCACTCTGGTCAGTGACCTCTACACACTCCCTCTGGCCCGTCTGGGATCTCAGGTTCCCTTGAATGGGCACCCTCCATGTGCTCCGGTTGGCAACCTCTACACACTTTTTCTGGCCAGTCCCAGAAACTCAGGTTCCCTTTGATATTATTTTCTTTACTTTTTAAAATAATTTTTATTTTGACTAATGTAAATATATGAATCTTTCACAGTAATATTTAAGGTACATAGTGACATTGAATGAGGGGCATTCCCACCACCAGTTTTGTCCTTCCTCCACCCCAGTTCCCAGCATCCCCATACTTTGACTCCACCCCCCCCATAGCAAGTATAACTGGTCTCCTACATGTATAGCTTGATGTAGAGTGAGTATCAATTTTGTGGTCATTGAATTTGAGTTTGGTGTTTAAGTCTGATCATATTTTATTTCTACTCAATGATGGTTTGGTCCTGGTACCATCAATTTTCCCCCTCAATTTATAGGGCATAACAAGATAATTTAAGTTATGTGGTTCTGTTTAAAATAAATGAAAAAACAAACAAACAAACAAAAAACAGAGAGGAGTCCTCCGAGAGGTTATAAATACCAATTTAAAAGAAGAAAGGGAAAAAAAGGACAAAAACATAAGAAACAAAAACACCAAAATTAAACAACAAAACAGAACAAAATATAATTAAAAAACCCAAATCAGCAACTACAAAAAAGCACAACAACAAAGATGACAACCAAACAATAACCACGGAAAAGAAAAAAAGAGAGAGAACAAAGGAAGGAGAGCAGGTGTGGAAAGGTTTTGTGCTTCTTCTTCCTTTTTATCCCCCATAGGCATATTTGAGGAAATAGGCATAATTGGGGAACTCAGAAAGGGAATTCCCTTAGCCTAAGAGATACAGGATTTCTCTTCCCTTAAAGCATACTGTCATGGGTATAACTACAGGCTCCATACACGCTGATTTTCACACCCCATGGTCATTTTATGGTGCCAGGAAACTTTTGGATCAGTTGTGGATGATAAAATCAGGCCTCTGTTACTAGAGATCTTGGTATTTTCAGGGGTCATAGGATGAAGCCAAGGATAGAGTCTTTCTTTACTGTTCTAAAATTTCTGTTCCATCACTGTTGTTGTAATCAGTCATATGTAATTGGTGGTCTTGGTTTTTGCACAGATCCTAGGAGGAAGCCTAGGATAGAATCTTTAATTGTTTCCAAAAGTTCTCAGTTGCAGTTGTCAAATTAAAGATCTAGACTTTGAGATCTTGGTTATTGTACAAATCCTAGGCTTTAGCCTAGGCTAGGATCTTTCTTATTGGTTCCAGGATAAGTTCTGCCCAGTCATGGTTGTCAGGGTCAGTCATCTGTAGTTAGCTAAGTTGGGTTTTGCACAGATCAAAGGGATGACATGTCTTCTGATTTCATCTTACCATTAGGTGATTAGATAGGACAACCTGCTTAGATAAAGTTGATCCATTTCTTCATTCTCAGGATGTTAGATATAACACTTTCTATTAAAGAAGAATCTATTCTTATTTATGAGAGATATAGTGCTATTTTTCTGCTTATTATCTTTAATTTTTTGTTGTTGTTGTTGTTTTTGAACAACATATGGCTGTGCTCGGGGATTCTCCTGGCTCTGTGCTTATCAGTCACTCCTGGCATGCCTGGGGGAACATATAAGATGGTTGTAGCATTAAATAATTAACGATGGTGATGGATGGTGAAGGATGGATGGAGGGATTTTTCTCTGCCATCCCAGGCCACATGGCTCTGCAATCCCCATTCAGCTGGTGGGTCCCAGGTTTAGGTGAACAGCGGAATCAGACTCATCCAGAGACAGGCATCAGGAAGCATCAACTTTATTCATGCCCTATCCACCACATGTGTGGCCTATATCATAACCTTTTAAGCATAGAGCCATTCTTAGCTAGACCTGCATCTTAATTCCTGTCAGCCATCTTCCATTTGACCTCCACGCTGGCAAAAGACCAAGAGCGGCCTAATCCCCTGGGTCAAAGGCTTTATCTACCTTTTCCAAGACACCTCCCAGGAATGGGCGGGATCTTGCAGGTAAAGACAAGTTACCTAGGAAGAATGGAGGGATGAGGCTTCATCTCCCCCTTCTCTGAAATATAAAAGAACCATTTGTAATCCAGACTCCACCTTTAGCCAAAGGTGGGTTAATATTTTCATGCAACAACGTAATAAAGTGAAAATTAACATACCAGCCCTTTTCAAAAACATAACATTTCTGCAAAATATACTATACACCTGTAACTTAATATTTTCTTAATGCTTTTCTACCAAGCACTATTCTGGAACTTTCATGTTCCTATACTTTTAAAGTATATTGGGGGAACTTTCTGTTCCTATTAACCTTCCCTACACACAAGTACTACAGCATAAATACATAACATACATTTTAAAAACAGGCTAAGTACATTAAAATACACACAGTAAAACATTTTGCAATTGAAAATATTAACTATGGAAAACAAAACACATTTAAATTATAAAGAAAATGACTTAATCAAGACAAAGATGCAGGCGGTTAGAAATCAGATCTTTAAAAGGGCTAAACTGTTATTACTCCTTTTTTATTTTTTACACTACTACTTAATTTTTTCCCATTACCAACACCAATTGAAAGTGGACTGATTTTTTGAGAACAACCTTTGGCTTGAATTTGGATTTCGACTTCGAAAATTTTGGACTAGGGGCCGGGAAGTTGGCACTAGAGGTGAGGTGTCTGCCTTGCAAGTGCTAGCGTAGGATGGACAGCGGTTTGATCCCCCGGCATCCCATATGGTCCCCCCAAGCCAGGGGCGATTTCTGAGCGCATAGCCAGGAGTAACCCCTGAGTGTCAAATGGGTGTGGCCCCCAAAAAAACAAAAAAAAATGTGAGAAAATTTCGGACTGGACTTTTAGTACTCTGAACATCCAAAAGTCCCCTGTAAAAAAGCTGTGGCCACGGAACCTGCTTGCAAAGTACCGCCCGGAGGGGAGAAAAGGCAGCTGTAATCAGCCAAGAACTCCAACCCTGTGGCAGAAAAGTGGTGAAAAGTGCCTAATCCGGCCCAAGATGGCGAGCCTGGGATCCGCCCTCCAAATCAGAAAAGTGAAACAGCACGAGCACCAGCTGTGGGACCTGGGACCCCATGGTCAACAACAGCGTGAGCAAACCATCTGCGGGGCCTGGGACTATGAAAGTAAACCATGTGGTGAGAACAGTGTGGGACAAATTAATCATCTGGACATTTGGCTTTAGGTGAAGGAATTTCACAATTGGTGTTGGTAATGGGAAAAAATTAGGTAGTAGTGTAAAAAATTTAAAAAAAGGAGTAATAACAGTTTAGCCCTTTTAAAGATCTGATTTCTAACCGCCTGCATCTTTGTCTTAAGTCTTTTTCTTAATAATTTAAATGTGTTTTGTTTTCCATAGTTAATATTTTCAATTGCAAAATGTTTTACTGTGTGTATTTTAATGTACTTAGCCTGTTTTTAAAATGTATGTTATGTATTTATGCTGTAGTACTTGTGTGTAGGGAAGGTTAATAGGAACAGAAAGTTCCTCCAATATAGTTTAAAAGTATAGGAACATGAAAGTTCCAGAATAGTGCTTGGTAGAAAAGCATTAAGAAAATATTAAGTTACAGGTGTATAGTATATTTTGCAGAAATGTTATGTTTTTGAAAAGGGCTGGTATGTTAATTTTCACTTTATTACGTTGTTGCATGAAAATATTAACCCACCTTTGGCTAAAGGTGGAGTCAGGATTACAAATGGTTCTTTTATATTTCAGAGAAGGGGGAGATGAAGCCTCATCCCTCCTTTATTCCTAGGTAACTTGACCTTCCTGCAAGACCCTTCCTATTCCTGGGAGGTGTCTTGGAAAAGGTAGATAAAGCCTTTGACCCAGGGGTAAGTCTGCCCCTTTTGGTCTTTTGCCAGCATGGAGGTCAAATGGAAGATGGCTGAAAGGAGTTAAGATGCAGGGCTAGCTAAGAATAGCAAATGCTTTAAAGATTATGATATAGGCCACACATGTGGTGGATAGGGCATGAATAAAGTTGATGCTTCCTGATGCCTGTCTCTGGATGAGTGATTCTGCCGTTCATCTAAACCTGGGACCTGCCAACTGAATGGGGATTGCAGAGCCACATGGCCTGGGATGGCAGAGAAAAATCCCTCCATCCATCCACCTCCATCCAGCATCCATCGTTAATTACTTAATGCAACAGGTGGTAAAGATAAAATATAGGTTATTGCATGCAAAGCAAGTGATTTGCCCCATGTATTATCTTTATAACCCCTGTTCATGATCTCTTTTTTGAGGAATATTCATATAGTTGAATTATTCTGTTTTAACTAAGTCAATCAATTCGATGGAGTTGAGGTTCAATTGAGTTGAGGTTTATTTCTTTATTTTAATTTTTGTGCTGCAGTCCTACTTGTGTACTCTTATCACAATTTTCCTTTTAAACCTTAAATATTTACATTAGTCCATTATTATGTGAATTATAAATGGTGGAAAGTGTTCTTGTGATATGCTTCTCAGATTCACAATATGGAGAATACATGTCTTAATTCATAGACTTGTAATTTGGTAGAGGGAGTTGGTTTACTACACAATGTTCCAATAACTTGAGCTTCCTTTTTTTTTTTTTTTTTTGGTTTTTGAGACAAATTCAATGATGCTCAGGGGTTACTCCTGGCTATGTGCTCAGAAATCTCTCCTGGCTCGGGGGACCATATGGGACGTCAGGAGATCTAACTGCAGTATGTTCTAGGTTTGCATGTAGCAAGGCAAATTACCTACAACTTGCACCACCACTCTAACCCCAACTTGACACTTTTATTTGTAATTTGTTGCTGAGCTCAATGAAGTCTAGAGTTAAATTAAAAATATTTTAAGTTATATTCATTTGAAAACACCAGGAAATATGATGAAATATGATGAAAGTTTTGTTGTATTATTTCTGTAGGCAAGGTGATCATGGTATTAACATATCCTCCTCTTACTTACCTGGAAAAGGAGATTGCATGATCAAAAAGGTGGTTTACCCGGGAGTGATGTCTACTTATTGCATTCCAGATGTGCTATCCCCTGCAATTTCCCAAAATGTGGAAAACTCTACTGTGTAATATATGGTAGTGGGGGACAGCATTCACCTTCTCCCCTATGGAAAATAATCCTCCTCAAATTAATTTAGTCAATTTAGTCTTTCATTATACTTAACACTTTTATGCATTTTTAAAAATGAGAGCTAAGCCTAAATTGTAAACAATTCATGCCTATAGTTTATATAGCCTCTCTTATATACTATTCCTTCTCTCCACTTCAGAAATCCTACTATCCCTTCACCCCCCCAATCCCAAGCTGATATCCCGCATTATTAATGCTCTTTACCCTCAGTTCTTAACCCATTAGGCATCAAGGCCTACCTCCTAGCCAACAAGCCATTACCCAGCTCCCAAGCAAATGGACACCCACTCAGCCCCAAATCTCGTCCCCCAACAAGGATCTACAACCAACACCCCTACTGACTCATGCTCTGTGGCCCTCCTTCTAACCTCTCCCTGCCAAATGCTGACTGACTTGCACAGCATTTTGATATTTTTAAATCATTAACATTTAGTTCAATATATTTTAGTTTGTATTGTGTTTTATTACACTCATGCATTATTTTAAAGAGTATTTTTTTATTTTCAAACATAGAGGATTTTTCTGTATTCTTCATAATTTTTTCAAGTTCTTTTCCTTCATTTTCAAAGACATGTTTTATGATGAGAATCATAGTTGGAATAGAAAGAATTCTGATGCTGTGAATCAGTCCCTCTGCCTTTGAGTTTACAAACCAAGAATGACATCTCATTACATATAGTGGATTCATCTCACATCTTCTACTGCTAGATTTGGACTTTATCCTCTAGTCTATACTGTGCTCTTTTCAGTCTGAGCATATGCAGTTTGGCATTGATTCACCTCAGAAACTAGGTTTGAAAATATGAATAACTGCTAATCTGATAAATTACAATATTCAAGGGTAATTTTCAGTTGTTTCAGAAATATAGCTAGCATATCTAAAAGCTGTGGAATAGGAAAATATTAATTAGAAGAATTTAATACTTGATAAAAAAGTTCTACAAAAGAAATTTAATTAGAATTTGTATTGCTATTTTCTAGCATTTGAAGGAAAGTCGTAAAATTTATTCCTGAAAACTGTAAATATTTTCAACAAGTACTAGACCTTAATTTGTAGAATGTATAATTAACATACTTATTCTGAGAAAGACAGTATTTTTGGACCTACATAGAACAAGTTGTAAAATTCCTCAAGACAGATATTACCAATTCTATGGACTTACTCTAGGCCAACAAATTTTGTGGTCATTGTCTTCACAGGATCAAGTTGAGAACAACTAATTTCTGTCATCATTAATGTCTCAGCTAGTAAGTTTTCTAAGACTTTAATTAATCATATGAATGACTTGATTACTCTCAATAAGATGCAGGAATGATTGGAGATATAACCATTAATTTGCAATCTCCATAAAATTATTTCACAAGAATCAAGACTATTAAGGCAAAATTGAGTAATTCTCTGAAAAAATTTGCTAAATGTTGGGATCAGAACAGTGTCACAGTGGTAGGGCATTTGCCTTGCATGAGGATGACCCATCTCCCCTGCATTCCATATGGTCCCCCAAGGCAGGAGCAATTTCTGAGCCCATAGCATGAGCAACCCCTGAGCGTCATCAGGTATAGCCCCCAAACAAACAAACAAAATTTTGCTAAAAGTTTATTGTTGGTATACTTCTGAAGAAGATAAACTCAAAACATATTTCTTTATAGCATGATGGGTAACTCACAGTCCTGTTCAAAAAATTATTGCAAGTCAATTTCTCCTTGAAAAGTCCAGAAGAGTAAAAGTAACATTAAAAACAATGTAATCAAATTTGTTTCCCTATATTTCATTCAGTATCTTGAGGTATAAAAAGCATTATTTTTCATCTATATTGAAACAATCGTGTGTAACCTGCTCATTGTTATGACTATTTTTTTCAGACCATCCTGGGATCCCCCATGTACTTCTTCCTCGCCTATCTGTTGATCATAGATGCCCTGTATACCACTGCTGTATATATATATATATATATATATGTATATATGTATATATATATGTATATATATATATATACCTATACTGCTGTATATGATTGCAGACTTGCTTCATGATAAAAAGACCATTTCCTTCCCAGCATGCATAGGCCAAACTTTTCATAGAACACTTTTTGGGGGAGTTTCTGAGGTCTTTCTGTTGATGATGACGGCCTATGATCAATATGTGGTCATCTGCAAGACACTGCACTATCTGACCATCATGAACAAGCAAGTTTGCATCCTGCACTTAGTGGTGTCCTGGACTGGAGGTTTTCAGCACTTCATTGTGCAACTTTTCTTTCTGTATAATTTGCACTTCTGTTGCCCCAATGTTATCAACCACTGTCACCGACCAATATTATGAACCCAATGACCAATATTATGAACCCAATGTCATCGACCAATGTGATATATACCCATTACTGGAACTTGCCGGTAGAGACACCTACTATGTTGGACAGTTGTGGTGGCTGATGGTGGAGCCATCTTCATTATTATTTTGACTTTTCTTCTAATATCCTAAGGCATCATTCTAAATGCCCTGAAAAGTCACAGCCTGGGAGACAGGTGCAAAGTCATTTCTACATGTGATTTCCACATCACTGTGGTAGTTCTCTATTTTGTTTCTTGTATTTTCATGTTTGTTAGACTTGCTTTCACCTTGTCTATTTATAAACCTATAATGGTGTTTCTATGGTAATTTTATTGTTTTTTGTTTTTGTTTTGGGCCATACCTGATAATGTTACTCCTGGCTATGCACTCAGAAATCACCCTGGCTTGGGGAACATATAGGATGCCAAAAGTTCAAACTGCATTCCATCCTAGGTTAGCACATGTAAGGCAAACACCCTACTGCCTGCAACACTGCTCCAGCTCCGGGAACTTCATTGTTGAATTCTTTACTATATACCTTGCAAAATTCTGAGTTAACTAGTAGTTAAATAAGAATGTGTTTTTCAGATAGGTAATGTTTGCCTGTTATAATCCAACTAACATGCAATAAATCCTGAGGTCTGTAAATTAGTTATTTTAAATGGATTCTTTAGAAATATTTACCTAGGGGCCGGAGAGATAGCACAGCGGCATTTGACCCAGGACCTAAGGTTGTTAGTTCGAATCCCGGCATCCCATATGGTTCCCCGTGCCTGCCAGGAGCTATTTCTGAGCAGATAGCCAGGAGTAACCCCTGAGCACTGCCGGGTGTGGCCCAAAAAACCAAAAAAAAAAAAAAAAAAAAAAAAAAAGAAATATTTACCTAGAAAAGAAGCAGAATGATAACCCTTTTTTAGAAGTTAGAAGTTGCTGGTTTGTTTGTTTGGTTTGTTTTGTTTTTCGTAGCTGCTAGTTTTGGTTTTTGGTTTGTTCTTTTTTTTTTTTATACTTTTATTGCTACTCCCTTATTGGATTTTTTTTTTTTTGGTCTTGTTTTGTTACCTTTTTCTTCTCTTTTACCTTTCTTTTTCTAAATGGTTATTTATAACACTTAGACTGACTCATCCTAGATTTTCTCTTTTTATTGTTTGCCTACTTTCTTTCTTTCTTTTCTTCTCACATATCTTTTCTTATATTTTCAACAAAACCATATTACTTAAATCACCTTTATCTGTCTTGTAATTTGAGAGCGAAAAAAATGAATGGTATCAAGACCAGACAGTGATATGTACATTTAGTGGAAATAAAAAATGATCAGACTTGAATACTAAGACCAAAGTCAATGACAGCAGAATCAAAATCAATCTACAACAAGCTGTACAAGTGGGAAACAGTTGCACTAACATTACGGGGGTAAAAGAGAGAGATATGGGATGCATACTGGGAATAGGGATAAAGTGAGGACAACACTGGTGGTGGGCATGCCCCTCATTCATTGTCACTATGTGCTTTAAATATTACTATGAAATATTTGCAATTCACTTTGACCACAATAAAACTTAAAAAAAGAAATATTTACCCATAGTTAAAAAAATCAAAACATTTTTAATCAAGTTTAAAAACCAAAACATATTTTATTTTAGGTTAGTATCATTACAGAAAGTTGAGATGAGCAAAAGTAACAGATATTTGTCACATCATGAGTAAAAATATACCACAGTTCAATTTTTAGCTTTATTATTTTCATATCACATAATTGGATATTGAAAATAAAAACATTTTTATTTTTAAAAGCACAAAAATAGTTTTATTGACAATTTATAGCTGATTAGTAAAGAATTTTGATTAGAATATAGAAAATATCCTAGGCCAATATAGTCATTTTAAATATCTTTATTTATCCAATTTGATTACAAACATGATTGTAGTTGGGATTCAGTCATATAAAGAACACCCACCCCTCTTCACCTGTGCAACATTCCTATCACCAATGCCCCAAATCTCCCAACTCTATACCCCCAGCCTGTATTTGAGACAGGCTTTTCTACTCACATTAATTCACATTGCTATGTTAGATGTCTGTGTAGTTATTTCTCTAACTGAACTCACCATTCTTTGTGATGAACTTCCAGTCGTGAACTGGACCTTCAAGCCCTCATCTCTCTGACTCTGAGAATTATTACAAAAAAGTCTTTTTTCCTTAAAACCATAGATGAGTGATCCTATTCTGTGTCTATCTCTCTTCAGCTGACTTATTTCACTCAGCAAAATAAATTCCATGTGCATCCATGTATAGGAAAATTTCATGACTTCATTTCTCCTGACGGCTGCATAATATTCTATTGTGTATATATACCACAGTTTCTTTAGTCATTCATCTGTTGAAGGACATCTTGGTTGCTTCCAAATTCTGGCTATTGTAAATAGTGCTGCAGTCAATATAGGTGTGAGAAAGGAATTTTAAATTGTATTTTTGTGTTTCTAAAATATATCCCTAGGAGTGGTATAGCTGGATCTTATGGGAGCTCATTTTCCAGTTTTTTTAAGAATCACCATATTGTTTTCCATAAAGGCTGGACTAGATGGCATTCCCACCAGCACCGAATGAGAGTTCCTTTCTCTTCATATCCCCTCCAGCACTGATTATTCTTGTTCATTGTCATATGTGCCAGTCCCTGTGGTGTAAGATGATACCTCATTGTTGTTTTGATTTACATCTCCCTGATGATTAGTGATGTAGAGCATTTTTAAATATAATTTTTATTTTGATCATAGTGGCTTACATATTGTTGACAATAATATTTTAGGTACATATTAACATAACATCAGGGGGATTCCCATCACTGAATTATCTTCCCTACACCTCCATTCACATCCTACATCCCATATCCTCCTCCCTCACTCCCAGGGCTGCTAGAATACGTGGTCCCTTCTGAGCCTAGCTTACTACTTAGTGGTCCAACACCTGTTTTGGTCTTGGTACCTCCCTTGTTTCCTCCTCTAACTGGGAAGCGGTACTAGATAGTTGCAGTTATGTGGTTTTGTTTGAAGAAGAGAAGTAATAAACTGGGGTAAAAATCAAATATGTCAAAACTGGGCAGAGTCCTTCTAGAGGCTCTCATCATCAGTTTGAGAGATGAAGGGGAAAAAGAAGGTGAAACACCTCAACAGTACAAAAAGAAGTGTCAAATAAAATATCCAGTGAGCACTCCAACAATAAAGATAAGCACCACATAAAAGCCATGGTCTTGAGATAAAAAACATGGCATAGCACCTAAAGAAAAAAAAAAGAAGAAAATAAATAAATATAAATGGAGACAACTTGAGTAACCATACCAAAACGAAGAAATCGACAAAACCTAGATATATATAAAAATTGTTTTGTGTTTTTTTTCCCTTCCTGCACAGGCACAGTAAATATTGGGTTCATTCGAAAAGGAATTCCCGTGGCCTAAGAGATACAGGATTTCTCCACCCTTGGAGTATATTGTCATAGGATTAACTATAGACTCCGTTCAGGTTCATTTACTCTCCCTTTGGTGCTTTCGTGGTGTTTGGAAGACTTCTGCTTCGTCCTGGGTGATAAGATCAGATCTCTGTATCTAGAGATCTTGGTATCTGCACAGGTCAAGGGGTGGAACTTATGATGAAGCTTTTCTTTGTGGTTCTAGAAGTTCTGTTCCTTCAGTGTCATTTTAATCCATCTTCTGTGTTTGGTGGTCTTGGTCTTTGCGCTGATCTTAGGATGGAACCTAGGTTAGCGTCTTTCATTGTGTTTCCAGAAGACCCATTCCATTGCAATTGTCTCAGATGGACCTTTGGAACTGGAGATCATGGTTGTTGTGCAGGTCTTAGCTCAAACCCTAGACTAGGGCTTTTTTATTGGTCACAGGATACATATAGTTCAGTCATGGTTCTATCAGCCAGTCATCTGTAAATCGCGCTCTTGGCTTTTGGACTGACCAAAGGGTGACAAGTCTTCTGATTTTGTCTTATCGTCAGCTGGAGGGGTAGGATAACCTGCTCTTAGGTCAAGTTGTTCCCATTTTCCTCGTTGTTGGGATATTGTATTAGAGCTGTCACTTGTTGGTGTCCGAGCAGTACTGAGGATGTCCCGGATGGGATTTGTTTCCTGTAGCTGTCGTGAACAACTGTGGCGTTTCTACGTCTGGGATTCAAGGTTCAAGGCTGGACAGATGGTGTCTAATCACCTGGGGTCTAAGTTGGGTCCATGTGACATATTTTCAAGGTGGGAGATGTCCCTGTATTGTAAACAAGTATGAGTTCTTATCCCTAGTAGATAAGAGCTCGTTTTTATATGTAATATTTCCCTTTTTTTAGTGTGTCTTTGCAGAGGGAAATGGTGCTACAATATATTGTCGGTGCATTTGGGGGTGGAAAAAGAAGAAAACGGAAACAGGTCACACACTCCAAAAAAGATAAAGATAGAAATAAAAACATAGTCTTGCTGAACCATAGCAAGACTATGGAAACAACCAAGATGCCCTTCAACAGAAGAATGGCTAAAGAAACTGTGGTACATATACACAATGGAATATTATGCAGCTGTCAGGAGAGATGAAGTCATGAAATTTTCCTATACATGGATGTACACGGAATCTATTATGCTGAGTGAAATAAGTCAGAGAGAGAGAGAAAAACACAGAATGGTCTCACTCATCTATGGGTTTTAAGAAAAATGAAAGACATTCTTGCAATAATAATTTTCAGACACAAAAGAGAAAAGAGCTGGAAGTTCCAGCTCACCTCAGGAAGCTCACCACAAAGAGTGATGAGTTTAGTTAGAGAAATAACTACATTTTGAATTGTCCTAATAATGAGAATGTATGAGGGAAGTGGAAAGCCTGTTTAGAGTACAGGCGGGGGTCAGGTGGGGAGGAGGGAGATTTGGGACATTGGTGATTGGGAATGTTGCACTAGTGATGGGTGGTGTTCTTTACATGACTGAAACCCAAACACAATCATGTATGTAATCAAGATGTTTAAATAAAATAAAATAAAAAAATAAAAAAGAATTAAAAGAAAAAAAGAAATAAAAACATATGTGCTCACATACATATATATGTATATATATAAAAGAAAAAAGATTTAAAAAATGAAATAATAAAGTAATTAAAGGCACAAAATGGTGTAAGAGACTATCTAACATTTGGGGTATTGCAGGTAAAGAGGTAGTGCAATATAGGTCTTATACTTATGATGGAACTATAGGTTTCCCCATTGTCTTTTGAGATTTTCTTGTGGTGTGTGGGTTACCGGGCACCTTTTCATCACACACCCTGACCTTCTTGAGATTGGCAAAATCTTTGCGGCAGGGAGGTCTTGGGAAGAGTTCTTGCTTTGGGGATACTTTTAGAGCTAAGTCCAGCTTCAAGTAACAGTCTACGTTAGGAACAGTTGGTAAGGAGGGCCACGCAGCATGAGACAGCAAGGGAGTTGGTTGCCTTTTCTTGCTGGGGACGAGGTGTGGGTTTAACTTGGTGCCCCTTCGTTTGGGTGCTGGGTACTGGTTTGTTGGGGTGGGAGGTCAGTCTTGATGCCTAATAGATTAAGAACTGAGGGTGAAGAGTTTTAATAAAGTGGGAAATCTGATGGGATTGAGGGGTGAAGGGATAGTCGGATTTCCAAAGGGGAGAAAGGGGAAAGTATATGTAAGGGGCAGGAAAGAAGAGAAGAGAAAATACATTAAAAAGAAAAAGAGAAGAAGAAAGAAGAAAAAGAAAGGAAAAAAATAAAGTAGTGAGAAGAAAGGAGAAAAGGGCAAGAGAATGCTAGTTTGCTTGAATATGTTCGATGAGTAGGGCCTGTAGAATAAGTCTGTAGGTCACAGTTGCTGCTTCAGTGTTCTGGCTGGTCCCATGCTTCAAGTCCTAAAAGAAGGTATAACCTAGAGATAAAGTGTATGTTAAAGAGTTTTCTCAGGACATTCTCGTAGTGCAAGCTGGGTTTGGTATCTCGTGTGACTGGGCCCCAAGATGCCATCTTAGTTTGTCCACCCTTTGTATCCAAGAACGCCTGTGGACAGAAAAGATGAGAGGTTATTTTAAATATAGTAAGATTAAGGCATTAAAACATATTGTTATGAAATGTTCCCGTTGGAGTCAGTGATTTCCCATGGTATTCTTTACCTGTAATCCTGTATAAGATCCCTAAGGGATTATTATGGGCCTTTGTAGTAGAAGGCTGATTACGTACCTGTTCTCTCTGTTCTGCTGCTTCTGCTGTTGCTGGTTTCTTTGTGGTATAATGTATAGTCAAGAGTTTGTGTTGTTCTTCTTTCATGTGTTTTGGGTACTGCTGATGTGAAGCATTTTTTTATGTGTCTTTTGTCATTTGTATTTCTTCTTTGTCAAAGTGTCTGTTCATTTATTCTCCACAATTTTGATGGGTTTAGATGTTTTTTTCCTTATAAAGTTTTGTCAGTATCTTCTATATTTTGAATATTAGCCCCTTATCTGATGGATAGTGGGTGAATAATTTCTCCCACTCAGTTGGTAGCTCTTGTATCATAGGCAATATTTTCTTTGAGGTGCAGAAGCTTCTCAGCTTAATATATCCCATCTGCTTATCTCTGCTTCCACTTGTTTGGAGATTGCTGTTTCCTCCTTGAAGATTCCTTTAGTCTCAATGCCATGTAGTGTTTTACCTACGTGTTGTTCAATGTACATTATGGTTTCAGGGTTGATATCAAGGTCTTTAGTCCATTTTGATTTTACCTTTGTACATGGCCTAAGCTGGGGGTCTGAGTTCACATTTTGCAAGTGGCTAACCAGTTGTGCCAAGACCACTTGTTGAAGAGGCTTTATTTCATCCATTTAAGATTTCTTGCCCCTTTATAAAAAATTAGTTAATTGAATGTGGGGAAAATTCTTGGAATACTCAAGTCTATTCTAGAATATCTTTATTCCAATACCATAACTAATCATTAGGGAGATGCAAATCAAAACAACAATGAGGTACCATCTCATGCCACAGAGATAAGTACAATCAGTGCTGGCTAGGATGTGGAGAGAAAGAAACTCTTATTCACTGCTGGTGGGAATGCCATCTAATATATCCTTTATGGAAAACAATATGGAGATTCCTCAAAAAACTGGAAATTGAGCTCCCATATGATCCAAATATACTACTAGGATACACCCTAAGAACACAAAAACACAATACAAAAATTCCTTCCTCACACCTATATTCATTGCAACACTATTTACAATAGCCAGATTCTGGAAACAACCAAGATGCCCTTCAAACAGATGAATGACTAATGAAACTGTGGTACATATACACAATGGAATATTATGCAGCAGTCAGGAGAAATTAAGTCATAAAATTCTTCTATACATGGATGTACATGGAATCTATTATGCTGAGTGAAATAAATCAGAGGGAGAGAGATTGACACAGAATAGTCTCACTCATCTATGGATTTTAAGAAAAATTAAGGACATTATTGTAATAATGACCACAGACAATAGAGATGAGGGCCAGAAGGACTGGCTCACATTAAGAAGCACACCACAGAGTAGTGAGACATGACAATCTTAATGAGTGAGAGAAGTAGAATGTCTGTCTTAAATACAGCAGTGGTTGGGAGGAAGGGGGGCATTGGTGGTGGGAATCTTGCACTGGTAAAGGCGGTGTTCTCTTTATAACTGAAACCCAACTACAATCATGCTTGTAATCATTGTGCTTAAATAAAGATTTTAAGAAATAAATAATAATTTTATAGTATTTGCAAAATTGTAGTACAAAAAGTATACCATTTGTATAAGTCTTATTTTTAAATAATCTGCATGTTGGGTTTAATTTTGGGGCCATACCCAGAAATACTCAGCACTTACTTATGTTTCTACACTCATGAATGACTTCTGGAGATGCTTAATATCCTTATGGGGTGTCAGGAATAAAATCAGAATTGGCAGCCTGCAAGACAAATACTCTATCTGGTATAATAACTTTCCAGCAATAATTAATATATTTTTTCTCTATAAATCTACATATAAAATTTCTTACTATAATGTTAATTTATGAAATTCAATTTTAAATTAAATTATGCATAGTTCATCTCGCTTTTAATTTTTGTTGCTTTACTTCTAGAAGTCATTCATGTCTTCTAACATAATATTAAATAATAAATATATATAATACCCAGTAAATTTTATCATTTATCCCATGAAGATAAAATACATAGAATCAATTATAGGCATTAACTCAGCCCCACTAAGCACCAGCCATTGATCTGAATACTTAGATACATTATCTCAATGAAGACTTAAAATATATCTAGAGGAAAGTGCTATAATTTCATTAGAGTTAAGAGTTGAGATTAAATCAGTCTCTGAATTTGGAATATGAGTACAATGTCATATTAAAAGGCAGATAAATACAAACATAACCCTGCTGATTTCAGAATTCCAAAAGTTTTGACCATGACTGAAACACTGATGCTTGCAGGAATTCTAGAAGCTACCAAATAATGAACCTAAAAGGCAACAAACAGCTAAGTAGACTGAATGGGAGAAAAAGACATGAAACAATGATTGCCTGCTGTGAAAGCATCATCATCTCCTATGAAGTAAAAGACAGGGCAGGAGCCACAAAGATTTGAAGAACAGAAAGAAGTTCTATCTCAAGAAAAAATAACAGAGGCTGAAGTGTGTAGGGCTGTCAAGAAACATCATTCCAAATATGAATTGGTGAATATTTCCCTTTATATATGAAAAGAAATGACTAGATGAGTTACTGTTGCAATCATACCACAAAATTAATTCATTCATGCATCCCAGTATAGTCATTACTAATATTTTACAAATAAAGAAAATGTAGGATAGGTAGTTTAAACTGTTTCTAAGTTTCATTCAAACTCAGAAAGTCTTCCTCCAGAACTTGCTCTTAATCATATCATTAATCACATCATTATTTGGCATTACATAAGTAATTGGTAATTACATTAGTCTCCCTTTATTTTATATTTCTACTCTGACCCCCTCTTTTTTGACTTTAAATTTGAAACCAACTGACCTTGAACCACTGAAAAGGGACTTGAGAATTTCTTTTACTCCACATCCCAACCAACAAAGATTTTTCATGTATTTTTGATATATATATATATATATGTATGTATATATGTATATATCTTCTCTACTGGTATGAAATTATATAATGATTGTTTATTTCAATTCACTAATAAGTTACAATAAATAATTTTATATTGCAATTGACCACTTATATAAAACACACAAATTTGATCACTGCCAAGAACTTGGAGACATAGGATAAATTAGAAAAAAAAAAAACCTGGGGGCTGGAGATATAGCATGGAGGTAAGGTGTTTGCCTCTCATGTAGAAGGTCAGTGGTTCGAATCCCGGCATCCTATATGGTCCCCTGAGCCTGCCAAGAGCGATTTCTGAGCGTAGAGCCAGAAGTAACCCCTGAGCACTGCCGGGTTTGACCCAAAAACAAGAGAACAAAAACAAAAGTAGGTAAAAAAAATAGAAAAAATAACCTGGATACAAAGCATCAATAATGTCCATGGAGGCTGTAAATTTTTCCAATTTATTAGTTTATAAAAATTCTTTCTAGTGTTCAGATTAGTCTTCTCAGTAGGAGATACATAATACAGCTATAAACTTTAGCCTAATAAATATACCATTACAGCTCTGAAATATAGTTGGCTTAATTGCAGACCACCATAATATACCAAATATCTCAATGAAGTATGTTAGAAAATTACTTATACATTGGGTGTATTTATTTGTTTAGATATAATGAAATACTGACATTTTCTTTGACATGAATTAATCTTGAGGACATTATGTTAATTTAAATAAGGCAGACAGACAAATGCTTAGTATCTCACTTATATTTATAACCTAAAACCAAACAAATAAAACAAGCTTTTAGACACAGAGGACTGACTGGTGCTTACAAAATGGAGGACATGCTAATGAAGGGCTGGGTGAAATAAAATGAGTACAAGGGCTTAAAGTGCAAATAGAAGTTATATAATCATTAAATCCTGGTGATATATTGTACAGCATGGCGGCTATAGTTAATAATAATTATAGCATATTTGAAAAATGTTATGCAAATAACTTTTAAAGTAATGAAAAAAATATAGCTGTCTACTACATATATCAAGTAATTAAAATTAGTATAACTGTATAAAAATGTCCGCACTAATTTAATTTAAAAAGATCTGTAAGCCTGTAGGTATTAGACATTTCTGGATGTAATCATACACATCTTATAAACTTTATATTCAAAGAGAGAGGGAAAATATTTTAATAGCAATAATATTATTCCACTTAAATTTTTCTAAAAGAAAAAATTCTGCATAGTATTTAAGAAGATTTATGCACTGAAAGGATCAAGCCTAATATCAAATAAGTTACTTCTTGGTGGACCTATTGACTACATAAATTTACTTTTATTTTCCAGAATTTCTTCATTGCATTTGTCATCTCTGAATTTCTCAGGATGTAAATTAAAGAGTTCAACATGGGTGTTATGACTGTATACAATGCACTCAATGATTTGTCAACTGGGAAGGTCTTAGCTGGTCTTTCATACACGAAAATGCAAGGAGCAAAGAAGAGAACAACCACTGTGATGTGTGAAACACAGGTCTGGAATGCTTACCGCCTCTATTCCTGACTCAGGTTCTTTAGAGAGTGCAAGATGACTACATAAGAGATAAGCAAGAGAAAAAACACAATAGAGCAGATGACTTCTCCATTGGTCGCAACCAAGAGACAAATGACATAGGTATCAGTACAGACAAGTTTCAATAAGGGGTACATATCACAGAAAAAATGGTCTATAATGTTGGAGCCACAAAATGGAAGTCCGTAAATAGTGCTGAGCTGAATTATTGAGTGCTTTGATGCACCAAACCAGGACACTATCAGCAACACCACACATACCCATTGCCTCATGATAATCAAGTAATGCAAAGGCTTACAGATGGCCACATAGCAGTCATAGGCCATCACCAACAGAAGGAAGAAGACCTCTGATCCACCAAAGAAGTGCTCTGTAAAGAACCGGATCAGGGGCCGGAGAGATAGCATGGAGGTGGGGCATTTGCCTTGAGTGCAGAAGGACTGTGGTTCGAAAACATCCCGTATGGTCCTCTGAGCCTGCCAGGACCAATTTCTGAGCGTGGAGCCAGGAGTGACCCCTGAGAGCTGCCAGGTGTAAACCCCCCCCCCACACACACACACACAATAAAAGAACTGGATCATACAAGATTGGAAGGATATGGTTTTTTCCTCAAAGAACAAGTTTGTAATCAACTTGGGAGATATAGATGTGGAATAAGTGACGTTCATAAGTGATAAGCTAGCAAGAAAAAAGTACATTGGTGTGCCCAAGATCTTACTAAAAATGACAGTCATAACAATGAGCAGGTTTCCCACCATGGTCAAACTATAGAGGAGCAAGAAAAAACAAAAAGGACTTTCTACTCCTTTGGATTTTGTATGAGGCCCAAGAGAACAAAATGAGTCACGTTGTTTCTAGCTTCCATTACCCAGGTTCCATCTATCCCTTACAAGTGCTGAGTTAAGATGTTATAAATAGGGGGCCGGGTGGTGGCGCTAAAGGTAAGGTGCGCCTGCCTTGCCTGCGCTAGCCTTGGACGGACCGCGGTTCGATCCCCCGGTGTCCCATATGGTCCCCCAAGCCAGGAGCAACTTCTGAGCGCATAGCCAGGACTAACCCCTGAGCGTTACCGGGTGTGGCCCAAAAACCAAAAAAAAAAAAAAAGATGTTATAAATAGTTTACCTATAAACCAAAAGAACAACAATTGAAATATATTGGTCTAATATTTCATTTATGCAATCAAAACATGTCCTTGGGCCAGGGATCTAACTTCAGTAGTAGAATAAATGAAATTCTCCATTTGATTCTTCATACCCACACACATACACAATTCCTAATATATTTCTGGCCAAGAAATTAATTCTGCTGCTATGAACTGTATTTTTCCTTTTAATTTTAATTATTTCTTTATTTAAACACCGTGATTACAAAAATTTTTTCATACATGGGTTTCAATCATAAAATTAATATCATTTTCACCAGTGCAATATTCCTACTATCAATGTTCCCCCATTTCCCATACCTACCCTAATCCCCTGGCCTGTCTCTCAGACAGGCATTCTGCCTCTCTCCTGCACTATCATTGTCATGTCGTCAGTATGGTTAGTGCTCTAACAGCACTCATCGCTCTTTGTGGCAAGGTTCATGTCATGAGCTGGTCCTCCAGTGTTCAGCTCTATTGTCTCTGGATATTATTACCATATTGTCTTTTATTTTTCTTATATCCTTCAGATGAGTGATACTATTCTATGTCTATTTCTCTCCCTTTGGCTCATTTCACTAAGCCTAATAGTCTGTGAGCTGCTTATAATGACATATATGCAAAAGACATATATCAACTCTAAATTATATGTCACAAAGGAAGATCAGAAATAAAAAAACTAAGTTCACTGATACTAGAATTAGCCCAGTAGAGACTCAGAAATATCACCATATTGACTAGTAAAACATAAATACTAGTAAAACATAAATACGAATAGCTAAACGTAAATAAGTATTTTCAAAGATTAATATGTGAATAATCTTCAGAATAGACTGGGTGACCACTTTGGAGAATATTGGAAACACTAAGGATAAAATAAAAATCTTTTTTCATTTAAAATTATGCATAATTTTTCTTTTAATATGCATTTTTATTCTATTAGATATAATAGTAAATATGTAGTACAACATAAATTGCTATAAAGTTTGCATAATTAAATTTTAACAATAAATATAAAGAACAAAAATTAAAGACTATGGCTAGTATAAGAAAAGCAGTCACAAGACAATGTAAATAAGTGCATAAACTGACTAAAAATGCTCATTATTATAAAATTTTTATTTATTTTTTGACTCCTATACATGCATTAGAATCCTCATGGTGCATTACTCATGGTAATATGGAAGTGCATTCTGACAGGAAATCTTATTAATATAGCAATAATATGCTTAATTACTTACAATTATTATATATGCTATAAAACAAAGGTACATGTAAATAAATTTGAAGACACTTGAACTCTAAGGAGGTAAGATCTAAAGTCAAACAATTGTGTTCCAATACCAGAGAAATAGTACAACATGTAAGGTGCTTGCCTTGCATGATGCCAACCCAGGTTCGATCTCTGGTATTCCATATGGTCCACTGAGGCCATCAATAGTTATTCCTGAGTGCAGAGACAGAAGTGATTTCTGATAATCTCTGTGTATGCTCCCAAAAAGAGTCCTTTCCTAGTTAATATAAAGATTATTTACCAAGAGATACAATTCTGCTCCAGAGTTTCTTCATAGCATTTGTCATCTATGAATTTGTCAGAGTGCAAATTAAAGGATTCAATATGGGCATTATGACTGTATAAAATACACTCAATGATTTACCAGTTGGGAAGGTCTTAGCAGGCTTCACATACATAAAAATACATGGAACAAATAAGAGAACAACCACAATGATACGGGAACCACAGGTCTGGAGGGCTTTCCGCCTTCCTTCCTGACTCAACTTCTTTAGAGAGTGTAAGATAATAACATAAGAAATGAGTAAGAGCAAGAATACAATACTTCAGATGAGTCCTTCATTGGCCACCACTAAGATACCAATGACATAGGTGTCTGAACAGATGAGCTTCAATAATGGATATATATCACAAATGAAGTGATCAATGACAGTGGGGCCACAGAACGGAGGTCCATAAATTGTGCTAAGTTGAATTGCTCAGTAAAGAAAACCTCCAAATCCACTACATTCTCAACAACACCACAAATACCCACTGTCTCATGATAACCAAGTAATGCAATGGCTTACAGATAGTTACATAGGCCATTGCCAACAGAATAAAGACCTCACCCACCAAAAAAGTGCCCTATAAAGAACTGAACCATACAAAATTTGAAGGATTTAGTATTTTTTCAAAGAATAGATTTGAAATAAATTTAGGGGGACTAGAGGAGAAATAAATTGCATCCACAAATGATAAACATGCCAGAAAAAAGTACATTGGAGAATCCAGGCTCTTACTGACAGCTATAGTCACAACAATGATCAGATTAACCTCCAAAGTAAAAATGTAGAAGAGCAAAAACAGAACAAAGAGGACTTTCTGCTCCTTTGCATTTTGTGTAAGGCCCAAGAAGACAAAGTGAGTCATATTCGTCCATGTATCCATCTGTTTATATACATGATGATTTTAGATATAAAAGCTATTTACCTACAAAACAACAACAATATCTTTGAAGGTAAATTAGTTAAATTTTTAACTTCCAAAAATGTCTTTGAAATATTGTCAAAATACTTTCTTACAGCTACTGAGACTACCCTCTTGGGTAAAGGTAATAAATAGAGTAGTGATAGGAATGGTGTTGGAATTATATGCAATATAGCAATATTAATGCATGTAGTCAACAGCATTGGAAATCATAGAATCTCAATTAATAAAAAAATTGAAAAGAGAAAATTATACAATTCCCTATTGATAGTGATAGATAATAAGGTCAATATAATTAAACAAATGTTACCTCAAATATGTATATATCTTTCTACAAACATATAAATCTAATTAGTATACAGGAGTTCTTCTAAGAACAAATAATTTTTCAACTCACTCTTTTTGTTTGTTAATTTTTGGGCCACACCTGGTGATGCTCAGGGGTTACTCGTGGCTATGCACTCAGAAATCACTCCTGGCTTAGGGACCATATGGAAACCAGGGATCAAACCAAGGTCTGTCCTGAATCAGTCACGTGAAAGGCAAATGCCCTACTGTTGAACTATCACTCTGGCCTATTTTTCAATTTATTCTTAAAAGTGAAAGTAAGAATGTCTTTCATTTTTCTTAAAACCCATAAATGTGTGAGACCATTCTGCGTTTTTCTCTCTCTCTCTGACTTATTTCACTCAGCATAATAGATTTCGTGTACATCCATGTATAGGAAAATTTCATGACTTCATCTCTCCTGACAGCTGCATAATATTCCATTGTGTATATGTACCACAGTTTCTTTAGCCATTCGTCTGTTGAAGGGCATCTTGGTTGTTTCCAGAGTCTTGCTATGGTAAATAGTGCTGCAATGAATATAGGTGTAAGGAAGGGGTTTTTGTATTGTATTTTTGTGTTCCTAGGGTATATTCCTAGGAGTGGTATAGCTGGATCGTATGGGAGCTCGATTTCCAGTTTTTGGAGGAATCTCCATATCGCTTTCCATAAAGGTTGAACTAGACGGCATTCCCACCAGCAGTGGATAAGAGTTCCTTTCTCCCCACATCCCCGCCAACACTGTTTATTCTCATTCTTTGTGATGTGTGCCATTCTCTGTGGTGTGAGGTGGTATCTCATCGTTGTTTTGATTTGCATCTCCTGATGATTAGTGATGTGGAGCACTTTTTCATGTGTCTTTTGGCCATGTGTAATTCTTCTTTGTCAAAGTGTCTGTTCATTTCTTCTCCCCATTTTTTGATGGGATTAGATGTTTTTTTCTTGTAAAGTTCTGTCAGTGCCTTGTATATTTTGGAGATTAGCCCCTTATCTGATGGGTATTGGGTGAATAGTTTCTCCCACTCAGTGGGTGGCTCTTGTATCTTGGGCACTATTTCCTTTGAGGTGCAGAAGCTTCTCAGCTTAATATATTCCCATCTGTTAATTTCTGCTTTCACTTGCTTGGAGAGTGCAGTTTCTTCCTTGAAGATGCCTTTAGCCTCAATGTCCTGGAGTGTTTTACCTACGTATTGTTCTATATATCTTATGGTTTTGGGGCTGATATCGAGGTCTTTAATCCATTTGGATTTTACCTTCGTACATGATGTTAGCTGGGGGTCTAAGTTCAATTTTTTGCAAGTGGCTACCCAGTTTTGCCAACACCACTTGTTGAAGAGGCTTTCTTTGTTCCATTTAGGATTTTTTGCTCCTTTATCAAAAATTAGATGATTGTATGTCTGGGGAACATTCTCTGAGTATTCAAGCTTATTCCACTGATCTGAGGGCCTGTCTTTATTCCAATACCATGCTGTTTTGATAACTATTGCTTTGTAGTAAAGTTTAAAGTTGGGGAAAGTAATTCCTCCCATATTCTTTTTCCCAATGATTGCTTTAGCTATTCGAGGGTGTTTATTGTTCCAAATAAATTTCAAAAGTGCCTGGTCCACTTCTTTGAAGAATGTCATGGGTATCTTTAGGGGGATCACATTAAATCTGTACAGTGCATTGGGGAGTATTGCCATTTTAATGATGTTAATCCTGCCAATCCATGAGCAGGGTATATGCTTCCATTTCCGCGTGTCCTCTCTTATTTCTTGGAGCAGAGTTTTATAGTTTTCCTTGTATAGGTCCTTCACATTTTTAGTCAAGTTGATTCCAAGATATTTGAGTTTGTGTGACACTATAGTGAATGGAGTTGTTTTCTTAATGTCCATTTCTTCCTTATTAGTATTGGTGTATAGGAAAATAATAAGAAAATAATAAGAAAAAATAATAAGAAAAATGAAAGACATTCTTGCAATAATAATTTTCAGACACAAAAGAGAAAAGAGCTGGAAGTTCCAGCTCACCTCAGGAAGCTCATCACAAAGAGTGATGAGTTTAGTTGGATAAATAACTACATTTTGAACTGTCCTAATAATGAGAATGTATGAGGGAAATTGAGAACCTGTTTAGAGTACAGGCGGGGGTCGGGTGGGGAGGAGGGAGACTTGGGACATTGGTGATGGGAATGTTGCACTGGTGATGGGTGGTGTTAAAAAAAAAAGAAAAAAAAAACAAGAATTCATTAAGCAAACAATTGTTTAGAACATAATCTAGATCATTAGAATTTATGAGTACAGACTTTCAAATGAAGAATAGTTCTTTTTCAACAAATCTTGAGAACTGAGGGAGAGGGGTGGCATGGGAGTTTTGGATGAGAATAGAGACATTCTGGTGAAGAAACTGATATTAGAACATTTAAAAAGATCTTTTATTTTATGTAAAAAAGAAAAAGTCTTTTTATCTTTTCTAGGGAATCAATAAACAAGTATAATTACACATGCACAGTATAAACTTATGAACACTAGCATACTCTTTACTTAACCACTTCATATTCATCTTTTCTTCCTATATATTTTGATTTGCTCTGTACTTTGGTAATCCTTCCTACATATGGTCAACATTGCTACACAAAAAAAAAAAAAAGAAGAAGAAAGAGAACAAAGAAGAAAAACATAACCCAAACACACACACACACACACACACACACACACACACACACACACACACACACACACTAAAAACAAAAATAACAAAACAAAACAAAAAAAAAGAATTAAAAGTAAATTGTAAATAAAATACTCAATGACTAAACACTGTAGCAAGATTTCAGGGGACTCATATGTATTTCCAAGGATTTCTGTAGAGAAATACACTAGATCATACAAGCAGGTATAATTAAATACAAATTAATAATTTAAAATATTTAAAAAAAAGTGAAAGTAAATTATTAAAATTTAATATTAATAACAATATTAAGATAACCTATACATTCAAAATATTTTCATGACTTGACTAAGAACAAAAATCCACTGTATGATTATTAATGTTACTAGTTTAGAATAAGGTTCACCTTTCTCTAAGTTTCCACTAACATACTCCAAACAGTCTAAATTTTTATTTTACTAATCTACCATAAATCTACCATTGACTATGTGATTTTTTGGTAGCACTTGCTCATGATGATATAACTATATCTCAGGCAATAAATGTTTTCTCTTCAGTGTCTCTAATTTCTTTCTAAAATATAATTTTAATCACCTTTGTTTTTATTATTACAACTTCTATTTTACTTTAGCCTCCATAATAAACAGATTTATATTACCATCAATGGTATCAATTTATCCATAAAACATTCCAACATCAGATTCAACACCGAAGTACCTATTACACTCTACCCTTGCCTCAGGATTTCCCCTTCATCATCTGCTGACCTCTATCTACTTCACAATACATACCTACACTTTGTCATTTCACTGGAAAACTCCATTTTATATTGCAAATTTTAGATTCCATTGCTTTTTTGGGCCACTTGTTACATAGGTGTGGATGTAGAGAAAAATAAACCCTCATTCACTTCTGGTGGGATAGTTGACTGATTCAACCTTTCTGAAAAACACTTCTCAAAATACTAATAATTGAGCTTCCATATGACCCAGCAATATCATTTCCTGACATCGACATTAATGGGCCAAAATTCTATTCAGAAAAGATATTTGTGCTCAGATGTTCTCTTTAATACTCTTCAAAAAATCCAAAATCTTGAAACAACTAAAATGTCCAAGAACAAATAAGTGAACAAAAACATTATGAAACACAATGGAATACTACTCAGCTATAACAAGAAATGAATAAAAATCATATAATTTGATGCTATATGAATAAAACTGGCTACCAGGGGTGAGTGAAGTCAATCAGAAATAGAAAGGCAGGTAAATAATGAAGTCTTCATGTAAAAATGTAAAAACCATAGCATAGGAGTAAAAGATTAACCTTTTAATTTTTACCAAATTTCCTCAAGGCCTTTGTTTTGTTAATATTTGCCTGTGCTGTGATGCCTGAGAATGAATCTAGGACCGCAAATATGCAAGACAAATGTTTATTCTATTGAGCTATATCCTTGGAAATTGTTTATATTAGCAAGTGTGCAGCCTTACCAATAGTCTTTTCAAAGTTAACAGTGACTTTTCTATCATGCACTCCAAGTTCTTTCAGTATCTACTACTACAAAATTCCCAATTCATTTCCACAATTTTTGGAATTTAACACAATACAACACTACTTCTCACACCAAAATATTAGTTTTCTGCAACTGTGATAACAAATTAGGGCAAACTTATTGACTTAAAATTTAAAAAAATATGGGTTTATAGTTATAAAATCAAAATCTAGATAAGGATATTATTGATTTCTTCTGAAGACAGAAAGGAATTTTTCTTGGTTTGTATATCACTATATTTTTGATCACATCCTGTTCTCCTAAATCTGTATATTAATCCAAAATGAAAACCAGCTATGTTGGATCATGACCTACCCTAATTATCCTTGAATAGTGATTTCCTGTAGAAGACTTTGTCCCCAAATGAGATCTTCTGAGATAGTAGGTAGACTTTGACATGTGATTTGGGGAAGGCAAAATGAGACCATTAATGTATCATCTATTCATATGTTGAAAAAATAAATCATTATACAGTATACATTTAAACTCACTAAACACAGTATATGCACGAAGATGCTTCTATTTTAACCTATAAGATGCCATTACACTCAAAAGTTATGTACCTTCTGCTTGTATCTCTTCTACAATTTTAAACAATATGTGCAACTTCATTGACATCTCTATTTTTATCTCAGTTCAGCATCTTTATTTATTTATTTTTTTTTAAGTTGATGTTGTCTGAAAAAAGTATGGGCAATCTGGCCTTTATATGAGTGTTGTTTGCTTGAAATATTGTCTTCTAACCTTTATCTTTGAGTCTTTATTTGTCTTTATCAAATCGGTTTCTTGTCAGCAGCAGAAGTTGGATTCAATTTTGTAATTCATTTGCTACTGTTTCTTTTTTTGTTGTTGTTTTGTTTTTAATTGTTTTAATTAACATACAGTGATATTACTATCATGGAATTTTGTATCATCTTTCCATAACTATTTGATGTGTTTGTGAAATTTTTTTTTTTTTGGGTAATCAGTTAAATATAACTCTCACTCAACAATGAGTGAGTATCTAGTCTTTTTAGTTTTTTTTTTTTTTTTTTTTTTAGGAACTCTCTTTTTTTTTTTTTTTTACACCACCCATCACCAGTGCAACATTCCCATCACCAATGTTCCAAGTCTCCCTCCTCCCCACCCGACCCCCGCCTGTACTCTAAACAGGTTCTCAATTTCCCTCATACATTCTCATTATTAGGACAGTTCAAAATGTAGTTATTTATCCAACTAAACTCATCACTCTTTGTGATGAGCTTCCTGAGGTGAGCTGGAACTTCCAGCTCTTTTCTCTTTTGTGTCTGAAAGTTATTATTGCAAGAATGTCTTTCATTTTTCTTAAAACCCATAAATGTGTGAGACCATTCTGCGTTTTTCTCTCTCTCTCTGACTTATTTCACTCAGCATAATAGATTCCGTGTACATCCATGTATAGGAAAATTTCATGACTTCATCTCTCCTGACAGCTGCATAATATTCCATTGTGTATATGTACCACAGTTTCTTTAGCCATTCGTCTGTTGAAGGGCATCTTGGTTGTTTCCAGAGTCTTGCTATGGTAAATAGTGCTGCAATGAATATAGGTGTAAGGAAGGGGTTTTTGTATTGTATTTTTGTGTTCCTAGGGTATATTCCTAGGAGTGGTATAGCTGGATCGTATGGGAGCTCGATTTCCAGTTTTTGGAGGAATCTCCAAATCGCTTTCCATAAAGGTTGAACTAGACGGCATTCCCACCAGCAGTGGATAAGAGTTCCTTTCTCCCCACATCCCCGCCAACACTGTTTATTCTCATTCTTTGTGATGTGTGCCATTCTCTGTGGTGTGAAGTGGTATCTCATCGTTGTTTGATTTGCATCTCCCTGATGATTAGTGATGTGGAGCACTTTTTCATGTGTCTTTTGGCCATCTGTATTTCTTCTTTGTCAAAGTGTCTGTTCATTTCTTCTCCCCATTTTTTGATGGGATTAGATGTTTTTTTTCTTGTAAAGTTCTGTCAGTGCCTTGTATATTTTGGAGATTAGCCCCTTATCTGATGGGTATTGGGTGAATAGTTTCTCCCACTCAGTGGGTGGCTCTTGTATCTTGGGCACTACTTCCTTTGAGGTGCAGAAGCTTCTCAGCTTAATATATTCCCATCTGTTAATTTCTGCTTTCACTTGCTTGGAGAGTGCAGTTTCTTCCTTGAAGATGCCTTTAGCCTCAATGTCCTGGAGTGTTTTACCTACGTATTGTTCTATATATCTTATGGTTTTGGGGCTGATATCGAGGTCTTTAATCCATTTGGATTTTACCTTCGTACATGATGTTAGCTGGGGGTCTAAGTTCAATTTTTTGCAAGTGGCTACCCAGTTTGCCAACACCACTTGTTGAAGAGGCTTTCTTTGTTCCATTTAGGATTTTTTGCTCCTTTATCAAAAATTAGATGATTGTATGTCTGGGGAACATTCTCTGAGTATTCAAGCTTATTCCACTGCTCAATTTCATGAAATTGAAAAAACAGGAAAACTTCCAAATAGCTTTTATGAAGCCAACATTACCTTGATACCTAAACCAGACAGAGATGCTACGAAAAAAGAAAATTACAGACCAATATCGCTGATGAATGCAGATGCAAAGATCTTCAACAAAATCCTGGCAAATAGGATTCAATGCCTCATTAAGAAGATCATCCACTATGATCAAGTAGGTTTTATTCCAGGAATGCAAGGCTGGTTTAACATCCGTAAATCTATCAACATAATACACAACATCAACAGCAAGAAAAATAAAAATCACATGATCATATCAATCGACGCAGAGAAAGCATTTGACAAGGTCCAACACCCATTCTTGATCAAAACTCTCAGCAAGATGGGAATGGAGGGAACCTTTCTCAATATAGTTAAGGCCATCTACCACAAGCCAGAGGCAAATATTGTCCTCAATGGAGAAAAACTGAAAGCCTTTCCTCTAAATTCTGGCACAAGACAAGGCTGTCCTCTCTCACCACTTCTATTCAACATAGCACTTGAAGTACTCGCTATAGCGATTAGGCAAGAAAAGGATATCAAGGGAATCCAGATAGGAAAGGAAGAAGTCAAGCTCTCACTGTTTGCAGATGACATGATACTCTACTTAGAAAACCCCAAAGACTCTATCAAAAAGCTTCTAGAAACAATAGACTCATATAGCAAGGTGGCAGGCTACAAAATTAACACACAAAAATCAATGGCCTTCCTATACACCAATACTAGTAAGGAAGAAATGGACATTAAGAAAACAACTCCATTCACTATAGTGTCACACAAACTCAAATATCTTGGAATCAACTTGACTAAAAATGTGAAGGACCTATACAAGGAAAACTATAAAACTCTGCTCCAAGAAATAAGAGAGGACACACGGAAATGGAAGCATATACCCTGCTCATGGATTGGCAGGATTAACATCATTAAAATGGCAATACTCCCCAAAGCACTGTACAGATTTAATGCGATCCCCCTAAAGATACCCATGACATTCTTCAAAGAAGTGGACCAGGCACTTTTGAAATTTATTTGGAACAATAAACACCCTCGAATAGCTAAAGCAATCATTGGGAAAAAGAATATGGGAGGAATTACTTTCCCCAACTTTAAACTTTACTACAAAGCAATAGTTATCAAAACAGCATGGTATTGGAATAAAGACAGGCCCTCAGTTCAGCATCTTTAAACTTGAACATTTATTTCTATAGAAACCTATTTTGTCTTAAGCATCTGCAGGTAAATATTTGTGGCATCTTCCATGTTTTCTTCAAACTTAATATCTGACCATGATTTCATACTCAAATTTATCACATGTTGCTTAGCAATATGTAAATTCTCTTGGCTCTCCTGTTGAAATATGTCAAAAATTTTATTATTATCACTATTCTCATTACTTTTATGACCTATTGCAAAAGACTACTGCAACTTTTAATTTATTTCATAAACATTTTTCTGAAATCACACAAATAATCTTCATTCTTATTTAGATCTTTACTTCTTCAAATCACAACTAGTAAGATATCTTAAAATTCTTGGTGTGTTATTTCTTAAATGTCTAAAATACATTTCTTCTATTAGGTTCCTTTATAGACGTTCACTTCAGAATCAGAAATCTTTAAATATTGTAAAACATTATAAAATAATTGAAATAGTGTAGGACATTATACATAAACTGTATTTACTCATTCTATTGAAAAATGTCTATACAATAGTTTCATTTTGTCAAGTCTTTCAGAAAAGGTAATCTCCTCAACCTCACTGGAAATGAACTAATTCTTTAGAACTCAGGCACTCAGATGAAGACTTGCATCAGAACATATGCAAAAGGTGTTTTACTAAATCAGTTTTAAACGATTTATACAAGTAGTGTATACATCTTCACCAGCAGCTTCCCAATAATTCCACTTAATTCCAAATGATATTTAAGTTTCCTCACAGAAATCTGAATTTCACAAGTTAACACTTACAACATAAATTATGATTTTTTCTTTGCAAATGAAAAACTTTAATTTACATGGCATGACTAAAAAATTATTAATAAAGCCTATAGCACTGTGATTTTAAGCAAATTAGATCATTTCTATGTATGGACATTTGACTTCTCTCAAGTCAAATGACATTCATGCATGCATGGACTAACATATATATCAGCCCTATTAATGTAGCATATTGAATCTTTATAGTAACAATGTTATCTCAATTATGCTGAGTGAAATAAGTCAGAGGGAGAGAAATAGACATAGAATAGTCTCCTATATCTATGGGATTTAGGAAAAATGAAAGGTAGTATTGCAACAGCATCCAGAGACAATAGAGATGAGGGATGGAAGGACCTGCCCACAATATGAATCTGTGGTGAGTGCAGTTAGAGAAATAAGTACACTAACAATGATCACTACAATGTTAATGAGGGGAATATAATTCCTGTCTCTAAGAAAGGCAACAAGTGGGGGAAGAGGGAGATGAGGGGCACTGGTGGTAGGAATGTTGCACTGGTGAAAGGGGGTGTTCTTTTTTTTATAACTGAAATAACCATGTTTGTAATAATGGTGCTTAAAAAAGAAAAAAAAAGTTAAAAAATCATTACCACTTCAAAACCATGCTCACAAGTCAAGTTGGCATGTCTGCATTCAGTTAGCTCCGTAGACCCACTCTGTTCTCAAAAGAGATGTATACCAACCCTAAAAAATTATGGGTTCACTGACCATGCAGCTGAAAGCTGGCAATTTTGGGAGGAGAGGATGAGTGAAGACACTGCCCTGCCAAAGCCAGGCATTCTGAACCATCACCCACAATCATCATTTTGCCACTTCGCTGCTTCACATCTACAGTATTCTGCAGAGGCACCACTCTGACCAAAACTCCAGGTATGCCTATATTTGGGCTTAAAATCCAGAACATTTTATTGACTGAGTGCAGGCATCCTCATCACCTCCACTCTCTCTTACTTCTGGAAGCCTTGGCAGCCCCACAAGAGCAGTGATATCCATAGTGGATGTAATTCCTGGACCACTAAATACTGTCATCCATAAGAATACATTTTTAGACACCAATATGTATCTTAAGCCACCTAATGTTCAGAAACAAAATAAGTATCAGAACGACCAACTGGTATAAAGAGCTTACTAAACCTTCTGACAATAATGTAATGGCACATTGTAAATAAATAATTTTCAAAATTTTTCTTGTACTTCCTTTATTTTTTTTCTTCCTTTTTTACTTTTTAAATAATTTTTTGCCACTTACTGGACATAACTCTACTATGATCAACTATGTCAACTCTGCTCCATGTGTTTTAAGTTCTACGTTTCAGTACTGAAATGAATTTGGTATGTTCAAGGCCAAATTTATTGTGATTAGAAAATAATATAAAACAGGAAAAACAGAAGAAACTGCAGTTACAGAGATTTGTGGGGAAAGAGAAATGACTCAATGGGCCAAAGAACATTTTATACAAGAAAATTGTCACATGGTCCCTATGCACTTAGAAACATCCCTAACTACCTAATAGTGAGGATTTCTGGGATAGGAAAGGTATAGAATAAAGTTTTTACATTAGTTTTCTGCACTTTCAGTTTAAGTATCTGCAAATATAAAACGTCTTTAATTTTTTTGTACTTATAATATAAAATAAGTCTAGGAAGATGATAAAAACAACTGTGCTTGTTTGCGCTATATTGTCCCTAGATTTGTCTTAAGAATTGAGGCTCAGACAGAAAGTAGAAGAAAATATGAAATGAGCTTTTTTATTTTTAGCATACCATGTCATGTCATATCATACCATACCTACCAGATTAGATAGCATACCTACCATGAAACAAAATTCCAAGAACATTGTAGAAAAGTGATCAAAGATAGTCTTATTACTTTTAATAGTAAGTAACTTTGAAAAAATAATATGGCAACATTCAAATATTTTAACATATAGTAGTCTCTAAGCCCTGACTCATACATGATAAGAATTCTGTCATTTAAGAGATAAAATTTGGGACTGAGTGACAGCACAGTGGGTAGGTAGGGCATTTGATTTGCAATCTGAGGTTTGGTCATCAGATTCTATATATTCAGAAGCACCACCAAGAATAATTCCTGAGTGATTCCTAAAGCATTAGCAGGTTTGTCTCAAAAATAAAAAAATGAATAAAAGATAATTTTTATAGTTCTATTTCTTTGTTTGTTTTTTGTTTGTTTGTTTTTGTTTTTGGGCCACACCCGGCATTTCTCAGGGGTTACTCCTGGCTGTCTGCTCAGAAATAGCTCCTGGCAGGCACAGGGGACCATATGGGACACCGGGATTCGAACCAACCACCTTCGGTCCTAAATCGGCTGATTGCAAGGCAAATACCGCTGTGCTATCTCTCCGGGCCCTTATAGTTCTATTTCTGTTAAAATCATCTTTTAATCCAGAACTTCTTCATAGCATTTTTTACCTCTGCATTTCTAAGAGTATAGATTAAAGGATTTAACATCGGTGTTATCATTGTATAAAATACAGCCACAGCTTTATCAATGGGATAAGTGATCACTGGGCGCATGTACACAAATATGCAAGGCACAAAGAATAGAACAACCACTGTAATATGAGAGACGCAGGTGGAGAGGGCTTTGCGCCTTCCTTCTCCACTATAAGACCTTAGAGAGTACAAGATGACCACATAAGAAATGATCAAAAGGAGGAAGTTTAGTAAGCAGATGAATCCACTGTTGGCAGCAACAAAGAGACCAAGGGTCTGCGTGTCCATGCATACAAGTTTCAACAAAGGATTCAAGTCACACATAAAGTGGTCTATGACATTGGGGCCACAGAAAGGGAGCCACACTGTGAAGAGGATCTGAATAGTTGCATGGACAAAAGCTCCGGTCCAGGCCACTCCCACAAGGAGGCTGCACACTTGCTGGCTCATGATGGTTGAGTAGTGCAGGGGTTTGCAGATGGCCACGTAGCGGTCATAAGCCATCACCGTGAGAAGGATAATTTCGGCAGCACCAAAGAAATGCTCAGCAAAGACTTGAGTCATACACCCATTAAAAGAGATAACTTTTCTCACATTAAGACTGTCAGCTAACATTTTGGGGGTCATGGAGGAAGAACAGCAGCCATCTATGAAGGATAAGTAGGACAGGAAGAAGTACATTGGAGACCCCAGATCCCTACTTATGCTGATGGTGATCATAATGAGCAGGTTTCCTGCCAAGGTAACCAAGTATACAATTAAAAAGACAGCAAAGGCAATTTTCTGAAGCTCCATATTCTGTGTAAGGCCCAGGAGGATGAATTCTGTCACATTACGCATATTCTCCATCAATGTAATTACTGTGATAATAAAGTCTGAAAAGAAAATTACAGATATTTCCAATCACTGAATCTTTACTTAATATGTCTATAATGCACTTATTTTTTTCTACAATTTATAAAAGGTAAAAACAAGCACAAAATGATCTACTTTTACTTTTATATTCACATTTATAGTAACATTACAGATGAAAATTCATTTATTATGATGCCCAGGGCTGCTTTTAATATTCTATATTAATATATATATCTTCTAAAATTAGTAATGAAAAAGGTTTAAATTCATACAAGATGTGGCCATCTATGGCAGAGTCACAAATACTGAATAATGCAAGATAGACAGATACACTACTAAAATATTCAGTTTACTTCATTATATCAATCACGTAAAAAAAACTCAAAGATATATGCAAATTCTCTCATGAGCCATACCTTTTCCTCCTTTACCCATATGGAAGATTCTCCACTTCCTTAAGATGAATAAAGTATTCATATGACTTCCTTCTGATCTCAGAGAAGGTAATAAATGTCATGATTGCATCATATTGTCTCATATTTACGTCTCCTTCCCGAACAGTCTGGATTCTTTAAGGCAAAAATGTTCCTTACTATACTTAAAATCTCATTCATTTTTTCATTCCCCATGATGTTCAAAAAAGTAATTACTCATAAAAAGTTTTCTAAGGAGAGGGCAGGAGAAAAAAGAGAAACATAAGAATAAAGAAACATGGAAAAAAGTATGTTAGAAAGCATAAAGTCTAGTTCATTCAATACTGAAGGAAAAGATAGGATTAAAATTCAACGACTTAATTTCAAGGCCAGAATATAATTCTATAATCAATAAAATAATGTTAATTATATAATATCAAATTTTTGTTTCTCTGTGCATCAAGTTTTTCATCTAAGAAAAGAACATGCCTATATTTATGCCTTCATAGTTATATCTATCTTTAGGATTATAATGAAAATTAAATGATTTTAAACTTACTATTAACTGCTGTTATGATATTAATTTACTTTATAGGAATATCATTAAATTTTTCTAACATTGTCTTTGAACATCTCAGGAAAATATTCTGATATGTTAAGCTAAATTAAGTAAAGAGATATAGAACCTGGGAAACAATTTTAAATATTAATGAGAAAGTTCAGATAGACAATACAGGAGTTAAGACACATTGCCAGAAGTGCTCCTCTGAGCCATCTGAGTACTATTTGGGATGGCCTCTAAAAAATAAAAAAGCCACACACACTAATAAAAGAGAAAAATTATTGTTATTTTTAAAAGCTTTAAAAATCCTTAAAATAAACTAAAATGAAAATTCTTAAAATAGTCAATTTGCCCACATTTGTTTGTGTGATTTATTACCACTTGGTTTAATTTACCCATCCACTTTGCTAAAGCCATAATCCAATGTAAATTATTAAAAAAGTTATTCCTGAGGCCAGAGTGATAGCACAGTGGTAGAGCATTTGCCTCTCACTCAGCCAATCTGGGATGGTCCTGGGTTAGATTTTCAGCATCCCCTAAGATCCCTGTTGCCTGCCAGGAGTAATTTCTTAGTGTAGAGCCAGGAATAACCCTTGAGCACCACCAGGTGTGTCCCCAAACTCAAAATAAATAAAATAAAATAAAATAAAATTTTTATAAAGTTATTATTTACTAATTTGATTCTGATGTCTGAGTAATGGGATCTTTCAGAAAACTTTAAATGCTTTGTAGAACATTATAGAACACTTGAATGTTGCATTATGAGCTATTCATATCTATAATGATAATACTGAGTTTCAAACAAATACTGTTGTTATGATATTAATTTACTTTATAGGAATATCATTAAATTTTTCTAACATTGTCTTTGAACATCTCAGTTAGGAAAATATTCTGATATGTTAAGCTAAATTAAGTAAAGAGATATAGAACCTGGGAAACAATTTTAAATATTAAAGAGAAAGTTCAGATAGACAATACAGGAGTTAAGACACATTGCCAGAAGTGCTCCTCTGAGCCATCTGAGTACTATTTGGGATGGCCTCTAAAAAATAAAAAAGCCACACACACTAATAAAAGAGAAAAATTATTGTTATTTTTAAAAGCTTTAAAAATCCTTAAAATAAACTAAAATGAAAATTCTTAAAATAGTCAATTTGCCCACATTTGTTTGTGTGATTTATTACCACTTGGTTTAATTTACCCATCCACTTTGCTAAAGCCATAATCCAATGTAAATTATTAAAAAAGTTATTCCTGAGGCCAGAGTGATAGCACAGTGGTAGAGCATTTGCCTCTCACTCAGCCAATCTGGGATGGTCCTGGGTTAGATTTTCAGCATCCCCTAAGATCCCTGTTGCCTGCCAGGAGTAATTTCTTAGTGTAGAGCCAGGAATAACCCTTGAGCACCACCAGGTGTGTCCCCAAACTCAAAATAAATAAAATAAAATAAAATAAAATTTTTATAAAGTTATTATTTACTAATTTGATTCTGATGTCTGAGTAATGGGATCTTTCAGAAAACTTTAAATGCTTTGTAGAACATTATAGAACACTTGAATGTTGCATTATGAGCTATTCATATCTATAATGATAATACTGAGTTTCAAACAAATACTGTTGTTATGATATTAATTTACTTTATAGGAATATCATTAAATTTTTCTAACATCGTCTTTGAACATCTCAGGAAAATATTCTGATATGTTAAGCTAAATTAAGTAAAGAGAAATAGAACCTGGGAAACAATTTTAAATATTAAAGAGAAAGTTCAGATAGACAATACAGGAGTTAAGACACATTGCCAGAAGTGCTCCTCTGAGTAATTGTTTGAAGGGACAAAATAATATGTAAAATATTATGTATGTAAAATACAAAATAATACGTAAAAAAGAGGAGAAAGAAAAATGGAGAAAAGAGAAAGGAAAAGGAAGTAGGAAGGAGAGAAATGAAATGGAAAAGGACAAAATGTGAAATAAAGGTAAGTAAAGGGGGAAAAAAAAGCTTAACATTATGCAATCAAACAAGAAAGGCCTTTTTAAAGTGGGTTGTCATAATATTTCCTTCAAGTGCTTCCACTGAAATATAAACTTATTATCAAGTTTATTGTAATTATGTTACTTAAAACCAACATCAGAGAAAAAATTAATAGAAAATAAATTGTAGGTTATTTTTACAAAAAAAAAAAAGTTAAGTAAAAAGGTAATTTTTCCAATTCAGGCTTGAAAGTATTAAACTACTGACTTGTTATCAATTCTTTATCAATTTTTATCAATTGTTTTCAAGAATTGTTATCAATTGTTGTTATCAAATTCTTTGCATATTCAATAATACTTAAAGTCTCTTATATTTTAATCAATCCAAAACGTGGGCAAACAGAAACAATGTTTATATTCATTTACTATGCAGATCAAGTCAGAAAAAATAGTACTTACAGAAAATTAAGTCCTAAAGAAAACTTAAAAAAAATAACTTTGCAAACAAATAAAAAATAAGAACCTTACATTCAACCCACCTATATCCAGTTCTCTGCCCTTAACTCACTTTTTCAAGTATCAAATTATTCCATGTTATTGATGCATCACTTTGTACTTTTTAAAAAAATTGGATTTGGGGGAAGCTGAAGATTTTAGCAGTCCTAGCACATCTCCCTTCCTACGAAACACACAAACCTTTAAGGGTAAATTATTAGTTCTTTGTATAAATATTGGCTTGATGGCCTCAATAGGGGCTATAAGAATATGATAGCCATTTATTTTAAACCAGTAAAACAAATCAAATTACCAGAATATCCACAATGATTAAAGATCTCCTGAAAGAGGACTTTCTTTAAGTCAATTGTTCCCAGCCTTTTCTGAGTGTGTTCAGTCAGTAAAGATGCATATTCTTTCACTAGAACATGAGATCTAATCACACATAGGGTTCAGACTGAGATTTTACCTCTATGATTGACTCTACCAAGAAAATCTTTTAATTTCACCTCTCAACTCCTCCACTTTTCAGTGTACATGGATACGAGTTTTATTTGTAATTGTATGGGCAATTCACTTCTGCTGTCCTCTCAAGGGAAGAGCAATTACACTTAGAAAATGGCCCAACTGGCAACCAACATTCTCCCTTTCTACTGTTGTTCCCTCTGGTCAGAGAATGGCATTTCTGACAAAGTGTAAACTTCATCTAGATCTTAGATAATCTTTTATTTAATTTGCTTTTGGGGGTCACAACCTTTGATGCTCAGATGTTACTCATGGCTATGCACTCAGAAATAGCTCCTGGCTTGGGGGGATAATCTTGGGGCCATGATCAGAACTTGATTATCTATTCGTCTTTAAAATTCTGAATACCTGGGCCCGGAGAGATAGCACAGTGGCATTTGCCTTGCAAGCAGCCGATCCAAGGACCAAAGGTGGTTGGTTCGAATCCCGGTGTCCCATATGGTCCCCCGTGCCTGCCAGGAGCTATTTCTGAGCACACAGCCAGGAGTAACCCCTGAGCACTGCCGGGTGTGGCCCAAAAACCAAAAAAAAAAAAAAAAAAAAATTCTGAATACCTACAATTTACCAGGTACTGGATTATTTGATAAAAACAATTGGTAACTGGGTGCTATATACCAGGTCCTATATTAAACTTATTAGGGAAGTGCCCATTAGAATGTATTATATATATATAATCAAGTATTTATATGTATATATAATCAAATATATAGATATAATAAGATAAATAAGTAATGGAAGTTTCTTGAAGTGCTCGATTGTACCAAGAAGCTGAAAAGTTATAACCTACTCACCAATATTTGAACAGAGAGCTTCGTTAAAACATATTCCTGTGAACAGTATCTAGTGAAACTATTCCCTAAACTGCAGAACTTAGGTTACTAAACAGTGGAGGATGAGGCTCTTGAGAAGACAGGAAGAGAAAGACCGGAAGTGGCACAAGTTTTTACGCATTCTTTGTATTGAACCACAGAAAGACTCAAAGAACTATTTCTTTTTGGCCACCTTAGATCTCTCTCTCTCTCTCTCTCTCTCTCTCTCTCTTTCTCTCTCCCTTTCCCCACCCTTCCTCCTTCCCTCCCCACCTCTCTCTCTCTCTCACTCCCTCCCTCCAACAAATTTGACTTTTCATTAACAAATCAAATGAAAGTCATCCAGAAGTCATAGAAGTCATTCCTTCTTAGGAATAGTTACTAAGGCCAGGCCTCACTGTGAACCAAAAGTATTAATGCTTACGGTTGTGATGTACAAGATTTTTTATTCTTTTCAAAACTGAGAGCATGAAAGGTACTAAAAGTCTATCAGGCTAAACTAGTTCTCTGTTTTTTTTTTTATTGCTTTATTTAAGTACCGTGGATACAAAGTTGTTCATAGTTGGGTTTCAGTCATAAATATGCACCCTCATTCATCAGTGCACTTTTCCCACTACCATGCCTCTGGTTCCCTTCAACTTCCACTCAGCCCCACCAATTTCTGGGGCAGGCATCTTTCTTCTCTCTCCCTCTTTTATCTTTTCTTTATGACACTGTGGTTTGTACTATTGTTAATGAAGGGGTGTTATGCATCTCACAATATCTCCTTTCAACATCCAGAAATTGTTCAGAGTGATCAGTTCTAATTATTGTTGACAATGTGGTCCATAGTCTACTTCAACTACACTCAACACTCTTTGTAGCAAGCTTCCCACCATGTACTGGCCCTGCAGACCTCATCTCTATTGTCTCTGGATATTATTAACATACTTTTTTTTTTTATATCCCACAAATGAGTGAGATTATTCTATGTCTATCCCTCTCTCACTGAACTCATTTTACTCAGCATAATAAACTTCACATCTATCCATATATAAGCAAATTTCATTACTACAATTTTTCTAACATTGTATTACATTGTGTAGCTGTGCCACAATTTCTTTAGCCATTCCTCATTTGGGCACCTGGGTTCTGGCTTCCAGATTCAGACTATTTGTAAATAGTGCTGCGATAAAAAAATTTCCTGCAGAGGGAATATTTGTATTGTTTTTGTGCTCATAAATTATACTCCTAGTAGTGGTAGTGCTGTATCATATAGGAGTTTAATTTCTAGATTTTTAGGAATACTTATATTGATATACAAAAAGGCTGGATCAATCTACATTTTCATCAAAAGTAAATGAGAGTCCTTCTGCTCCCCGCCATTTATGCCAGCACACGTTGTTCTTGTTTCTTTGTGTCAGTTTCTGTGGTTTGAGATGATATCTCATTGTTATTTGGATTTGCATCTCTCTGTGATGATTAATTTATTATTTTGCATGTGACTAACTAGTTTTTCCAAACTAGTTATTGAAGAGGTTTTCCTTGCTTTACTTCATACTTTTTGCTCTATTTTTTGAAGACAAATTGACCGTGTACCTGTGGGTCTGTCTCTGAATTTTCAGTTTTATTCGCAGTTTGAGTCTTTTTGTTCTCATTGGCTCTTGGTTTTTGTTTTTTGGACTACACCCAGTGGTGCTCAGAAATTGCTCCTGGCAGCTCGGGGGACCATATGATATGCCAGGATTCAAACCACAGTTCTTCCGCATGCAAGGCAAATGCCTTACCTTCATGTTATCTCTTTGGCCCAATGTTCATATTTTTAAGGGAAATAGAATGCTGAATATCTGCAGAATAATACTTGAAGAGATCTCTAAAATCTGTCTATATGCGGGCCTGAGTTTCTTTACAGTTGTTCCTCTCTGATTGCCAAACCTAAACTGTAAACAATCCATGTATATAGTGTATATAGCCTTTCTTTTATAGTATCCCTCTTCCCTCTTTATACACCCTTTTATCCACTCATTACTATATCCTGATCTGTTATCTCTTCTTATTTAACCCTCTTTACCCTCAGTTCTTAACTCATTAGCCATGAAAATGACTTCCTGCCCAGCAAACCACCACTGATCTCCATAACGAAAAGACACCCTCTCAACCCAATTCTTGTGCCCTGGCAAGAAACTACAGTCACACACCTGCTGACTCATCCTATGTGGCCTTCTCACCCCTCTCAAAATGTGGACTGTTGCATGGTATCAGATTCAGCTTCAGAAAGACCCCCAGCTCAAGTACATTACCTGATACTGTAATGCTATAAATCATTTCTCAAACTCAAGACCACGATCTGTGATGAAAATGTGCCTTGGATTTCATCCCCACAAGAATGTCTCAAATGACTTAACTGGGATGCTTATATTTCCATTATATCTTTAATAATGCATCTTAGGGTGTGTATCCCAAATGTAAAGGTAGCCTTCTCTATCACTTTTTTCTTTAACTACTTTTTTAAATTCAGTTTACTTATTTCTTCTATTTTATATGTATATATAAGTATATATACTTATACATAATTTCTTTAACCTTACTGGTTTTGGTTCTGCCTGATACAAAAAACCAAGAAGAAAAAAGTCTTTCCTAGGATAAAGTCTCAGGCAAAAACCAGAGCACAGAGACTGTATAGCCTGTCATTCTTACTCCCAAATGCACCAGCAATATATCACCTTATGATTTTGTATAGGCACAGTAAAAAAGGGGAAACCTTGTGCACAGAAACAAGATCTTGTCTTCTTGGGATAAGGACTCATACTTTTTATGATGCAGGGGCCCCTCCCATCCTGAACATGTGTCAGGTGGACACAAATCAGTCTCCATGAGGTTGGACTGTGTTTGGACAACTCTGAACCCCAGATCCCAGACGTGGAACTGATATAGTTCCCTGCAACAACAAATCTCCCTTGGGAAATTTCTAACACCACTCTGGCACCAACTTGCACCAGTTCTGATACAACACCCAGACAATGAATAAACGATATCAACTTGATCTGAGAATAGGTTGTCCTATCACATCACCTAATGGTGAGATGAAATCAGAAAATATGTTATCCTTTGATCTATGCAAAAACCGGGAGCTCTGACTACAGAAGATTGACTTTGACAACCATGACTGGGCAGAACTTATCCTGGGTCCAATAAGAAAAACTCTACCCTAGGCTTTAGCCTAGGACTTGTGCAAAAATCCAGATCTTAGAGGTCCGACTTTGACAACTGCGACTGAGCAGAACTTCTGGAACCATAATAAAGAAAAAAAAACATGTCCACTTATTACAGAAGACTGACTACATCAATGATGAAACAGAACTACTAGAACCGTAAAGACTATCCTAGACCTGTGCAAACACAAGGTCTCTAGCTACATGGGCCTGATTTTATCATCCACAACTAAGCGGAAAGTTTCCTGGCACCGCAAAAAAGACCTATGGTGCGGTAATGATCATGTATAAAGTCATTAGTGCAGTGCTTCTCAAGTAGTGGGGCATGCCCCCCCGGGGGGGGGGCCGAGGCTCCATAAAGGGGGGTGCGTTTGACCTTGGCAAACACTGTCATAACAAGCTAAGCCCAGTGTTTATGTTTCTGTGTGTCTCTGGAGCTGAGAGTTGCTGTGCCCTGCTTCAAACCCTGCTTCGAAAAGCTATGCATTGCAAAACGTGCTCATTGTAGCCATTAATCCAGACATCACCTCTGATTGAAAAATCAGCTCAAATTATTTTATATATTTTTGGTTTGCAGGTTAAAGTTTTTTTTTTTAATAAAGATACTATTTACAGTCGCGCTGGGGGTGCAAAAAATGTTTTCTTCCTAGGGGGGCATGACAGAAAATAATTGAGAAGCACTGCTTAGAGTTATACTATGTATTTTAGAAACTTAAATGTCCAAGACTGGAAGAGTTGTCCGGAGAGACAAAAATTCAACTGCTCTGCTCAAACTTTATGGAGACTATTTGAGCTATGGGATCCCTGCCAATAATGACTGGGCTCAACATAAAATATGAGGAATCCACAGTCAACTAGATCCAGGTCATTCATAACTAAATCTTAACCCGCAAATTCAAAGAAGAATAAATGCGTTTAAACAATTTATTTTCACTGAATTATTTTTCTGTACATATAATATGTACTTCTGTGGCTGAAAATGATTTTGGACAAAAGTCATAAAAAATCAGTAGATAATATTGTTTATAACATCTCCATATAAAAGTCTATTGGAAACTACTAAATCTTGTTGTTGATATTAATTTTGATTGTTTGTAATTATTTGAAATTCTTTCTCATTTAATAGCTTTGAAATCACCACAGTGAGATTAAAACTGGGAAACTTAATTTATTATTACTAATCACAAAGACAAAAATTTGTATACTCAGATTCTATTCACATTTTATTAGTATTTAGTAAAGATGAAAACATGGTACTGAATATTACAGAAAACTAAAGCTTCTATTATTGCCATAATTGAAGTTGAAAAGTCATTATATTGGCCTTTGTGTACAGGTTTTTTGAGTAAAAATGTCAGGTTATATTTATATAATAATAAAAAAGAAGTAATAGAAGAGAATAAATTAAAATATTATCTATGCAACATGTGCTATCTATATAAAGTCTATAAACTAATTCAAAACATTTTGTATATTTATATTATACCAATTAGTACTTAAAAGGTCATATTTATTTTAATTATTTGATTAGACACATGTCAAAAATAATAATTGTATTATCTTAGGTGATCCTAATATTTCTGTTCAGTTAAAAAACTCAGGAAAACATCATGATCATTATTACCTTTATTTGTAAAATTAGTAGTATTATATATTTCATTTATAACAATATCTATATATGATTAGTTGTATAAAAATCTCTGAAATTCTATATTTGACAATTGTGCAAAAGATTAATTTAAGAATGTTCAGTACAATTGTAACTACCACATCAACCATCTTGGATATCTATATTACTGACTACAGACTTTGAAACTTATCAGCCTTGGAACTAGCCAATCTATCTATTATAATAAATCAATATAATCATCAATCCAAATTCCTGTTTCTTTGGAGACCCCTAATTAATGTAACTCTTCTGTACATATCCTTTGATGGATTTATAAACTATCATCTTGATAAATGTTCAGTACTTTTCAGGGAATTTTGTACTAAATATATGTTTAGATATGGTTTAAGTGCTGAAAGGAGTATCTTATTGAACATAACACATTATATGGGCTTCTGAGTAAATATTTGTCATTGACTATAATACTGTCAGTACCATTTGATTTTGAAGCAGAATATTGTTGCACACTATCTTTACATGTGTTTAGAAAATTTTCTGAGAATTATATGTTAATGCATGACACATTTGTACATTATACACCAGGGTTTTTGTTGTTTTTTTATTTTTTAATTTTTGAAGATAAGGCACACCTAGCTATGCTCAAAATCTGCACCCAGGAATTACTCCTAGTGGGCTAGGGAGGCCATATGGAATGTTGAGGATAGAATTTTGGTCATGAAAGTCAAGCACACTACCCACTGTAGTATAATTGTGGTCTTCATCATTGACTTTATTTTAAAAAAACTGAGCTTCTAGCTGAAAAGAAAGGTGACAGAAGAGATTCCAAAGTGTAGAAGCATGAGAAAACCCCAAGCACTGCCAGGTATAGCCCAAAAAACTAATGAATAAAATGAAAATTAAAAATTGAGCTAGAATCTTATAATATGAGCTACAATGCAATTATAATTTCAAAATACTTAGTTTGTTTTTGGGGGTTTGAACCACACCTGGTGATGCAAAGTGGATAATCCTCGCCATGCATTCAGAAATGGCTCCTGGCTTAGGGGACCATATGGGACACCGGGGATCGAACCCAGTTCTGTCATGGGTCAGTCGAATGCAAAGCAAATGTCCTACATCTGTGCTATCGCTCTGGCCCCTCAAAATAATTAATATTGAAAAAACTTCAAATCAAAGAAACATGTTTCAGAGATGTTTAGATATAGAATGTTTGGTATCAACAATAAGAAACTATTCATAAATACCTGGCTTTATTATGATGTTGGTAAGATATTATCACTAGTCTATTCAAATGAATAAAAAAACTGATCCATTTGCATTATCTTCTACAATTACTAACAAAATGGCAGGGTTGAAAGGAAGATACTATCCAACCAATCTCACAGACCAGGACTAAAGTGATTGTAAATATTTTAGTACTAGATTAACTAAATGCATCACTTAAAATAAGTATGATCTTTCCAGATCAACCACATTCTCAAGACACAAGCTGAACCTATAGAAATGATGAACAATTACATTGAATTCATCCTACTGGGCCTAACTCAGAATCCAGAACTACAGAAATTCTTGTTTACTGTATTTCTAATAACTTTCTTATTCACATTTCAATCATCATCTTCATCAGCCCAACCCTGGGTTCTCCCATGTACTTTTTTCAGTGCTATTAGTCTATTACCTGTGGTTTCTATTCTTCCATAGCAACCAAAATGATCTTTGACTTGATATCTCAAAAGAACACAATATCCTTCAATGGCTACATGACGCAACTCTTTGCTGAACATTTTTTGCTGAAGATAAAATTATCTTGTTAATGGCCAGGGCCTATGACTGTTATGTGGCCATCTGTAAGCCCTTGCACTATATGACTATCATGAACCACCTTGTGTGTAGTTTCCTGGTGGTAATGGCTGGAATCTTGGGGTTTATACAAGCAGGAATCCAGCTTATATGCATGCTATAGTTACCATTTTGTGGCTCCAATGTCATTGACCATTTCATGTGTGACTTGATCCTCTCTTGGAATTAGCTTGCACAGACACTCACACATTGGGGCCCCTGATTGCTGCCAACAGTGGGTCTCTGTGCTTCCTGATTTTTTCCATGCTGGTTACTTCCTATATCATCATTGTGTACTCCTTAAGGAACCATAGTGCTGAAGGGTGCCACAAAGCTCTGTTTACTTGTGCTGCTCATATCACTGTTGTCATCTTATTCTTTGTACCGTGTTCACATTTGTATCTAAGACCTATGACCTCCTTCCTCACTGACAAAGCTGTGACTGTGTTTTGTAATTAATAACTGCTATGCTGAATCCTCTAATCTACACCCTTAGAAATAAAGAAATAAAAAACACTGCAAAGAAACTCTGGGGGAATGTAATGTGAACTTCAGAATATAAATCTGTTGACTGAAGAAAGAATAGACAAACTAGTGATATTAATGAGAGATTTCTTTGCTTTATTAATTTTCTTTAGAATCACAGAATTGGGCCAAGAGCTGTTAGTGTTAGTGTCTAGGACAATTTTTGGAGACACTGAAATGAGTTAATTTCTTTAAAATAATAAGAAAAATATGCCCACATCTTATTCAAGTTAGGTTATAGCTATCTTTTTGTAAATATGGTCATAAAGTATAATTTTCAATATTATGTATTAGGATTAAATAACCTACTTGAGTAAACTACCAAGGACTCATAATAAACACTGTTTTCATATGGATAAGAAACCATTGAATACCCATCCTGTTGAACACTCTAATAAATTAATACCTAGATTAATATTATCTAGAATTAATTTTTAAAGGAAAATTACCTTGGCTCAAAAAAAAGTATTTAGGGGGGCCGGCAAGGTGCAGCTAGAGTTAAGGTGTCTGCCTTGCAAGTACTAGCCAAGGAAGCACCATGGTTCGATCCCCTGGAGTCTTGTATGGTCCCCACAAGCCAGGGGCAATTTCTGAGCGCTTAGCCAGGAGTAACCCCTGCCTGGGTGTGGCAGAAAAAACAAAAAACAAAAACAAAACAAAACAAAAAGGTATTTAGGTAACTAGGGCATTTGCCTCACCTTTGATATAGAACCCATGGCCCACCTGGGCTCTATACCCATCATTCCATATGGTTCCCTGAATATCACCAGGAGTGATTCTTGCATATAAACCCAGGACTAACTCCTGAGCACTGCAGGATATAACCCAAAAACAAAAATAAATAATGTATAAATCAATAGGAAAATATGAGGCTGTAGATATAGGACAGAGATATAGGACCTTATTTTGTATGTATCCAACCCAAATTTGACTCCCAGTAGCACATTCTTGAACTCCATTGGGTTTGGCCCAGAAATTTTTTAAAAAATGAAAAAAGGGAAATAATCTTTAAGGTCACAATTTTGCTTTGTTACTGAATTTTAAAAAGTATTTATAGCACAGCAATAAAAATATCTTATTATGGTACCAAGAAGAGTTTTTTTAATGTAATATGCTTTTGATGTTACTCGTCCTTAACTTAGCCAATAGTCTTCTTATGTGCCATCATTTATTTTGGGTCTTTATCATTATTTGATGCTTTCTAGATGTTTCCTGAATCCCATCTTGGAGATTATTGATTTTATCCTGATTTTATCTTTACTGCTATTACTCTGCTTCTCAGGACTGTCCACGGGATTTTTTTTTTTAATTTCACCTAATAAGCTTTGTCATTTCTCTATCATTTTTTTTTTCATTTCTGGCCCCATGCTTTCTTTTTTTTTTTTTTTTTTTTTTTTTTTTTTTTTTTTGGGTCTCACCCGGCAGTTGCTCAGGAGTTACTCCTGGCTCCATGCTTAGAAGTTGCTCTTAGCAAGCACGGGGGACCATATGGGACGCCGGGATTCAAACCGATGACCTTCTGCATGAGAGGCAAATGCCTTACCTCCATGCTATCTCTCCGGCCCCGCCATGCTTTCTTATTCCTGTATATAATTACTTCTTTGGGCATAGTAACATCCTCAATATGTTCTCTCTAAAGTCCTTATCTGATAAATTATAGTGCTGGTTAGAAGTCTTCTGATCAAGTCTTGTAGGCCACTGCCTTCACTCACTAAGCTCCTTGCAGTGCTTTTTTGCTTCTCCATTACATCTGCTGTAGTCTGGGGGAAAGTCTTTCTCATTCACAATGCATGCCCCTAGACAGGGAGACCTCTCAGGGACTCAGATAAATATTGCTCTCTTCCTCTTTGTCAGAATAATCAGAGCCAACTTTGTAGTTTTTAATTATTTGGAGTATGAGGGCTCTTGAGCAACTTTCAATATCATTGGTCCTCCCTCTCCTTTCTCCAGGTATAATTTAGGGTTTTATATTTTCTTATTACTAGGGTTGATTTTGTAAATTTTTGAGAAAACAAGTGGTTGGTGGACCAAGGTTTAAGTTATGATTAGCATGAGGTGGTTAGGAACAAGTAGGCTACTCCAGAGTCTGTAAGGTCAAAGCAGGAGCCCCAAGTGTGTTTCATGTGCGATCTGAAGCAGAGTAGTATGATGAAGCAAGGCTCTTTTGGGGGAACTCAAGAAAAATAGGGGGTTGTAATGGGGTTCTTCCTTCCCAGGTGGTTCAGAAGCTTTGCTGGGAAATGGAAGTGAAAAGGATATATACCTGAGAAGTAAATGAGACAGTAAAGTTTCTGTAAGATACTTTTTTAAAATTATAATTCCAACATTACCTGTAATGAACAATTGTCTACTAAGATATTTAATCACCAAATTTGTGCTCACTGGAGCACAGAATATATATTAATTATATACAAAATATATACAAAATATGATATACTATATATAATATGATATCATTTATAGTATATTGTGTTATATTAAATATAATAATAGTGTTTATACATCAAATATTATGCATTGTTTTTATAATTTTATACTGTTTATCTCTGCTCCAATTTTTATTGTGTTCTTTCCTCTATTTACTTCAGGGGCTGGAAAGATAGCATGGAGGTAGAGCATTTGCCTGCATGCAGAAGGATGGTGGTTCGAATCCCAGCATTTCATATAGTCCCCCAAGCCTGCCAGGAGCGATTCCTCAGCATAGAGCCAGAAATAAAACCCCTGAGTGCTGCCAGGTGTGACACCCCCACAAAAATAACTGCAAAAGTAATTTTCCTGAGTGCAGAGCCAGGAGTGAACATTGAGCACTGAACACTCAGCACTGTCAGATGTAGCCCAAAAAGTCCCATAAAAAAGGAAATAAATACCCAAATTTATAATAATACATTACCAAAGCTTTTGAATATTGATTATATTAAGGAAAGGATATCCAATAAATAATTTCATTGGCAACACTGATTGACAATATGCCAAGTTAAATATACCATACACAAAAGTCAATTCAAAATGGACCAATGACTAAAATTAAAAACATGAACTCACATTATAAATCAAGGGAAACAATGTTTCATAGATAACCACTAATCTGTTGAAATTAAAATTTATGAAATAATTATTAATCCAGGATATGATTTATGATATGATTCTTCAAAGCCACGACTCTTCAGTATGTCTTTTAATCCAATGTATTTTTTTTTTTTACTTTCTTTACTTTCTTTCTTTCTTCTTTCTTTCTTTCTTTCTTCTTTCTTTATTTCTTTCTTTCTTTCTTTCTTTCTTTCTTTCTTTCTCTTTCTTTCTTTCTTTCTTTCTTTCTTTCTTTCTTTCTTTTCTTTCTTTCTTTCTTTCTTTCTTTCTTTCTTTTTTCTTTCTTTCTTTCCTTCTTCTTCTTCCTTCCTTCCTTCCTTCCTTCCTTCCTTCTTCCTTCCTTCCTTCCTTCTTTCTTCCTTCTTTCTTCTTCTTCTTTCTTTCTTTCTTCTTTCTTTCTTTCTTTCTTCTTCTTTCTTTCTTTCTTTCTTTCTTTCTTTCTTCTTTCTTTCTTTCTTTCTTTCTTTCTTTCTTTCTTTCTTTCTTTCTCTCTTTCTCTCTTTCTCTCTTTCTCTCTCTCTTTCTCTTTCTTTCTTCTTTCTTTCTTTCTTTCTCTTTCTTTCTTTCTTTCTTTTCTTTCTTTCTTTCTTTCTTTCTTCTTCCTTCTTTTTCTTTCTCTTTCTTTCTTTCTTTCTTTCTTTTCTTTTTCTTTCTTTCTTTCTTTCTTTCTTTCTTTCTTTTTCTTTCTTTCTTCTTTTCTCTTTCTTTCTTTTCTTTCTTCTTTCTTTCTTTCTTTCTTTCTTTCTTTCTTTCTTTCTTTCTTTCTTTCTTTCTTTCTTTCTCTTTCTTTCTTTCTTTCTTTTCTTTCTTTCTTTCTTTCTTTCTTTCTTTCTTTCTTTCTTCCTTCTTTCTTTCTTTCTTTCTTTCTTTCTTTCTTTCTCTCTTTCTCTCTCTCACTCTCTCTTTCTTTCTTTCTTTTTCTTATCTTTTTCTTTCTTTCTTTCTTTCTTTCTTTCTTTCTTTCTTTCTTTCTTTCTTTCTTTCTTTCTTTCTTTCTTTCTTTCTTTCTTTCTTTTTTCTTTCTTTTTTCTTCTTTTTTTCCTTTCTTTCTCTTTTCTCTCTCTCTCTCTTTTTTTTTTTTTTTTTGCTTTTTGGGCAAAATACCCCTGAGACACTCAGGGGTTATTACTTCCTGGCTATGTGCTTAGAAATCACTCCTGGCTTGGGAACTATATGGAATGCCTGGAATCAAACCAAGGTCCATCCTGGATTGGCAGCATGCAAGGCATGCCCTACCGCTGTGCTTTTTCTCTGGACCTACAATCATTTTCTTAACAGACATTCACATTTTTCACTAATTCTCTCCTTTATTTTTCTTTTGACTTGGGGATGATTGAGGGCCATAGCCTTTCTGTCCATATTCTTTCTAGTCCGTATTGTTAAATATTTGCAAGGGCTCCTACTGTGTTATTATATCTAAGTTAATTAACATAAAATACATCTATTCTTTAAGAAATCCTAGTTTATTAATTATAATTTTAAGCAATAGAATTGTAATAAGGGTTACTCTTGGCTCTGTGCTCAGAGATCGCTCCTGACTGGCATGAGGGACCATATGGGATGTTGGGATTCAAACCAATGTTCATTTTGGATAGGCTGAGTGCAAGGCAAATGACCTACCACTGTGCTATCTATTCAGCCACAAACTTTTATTTAGTTTTTGAGTCACTTTCTTTTTCCTTTTCCTTTTCCTTCTCTCTGTATTTTTCCTTATATTAGCCAACAAATATTTATTTCATAAAATTGATGATACATTTCTACCATAAAAATAGAAAAAAATTAGAGATAGAATTTCTCCATACTGATAGCAAAAACATGGTTATTATCAGTCATTTTTATTTTTAACCATACTAGTACTTTATTATCAATCTATACCATATTTCTTATATTATAAAGTCATAGATACCTGATCTTTTAGATGTGATGTTTGGTCACATGATTATAAATTTTTAAAACAGTTTTTTACCTCTCTGAGTGCCCCTTTTCTCAAGTGAGATTTTTTAAGGACAATAACAAGTAAAAAACATAAATCTCAAATACATTTTCTAATTAAAAATTCACAGATTTACTATATAGACTTCACATTTTTATCAGTTGGGGCAAATAAAGAAGAAAACTCAACTACAAATCATGCTGTAATCATGGTGCTTAATAAAGATTATATATATATATAAATTTGCTGTTGTCTGAGAATTAAATATTCATGGTGTCAAAATACTTAGTCTCCAATGAAGTGTTGTTGATATACATATTTTGAGCCTAGATTTTTCATGTAAGCCAACCAACACTGGGTTTCAAGAAGAGAGTTCTGAAATTTAGAAAGAAAAGTGAAAAATTTAGTCAATTGGGCTCGAGAATCACAAAGTTTTCTTTGGTCAAAGAGATATATTTAAATATGATTCATGAAAAATTTTAGCTATTTGATCTTGAGCAGAAACAAACCACTTTTAACTCTTGGTTTCCTAATTTAATAAAATAGACTATCAATATTATTCATTTATTGAACAATGAAAATTATGAAACAAAGCATCTTCTATATAACAAAAACACAAATAAAAAGCTACATGATTATTCATTCTGGCATGTACCATTGGTACTAATACTTCATTAAGTTCATATAATTAAATGTTTGTGGCAGAAATCATTTCAATAGTTGGAGCAATCAAGGAAATATTAAAATATAAAAGCAAAAAGACATTTTTCTCATGAATTTGTTCCTTACCAGTGCATACTTTTATCAGAATTTATTCTCATAAATGCTCATAAGCATAATGCCACTGTTGCTCATCCTTTCTCTTCATAATCCTATTCATTCTATCCATAGAATGCACAACTTAAACTGGGAAGGATGAATTTGATTCTGTAAACATACTGTGGCTTACATGTATTCAGAAGATAGTCACTTATAGGAAATTATGACAAGAAACCTACTTTTGAGGCATTGACATATAATGTGATCAAATCTTATATAATGTTCTAAGAACATAAGAAAGGTCTGTATCCAGGCATACTGGAATCCCTGATGGACAGACATTTGCTGAGCATTAATTCAGAGCATTTCTTCAGGTGTTTTAACTAAAATGAGTGTTTTAATCTCAGTAATGCTACTGTCCTTTCTTCTTCCAGAGCATTGAATAGGGCAGGGACCATCATTGAGAGAGCACAGACATCTCACAGTTGCTCTAACCAGTTTCATCTTTTTATTATTTCTTGGTTGAGAATTGGACCAGGACCCATGTATACAAAGCAAGCACTTTACCATGGAGTCACCTCTTAATGTCCAAGGTCTGGTCATTGGCTCCACTAGGTATCATTTCTGAGGTAACAATTCACCAATACTATCCAATAGTGGGTGTCATTTGTGACATATTTTGAAGTGACATGATGCTGGGACAGATGTTTGATCTTCTCATAGTCATGACTGGAGGACAGCAGAGGTGATTCTGGGTTCCTTTGTCAGGAATTACAGTCCCCAAGATGTGTGTAGGTGACATCTCTGAAGTTGTTCAGTATCTTGGAAACTTCCACTAACTTTTAGAAAACTCTTTTTTTCATATAAATCATTTTATTTTTACATTTCAATAAGATCCATAATATCATTTCCCTTTTATAGAAGATTAAAAACAAGTTGAGAGATGAAACTGCTTGTTTATGTTTATAATGTTCATGTAGGTTAGATGAGAAATCAAACCTATTTTATCCAAACTTGTCTCACTCATATATTTTTGGATCTTTTAGAATTTCATAGCATTCACCATATGGTTTGTTTTTATGACTGAGATTTTTGATTGCTCTCAGTCCAGATTCATTCTAACATATCTGATTATAATTTGCTTTAACAATCTTTTAGTTTTTCAAAATTTCTTCATATCTAAAAAAGAAGCTTATGTACAAGTATTATTTTCTATGAACTTTATCAACAATATTTTTGTGCTAAAATTTTATATTTTTAGGGGCCGGGCGGTGGCGCTGGAGGTAAGGTGCCTGCCTTACCTGTGCTAGCCTAGGAGACGGACCGCGGTTCGATCCCCCGGCGTCCCATATGGTCCCCCAAGCCAGGAGCGACTTCTGAGCGCATAGCCAGGAGTAACCCCTGAGCGTCACCGGGTGTGGCCCAAAAAAAAACAAACAAAAAAAATTTTATATTTTTAGGCAATAATAAACTAGAGTTTATGGTAGAAATGAGACTTTTTAAAAAGGTACCTTTAGGGAAAATATGCCTTTGTATACAGTTGCTTTCTTGGTATTATGATAAGTAAAACCTTTCAACAGTCTGTGGTGGCAGAATATTTATAAAATTATCCTTGTAGCTAGACAAGAAAAATGTATATTTGGTAATAGTATTTCTTGATGTTCCTTTACCTATTAACCTACTTATTTTCTTTACATCTGAAATAAAATCCATTATAACCATCAAGCTAGGAATAAAAAGTATTCAGAAATAATGCTGTTGATTCATTAAACTTTTACAATCATGACAATACTATGACTTACATTGACTTTTAGTACTTTTGCCCTAAATTGTCTTTATTTCCCACAATTTTAAATATTATATTAATAACTGCATTGGCATAGAGATGACAATAATTAAAGTTCGTTACAGGGTAGGTAGAATATTTGCTTTATATTTAAAAGAAATTCAAACATTTAGTTGTCTAAAGTTATTGTAGCTATTTGGTAACTATGATTTAAAGAACATGTGAATCCTACCCAAGACATTATTTGGAATCTGGAAGAAAATTAACTCAAGCAGAATTACTGATGATCCCATTTCAATAAAAAAAAAGAAATACATCTATATAAAGCAACCTTCCCCTATATATTTATTTAGATTTATTGATGTGCAGTTTTTGTTATTTGTCCCCAGAGTTTCTTCACTACATTTTTCACTTCTTTATTTCTGAGGGTGTAAATTAAAGGGTTTAACATAGGAGTCACTAAAGTACAAAACACAGTCACAGCTTTGTCAGTGGGGAAGGAGGTCATGGGTCTTAGGTACAGATATGTACAAGGCACAAAGAATAAAATGACAACAGTAATATGCGAGGCACATGTGGAAAGAGCTTTGCGGCGCCCTTCAGCACTGTGGTTTCTCAAGGAGCGCAGGATGAGGAAATAGGAGGCAACAAGCATAGAAAACGTGAGAAAACACATAGACCCACTGTTGGCAGTTATGAGAGGCCCCAGAACGTGAGTGTCCACACAGGCTAGTTCCAACAGAGGCATTAAGTCACACAGAAAATGGTCAATGACATTGGGGCCACAGAATGGCAACTGGACCAAGAGCAATATCTGGATTCCTCCATGAAGAAACCCCAAAACCCCAGAGATTACCACCAGGGAGGCACACACAGGCCGGCTCATGATTGTCATGTAGTGCAAAGGTTTACAGATAGCTACATAGCGATCATAAGCCATGACTATCAACAAGACAATCTCAAATCCACCAATAAAATGTTCAGCGAAGACCTGAGTCATGCAGCCGTTGAAAGATATGGTGTTCTTTTTAGACAACAAGTCAATGATCATTTTGGGTGCCATGACAGAAGCGTAGAAACCATCTAACATGGACAAATAAGAAAGAAAAAAGTACATGGGAGAACCCAGGGTTGGACTGATGAAGATGGCCACCAAGATGAGCAGGTTACCTGTCAAAGTGATCAAGTATGAGACTAAAATCATGGCCAGTAGGAATTTCTGCAGATCTGGATTCTGGGTCAATCCCAACAGGATGAATTCAGTTACGTTGTTAATCATTCTCATTGATTCTGTTTGGCTTGTTAGCACAATGGTCCATCTGGAAAGATCAGAGTATTCTTCAGTAATGACAATTAGCTCTAAAGTAAAATAATACATAACCTCTTCAATACGGGTCCCTGACATAGATCTATTTGTACCTTCTATATCTGTTGTTCTGATAATAGTTGTAAAAAAAAAAGTGGATATTAAATTTCTTCTAATTCTTTTTTTTCTAGTTGGAAAATATTTGAATTACATTTTAAGAAAATAAAAGGTATTACAATTAAAAATAAGTTTTTAGCATTAAATGGTGCAAAACTGTACCCCCAAACTAAAAGCACAATTTTCTTTGAAATTTAGGGATATTATTATCAGTAAAAATTACTTTGAGGTAAAGTTCTTGTCAGTATGAATATTTTGGGTTATGTAAGCAAATCACTTTTTTTTAAAGGTTACTGAGGGAAAAAGTCGGACTATCCAGAAATGAATATGTGAATGCTTTTCTATTCCTCTTTGTCATGAATGCTTATGCACACATGAAGATTGAGCATGGAATTGGGGGTCAGGTTAGATAGCACAGCAGGTAAAAGCATTTACCATACAGGCAGCTAACCTGTTTGAACTCCAGCATCCTATATAGTACCCTGAGCCTGCCAGCGGTGATTCTGAATATTAAGTTAGGAATAACCCCTGAGCACCACCAGATAGTTCTTTATAACTAACTGCTCATGGAGGATCTTTGAGGAGTATTTTTATAAACTACTCATGGAGAAAACAAGCATTCATAACATTGGATTTGTGCCATTTCATATATTTGAATGCATAAGGCAAGTGGTACAAACATCCATGGAAAGTTTCAACATCATAGTTTAATAAGCTCTGCCACTGATCTTTTATCTTATGGATAACAATTTTTAATTAGATACATAATCACACTTATCTCTTTAAATTGAAATTAAATAAATGAACAAATTTTTCTATGTTTCTTATAAGTGATTTACAAGTGTTAACTTACATAAGATAAACAATTTTCCATTTTGGTATACATTTAATCAATGGCAATTTGAGGTTTCATTACTACTGGTAGAAATGTAGACTTCATTTAATATATTAAAAGAATAGATTTTTTTAAAATACACTCTCTACATGAATTTTCAATTTTGGAGAAAGTCAAAAGGCAATTTATTCCTCTCTCCTTCCTATAATATTTTTCATAGTCCCTGCCAAAAAGCATAGCCACATATTACTTTCTCCAAAATTTCTGGATTCAGAAGTCAGCATCATGACCTGCTAAACTAAGCAACAAAGAGTTATATATGGATTTCAGGAATTACTCGCTCTCTGAGTTATTCTCTATAGATGTCTCTAGCATATGGTGTTCTGATTAATAATTCTTAGATCAGATTTTTATTCACAACTCTAGCTACACTGTGCAACATGAGTGTTAGGCAATGGAAAAAATTTTAATGAAATTCACAATGAAATGTCCCTAATTTTTACAGAGTTATAATACCCTGAATTTGAGCCACATTAGTATAAATGTGACTTGCCTAGATATAAATAGTGTTTTGTTGGGCACCATTCAGCAGTGAGTTTTCTATTGGTATTTTTCATGTCCTTGTGTTTAAATTTTATTTTAGAGACAACTTCCCCCTTAAATGCACAAAATCTAAATACATAAACTACTTTTGTAAAACTAAGTTGGCTAAATTAAGTTAATGAGCTTAAATTTGAGGGGAAAGAGTTAGTTATCACTGACCTGGATCTAGTTGATTGTGGAGTTCTTCATTTTAATATTGAGCCTAGTCATTCCGTTCTTCTGCTGACGACATGGACCACATCTGCAAAGTTCTCCATGAAGAAACACTAGAACTCCTCTCTCTGAGCAAGTCTCTCAAACTTGTATATTTTAGTTTCTATTATCAGCTTCCTTTTCCCACAAATTTCCTTTGCTCTAAGAATTAATGTCTACATACTTTCTACTTTCCTACAAGTGCATAAATATGTATTCAAAATAGATTTCTTCTAGACACCTTAAAACCATATCTATATCAAATTAAAATGAGAGCAATAAAATCAAGAAACTTCATATATGGGACTATAATGAATAAATAAAATTACATTCATCTTGCCTGAACACTGTTTTCTTAAATAAATCTTGTAAAAATTTTTGTTTTCTGAGAAGACCTTGAGCAGAGTGAAGGAAACTCCTTTTTATTCTTAATGTAAAGCCTTCTAACCCACACTGGCTAAGCTGGGAGAAATCTCCCAGATGATTCCTCAGCTAACTGATACATCGCAGCTCTACTCTCATCTGATAAAAAGTTCTTCATGATTCTGGAGAAAGGTTTTTATAGACTTTCCAAAGTTTAGGATTTTATTAATGCTTTGAACTTCTCAAGTACTCAGAGGATTGGTTAATTGGCCTTATTATAGCCTATGCTGAAAGATCAGCCAAGGTCATTCACTACCTCCCTCCTTGGCACCTGAAAGCATCATTAGAGGAGATAATTTGCAATATCACAGTTTTCTTTAATAAAAAATATATTTGTATTTTCTACAAGGGCAGGATCATCTAATGGTTCTGTGCTTATGTTGGTATTATGGTACTTGGTACTATTATGGGTGGGACCAGGTCTCTCTAGGTAGTGCTTGGTGACTATTCCAAGAATATAGCTGATGGCTTTTGGGGGGCATGTAGAACAGAAAGTCAAATGCAGAACCTCACATATGCTGGGCATTTGTTCTTCTCCTGGAGATCATATTCTTGGCTCCAAATAACCATGATTTTTTAGCAGTTTTGTCACAGTTTTATTTCAAGGGAATCATAAAAGCATACTTTAGTTGAAAGCTAGAAAGTTTTCTTTAGTAAAATTAAAATACCAAATATCAATAAGTGACCATTTCTAGTGCTCAATCATTTGGTTGTTTAAGCCATGATTGACAGTAATCTAACAAACAACAATAAACTGCTTAATCTTAATATTTTAGCCTGATACATTTATAATTAAATATCATCAGAATGTTTTTATTATGGCTAAAACTCTTTAGGAATCTTTTCTTTTTAAGTTCAGATATAGAACTGGTGAGATAATATAGAGGGAAAGCATTTACCTAACATGCAGTTAACCTGGCTTGAGCCCCAAAATTCCATTTGGTACCTAGCACTGTTAGATCAATTCCTGAGTGCAGCACCAGGAGAAACCCCACAGCAATACTGGGTGTGGCAGCAAACAAAAGAAACAGAAATTCCAAATATAAATATTAGCGGACATGTTTGAGTCAGTGTGTGCATAAAACACATAAAATCATTTAAATATAACCACTGAATATTTTACTCAATATCTATCATTTTTTTTACTTAATGTTTTTTTTCTTCTTTCTTCCCTCTACCCTCTTTAGTTAATTCCTTCTTAAAACAAACTTGGTTTCACCTCGACTGTCTTAAAAGGTAACCATTATGGTTAAATTCTTTATGATGTTTATAAGGCATCTTAGGCAAGTAATCTTTTCTGGTCCTCAGGTTTTTTTTTATACAAATGGGCCTTTTAGCCTTAGTTAAAGGATGACATTATGAAAGAAGAATGTATATGAAAATTATGATGTCTGATGCTCACAGGCACTTACAATAATTTAATTCCCTTCCCTGGCAATAAAAATAGAAAAATAAAAGTGAAAAGTAAAGCAAGCCTCTGAATTGTAAATAATATTAAAAGTAGACTTGTGGTATAAGAAAAGAAAATTTGTTTTATTTCACAATTCTTTATTATGTGAACATAACTTAGCTGGTATGCTACTTTAAAATTAAATTTTCATTTATTTTAATGGTGAATGTCAAATAGTATACATACATGCTAATTTCTAATGACGTACTTCTGAAATTTACATCTCTATAATGTAATATTATTCCAGTACAAAAAGAGCTTATATTAAATTAAAAAATAGAAGACAGGGGCCTGAGTGGTGGGACTCGGGGTAAGGTGTCTGCCTTGCAAATGCTAGCCTAGGAAAGACCGTAGTTCAATCCCCCGACATCCCTTATGGTCCCCCAAGCAAGGAGCAATTTCTGAGCTCATAGTCTGGAGTAACTCCTGAGCATCAATGGCTCTGGCTCCAAAACAAAACAAAACAAAACAAAAAAAAAAACAAATAGAAGACAAATTTAAATAGGTATTTCTGTTGGTGTTGATGTTTGTACAATAATGTGCATGACATAATGTCTCTAAATGGGGTATTTTATTTATTTTTATAAGTCATACTTTTATTATTTAAAAGTCAAAATGACAAGTAGCTAAAGATATTAAAGGATGTCGGGGTAATACTCTCTGTCTCATAGAAATGGCTGAGGAAAAAAAAGACTGTATTTTCATATTGCTCTCCCCAAAAGTCCTGCTAAATAAAACTTTAGGAAATATTATTTTTAAGTAATCAGGGAAGCCATGAAGGGGCAGATGAAGAAGAATGCAAAAAAAAAAAAAAACCCTAGCAATCCACAAATACTGAGAGTCCTGGACTCAGAGTAAGGAGGCCCAAGTCTGTTTCTTAAAAAATATTTATGGATATAACTGTGTTTTTTCTAAAGGTTTCATTAGTTATATACTCAGTCCTGTAAGTCTGGTTACATAATAGTCTGTAATGCTAGGCCCGGAATGATAGCACAGCGGTGTTTGCCTTGCAAGCAGCCGATCCAGGAACCAAAGGTGGTTGGTTCGAATCCTCCCGGTGTCCCCATATTTGGTCTCCCGTGGCCTGCCAGGAGCTATTTCTGAGCAGACAGCCAGGAGTAACCCCAGAGCACTGCCGGGTGTGACCCAAAAACCAATAAAATAAAATAAATAAATAATAGTTCTGTTGTAATGGTAGCTACTTCCATCTGATGGCCAACAATCTGCATTGAAATAAGAATGAAGTAAATTAGGTTCCCAATTCCACAAAACCCTACAGTGCAAAACTTTAATAAACCCAAGACAGGATAACGAAGGTAAAACCACTCTGCTCTCAACCATCCAATAGAGACAGGCAACCGCAACTTTATATGAATAACTTTTTACATTTCGGCAGATATGCCTGGGAGACCATGCAGTCGCTATGTTTGGGGACTGGCATGTCCTCCTATATGAGGTATATTTAAAATACACCTTAAGAACTCATAAATAAACCAGTCTTTGAAGCTGATAACTCTGGGACATTTCAGAAGTGGGGTGGAGCACAAAAATCCCACCTTTTGAATCCTTAAGAGGTGCACACACATTCCACAACTGTCCCACCAATGGCCTCACTTCATCACTTTCCACTGATCTCTGCAGAGACACTTAACTGCCATAAACTCCAGGTATGCTATTTTTATGGGACTGAAAGAACTCTGGTTTTCTTGGAATCAGGACTGGAAGACACACACACACACACAACACACACACACACACACAACACACACACACACACACAATGCCAGAAGCTCTAGCAGCTCCACAAACACTTGGAATACCTCCACATTTTTTGAGACTGGCATACTAGTAAGAATGCTCCAAATTAGATATCCAGTAGCACTGAAACCTCCTAAGCCAACAAAGAAAGACTAATAACACAGAATGTTTCAGCTTAGCAACAAACAGCTTAGTAAACTTTATAGTAAGCTTAGTAAACTATATAGACAGTGACTTCAATACACCATTATGAGACAGTGACAACTTTTACAAATTTTCTTTTAATGAAGGGATGTTTTTATATATATTATATTACCATTTAGTAACAATGGTGGAGGTAAAATTGCACTGATGTGGGATGGTTTTTCCCTACTGAATAACATAAGTAACTAAAGTATAAGTAACTCTGTCAACCAGTGTGTTTTTAAATGAAAAAATGTGAAACTTTTGGGGAAGACAACTGGTGGCACTCAGGGGTTTACTTCTGGCTCTGCAATCAGAAATTACTCCTAGCAACATATGGGATGGCAGAGATCAAATTCAGGTTTTGTCCAGGTTGGCGATGTTCAAGGCAAATTAGAGTGACTGCTAAGCTATTACTCTGACCCTGGAAATGTGAATTTTTAAAGAAGAATTTTTTAAAGATTAAATTTTATAAAATTTAAATTTAAAATTTAAATTTTAAGATTTAAATTTTTTTTAAAAATTAAAAAAAGAACAATAAAATACAAAAATCAACAACCAGAAGGCACATGAAAAGGGTGCTCAGCATCTGGGACCTGGTGAGACAAGTACAACCCCACAAGAGATCTAGTAAGCCTGAAACAATAAAAAGAACACATAACATCTACTCTACAGCTACACACTTCTTCTAATAACAGCACCTTTATAATACCACATTGCAGGGGCCAGAACAATAGTATAGCTGTAGGGCATTTAGCTTGCATTGCAGCAACCCAGGACCTCCGATTTTCAATCCCAGGCATCCTATATAGTCCCTGAGCCCTGTCAGAAGATATTTCTGAGCACAGACCCAGGAGTAATCCCTGAGCACCTCTGTGTGTGGCCAAAATAAAATAAAATAAAACCACACACATAGACACACACACACACACACACACACACACACACACACTGCAAAGGTAATAATGGGAAAAACAATGTAGAACCACCGCAATGCTTGGAGAATGAAGATGGTTGCTCTGATGATCTGACAAGTACCAGCCACCAATAAAGCCTCTCTAAATGAACTTTAGAGAGAAAACGTGAAGGATGTTTAAATAAGTCAAAGAAACCATAGAATGAAACAAAAAAACCACAAATAATAGTCAGGGAATATGAAAGTAGAAATGAGAAAATCTTCAAACTGAAATAACAAATCTGAAAACTTGATAGGCTAAGTGAAAAACTCACTGGAAGGCCCTCACCTGCAGAGTAACAGCTGCTGAGGACAGAATCAGTGAGCTGGAAGATACGCTACATAACACCTCCATTCAACAGAAGATGTTGAAAAAAGAACCTTAAAATAAACCAAAAGAAAATGAAAAAAATCCTCAAAGAAAGTAAATATATGAAATGAACTCTGGGATAAATTCACTAGAAAGAACATAAGAATCACTGGAGTCCAATAGACCCAGGAAGAAACCTCCATGAAAATCAACAGTCAAGCACATTATTTCTGAGAAGAAATCACACTTATAAACATATTTATACCCACACAAATGGCTAACAAAAATACCTAAAATGATAGCTGATATACTTAAAGAAAGATACCAATAGCAACACAATAATAGTGGGAGACGTCAACACCTGCCCTTGTCACCACTTGATAAGTCAACCAAGCTAAATCTTAGCAAGAATATACTGGCTCTTCTGCAATGTAGATGTTTAAAAAAAAAAAAAAAAAAAAGAATATACTGGCTCTGAAGAAAACAATAGAAAAGATTAGATTGGTTTATTAGGTTTATATATACTAAAGATAGATGATAGAAAGATATAGATAATAAGATATATATATATAAGATAGGTATAGAGATAGATGATAGACAATAGATAGATGATAGATGATAGATAGATGATAGATAGATGAATGTATGATAGATAGATATACAGATGACGATACAAATAGATATATAGATACATAGCTATTCATCACAAAATGCTGGATATATATTCTTCTTCAATGTTCCTGTGACATTCTTTAAGACACACCACATTCTGGGTCATAAAAAATATTCCCATAAAATACCAAAAAAAAGAATAGAAATTATATCAACGACCTTCTCAGACCATGATGCACTAAAAATAAAAATGAATCAGAAACAGGAAGAAATAGCTAACACCTGGAAAATTAAATAGCTCACTAAAGAACAAACAAGTCAAAGGACAAGAATCAAGAGAAAATCAAAAGTTTCCTTGAAACAAATGAGAACAAAGATATGAATTATCAAAATTTATGGGACACAACAAAAACTGTATTACGAAAAAAGTATATGGTTTGGCATGCAGTCATCAGGAAGGATAAAAGGGTTACATAAATAATTTATTGACACATCTTAAAAAATTGGAAAAGGAGCAACAAAATGAGCTAAAAGTAGGCAGGTGGAAGGAAATAATTAAACTTACAGCAGAAATTAAATTAATCAACTGGATATCAAAAAAATTCAAAAGACCAATGAAAACAAGAGTTGGTTCCTTGAAACAAAATAAACAAGATGATAAACCATTGCAAGACTCACAAAGAAAGGGAGGGATAAATACTTAATAAGCAAAATCAAGAAATGAAAAGAGGATAAGTAACCACAGTTGCTACATTGTTCAAATATATCAGAGATTCATTTGTGGAATGTTTAAATCACAATAAAAAAGAAACTTGGAATAAATAGATAATTTTTTGAACTCCTATAACCTCTCAAGTTTATCTGGAATATCTGAACAGATTAACAAGATTGAGGAAATTTAGATGGTAATTAAAAGACTCCTCCCAAAAGCTTAGGTCCAGATAGATTCACTAGTGAATTCTTTCAATTCCTTAAAAGAGATCTAATAACAATTCTTTTCAAACTTTTCAGGAAGTTGATAAAACAAACACTTCCAATGAATTTCTATGAAGCTAGCATCACCCTGATACCAAAACAGACAAAAACACCACAAAGAAAGAGAAATATAGGCCCATATCCTTGATGAACACAGATGCAAAAATCCTCAATTAAATGCTAGCAAATATAATCCAACAACTCATAAAGAATTATATACACAATGACCAAGTAAGATTTATTCCAGGAATTCAAGAATGGTCTAACATACACAAATCATTCAATATAATACACCATAACAATAAAAGAAAAAATTGAATATGATAATATCAATAGATGCTAAGAAAATATTTGACAATGTTTAGCATCTGCTTATGATAAAAGAAATTTCAACAAGATGGGAATTAAAGAAATTTTTTCTCAATATTTTTTCAACCATCTATCACAAACCCATTACAAGAAAACTCAATGGGGAACAACTAAAAGCCTATCATCTAAAATTTGGCACAGGACAAGTTTTTCCTCTCTCACCACTTCTATTCTATATAGCACTGGAAGTACTTGCCTTAGCAAACTGAGAAGAAAAAGATATCAAGGACATTCACATAGGAAAGGAAGAAGTAAAGTTCTCATTGTTTGCAGATGACATGAAACTATATCTAGAAATTCCTAAAAACTGCTAAAAAGATTCTAAAAAATATTTGTATAGTAAAGTGGCCAGCTAAAAAATTATTACTCAAAAATACATGGCTTTATATATACAAATAATAAAAGAGAAGAAAAGTATATTAAAGATATAATCCTACTCACAATGTCTCATATAGTCAAGTACATTGGAGTCGATTTAACTGAAGAGGGAAAAGAGCTCTATAAAGACAACTACAAAACATCACTTAAGGATATAAAGAGAACACGAGAAAAAGGTAAAGGTAGACACTGTTCATCGCATTAGGAGGATTAACATTATTGAAATATCAATACTTCCCAAAGCATTGTACAGATTTAATGCAATACTTTTGAAAATACCATTGACATTTTTCAAAGAAGTGGATATAACATTTTCCAAAATTCAGATGAAGTAATTAATGTCTACAAATAGCTAAAAACAATACTTGGCAAAAAAGAAGATGGGAGGCATCACTTTTCCCAACTTTAAACTGTATCATAAATATGTAGTCATTAAAAATGATGGTATTTAGAATAAAATTGACCCTGAGATTAATGGAATAGACATAAATATTCAGAGATGGACTCACAAGTTATGATCAATTAATTTTTATAAAGGCTCAAGAAATACAAAATAGTGCAAGGAAAGCCTATTCAACAAGTGGTGCTGGAAAAACTGGTCAATTACATACAAAAAATTGTATTCAGACCTCTCTTTAATGCCATGAACAAAGATCAAATCAAAATGGATTAAAGATCTCTATAATAGAGCTAAAACTATAAAGCACATAGAGAAAATTGTAAGCAGAACACTCCATGACATTGAAGCTAAAGGCATCTTCAAGGATGAAACACTATGGTCCAAACGCTACTGAACAGACAAATAGGACTACATAACACTGAATAGCTTCTGCACTTCAATGGAAACAGTAACTTGTATACAAAATCTATTCGTGGAATGGGAGAAACTATTCACTCAATATTTATAAGATAAGGAGTTTTTATCTAAAATATATAAGACACTGATAGAACTTTGCAAGGAAAAAAATCTAACCCCATTCAAATAAGGGGAGTAGAAATGAGTAGATATTTTCTTAGAGAAGAAATACAGTTGGCCAAAAGACACATGAAAAAAATGCTCCCTATCACTGATCCTCAGGGAGACTAACCTCAAAACAATGAAATAACATCTCACACCACAGAGATTGGCATACATCACAAAGAACAAGAACAACTTTGCTGGCACAGCTGTAGGGAGAAAGGAACTTTCATTCACTGCTGATGGATATGCAAACTGGTCAACTGGACAAACCTCTTAGGAAAACAAAATGAGTATTCCTCAAAAACTATAAATTGAGCTCCCATATGATCCAACAATACCACTACTCGAGATATAACTTAGGGACACAAAAAATAAAATACAAAAATGCCCTCTGCACTCCTATGTTCATTGCAATACTATTTACAATAGCCAGAATCTGGAAGTAACCCAGGTGCCCAATAACAGATGAGTGGCTAAAGAAACAGTGGTATATTTACTTAATGAAATATTATGTAGCTGGAAAAATAAAGTCATGAAATTTGCTTATTCATGGATGGATATGGAGATCATTATGCTGAGTGAAATGAGTTAGAGAAATAGGGATAGAAATAGAATAACCTCACTTATTTGTGGGATATAAGAAAACTATGGTAATAATATCCAGATATAATACAGATGAGGGTCAGGTCTAAACTACTTGATCATGTTGATAGGTAACCTGCTTATCACAATCACCATCTTTATCAGCCCAGCCTTTGGTTCTCCCATGTACATTTTTTTGTCATATGTATGCATGATAGATAATCACTATCCTTCTTCCATAAAACCTACAATGATTCCTCACTTGAGCACTCTATTTTTCAATGATTTTCTGACTCAAGTCTTTGCTGAGTATTTGTTGAGGCACATTACCAATCACAATGTTACTGAAGCATCATTTATAAACAAAGTTAAGAATTACATTTCAACAATACCCAGTAAAATATATATAACAATCTACAGAAATTTTGGGGATCTAAGTAGATAATCCAAAATATAATTGTTAAATTATAATTGTTATTATAATTGTTAAATAAATAAAATAAAATAATTGTTAAATTCAGAGTAAAGTCAGGAAACTTTATCCATGTTAAAATTGAGTTTATTTTTTAAATAAATATATGTAAGAATTTGAAGAGCACTCTAAGGACTATGTAGCAAATTAGACCTCACCTGCCTATATGTTCAGGTATTTTATTATGATGTCCTATCAACAAAAATGATAAGTAACAGTATCCTTGGATAATTAAATTATTCCTTTAGAGCTTACTGTGGGACCAGGGATATTGCTTAAAGTGGTAGAACATAGACTTGCATGTGAGAAGTCCGGCAGTATGTGCTCCCCCCCCCCTCCGAACTTCACCAGGTGTGGTCAGCATAACAGTAACAATCCCAAATAAAAAGAAAAAAGGCTTAGGCCTGGTGAGATAATACAGCAGGGTATATAGTCAATGTGGGTTCAACCTCCAGCACCCAATAATCTCCTAAGCCCCATCAAAAGTGATCCTTAAGCACAGAGCCAGAAGTAAGCTCTGAGAACCTCTAGGTGTGGTGCAAAAAGAAAAGAATTATAAAACACCTCCTGAAGTTCCCCGGAGCTTCAGGATAGTATGAATAAAGACAATGATGTTCCTGAGACCCTTGATGTACTGATGATGCTAATGGTGACAGATAATATTCACTAAATATATTTTTAATTGTTTTGGGGAGCTGAGGCCACATCTAGTTGTGCTCAAAGCCTAATTCTGGCTCTTGCTCAGAAATCACTCTCAGCAGTGTTTAGGAGACCATAGTTGGTGTCAGGGATCATATACAGGTCCACTCTTTGCTAGGCAAATATCTTACTTGCTCTACTATTTCTTCCACCCCTGTAAAATATTTTAAGTAGTTTTTCAAGAGTTCATTTTAAATACAGATCTTCTCTTTTTGTTTTATAACAGCCCTTAAAAATTCATATATGTATCATTTCTTGTGTTTATTCTTCTATATCCCACTAGTAGGTGGAAACTATCTTTGATTACATGTCTGTCACTGACCAGACACCATATTCTTCAGTCTCATTTCATTTGGCATTACCTAAAAGGGAAAGAGTTCTTTCTGCACAAGGAAACAGAATCCAAAAATCTGACCTTCTTAATATGCCTTACAAGCAGCACAAAGAAATAATTTAACACCAGAGGACAGCAAAAACTTGAGCAAGTTTATAGAAAAAATTTATATAAAATATTGGGAGGAAATTGAGCAAAAATGGATTATGATGAAGAATGAATGAATGAATGGACAAATAGAATCATACCAAAATGTTCACAATGATTTTTCTAGAAAATGCTTTAAAAAACTATAGTTTATACTATCCTTTTAAACTTTCTTATACTTTAATTTAAAATCAATGAGTATGAAATAGGAGAAAGTTATATTTTTTATAATCTTGAAATGATCAATCCACTACATTAAAAACGATGGCGGCAATTTTAAACATATGGAAGATATTTTTACATTTTTTTTATACTCAACAACTAAATTTTTTTTAAATAAGCAGCATTTATAAGGCAGTGGAATCCATGTCAGTAAAGTGAGCTTATACCTCACTTTGAGTTCCTGATTACCCTGGCATCACCAAGAAACAAAGTAAATCCAAAATGTACTATCACTGCACTTTTATAGGTGGCTGCAAAATAAAGTCATGGCAAACTAGCAAAGAGTTCAGCTATTTTTAGTGAATCTCAAAATCATCTGATATTTCTTAGTTGATTAGAAAATAGGACCAATTATACTTTTACTATCTACTAGCAGGATAAATGTGTGTAACATTCAAGTTCTCAATTAAACCTTACTGTTGTTAATGTCTTTATCAATATGTGAACAAGGAAAAGAAAACACCTTTACTTTGCTTAAGAATTCTACTGCATGGGGCCAGTGCTGTGCATAGTGGAAGGGTGTTTGCCTTGCACTTGGCTGACCTGGGAAGGACCAAGGTTCTATTCCCCAACATCCCATATGGTCCCCTGAGCCAGTAGCGATTTCTGAGAGCAGAGCCAGGAGTAATCCCTGAGCATCACCCAGTGTGGCCCAAACCAGCCCCCATAAAAGACCTCTACAGCTGTTGTTTTTATTAAACATAGAATTTTGTAGTAATACAATGACCATTTTCTAGTCATCTTTTTGATTTATTGGTTCTTGAGACTAATTTTGAATAATAGAGGACATTACTTTTGTATTTTCTATTGATTTTATCTCTGAATTTCTCTCAGAAAAGAAATAGATAATACTGGGTATTTTTTAGTGGATTTTTTGGGGCCACACCCAGCAGTGCTCAGGGGTTACTCCTGGCTGTCTGCTCAGAAATAGCTCCTGGCAGGCACGGGTACATATGGGACACCGGGATTTGAACCAACCACCTTTGGTTCTGGATCGGCTGCTTGCAAGGGTACCATATGGGACACCAGGATTCAAACCAACCACCTTTGGTCCTGGATCGGCTGCTTGCCAATGTGCTATCTCTCCGGGCCCAATACTGGGGTTTTTAAGGTGTTAGTTTTGCATGTGACCAACTCAACTTCATCCCTAGCACCATGTATCACTCGAGCACCACAATGAATAATTTCTAAGCACAGGAATAAGAATAGCTAGGACCAGATCCTAAGAACTATTAGATATGATGAAAATCAACATATCCAAACAGTAGTATCTGTAGAAAGAGAAAAAAAAAATAAATGAAAACATTGCTTGGTATCACAGACCAAAAAATAAAATGAACAGTATATATTTAAAAACAGTAACAATTGGAAGACTAATAAATTGTTAATATTTTATATTTTAAAATTAAGCATTCAATTATGAATAACTGTACTTTGTACCTCATGGTAATTTATTTAATCAAACATTTTAATCAATTTATTGATTAAATTAGTATTAAAGTAATTAATACACTAATTTACATAACAATTCATGGTTAAGTTTTAGGTGTAAAATACTCTAACAACAACCCCACCATCTAGATTGATTCCCCTCCTCCACTCTCCCAAGTCCCTTTCCACACCTCCTCCCACAGCCTAACTTTTTGACAGGCAAAAAAAATTGCTTTCCCATCTCCCACCCAGACAGGCAAATTTTTTCATTTGGTGTGGAAGTTTGGATCTTATGTTACTATTCTCTTGGTTCTGTAGTTTATGTGTATGTGGGTGTGCCACAGATATGCCCTAGGCCCCCTCATCTATTTTTTCTTACAAAAAAGAAATTATTTTATGGAAGATTAGGAAACAATTGAAATGCAGATAATATTACTAAGAAAAACCTAATGAATGGGGCTGATGTGCCAAGAATTATATTAAGATCTTAATTCAGAATATGTCATTTAATTCTCACACCACTACAAAGGTATGACTATACTACGTTTTTATTTTTAAGACCTGCATTAAGATTTCAAAGACTTGATCATAGTCATAGCATGAGTTAACATGGAAAATGAAACTCAACCCTGTTTGTTCTCTCTTAAGAATCTAGACCTTAGTTTCTCTGCTAGGACATCACAACTATGCTGCCAAAGTTAGAAGAGCAATAGGTAAGCCTTAGGTATATGGCACATACAGCTGCCTAGGACCAAGCCTTTAGGTTGCTTTTGTCTCACTATTTCTACAACTCTATTAACTATTACAGACTCCAATGATATTACCACTGACTAAATGATATCAGCATGGATTGCTGTTGAAAAATCTAAATGATAGATAAAAAAATAATTGGGTTCTGTGTCACAAAATATCTTACACAAAAATTAAAATATATCCTACTGCATGTGAGAAAATATACACTCAAAGGGCTAATATTCAAGTTACTGAAAGCACTTGCAAAGCCCAACTACAACCAAAAAATATCCTATCAAAGATTGGATTTGGGTGCCAGAGTGCCAGAGCAATCACACAGTTGGCAAGGTGTTTGCCTTGTACACAGCTGACCTGGGTTGGATCTGCAGCATCCCAAATGGTTCCTCAATCCTTCTAGAAGTAGTTTCTGAGTATAGAGCCAGGAGTAATCCCTGAGCAATACCAAATGTGGCCCCCAAACAAAAAAAATTAGTTCTGTTGTTTGCTTTAAACACTATTTTAATTTCAAGAAAATGTTAATAGAACTTCCATGTAATCCAGTGAATCTTGGTATTTATCCCAAGAACACAAAACATTATCTTGAAAAGATATTTACATACCTATGCTTACTTCAATGCTCTTTACAGTAAATCATAAAAAGAAAATTCTAGATACCAATGAAAATGAGTGGATTAATAATTCTGTCATACAAATACACATTAGAAGATTGCTCCTGCTATAATATCATGTAATCTTGTCATTTGCTAAGACTTGAATATAATCAGAAATAAGTGAGAGAAAAGTAAGTCAGAGAAAGAGATAATAGCAGATTACCTTATCATATGTGAAATATAAGGCAAACGTCAAGAAAATAGACAATGTTGAAAGAAAACAATCCCTTACATTCTGATCATAGAACTAAAACTTCCATGTGGGGGAACATATAGTGCTTGGAGGGAACTGATGTACCAGAAAGGACACAAGACAGTGATGGATGGTTCTGAGCATTTTGGTGGAGTAAGAGGTTAACTATCTTTGTATTTTTGTTTTTGGTTTTTGAGCCACACCCGTTCGACGCTCAGGGGTTACTGGCTATGCGCTCAGAAATCGCTCCTGGCTTGGGGGGACCATAAGGGATGCCAGGGGATCGAACCGTGGTCCATCCTACACTAGCGCTTGCAAGGCAGACACCTTACCTCTAGCGCCACCTTCCCGGCCTAACTATCTTTGTTTACCAAAATTATTAGTACTCATCAAATGGCAAAAAGGCACATGAGAAAATGCTCTACATCACTAATCATCAGGAAGATGTAAATCAAAACATCAATGAGGTGTTATCTTACACCACAGAGACTGGCACACATTACAAAGAACAACAACAATCAGTGCTGGCGGGGATGTGGGAGAAAGGAACTCTCATTTACTTATGGGAATGCCATCTAGTCCATCCTTTATGGAAAAGAATATGGAGATTCCTCAAAAAACTGGAAATTGAACTCCGATTTGATCCAGCTATACCACTCCTAGGGATATAATCTAGGAAAACAAAAATCCAATACAAAAATCCCTTCTCACACCTATATTCATAGAACAATTTTTACAATAGCCAGAGTCTGGAAACAACCAAGATGCCCTTCAAGAGATGAATGGCTAAAGAAACTGTGGTACATATACACAATGGAATATTATGCAGCCGTCAGGAGAGATGAAGTCATAACATTTTCTTATACATGGATTTACATAGAATCTATTACGCTGAGTGAAATTAGTCAGAGGGATAGAGACAGAAAATAGTCTCATTCATTTATGAGTTTTAAGAAAAATTGGTTCCCTCCCTTGTGCGGCTCGGAGGAAACTTGGTTCCCTGTGTGGCTTGGGTGAGAGTTTTGCTCCCTTGTGCGGCTCGGGGGAGACAGGGTTTTCTGTGCAGCTTGGGTGAGAGTTTTGCTCCCTTGTGCGGCTCAGGGGAAACTTTGTTTCCTGTGTGGCTGGGTGAGAGTTCCCTCCCTTGTGCGGCTCAGAGGAAACTTGGTTCCCTGTGCGGCTTGGGTGAGAGTTTTGCTCCCTTGTGCGGCTCGGGGGAGACAGGGTTTTCTGTGCGGCTTGGGTGAGAGTTTTGCTCCCTTGTGCGGCTCGGGGGAGACAGGGTTTTCTGTGCGGCTTGGGTGAGAGTTTTGCTCCCTTGTGCGGCTCGGGGGAGACAGGGTTTTCTGTGCGGCTTGGGTGAGAGTTTTGCTCCTCCCTTGTGCGGCCTGGGGGGAGACTTTGTTTCCTGTGCGGCTTGGGTGAGACTTTGTTTCCTTGTCGTCAGGACCGACTCCCCCCCCCCCCAGTGAGTCCCTTCCCCCGGGTGGGGCGCCTGGAAAGGCAAGTTGAGCAACCGGAATAGTCGGGGGGAGATAGGGCCAGCTATCTGGACTCTCAGGTGACCTAGAGCAATCCACCCCCTTGGGCCCTGGAGTGGATCAGGGGACTCCCCAAGGGTGAGGGGCAGAGCCTGAAAGGGTAGACTGAGGGAACTCCTTCAAGGGAGGTTTGGAGGGGGCGGAAATCCATTGACTCCCAGAGAAAGGAGGGGGGATTGAGAGCTAGGCTCAACAGCGCCAGTAACCATTGTGGCCAGGAGTGGAACTGCACCGCTGACAGAAATAAGGAGCAGAAAAGGGAAAAGACCCACAGCAGGAAGGCTGAACTCTAGGAAGCAAAGGGGAGGAGAAAGGGCTAGGCTCAACAAACTCACCCAACAGGCCCCTCTAGAAACACCTTCAGGAAGGGGTCAAAGCAGGCCAAAATTAGAAGCCACAGCACTCCAAAATACACCATTAAATACAAAGAACAATGCGTAAAGCAAGGAAATCGCTAATAACTGGAGACACCATGACAAACCCTATCAAATTTCCAAGTCCACCAAAACGCACAGATCCACGGGAAGAAGACCTAAAAGCTGTCATGAGGAAGGAAATGCAAGAATTAACAAAAGAATTGAAAGAAAGCCTAGCAACCGAGTATAAGAAATCCATGGACGAATGAATCAGCCAAATTAAAGAAGAAATGTCAAAGAACATGAGAGATTCCATACAAAAAGAAGTGAAGGACTTAAAAGACAAAGTAGCAAGTCTTATGAGCAGAAACACAGAGTTGGAGAAGCACATCGAAGAACTCGAAGGAAAACTACAATCAAAAAATGATCAAGAAACCAACAAAGAAATAAAAGGCAAAGCACTGGAAGGAAAAATCCACTATCTAATGAACAAAGACAAAAGAAACAATCTAAGAATTGTGGGTATACCAGAAGGGGAGGAAATAGGGAAGGGGGAAGAACAGGTAGTCAGGGAGATAATAACAGAGAACTTCCCCACACTCTGGAAAGACACTTCAGGACAAATCCAGGAAGTCAAGAGAGTCCCTAATAAAATAGACCCTAATAAACCCACACCAAGACACATAATAATCCAAATGGCAAAAAACAAAGAGAAAGAGGAACTCCTAAAGGCAATAAGGGAGAAAAAAAAACCTCAAGTACAAAGGAAAGGACATAAGAATCAAAACCGGATCTTCCATTTGAAATAATTCAAGCAAGAAGACAGTTGGAATGACATATTTACACGACTGAATGAAAGAAACTTCCAACCCAGGGTCCAATACCCAGCAAAACTATCATTCATATGGGAGGGCAGACTAAAAACATTCTCAAACATGAAACGAACTTGAACTATTTGTGCAAACTAAGCCAATCCTAAGCGACTTACTCAGAGATGAATTACACAATCCAAACCCCCGATTGTAACAACAACCACTGCACACAATACAACTGCACAACAGTCCTCTCTATCAATAATTTCCCTAAATGTGAACGGACTAAACTCTCCATTTAAAAGACACATAGTAGAGAACTGGGTTAGGAAAAAATAAACCGGACTTCTGCTGTCTGCAAGAAACACACCTACAGCTACAGGATAAGCACAGGCTTAGAATAAAGGATGGAAAGTAATTATTCAGGCAATGGAAAACAAAAAAGAGCAGGGACAGCCATTCTTATATCAGACCAAATTGTATTCAACCTCAAGAAAGTGATCAGAGACAAAGAGGGACACTACTTACTGATCAGGGGAACATTAGATCAAGAAAACACTAACCCTGATCAATATCTATGCACCTAATGTAGAGTCAGCAAAATATGTGAGGCAACTACTGGCAAACCTGGAGAAACACATGAAGGGAAATGTGATAATAGTAGGGGACCTCAATACTCCACTATCACCACTGGACAGATCCACCAAACAGAAAAATAACAAAGAAATAAGAGCTCTAAATGAAAAATTAGAAGATTTAGGGCTAATAGATTTATATAGAGCCCTCCATCCCAGAAAGCAGAATACACATTCTTCTCAAACCCACATGGAACCTTCTCCAGAATAGACCATGTATTAGGATACAAAGCCAACCTATATAAGACCACAAAGGTAAGGATCATAAGAAGTACCCTTTCAGATCACTATGCAACAGAGGTTAAAATTGATGTCAAGAAGAAGCAATGGAGGAAAACTAGTACCTGGAGATTAAACAACATCCTGCTCAACAACAGCTGGATCAAAGAACAACTCAAGGAAGAAATAAAAGATTCCTTGAGACAAATGACAATGAAGAGACAACATGTAAAAATTTATGTGGACACAGCAAAAGCAGTAATTAGGGGGAAACTCATAGCAATAGAGGCCTATGTCAAGAAACAGGAAAATAACAAACCAACAGTTTTAAAAAGATCACCTCAAAGAATTGGAACAACAGCAACAGAGAAAATCCAACCACAACCAGAAGGCAAGAAATAATAAAAACCAGAGCAGAAATAAACAACATCGAAACCAAGAAAACAATACAAAAAATCAATGAGACCAGGAGTTGGTTTTTCGAAAAAATAAACAAGATAGACAAAACCATTGGCAAAACTCACCAAAAAAAAGAGGGAAAAACACCCAAATCAACAGGATCACAAATGAAAGGGGAGAGATTTACAACAGAACCCCAAGAAATACAACATATCATGAGATCATACTATGAACAACTATACTCAACTAGGCTAGAGAACCCAGTAGAAATCGACAGATTCTTAGACAAACACCCTCTTCCAAGACTGGAAAAGGAAGATCTAGAAAGCCTAAACAGACCAATCACCTCAGAGGAAATTGAAGACGTAATTAAAAAACTCCCTAAAGAACAAAAGCCCAGGCCCAGATGGATTTACAAGTGAATTCTATCAAACATTTCAAGAAGACTTACTACCACTTTTCCATAGGCTTTTCCAAACCATAGAAAAAACAGGAATCCTCCCCAACTCTTTTTATGAGTCTAATATCACACTCATTCCCAAAGAAGGCAAAGACACCACCAAAAAGAAAAATACAGACCAATCTCACTAATGAACATAGATGCAAAGATACTTAACAAAATCTTAGCAAACCGAATTCAGCACTTCATCAAAAAGATCATACATCACGACCAAGTGGGATTCATACCAGGAATGCAAGGTTGGTTCAACATACGCAAATCAATCAATTTGATACATCACATCAACAACACGAAAGACAAAAACCACATGATCATATCAATCGATGCAGAGAAGGCCATTTGACAAAATCACACATCCTTTCATGTTAAAGACACTCAGAAAAATAGGGTTAGAAGGAACTTTCCTCAAGATAGTTACAGCTATATATGAAAAGCCAACAGCCAACATTATACTTAATGGCGAGAAACTAGAAGCATTCCCATTAAGGTCAGGAACTAGACAAGGCTGTCCACTCTCTCCACTCTTATTCAATATAACCTTAGAAGTCCTAGCAATAGCAATCCGACAAGAGAAGGGAATCAAAGGAATTCAAATAGGGAAAGAGGAACACAAGCTATCTCTATTTGCCGATGATATGATGATATACATAAAAAACCCTAAAGAGTCCACAGTAAAACTCCTAGAAACAATCAGCCAATACAGCAAAGTGGCTGGATACAAAGTCAATACACAAAAGACAGTAGCGTTTCTATATACAAAAAATGAAGTTGAGGAGAGAGAGATTAAAAATACAATTCCATTTAAGATAGTATCAAAAAATATCAGGTATCTAGGAATCAACCTTACAAGAGAAGTGAAAGACCTATACCAGGAAAACTTCAAAACACTCCAGAAAGAAATTGAAGACGATCTAAAGAAATGGGAAGAACATCCCATGCTCATGGATAGGTAGAATTAACATAATCAAAATGACTATCCTACCCAAACTCCCTATATAGATTTAATGCAATCCCTATCCAAATCCAGACACAATTCTTTAAAGAATTAGAACAATCATTAACAAAATTCATCTGGAACACAAAAGACCCAGGATAGCCAAACACATACTGAAAAACAAGAAGCTGGGTGGAATCTCCTTACCTAACTTGAAACTATACTATAAAGCCATAGTAATCAAAACAGCATGGTACTGGAACAGAGACAGGACTTCAGACCAGTGGGTCAGGGACAGAATTCCCAGACATAAACCCCCAGATATACAGCCAACTAATATTTGATAAAAGAGGCAAGAATCTGAAATGGAACAAAGAAAGCCTATTCAACAAATGGTGTTGGCACAACTGGAAAACCACATGTATGAAAGTGAAAATCAACCCATACCTCACTCCTTATACAAAAGTCAACTCAAAATGGATCAAAGACCTTGAAATCAGACCCGAATCTATAAAAAGTTTATTGAGAATAAAATAGGGAGAACACTCGAAGACCTATATATCAAAAAGGTCTTTGAGAATGGAGCACCAATGGCAAGAACCTTAGCAGCAAACATAAACAAATGGGACTACATCAAACTAAAAAGCTTCTGCATGGCAAAGAAACCTTACTTGATGCAAGAAGACAGTTAACAGAATGGGAAAAAATCTTTTCACTAGACATATCAGATAAAGGGCTGATATCTAGAACTTACAAAGCACTCAGAAAACTGAGCCCCTCAAAACCAAACAAAGCCATAAAAAAATGGGGAGAAGAAAATGAATAGACACTTCTCTGAGGATGACAGAAGGATGGCTAACAAACACATGAAAACATGCTCACCCTTCACCCATCATCAGAGAGATCCAAATCAAGACAACAATGAGATACCACCTTACACCAGTGAGGATGGCTCACATCAAAAATACTGAGAACAATCTTTGTTGGCGTGGATGCGGTATGAAGGGAACTCTCATCCACTGCTGGTGGGAATGCCCCCTAGTCCAACATCTATGGAGAACAGTCTGGAGAGTACTCAAAGAACTCAGAATTGAGCTCCATTTTGACCCAGCAATTGCACTCCTAGGTATATACCCCCAAGTTGGAAGAACATTCATTCCAAAATACGTGTGCACCCCACTATTTATCGCAGCACTCAGTATAATAGCCAATCTGGAACCAACCGCGATGTCCAACAACAGATGAATGGATCATTAAGATGTGGTATCTATACACAATGGAATATTACATGGCAGTCAGAAATGATACAATCACAGATTTTGCAGCAACGTGGATGGACTTAGATCATGTTATGTTAAACGAAGTAAGTCAGAAGACAAAAGATAAACACAGAATGGTAGCACTATTCTGAAGCACATAGAACATACATCTCAATCACAACTAATACTTAACAATCAAATAACAGGGTCTAACAGGGTAGAAACTCCAACCACTGTAATAGTCAACATATACCTCGGAACAGTGCCCAAAACACATGAAAAAGGAACAACACAAACTCGCGACTACACATTATACCACAAAGAAAAACAGCAACACCAGAACAGCAGCATAGAGAGAACAGGTACGTAATTAACCTTCTACAATAATGGCCCATAATAATCATGTAGAGATTGTATACAGGGAACACAGGTAAAGAATACCAAGGCAAACCACTGGCTCCAATGGAAACATCCCATAAAACCTACGTATTAATGCCTCTATCTTACTATATTTAAAATAACCTCTCAGCTTTTCTGTCCACAGGCGTTCTTGGATACAAAGGGCGGACAAGCTAAGATGGCAACTCGGGATACCACACGAGATACCATACCCAGTTTGCACTACGAGTTGCCCTGAGAAAACTCTTTAACATACACTTTACCCTAGGTTTACCTTCTTTTAGGGTTTCAAGCACGTGACCAGTCAGACCACCGAAGCAGTAACAGCGACGTACAGACCCAAACTACATGCTCTATTCACTGAACACATTCAAGCAAACCAGCATTCCCTTGCTATTTTCTCCTCTCTTCTCACCACTTTCTTGGTTATTTTTTTTCTTTTCTATTCTTTTCTTTACTTTCTATCCTTTCTCTTCTCCCTTTCTTTCTAATGTATTTTTCTCTTTTCTCCCTCCCTACCCCTTCCATACACCTTACCCTTTCCCCCCTCTGGAACTATCCCTCCACCCCTCAATCCCATCCAGACCTCCCTCTATATTAAAACACTTCACCCTCAGTCCTTAATCTATTAGGCAACAAGATCGACCTCCTACCCCAACGAACCAGTACCCAGTACCCAAGAGAAGGGACACCCAGTCAAACCCACACCTCGTTCCGGGCAAGAAAAGACAGCCAACTCCCCTGCGGACTCATGCTGCGAGGCCCTCCCTACCAACTCCCCCTAACATGGACTGTTTCTTGAAACCGGACCTAGGTCCAAAAGTATCCCCAATGCAAGAACTCTTCCAAGACCTCCCTGCCGCAAATTTTTACCAACCTGAAGAAGGTCAGGGGGTGTGATAGGAAGATGCCTGGGAACCCACACATCACAAGAAAAACCCAAAAGACAATGGGAAAAACTGTACTTCCAACATAGGCATAAGACCTGTAATACACCACTTCGTTATCTGCTCTCCCCCAAATGTAAGGTAGTCTTTTGCACCACTTTGGTCCTTTAAAAACTTCGCTAACTCATTTTCGTTCTTTTTTTTTTTTTTTTCCTCTTAAATTTATTTATTTATTTTTTTAAATGTTGGTCCTATATATACATTTGTGAGCACATACGTTTTTATTTATTTTATTTTATTATTATTATTATTATTATATATATATTTTTTTTATCATTTTTGGGTATGTGACCTGTGTCTGTTATCCCCTCTGTCCACCCCCAACCACACCGACAATACAATGTGGCTCCACCTCCCCCTGCAAAGACACACTAAATAATGGGGAAACCTTACATATAAAAAAAAGAGCTCTTATCTACTAGAGATGGGAACTCATAGTTGTTTACAATACAGGGGGTATCTCCTACCTTGAAAATATGTCATGTGGAATCACTTAGACCTCAGATGATTAGATGGCATTCATCCAGCCTTGAACCCTGGATCCCAGACATAGAATCGGCACAGCTCTTCACAACAGCTACAGGAAACAAACTCCATCCGGAACAGCCTTAATACTGCGGGGTCAACAACAAGGACCAGCTCTAACATGAGATCCTGACAAAGAGGAAAATGTGAACAACTTGACCTTAGAGCAGATTAGCCTACCTTACCCAGCTAACGACAAGACAAAACCAGAAGACTCGGCACCCTTGGTAGGTCCAAAAGCCAAGATCGTGACTTACAGATGACTGGGCTAACTAGAACCACGACCAGACAGTATACATCTTGGACCAATAAAAAAAGCCCTAGTTTAGGGTTTTGAACTATGACTTGCACAATAAGCATGACCCCCAGTCCCAAAGGTATGACAGAGACAACTGGCAACAGAATGGGGCCTTCTGGAAGCGCAAAGAAAGACGCTAACCTAGGTGCCATCCTAGGTTCAGTGCAAAGACCAAGGTCACCAACCACAGAAGATGGACTAAAAACGACACTGAGGTAACAGAACCTCTAGAACCACAAGGACTGACCTCACCATAAGTCCTACCTCAGGATCTGTGCAGATACTGAGACCTCTAAACACAGAGCTCTGAGTGTATCACCCTGGACAGAACAGAAGTCTTCCACACGCCAAAAAAACACCACCAGGAGAATAAATGATCCTGAGCAAAGTCTGGAGCTGATCCCATGACAGTATACTCAAGGACGGAGAAACCCCATATTTCTTAGGCCATGTGAATTCCTTTTCGAATGACCCCCAATATTTACTGTGCCAGGGCAGGAGGGGAAAAAACAAAAATACAAAAAGCACAAAAACTTAGTATTTTATATATATGTATATATATGTGTGTGTGTATATATATATATATACATATATATCTTTTACCTTCATTTATTATTGTTATTATTATTTTTATTTACCTATCTATTTTGGGTCGATTTCTCTGTTTGGGTGTGATTATTGAAATCGTCGTCCCCAATTATACTTATTTTTTTCTATTCTTTTCTTTTCCCTCGTTATGTGCTACGCCATGTTTCTTATTTCAAGACCATGGCGTGTTTTGGGTTTTGTTTGTTTGTTTTTGTTCTGTTTTTTGCTTGTTTGTTTGTTCTGTCTGTTTTGCTTTGTTTTTCGGGCTGTTTTTTTGTGGTGCTTATTGATATAGCTGGAGTCCCTCACTGGATAATTGACACTTTTTTTGGTACTGGTGGGAGTGTTTCACCTTCTTTCTCTCCTTCATCTCCCAAATCGATGATGAGAGCCCTCTAGAAGGATTCCACCCATTTTGGGAGTATTAGACTCTTAACCCCAGTTTATTTATCTTCTCCTTCTCAGGCAAAACCACGCAACTTGAACTAGCTAGTCCTGCCTACAGTTAGAGGGGGGAGATAAGGGAGGCATCAAGACCAAACAGGTGCAAGACTACTAAGTAGTTGGGTTGGATACAGAGGGGACCACATATTCTAGCCGCCCTGAGGGTGAGGGAAGAGGAAATGGGAGGTAGGACAACAACGGAGGGGTAGGGAGGACAATTTGGGGATGGGAATCCCCCCTGATTTTATGTAAATATGTACCTAAAATGTTATTGTCAACAATATGTAAGACACTATGATCAAAATAAAAATTATATTAAAAAAATAAATAAAAAAAATAAAAAATAAAAAAATAAATAAAAAAAAAAGAAAAATTAAAGACGTTGAAATAATTCCCAGATATGAGGGCTGCAAAAACCAGTATATGATATGAAGCTCATGACAAAGAATGGTGATTGCAGTTAGAAAAATAACTATACTGAGAACTATCATAACCATATCAGTTAGTGAGGGATGTAGAAAGTTTGTTTCAAATACAGACGAGGGTTGGGGGAAAAGATGGGAGCATTGGTGATAGGAAGTTTGCATGGTGAAGAGGGGTGTTCTTTACATGACTGAAACCCAACCTCAATTATGTTTGTAATCATGGTGTTTAAATATAAAATATTTATTAGTATTATCAATACTATAACCTTGTTACCCATCAACAATATATTACATCAATGAAAGAAAAATAAACAAAAACTGGGAGTGAGCATTGGTATATCAAAACGACATCAATTCAACTAATAAATGAACCACATCTATACTGCTCCCTCATTTCTAAAAATGGGATAACAAACACTCCTCACACATATTTCACAGTAATTTATTTATATTAATTCAAAAGAAGAATATGTGGTTATAATGGAGTAAGATGATGGACAGTAACAGTGAACAAGCTTTGGTTTATTACACTTACACAAAGTCACTTTTATTTGTCTTCTTTATCTACCTGAGATTTCATGTTGGGTGAGGAATTTCCTCATAGTATTCTTCACCTCTGCATTTCTTAGGGTATAAATGAGTGGGTTCAACATAGGCGTCCAAGATGCCATAAAATACTGCCATGTTTTTTTGTCTATAGATAAAGTAGTCGTTGAAACGCATGTAAGTAAATAGACAAGCGCACAAAGAACAAAGCACCTACAGTAAAGTGGGCCCCACAGGTTGAGAGAGCTTTGGGTTTTCCTTCAGCACTGTGGGACCGTCAGGGGAAACGCAGGAGATAGCCAGCATGAGGGAAGATCAGTAGGCAGATCACACCACTGTTGGCCACCACCAGCAGATCAATGATATAGGTGTCCTGTGCAGACAAGTTCCAGCAAGGAGTACAGATCACAGACGAAGTGATTGATGACATTGGGTCTACAGAAGGGCAACTAAAAGGATCAGAAAAGCTGGACCAATGAATGCAGAAAGCCCCCCCCATCCATGCCACTCCCACCAGCAGTGTACAAAGGTGCTTAGTCATGATGGTTGTGTAACACAGGGCTTGCAAATGGGCCACATAGCTCACTGTGAGCAGAAAATCTCAAACACCTCCCAAAAATGGGGCTCCATAGTGCTGAGCAAGACAGCTTTCATAAGAGATCGGCTTTCCCTCATTACAAGGAGTCAGCAATGAGTTTAGGGGCCCGGGGAGGAGGAATAACAAGTGTCAATAAAGTGTACAGGGTGGGCCAGAAAAAAATACATGGGGAGAAGCCAGAGTAGAGACTTGAAACAATGGTGACTATAATGAGCATGTGTTCCACAAACTGTGACCACATAAATAATCAAAAATATCACAAAGAGAACTCTGTATCTCTGGTTACTATGAGAATCCCAACATGAAAAATTATGAGATATTATTGGCATTTCAGTATGTTCCAAGAATATTGAGAATGAAGGTAGAATATTGCCTATGAGGTCAAGAAAGAAATATAATTTATAACAAATTACAAGAATAGGTGGGAAGGTGTTACAAGATTTTCTTTAATTTCCTTATAATTTTCGGATTCCTTTTGTCTCCATTTAAAACAATTCTTTCTGCTAAATGCATCTATCTGTTAGCTAATATTTATTAGTTTGATGCAATTTCCTACAGAAGTTACATAAAAATATTAATGCTGGGATGGAGAGATAGTATGGAGGTAAGGCATTTGCCTTGCATACAGACGTACGATGGTTCGAATCCCAGCATCCTATTTGGTCCTTCCAGCCTGCTAGGGAGCAATTTCTGGAGCATAGAGCCAGGAGTGACCTCTGAGCATTTGCCCGATGAGACACACCAAAAACAAAAAAATTTAATGTAATCATTACAATGTTAACTGGGTGATCTCACTCATAATAAACAAAACATGGATAATGTTTAATAAAATATTTAATAAAAATTAAATTCTTAGGTTTTGAGTAATGTGAATGAAAAAAAGGGTTCTCAATGTACTCTTGTAGTGAACATGGACAGTAATATTGAATTTCTGGGATCTATAAAATGTTTACATTCTCCTATACCAAATTGACTCAATGAAAGTAAAGTTGAAAAAAAAGTAAAATGACACCTATTTGCATGTTCATTTCTATTTTTAAGTACTAAAATAGGACATCTTCAGACAATGGATTATTGATTCAACAGGAGACCATTGCTGGCCATTTTAGCATGGTTTATATAGATACAAGAGAAACCGTGATATTTAGGATCTCCTGGTTAAGGTCTGTATATATATATATATATATATATATATATATATATATATATAGAATATTATGTCTTATATTCTATGAATTGCATCTTTCTCCCTTAGACTTTGCAATCAAGCAGTTGTTTCTAGGAGTAACACAAACTGATATGAAACCATGAAACAAGCAAGCAAGATTGGAAAAATCTAATCGATTGTAGCTGGAGACCCTTACCCAAATTTTCCATTTCTCTCTGTTCAATTTACTGCTATTCTATATCCATGTGATAGAGAGTGACCTATCTCAAAAACCAATTTAATGCTTCTCTCTTTTGAACAGACACTACTGGATTTTGTTTCTCTTGGGCTTCTCTACTGGCAGACAAAGGGCTATCAGACTCTCTACCATTTGTAGTCAATACTCAAACAAGATTGATAAACCACTTGCAAAACTACACAAGAGAGAAACCTAATAAACCAAATTAGAAATGAAAAGAGGGAGATCACTACAAATACTGCAGAATTCAAAAGCATATAGTGTCTTATTATATTGCTCTTGTAATTGGGGGTAAAAATGACAGGCTCCACAATCTCTGTGCTCTGGTTTTGACCTGAGACTTATTCCAGTTATCAGTTGGAAGAAGAATGATGCAATCCTGGTATCTGGGGTCCCTTGAGCTAGTCACAAGCCTTGCCTTGGGTTTTATGCAGTTTGGGAGGGTTGTGGCTTCCCTTTCCCCCACTCCAAAAGTTCAGTTGCTTGGCCTTCGCCCTGAAGGCCTGGTCTGGCCTGGGGGATCCCATTTCCCTGAACTAGGGTTCAGTACAGGGGTTTTCTGTCACCTAGGTCCCCCCTCAGTGACCTCCCCTCCCCCAGTTACAGTTGGAAAGAAGATCGGTGAAATCCTACTTATCTGGGTTCTGCCAGTCAGTCGCCAGCCTAGCCCCGGTTTTATGCATAGGGGGAAGGTGTGGCTTCCCTTCCTTCATGAGAGGTTTTTTTTTTAATCAAAAATTAGCATTGGACCTTCTCGAATGCTTTCTCAGCAACTATTGATATGGTATTGTTTTTTTTGCATGATATGGTGTATTATATTGATTGATTTACATTTGTTAAACCATCCTTGCATTCCTCGAATAATTTCCAATTGGTTGTGATGTATGACCTTCTTGGTAAGCCATTGGATCCTATTTGCCAGAATTTTGTTGAGGATCTTTGCATCTGTGCTCATCAAGGATATTGGTCTGTAATTTTCTTTCTTTTTCTTTTTCTTTCTTTCTTTCTTTCTTTCTTTCTTTCTTTTTTCTTTCTTTCTTTCTTTCTTTCTTTCTTTCTTTCTTTCTTTCTTTCTTTCTTTCTTTCTTTCTTTCTTTCTTTCTTTCTTTCTTTCTTTCTTTCTTTCTTTCTTTCTTCTTTCTTTCTTTCTTTCTTTCTTTCTTTCTTTCTTTCTTTCTTTCTTTCTTTCTTTCTTTCTTTCTTTCTTTCTTTCTTTCTTTCTTTCTTTCTTTCTTTCTTTCTTTCTTTCTTTCTTTCTTTCTTTCTTTCTTTCTTTCTTTCTTTCTTTCTTTCTTTCTTTCTTTCTTTCTTTCTTTCTTTCTTTCTTTCTTTCTTTCTTTCTTTCTTTCTTTCTTTCTTTCTTTCTTTCTTTCTTCTTTCTTTTTTCCTTCCTTCCTTCTTTCTTTCTTTTTCTTTCTTTCTTTTTCTTTCTTTCTTTCTTTCTTTCTTTTTCTTTCTTTCTCTTTCTTTCTTTCTTTCTCTTTCTTTCTTTCTTTCTTTCTTTCTTTCTTTCTTTCTTTCTTTCTTTCTTTCTTTCTTTTTCTTTCTTTCTTTCTTTCTTTCTTTCTTTCTTTCTTTCTTTCTTTCTTTTTCTTTTTACAGCATCTCTGTTCTAGTATTGATTAGAAGGTAATGTTAGCTTCATAAACATTTGGAAGTGTACCTGATTCTTCAATTTTATGAAAGAGCCTGAAGAGGATCGGCATAATTTCCCCTTGAAAGGTTTGAAAGAATTCATTAGTGAATACATCTGGGCCCGGGCTTTGTTTTTGGGATGAACTTTTATTATCATCTTATTTTCCTCCTCAGTAATGGATCTGTTTTTATGTGCTAGATCCTCTGGTTTATAAGATTATAAGTGTCCAAGAACTTATCGATTTTCTTCAGATTCTCATGTTTCATGGCATAATTTCTCAAAGTAGTCCTCTCATTACTCTTTCAATCTCTGCTAGTATTTGTAGTTGATCTCCCTCTTTTCATTTCTAATTTGGTTTATTAGGTTTCTCCTCTTGGTGAGTTTTGCAAGTGGTTTATCAATCTTGTTTATTTTTTCAAAGAAACCAACTTTTTGCTTGGTTGATAGTTTTTGGATTGGGTTTTTTTTTTTTGAATTTACACTTTCATTGATTTTTGCTCTAAGCTTTTATCTTTTGTGCATATCTATGTTTTGGCCCCTTTGGTTGATCAATTTCTAGTTTTAAAAGCTGCGTCATTAAGCTTTTTATATTAGGGCCCCTTCTTCCTTTCCTGATGTGCCATTTGCAAAGCTATAAATTTTGTCAGTAAGGCTTTTATATATATTCTGGAGAATGACCCCATACTTGCAAATATTTTTATGTTCTGTAGGTTGAGTTTTCACTATGGTAAATTTTTCCCTTTGTTATGTATGCACTTTTAGTTTGAATGCAATCTAAATTATTCCTTTTGCTTTGTTAACTCTGCTTATTTGTGTTATTCAAGAATCATTGTTGAATGTCATGAAGATTTTTCTGCTATGTATTTTTTAAATGTTTATAATTCCTTTTTCTTACATTATATCTTTAATACATTTGTATTGATTCCATCTCCCCAGTTTTCTATTAAGGCACCATAATTTACAATTCTGTTAATAATTGGGTTTTATACAAACATTCTTCCTAACCTGCACTGACTTCAACCTAGTGTCTTTTTTAAAAAAAATCTTTATTTCAGCACCATATTAACAATCATGTTTGAAGTTGTGCTTCAGTCCATAAAAAGAACAACCCCGCTGGTGTAACATTCCCCACCACCATTTCCCCCATCTCCTTCTTTCCCCACTTTTTGCCCGTATTCAAGACAGGCATTCTATTTCTCTCACTCACTACCATTGTTATGATATTTGTTAGTTGTTTTCTCTAACTGAAGCCACCACATATTGTGGTTCCTTATGGCTGCATAATATTCCATTCTGTATATTAACCAGTGTCTTAAGAATACCTGCATTTCCTCTTCCCTCTCCTAGGTATAGCTCATTTCGTGTGACCAACTCTCAAGCTTGTTGCCTTTGACCATTTTTTATTCCCTTAGTATGTTTCTTTATATCTTCTAGTCCTATAGTCCCAAACCACCAGCAATAAAGTGATCCTCCCCTTTAAATAAGATCCTAATTGTGATTGGATATATATATATATATATATATATATATATATATATATATATATATATATATATATATATATATATATATAAAACTAACTCTTCCTCTTCCACCTGCTCCGGGGATGACTGTGTGTGGAGAGTGGTTGGCAGTTAGAAAAGACAGTTGATGTAGTAAGTGGATTGCACTGTTTTTATCCCTAGCTGTGTCTTTTCTCTCTGATTTAAATAGACTTTTGGTTACCTTTGGCTGAATCCTTTTTATTTACAACCTATACCTGTTCCTTTTACCTGGCCCTCATTTTGACTTTCCCTGGTCCCAAAACCTTTCCCTCTTTCTCTCTTTCTTGGCCTAGGGGTTTGTCAGAGCCCTCGGCTTCTCTAATAAAAAAGACTAGGATATTTTTTAGAGTCTTGTCTGTGGATACCAGCAGCGTGGGCACATGGGCCTATCTCTGGCAACTTGGCTTGAACAATACCCCATATGTGAGCCAGGTCATTTTGTATCTGTCTCTGACTTCATTAAGCATGGTACACTCTTATTTCATGCACATAGTGGCAATTGAATTATTTCATCTTTCCAATAACTGAGTAATAATCTATTATAAATAAATATATGTACATACACTAAAATTTCTTTATCTAGTCATCTATTTTTGTACACTTAGGTTGTTTCAAGGTTTTGGCTATTGAGAACAGTGCTGCAATGAATACAATACCATACCTATCTTTTCAAAATAGTATTTTGGAGAAGTAAAGAGAAAAGAATCAAATGAAAATTTTAGACCTTATATATTAAATTGAAGATACATGATCATGAAATGAAAATAAAAAATAAAAATTTAAAAGAGGGCCCGGAGAGATAGCATACCTGGTGTTTGACTTGCAAACAGCCGATCCAGGACCAAAGGTGGTTGGTTCGAATCCCGGTGTCCCATATGGTCCCCCGTTCCTGCCAGGAGCTATTTCTGAGCAAACAGCTAGGAGTAACCCCTGAGCAATGCCGGGTGTGGCCCAAAAAACAAACAAAAAAAAAAAATTTAAAAGAAAAGAATCAGTAAACTTCAGAATAAAATGCCATTATTATTCCTCAATTTTTGTAGCTTATTTTTAAAAAAATATTTGCTACTTGCAGGTATTTAGTGGTAAGGATTTTTAATGTGTTTTGTTCTATTCTAATTAATCACATTTTAAAGTTTTTTATTGCATGTCCTAAGTATTTATTTTTGATAAAATTTTTAGTGGCACCTTATAATGTTTAAAAAACTACCCACAAAATATACTTTAAATATTTGACTCTTCATATTTATTTTACATAATGACACATTTTATTATTAGATTTAATATTAATTTAATTTAATTTAAATATTTAGTATTTGATTTTCTCAATTAGGGAAGACACATAGTTTGAAGGTTTGATTGATTACTCAGTATCAAAATAGTTTTCTGTGTGTGTTTTTGGGCCACACCCAACAATGCTCAGAAATTTCTTTTGGCAGGCTTGGGGGACATATGGGATGCTGGGGATCAAACCTAGGTTCAGCTTTGATCAATGAGTGCAAGGCAAATGCCCTACCGCTGTGCTAATATATATATATTATCCAATTTAATTCATTGATAAGAGGATATATTTTTGTGATATGAATTATAGCACAATTCTCAAAATCTTAAACACTTGTTCATAGCCATATACCTTTATCTAAAACACAAAAATAATGCATATATTTGCACACTCAAATTAATTCTGACCTCATTAAAATCTATATGGGAATGTCTTTAGGTAAATATTTGATGATATGCAGGTTTGTATTAAAGAATACATATGTCTATATATGAACATGTACAGAAAATGAGTGGTACATGGCAACACGTGAGTCAATATCTGACTACTCACATTAATGATGCAATTATATATAAACATGTAGAAATATATGCATATGTCTATATATGTACACGATATATTCATACAAAAACTGGTGCTTATACATAGGGCTGTCTATTGTCATATGCTGGTCTTTGTCTGATGATGTATGAGTTTAAGTAGAAGCTACCTGAACAATTATTTGTGTGTCATAATTAAAGATATACTTGTTATATAAATTATTATTTAGAAAATTTTGAGTGGGATCAAATATAACTTTATTCATATTTATGAGACTTTGGAATGATTGTTTGATGAGTGGTTTCTTAAAGCCATCATTTTCTAGGTAGATTTAAAGTGTCTCCTATATATCTTTATATAAGGTGGTGAAGATAAAATATATATTATCTGCATGCAAAGCAAGTGAACTTCCCCATGTATTATTTTTATAACCCTTGTTCATTATCGTTTTTTGAGGAATATTCAGATAGTTGTATTATTTTGTTTTAACTAAGTCAATCAGTTCGATAGAGTTGAGTTTTGATGAAGTTGAGGTTTATTTCTTTTTAGTAATTTGAGTGCTATTGTCCTACTTGTGTACTCCTATCACAATTTTCCTTTTAACCCTTTAATATTCACATCAATCCATTATCATGTGATTATAAATGGTGGAATGTGTTTATATGGTATGCTTCTCAGTTTCACAATATGGAGAATTCATATTTTAATTCATCGGCTTGTAATTTGGTAGAGAGGGGTGATTGACTACCTAATATTCCATTCACTTGACAGTTTTCTTAGTTGTCTTTTTTTGGGGGGGGAGGGAGTCTCACCCGGTGATGCCCAGGGGTTACTCCTGGCCATGTGCTCAGAAATCGCTCCTGGCTTGGGGGACCATATGGGATGTCAGGAGATTGAACCTCAGTCTATCCTAGGTTAGCGCCTAGAAAGGCAAATGCCCTACTACTTGCGTCACCACTCTGGCCCCAACTTGTCAGTTTCCATTAGTGATTTACAGCTGAGCTCACTGAAGTCGAGAGCAAAATTAAAAATATTTTAAGGTATATTTATTTGAAAATGCCAGATAATATGATGAATGTTTTGTTGTATTATTTCTGTAGGCAAGGTGATAGTGGTATTAAAAAAATCCCCCTCTTACTTACCTGAAAGACATTGCATGATCACAAAGATGGTTTCCCAAGGGTGAGGGCTACTTATTGCATTCGAGATGTGCTAACTCCTGAATTTTTTCCAAATGTGGAAAACTCTACTGTGTAATATATGGTAGTGGGGGACTGTGCTCACCTTCTCCCCTATGGAAAATAATCCTTCTCAAATCTATTTAGGAAACTTTTCTGTTTTGGGAAAACCCGGTGATGCTCAGGAGTTACTCCTGGCTATGCACTCAGAAATCGCTCCTGGCTAGGGGAACCTTATGAATGACAGGAATCAGGATCAAACCCAGGTCTGTCCTGGGTCAGCTGCGTGCAAGGCAAATGCCCTACCACTGTGCTATTCTCTGGCCCCAATTAGGCAACTTTTTCTGTCTGTTCATAAAATATTGATCTATCATATTATGATTAATCTAAAAATACAGAATCTAGATAATATGTATTAGCAAATATTAAAGCAATATGCATTTGGATATTGAAAATTAAAAGGGCAAATTATAAGAAGGAATAATAGAAAATTTATTAGCATTGTTATATAATCCCATGACTGCACAGTGCATAACGTGTAAAATGACTGCCAGTTACTGAATGCAACTTCACCAAAATAATAGAAAAATATTCTAAACTTTTAAGAGGGACCTACCATTGACACTCTAACTCAATGTTAATTTAGGTCATTGAAATGATCTAATCAGTCAGTTGCTTCTAGATAATAAGTTATGTAGTGTAAATAAATTCTGTGATGGTAATTTATTTTTTTCTGTGCTTTACTTACTATTAATATTATTCTTGGTTAGTGTTAATGATGATGAGTTTTTATTTGCCAATGAGAAGTGAATTCAGTTCATGGTAATAAAAAGTAATTGATAGCTGCAGGTAGAAAGGGTAAATCTATATTCAGAACATATGATAAAGACAAGTAGGTATCTCTTGCAAGTTGAGAATTTCAGTGAGGTAAACTGTTATGTCTATTTGGCTGACTAAGGAGTCTGTGATGACTTTTACTGATGGCATTTCGGATATTTGGACAATATCAATAGTGAGGATAAGACTTGTGAAAGTTAATATAATGATAATCAGCGTTTGTGAGATGTCAGTACACATTCATTCAAAAGAACTATGAGAAGAAAGTTAAAGGAGGAAAAACAATTCAAAGACATGATTTTAGTCAGATATTTTAGTCTCTCATCATACTTAACATGTTTATGTATTTTATGTACTACGTATGTCATGTTTTATATTAGAAACCAACATGATTGCATTGGTGTGCATCTATGAGATATACCCACATAATTCTCTTTCCAATGGTTTTTCTATCATTCTTCATTATTTCAACCCTATTTTCAATTAATGAACTCCATAGACTCTATTTCTGAGTCAGTACAGTAACTCAGTTACCCCTCAATTAACATGTAGTGGTAAACCAGATGTACTTCTGAAATTACTTTCCAAAAGAGGAATTTTTCATCAAGTTTTTTGAAGGCCACCTTCAATGATATTGTAGTTTAGCAAATCATGCTTTTTGGTTGCTGCTGCCATACCCCAGGCAAATAAAATTATAGGCATGCTGTAATTTTATATTCTTTACTGTTTTAATTCTAACTTTTCTGTCATTTACTTTATGAAATAAATGTTTAATCATTTGGAATTATATAATGCATTATTTAATGTGTGTGTGTGATAGCTGCTGGTGCTGCAGTTTTGCTCTTGGCAGTAGTCTAGAGACCATGTGCCACTGCATACAATGTTAGACTCTCTAGTCTTTGAGCTCCTTGCGTGTACCTTTTTATTATGTGATACATACAAATAAGATTTTGTCTGACTTTCACATCATTTTGATATTTTAAACCAGTAACATTTAGTTCAAATGTTTTACATTTTGTATTGTGTTTTATTATACTCATGCATTCTTTTAATGAATATTTTTGACTTTCAAACATATGGGGATTTTCTGCTTTCTTCGTAATTTTTTTCAAGTTTTTTCCTTCATTTTCAAAGACATGCTTTAGTATGTGAATCAGAGTTAGAACAGAAAAGATTCTGATGCTGTAAATCTGTCACTTGGCCTTTCAGTTTACAAACCAAGACTGATTCCTGATTACATATAGTGAATTAATCTCACATTTTTTACTGGGAGATTTGGACTTTATCCTCGATACTGTGTTTTGGTTGCTGTCTGGGCCCATGCATTTTGTCATTGATTCACCTCAGAACATAGGAAGTTTATAAATAAACAGTGGTTTGATATACATCGCTTCTGTTTGAAATATTTGTTTTTTTTTTACTAACTATGAAGCTAACTGCAAATATTTGAAAATACTAATAACTGCTAATCTGATAATTTACAATATTGAAGGGTAATTTGAGTTACTTCAGAAATATAGTTAGGATATCTAAGAGCTGTTGAATAGGAAAATATTAACTAGAAGAATTTAAAACTTAAGAAAAAATTCTACAAAAGGAACATGATTAGAAATTGTATCAGTTTTCTAGCATTTGAAGGAAAATCTTAAATTTTAGTCCTAAAAACTGTACATCCTTTAAACAAGAAGGTCTAGACCTTAATTTGTAGAATGTATTATTAACATATTTATTTCAAGAAAGACAGTATTTTTGGATGCATATAGAACAAATTGTAAAATTTCTCAAGTCAGATATTACCAGTTCTGTGAACTTACTCTATGCCAATTTATTTTGTAGTCATTGTCTTCACAGGGATCCAGTAGAGAACAAGAAACCTTTCTGTCACCATTAATTTCTCAGCTAGTAAGTTTTATAAGGCTTTAATAAATTATATGAATGGCTTGACTACTTCTCTAGGTAAGATTTAGGAAGGAGCCAAGATATAACCACATAATTGCAATCTCCATAAAATCATCTCAGGAAAAGCAATATTATTAAGGCCAAATATAGTGATTCTTTGAAGAATTTGCTAAAGTTGGGGCTGGAGCGGTGGCACAGTGATAGGGCATTTGCCTTGCATGTGGCTGAACTTAGATGGACTGTGGTTTGATCTTCAGCATCCTATATGGTCCCCTAAGAAAGAAGCGATTTCTGAGGGCATAGCTAGGAGTAACCGTTGAGTGTCACTGGGTATGGCCCCAAAACAAAAACAAAAAAAAAGTAGAATAATTTGCTAAATTTTTATTGTGAGTATACTTCTATAGAAGATAAACACAAAATAAGTTTTTTTAATAACAAGATGGATAACTCATTGTCCTGTTCACAATGTTATTGAAAGTCAATTTCTCCAGGAAATGTCCAAAGAGTAAATGGAACATTTGTCTCCTTATATTTCACTCAGTATCTTGAGATATAAAAAGCATTATTCTTCATTTATGTTGTAACAATAGTGTGCAATATGCTCATTGTTATGACTATTTTTGCCAGCCATTCTCTGAGCTCCCCCATGTACTTCTTTCCTTGCCTATACCCACTGCTGTTTCACCCAAAATGATTACAGGCTTGCTTCATGATAAAAAGTACCATTTTCTTCCCTGCATGCATAGGCCAACTCTCCATAGAACACTTTGTGGGAGATACTGAGGTCTTCCTGTTGATGATGATTGCCTATGATCTATTTGTGGCCATCTGCAAGCCACTGCACTATCTGACCATCATGAACAGGAGAGTTTGCATCTGCTCCTAGTGGTATCCTGGATTGGAGGGTTTCTATACTCCATAGTGTGTCTTTTCTTTGTGTATAATTTGCCTTTCTGTGGCCCCCATGTTATCATCCACTGTTACCAACCAATATCATCAAACCAATGTCATTGACCACTTCATCTGTGATATGTACCCATTACTGGAATTTACCTCAAAGACACCTACTATGTTGGACTGTTGTGGTGCCTACTGGTGGAGCCATCTTCATTGTCATCTTGACTTTTCTTCTAATATCCTATGACATCATTCTAAATGCCCTGAAAAGTCACAGTCTGGAAAGCAGGTACAAAGCCCTTTCCACTTGTGGTTCCCACAGCACTGTGGTAGTTTTTTTTGTTCCTTGTATTTTCATGTATGTTAGACTTGTTTCCATTTTGCCTATTCATAAACCTATAACTGTGGTGTTTACTATGGTAACTTTATTGTTATTTTATTTTATTTTTTTGGTTTTTGGGCCACACCCAGTGACACTCTGGGATTACTCCTGGCTATGCACTCAGAAATTATCCCTGGCTTGGGGGACCATCTGGGACTCCAGGCGATCAAGCCACAGTCCATCCTAGGTTAGTACATGTAAGGCACACGCCCTACTGCCTGTGCCACCACTCCAGACCCAGTAACTTCATTGTTAAATCCTTTACTATATACCTTGAAAAATTCAGAGTTAAATAAGATTGTGTCCTTCACATAGGTAATGTTTGCTTATTATAACCCAAATAACATGTAATACAGTATGTATTTGAGTATAATAATGCCCAGAATTTTTTTTACCAAAAAAAGGAAATCAAAGTTTGGGTGCGTGTTATAAAGAGGGCTGGGGTGGGGTGGCAGTGGCGGCTGGTTCAATGAGGGAGCAGGCGAATTGTGAGTTTGTGCTGTGCCTTTTCCTGGCTGCAGCCATGCACTGTAAGCGAGGGCAAAGAAAAAGAAACCTCAAGAAACCTGGCCTATATCTTGTGACATCCTGGGTTAAAATATCATGGGAAGACATACCAAAAGAAATGACCATCAAGAGTTTTGTGAAGACAGGCATCAGCAATAAAATGGACAGCAGAGAAGACGACCTGCTGTAGAATTCAGACTCAGAAGAAAGCGAAGAAACTGGAGAAAAAGATGTTCCTGCCACCTGGGACACTGATGAAAAATTAACTCGAGAAGAATGGGAACAATTCTTTAGTGTATCTGATGATGAATCTGACTTGGAAGCATTTTAAATAAATATTGTTACCGGTCATTTATACCAGTTTATGTTGTCAATAAATGATTTTTATCATGGCCACAAGTGTTCAACAATGGCTTTTTGTCAATTACAATGCTTGGTGTGAAACAAAATATTATACCGATTTTTAATTGAAAATTAGGGGTGCGTGTTATACATGGGTGCTCAATATACTTGAATAAATATGGTAAATCCTGAGGTCTGTAGATTAGTCATTTTAAATGAAGTTTTTTTTTAGAAATATTTACCTATAGTTAAAAAATCAAATCATTTTTAATCAAGTTAAAAAATCAAAACATTTTCTTTTTACAGGAAGTCGAGAGGATGAGCAAAAGTAACAGACATTTGTCACATTATGAGTAAAAAAAATCACAGTTCACTATTTAGCATTATTATTTTTAGATCACATAATTATTTTTATTTTTAAAAGCTTTATTATTTTAGATCACATAATTATTTTTATTTTTAAAAGCACAAAAATAGCTTTATTGACTATTAATAGCTGGTTAATAAAGAATTTTGATTAGAATGTAGAAAATATTCTAGGGCCAATATGGTAATTTTTAAAATGAATGTTCATTAATCTATCCACCATACTGATTTTCCTTAGTTTCATTATTCATTTGCCTTTAAATTTACTTCCAGCTCTTTTGTTGGTATCTATACTTTGGATTGTAATTTTTGTGTATAAAAGCATATTTTTTTAAATTATAAACTTTGTCAGTGTGTAGTTTACTAGCTGACTTGGTTTTATGATTAAGAGACTAGAAGATAGAAATATATATTAATACAAATTTGTAAACAGATTTTGATAGTTTTTCTTGCTAGTTATTATATTATTTTTCCACTCTCCAAAGTGCACATAGAAAGCCTTATTTTGATTTTATGATATAAATTCAGGGGTAAAAAGAACTAATACTTGTAGAAGCCATATAAAGAATATTGCGTATGATTTTAAGAGTATAATTTAGTATTATAATAGAAGTTTTAAAGTTTCAATATTTTATATGTATTATATTTTGGTTATGTCCAGTAACATAGGCAAACAACTATTAAGAAAATAGCTTCCTATCCAGAATATTGTCAAATATAGAGCCACAAACTATATTTTCATCTTTGATATTGATTGCCTTTTCCTAATTGTTCTGCCAATGATTATTTTTGATAATTTCTGTTAAAATAATTTAATTATGGGGCCAGCATGATTGCACAACTGCAGGGCATTTGCCTTGAACGCAGCTGACCCAGGTTAGAGCCCCTGACTTGGTGTCCCATATGGTCCCCCAAGCCAGGAGTGATTTCTGAGTGCATAGCTGGGAGTAATCTTTGAGTGTCACTGGTTGTGGCCCCAACCCCTCCAAAAACTTTAATTACATATTCATGTATCATAATTTTTACTTACCTTTATTATATATAATATATATGACATATATAATATAATCTGTTATATTATATATACTTTTTCCACTTATGACTTTTGTTATTTGGGGGGGTTTACTTTGAGTCACATCTTGCAGTTTGGAGGCACTACACCTGGCTCTACACTTTCACTTTTGATGAGGCTCTAGGGACCATATGTGGTGCCAGATATAGAGCCTGGGTTTGGAACATGAAGGGAAAATGTCTAGTACCATTTTGGCTCACTCTTTGCTTTTCTAAGATTTGATTATGATGCTCAATGGTTCTTTTGTTCCTTTTTTTACAGGCTATATTTTACTTTATATATGAGTGGGATACATCTCCTATATATTCAGTAGTTATTTGGGTTATTCCAGTTTTTGTTTTGCCCATAGTGTTTCAGAAGATCCCCAGAAACTCTTTTGTTAGAAGTAGAATTTTCACATACTGAGTTTGTCTATTATCAAGATTATTTTGAGTTCCTTTGGAATTCTCTGTACTAATATCTTCCTTATATATATATATATTATATACTGCTATACATATTGGTTTCATTTTTGAGCCAATAATTAGAAATATATTCAAATTTTTCAATTCTTAAGTGTACAGTTAGAAATTCCATATCGAATTAACCTGTACTGACAAATATGGGATGTCTTTGCCACCCTTCTTATGAAGAGTGAAAAGAGATTTATTTAGAATTATCAATTGACAGTGCCATTTTTAGTTAAAGAAAAAAAGTTGTTTCTAAGTTATGGTGACTTAGGAGAAGCACCAGATAAATTAATACCTGATATCTTTCCTTTTTACTCTCTGAGCTTATGCATTATTTTTCCCCTTGGTGAAATTGTATCAACATTGCAATTTTTCTTTACTTATTTGCTTTTTAGACCCCCCCCCTTTTTAAAAAAATTTTTGGGCCACACCCAGTGGCTTTCAGGGTTTACTCCTGACTCTTTGTTCAGAAATCACTCTTGGCTCTGGGGACCTTTCGAGATGCCAGGAATCGAACTCGTGTCTGTCCTGGTCAGCTGAATGCAAGGCAAATGCCCTACCATTATGCTACCACTCCAGATCTTTGGGGCCCATTTCTAAGGGTACTAAGCAAGGTGAAAATTTTTGCATTTGATTGATAGAAACAAATATAGTACATTGAAAATATTCTAATATTGGGCTGGAGGGATGGCACAGCACACAGCTTTTGCCTTGCATACTGTTGACCCAGTAGGAACGGTGGTTTGATCCTCTGGCATCCCATATGGTTCCTCAAGCCAGGAGCGATTTTTGAGTGCATAGCCAAGATTCACTCCTGAGTGTTACCGAGTGTGGCCCAAAAACCAAAAAAAAAAAAAAATTCCAATCTTGCTTTTCAAGTGATAAATTAACATTTAGACAGGAAGTAAAACTTTTTCCCAGCATAGAACCCACATAACTCCCATTTTTTATTGTCATCTATTTTTACAACCAGGCATATTCTTACTTTAAATTATTTATGGAAATCTGAAATAGTAGTGTACATTAGATAAAATTGCAGGAAGGTATAAACACACGAAAGAAAAAAAGATTTCATAAAACAAACCACTTGCTTTAATCTAAGCTCCTATTCTTTGATATCTGCCTTGCTCATGACTAGCAGTCTAATGTAAAACTTAATACCAGATATCTGGCTATAATGTAACCCTGATATCAAAAATAATTTTGCAACCGGTACTTTATGGTCTATGTCAGGGGTCTCAAACTCGCGGTCCACGGGCCATTTGTGGCCCTCAGTACAATATTTTGTGGCCCGTGGCTGGCCTTCAAATATTGCAATATTCACGATTATTCGCTAACCTAATAGTCGCAATAAAAATGGCATTAGTAAGAAAAAAAATCGCATTAAACTTTCGCATACCCCGAGCAGTTGCGTTCTGGGTATGCAAATGTTTAATGCGATTTTTTTGCGATTTTTTTTCTTACTAATGCAATTTTTTATTGCGAATATTCGGTAAGCGAAATCCCTTATGCGGCCCTGCCTCACCCCGACTTTGCCTCCTGCGGCCCCAGGTAAATTGAGTTTGAGACCCCTGGTCTATGTGAAGGTTTCCACACATTGCTGAGAATTGCCTAACAGTTGCCAGAAAGTGGTAAGGACAAAGCCCTATAAATTCCTTCAGCTGTTGCCTGTCCCTGAATCTTTGAATCATTCTTTCAAATCTGAATGATAATATGTCTAGAATAGAGCATTCTTAATTTGTTCATTTTGTTGCTGTACCCCTTCATTTTGTTCTAACTCATAGGGACTCATTTAATAATTTTACTGTCAATCTTATGAGCTTTCTTTTGATATGTAAGTCCTTTTTTGGTCTTGTTGCTTTCAATATATTCTGTTTTTGGATATTTTTCATTATGATTTCAACGTTTCTTGCAATTCATGCTATATTTTTCTTGGACTCTGAACCTCTGGAATCTCAGTGCCTATATTCACTAACTCTGGGAAATTCTTATCTTTGATTTCTTCATTGAAATTGCCTTCCCCTCTAGTGATTCTTACATTATTCCTCTTAAACTCACTTTATTGTTCTCTCAAAATAAGTGCTGATTATTTTTCAGGCTTTTTCTGTCTTCTGTAGTTTTCCAGAGGTTTCCTGCATCTTGTCTTGGAACAATGGGACCCTTTCCTCCATAGCTTTTATTCTACTGACCAAGCCTTCTATTGAGTTTTTCTTTTAATATTTTCTACCATATTCTTTATTTTTGTCACTATCAATTGTAATTTTATCATTTTATATCTCAAACTTTCTTTTGCTTTGCTGATTACAAATGCCATTGATTGTTCTAGATCATTAATCATTCTCAATATGGTATTACAAAAATCATTCTCATTTTTTGCTATGATGTGATTTCTTTTGAGTTAAATTAAACTTTCTTATTTTTGTTATGTTGTGATTTATTTTGAGTTAAATTAAGCTTTATTATGCTGATTATTAATAACTGTCACTTAATAAAAATCATAATTACCATTATGTCTGAAATAACATTTTTCATTATTTTAGTACTATATTGAGTTTAATAATTTCTAATATAGTTAAATATGAATGTTTGTTTATATAAACATATTTTTGCTATTAAAAGGTCAGAGCTACAGTACAGACTGTAATGTTCTTGCATGCATGTAGCCAAACCAGGTTCAATTCCCTGCATCAATCATGGTCCTGTAGATACTGACAAGAATGGTCTTTGAACAAAGAGCCAGTAGTAAATAAACCCTGTTCACCACTGAGTATAGCATACAAAATAAACAACAAGAAAAATGAAACTTTCTTTAATTTCTCCAATTAATTTCTTTTCTTTTGTCCCCCAATTCACAATGCAGACCAGGCAAAGAACCTGGGTTGAGGTGTATATGGGGTGCATTTACTGTACCTCCTCTTTCTATACAATCAGTGTAAAGAACACAGCCTGTGGTAAGAATTGGGAGGCCTTATCTTTTCTCTTTTTTTTTGATTTTTTTAATATATATATATATATATAATCCTTCACCAGTGCAATATTCCCATGACCAATATCCCAAGTGTCCTTCCTCCCCACCCCACACTGGCCTGTACTCTAGACTGGCTTTCTACTTCCCTCACTCAGTCACATTTTGTTATGATAGTTCTCAGTGTAATTATTTCTGTGACTGCACTAAACGATCCCTGTGGTGAGCTTCATGTCAGAAGCTGGACCCTTCATTCCTCCTCTATTTTGTCTCTGAGAATCATTACACAAATGTTTTTCATTTTTCTCAAAACCCATAGATGAGTGAGACCATTCTGTGTTTATCACTCTACCTCTGACTTATTTCACTCAGCATGATTCTATATATATCCATGTATAGGAAAATTTCATGACTTAATCTCTTCTGATGGCTGCATAATATTCCATTGTGTATATGTACCATAGTTTCTTTAACCATTCATCTATTGAGGGGCATATAGGCTGTTTTCAGAGTCTGACTATTGTAAACAATAGCTTCAATGTATATAGGTGTGATAAAAGTATTTTTGTATTGTATTTTTGTGTTCCTAGAATATATCCCTAGGAGTGGTATAGCTGGATTGTATGGGAGCTCAACTTCCAGCTTTTGGAGAAATCTCCGTATAGCTTTCCACAAAGGTTGGACTACACGGCATTCCCACCAGCAGTTAAGAGTTTTTCTTTTTACATCCCTGTCAGTACTGCTTGTTATCATTCTTTCTGATGTGTGCCAATCTCTGTGGTGTGAGGTGGTACTTCATGGTTGTTTTGATTTGCATCTCCTTGATGATTAGTGATGTGGAGCATTTTTTCATGTGCCTTTTAGCCATTTGTATTTCTTTTTTGTCAAAGGGTCTGTTCATTTCTTCTCCCCATTTTTTGATTGGGTTAGATGTTTTTTTCTTGTAAAGTTCTGTCAGTGCCTTGTATATTTTGGATATTAACCGTTGTTTGATGGGTATTGGTGAATAGTTTCTCCCACTCCGTGGGTGGCTCTTGTATTCTGGGTACTATTTTCTTTGAGGTGCAGAAGCTTCTCAGCTTAATATAGTCCCATCTATTTATTTCTGCTTTCACTTGTTTGGAGAGTACAATTTCCTCTTTAAAGATACCTTTAGTCTCAATGTCATGGAGTATTTGACCTACATGTTGTTTTATATACTTTATGGTTGCAGGTCTGATATATAGGTCTCTAATCCATTTGAATTTTACCTTTGTACATGATGTTAACTAAAGGTCTAAGTTTGCTTTTATACAGTGGCTAGCCAGTTGTGCCAACACCACTTATTGAAAAGGCCTTCCCTGGGGCCGGGTAGGTGGCGCTGGAGGTAAGGTGTCTGCCTTGCAAGCGCTAGCCAAGGAAGGACCACGGTTCGATCCCCCGGCGTCCCATATGGTCCCCCCAAGCCAGGGGCGATTTCTGAGCACATAGCCAGGAGTAACCCCTGAGCGTTAAATGGGTGTGGCCCAAAAAACCAAAAAAAAAAAAAAAAAAAAAAAAAAGAAAAGGCCTTCCCTGTTCTGTTTAGGATTTCTTGCATATTTATCAAAAATTAGGTGACAGTATATCTGGGGAACATTCTCTGAGTACTCAAGCCTGTTCCACTGATCTGAGGGTCTGTCTTTATTCCAATACCATGCTGTTTTTGATAACTTTTGCTCTGTAATACAGTTTAAAGTTGGGGTAAGTAATACCTCTCATATTCCTTTTCCCAAGTATTGGGAAACCATTCATTTCTTAATGGTTAGGGCAGAGAAGCTTAAAAGTATAATGGACACTGGCTGGAGAGATATTACAAAGGTTAAGGTACTTGCTTTTCCTGTGACCATTCCTCAAACAGTGTCTAGGCCATTCTCTACACAGCAGTGGAAGCAATATCAAAGTAATAGTTAGAAATAGCCATTTAGCACCACTGAGTATAGTTCCCCAAACTAAAAGTAAGTAAATAAATAGATAGATACATACATTTTTAAAATATTGAGAGAGAATCATCTGGAGGTCCTAATTCTCTAGAGCAAGTTTCCTTTGTGAATTTAGTTTTGAACAAGCAGCTGTGGAGGGAAATATTTTAATAACTCAGTTATTGTTCTTTGTTTATTAAGTGTCTAGGTGCTTTTTTTTTATCTTGAGAGATTACTCCCTGGATACAGACATTAAATAAGAGGCATTACTAGACATTGAACAATTGAAACTGTCATGTGAAAGCTTTAAAGAATACACAAAGACCATTTCTTTGATTATGTATGCAATTCTCTGTATAACTAAAATTGTTCCTAAAGTTCTTTTCAATTTAATTGATGATTTATAAATAATGTTAAATTTGATGCTTTAAAATTTGTTTGATTCTTAATGCATATTATTAATTATAGGTTTAAAATTTGACAAATCATGTGTCATATCTACTATATATTCTTGAAGTCATTTCTAGATAAATGTATAACCTCAAATCCAAAATGATTTTGAAATTCAAAGTTTTGCCTTGTGCATAAGATTTAAGAAAAATATGAGCATGTCACAAAGCATTTCTAGGTATGGCTACTACCTATACTCTGATGTTTTCTCTAGTCATATCTAGGTAGATTTTAGCAAACCTAAATTTTTATTTTTAAAAAGTCAAACTATACCGTACTCTTTCAGGATAAATGTAGAGTTTCAGACACCTGATTTTGGACAAGAGACCAAGGAAGATAGAAAAAGAAAAGGCAAGGCAACATATTTACCCAAACTTTTCACCCAATGATGGTGAGTACTGGGCAAAATATACTCACTTGTAATATCTTTGTGTATTTCTTTAGAAGCACTGTATTAGTTCAGCTTAAAGATTATATGTAAAAAGCTTCAGAAAGAAGAGTACATACATTTTCTCTATTTAAAAAGATATTGTTGAATAAAGGGCTGGAGCAATAGCATGGAGGTAAGGCATTTGCCTTGCATGCAAAAGGATGGTGGTTTGAATCCCGACATCCCATATGTTCCCCCCAGCCTGCCAGGAGCGATTTCTGAGCATAGAGTGCTGCCGGGTGTGACCCAAAAAACAGTACAAACAAAATATATTGTTGAATAAGTAAAATGGTGATTTTCTCCAGTATTTATTTAGTATTGTCTGATTGGTTACTGAAATAGAGAAAATTAATATTATAGCACAACAGTTATTATATCTTTGCTATATTAATATGCTTCAAAAATAAAGATTAATATTCATTTTTATAAATAATTAACTACATAATGTATCTTTAAGGATTTTGATTCTTCATAGATATTTTTATTTTAATAAATAATCCTTTCACATTTTTTTGTGAAATTAATTATTGCTTGTAAATTTCCAAAAAAAATTTCATCATATGAAATGGAAGTTCTACACAAACTTTAATAACTGTCCAGTTTCTCTTCACTGCTACTCATGCAGGCAGTATTAGAATATTTTCACTCTATGAAAATGATTATTATAGATAACTTATAAAAAGATTATTAATGAGTGATTTTTTATTTTGCACTTTGCATATCTTCAAGATTCATCAATATTTTAACAATTATTAGAATTTTCTTACCTTTTTACACACAAATTAATAGACTATTTTTACAAAAGAAAATCAAAACATTTTTCTTTTACTCAAACCACTTGAAATTTAGAAGGATAAAAGGATTTAGTTTTATGTTAGATCAGCCTGGACTTTTGTATTTTATGTAATATAATTTTTTTTTTTTTTTGGTTTTTGGGCCTAACCCAGCAGTACTCAGGGGTTACTTCTGGCTATCTGCTCAGAAATAGCTCCTGGCAGGCATGGGGGATCATATGGGATGCTGAGATTTGAACCAACCACCTTAGGTCCTGGGTTGTCTGCTTTCAAGGCAAACGCTGCTGTGCTATCTCTCTGGCCCCTGTAATATAAATTTTATAATGAATAAAAATATTTTTCAATTTGGCACATCATATTCTACCAAATATTAAAGATAGTGACTATATATTTTGTGAGTTATATAAATATTAGATAATTTTTTGAACCTTAAATTTTTTTGAGTGAAATGATACATCACATTAAGAACCTTTTATTGGGGCCAGAGAAATAGCACAGTGGTAAGGCATTTGTGTTGCATGCAGCTGATCTAGGATTGATGGTGGTTTGAATCCTGGCATCGATAGGTCTTGCTTGACTCCCAGGAGCGATTTCTGAGCTCAAAGCCAGGAGTAACCCCTGAGTGTCACTGGGTGTGACCCAAAAAACAAACAAATAAAAGAAAACCTTTTAAAATATATTGTAATATATTAAACTTCTTATAAAAGTTAAAATGTGTCAATTTTAGTTTTAAAGATGATTTCATAGAAAAGACTAAAGCATTCAGAAGTTAAGGGGATTTTTATATACTCATGTAAGCAGTAAATAACTGAAAGCTTCCATAATGTAGATTATAATCTATCCCTCGGGGCTTGAGCCTTTTAATTATGAGGAAAATGAATAGGCTTTAGTAAATCCATGAAAAACTAATTGTAGAATTATGACACCAATTTTAATATAGGGAAACAAATAGAAAATACTATCGTAAATATATTTGGTACTTATTAATAAGAATAATTTGGGAATACTTAATAGAATTTTCATGTACTCTTTAAAATTATCCCATATATTCAGTGTTATTGAAAGTCTTACATAGGTCAAGTAGCTTAATTTGTCCAAAGTGATATAGGTATATATTCTCACCTCTTCCCCCTATGTCCTCTACCACACCAAGTCAAGTTTTAAGACTGAACTTCTTAAAAAAAAAACACACAGAAATACTCCATGTAAGCAACTCTGCAACTCTTAAAAATATAAAATTACTTTATGAAAGTCTATGCAAAATTACAAAAATAAAATAGTGTGTGAATAAGCAACACACTCCTGTGAAACAATAAATTCATGAATATTTTTCCTCTGTTCTCATACTCTATTCAGCCACAATCATCATTTATTTATAATTTAATTTTATTTTTTGTGTCACAAAAAGTGCTCAGAATTTACTCCTAGCTTTATGCTCAAGGATCACTCCTACAGGGCTCAAGGGGAATTTAAAGGATGTCAGGTATCAAACTTGAGTCAGTGGCTTGCAAGGCAAAATGCCCTACACACTACTATCTTGCTGGCTGACTCAACCTCAGTTATCTTTTAGAGGCTTCAATTTTGTTTAATATTAAGTAATTGATTTGGAAATTTCAATAAATCCTTAACATTTAATTTGTGTTTATTTCTCTCTTATTTCCAGAAATTTTTCCCAAGCACTGCACAGGGGCCATCAGGGTCTCTTGCAGAAGTTTTGGTCAACAAGTGCCTGAGAATGAGCTTCTTAGGCCCTAGATAATGGGAATAATTTGACCATCCTGGCAATACTCAGAGGCATTCAGTGCTACACCCCACATAGGGGACTATATTGAACTAGAGATTGAACTAGGATAAGCAATTATTTCTCCAGATGTCTCAATTATTTATTTTAATAGAGCTGATTTAGGCTTTATTTAAAACCTCAACATTTTTACAGATCATTTCCTTAGTTACAATAATTTAACAAAAGCTGCGATTTTAGTTTTAATCATTTAATAAAAACAAGTTAATGATTTCGCTATAGAAATAGAGAAGAAGCATATAGGAATTAAATATGGTCATATATTTCAAAAGGTCTAGAATGTAACACCATTTCAGAGTATAATTTCTAATATATTGTTCATTGAACATCTTCCCCAGGAGTTTACCTTTTACATGCCATGTAAGTTTTTGTCTCATGTTGTAGAATTGGTACAATGTAGATGTATTTCATTGTCATTCTAGGGTGGTTTCCACAGGTTTCTGTGTTTTAGCAGATCTTAGTGATTTATTCTCATTAACTTTCATAAGCACTTTTATAAGTGCTTAATAGAAAAATATTAATTTTATTAAATATAATTGGTTATGCTAAGTCTATACTTGTGTCAGTTTTCAGCCTCCTGCTTGAAAAGCATGAGTTCAGCCCTTTGGGTATCTCTGACACCATGAAATGATTTCTAAGAATCATATGTATTAGAAAGTCAGAGGATATGGAAAAAAACAAAATAAATTAAATATTAATTTAATTAAATTAAAACAAATATTAAATATTATAAATATGGTCCTCGTGAAAGATATTCTAGGGAAAAAACATCATTTTATTGTTTAATAAAGTATCTCACAGACAGTATCTGTGAGAGTCTCACAAATGTAGTTTCGTACATCTTTTTCACAGATACATCTTCCTCCCACATAGAATCCTGAAATCTCAACTGAAATCTCATCATTGCAAAAGTAGCAAGCTTATAAAAATGTTTTGAGTCACTAAAGGAGATATTCCTAACCTCATTTTCTAAATAATTATTCCACGGGTGAATACTTATTATTCCACTTGTGAAGAAATGTTGTTGAATTAGATATAACTTTATTTTGAGATATACATTAAAGTCATCTTGATTTCATCCTTGGTCCTTGTCTTTGCAGCGTCTGCGTCTGACATCAGAGATAAACACTTTCAGAAGAACACATGGGAAATAAGCACAATGTGACTGAGTTTATACTACTGGGCCTCACACAGAACCCAGAGGGGCAAAAAGTTCTCTTTGTCATATTTTTACTCATCTACATTGTGACAATCGTAGGCAATCTTCTGATAGTGGTGACCATCAAGGTCACTCAGTCACTGGGCTCACCCATGTACTTCTTTCTCGCTTATTTATCATTTATAGACACTGTGTATTCTACTGTCGTTGCTCCCAAAATGATTGTAGACTTACTCTATGAGAAAAAGACCATTTCTTTCCATGCTTGTATGACTCAAGTGTTCATAGATCACTTTTTTGCTGGTGCAGAAGTCATTCTTCTGGTGGTGATGGCCTATGACCGATATGTAGCCATCTGTAAACCTCTTCATTACTTGATAATCATGAATAGGCGGGTATGTATTCTCATGTTGCTGGTGGCCTGGACTGGAGGATTTCTTCACTCAGTGGTTCAATTTCTTCTTATTTATCAGCTTCCTTTCTGTGGTCCCAATGTCATTGATAATTTTGTGTGCGATATGTATCCCTTATTGAAACTTGCTTGCACCAACACCTATTTCCTCGGTCTTTCTCTGATAGCAAATGGGGGAGCCATTTGCAGTGTTATCTTCTTCATTCTCCTGGTTTCCTATGGAGTTATATTGCATTCCTTAAAGTCTCATGGTTTGGAGGGGAAGCGTAAAGCCTTTTATACCTGTGCATCACATATTACTGTGGTCATTTTGTTCTTTGTTCCCTGTATCTTCCTTTATGCAAGGCCCAATTCCACCTTTCCTATTGATAAATTTATGACTGTGTTTTTAACTTTCATAACTCCCATGTTGAACCCTATAATCTACACCCTGAGAAATGCAGAAATGAAAAGTGCAATGAGAAAACTGTGGAGTAAAAATGTGACTTCTGTTGGAAGAGAGCTTTAGCCAGAAGTTAATATTAGTTAATATTAGTCAGCAGTTAATATTTCACAGAATCAATGCCTAGCTTTACTTTTATATTTAGAGAATTGTTTAGTATCTATATAAATTAATCTTTATCTCTGTAGAGTATACATAAAGAATTACCTAGGCTCAATACCTTTCATGTATCCTACTACGTTAAGGTTCCCAGAGAAATGTTAATTCAGTTTCTTATTGTTAAAGAAGAAATCCTGCTACATAAAAATTGTGACCTAAGAGAACTAGTTTACTTTTAGTCTAAGAGTAAAATTTTTAAAATTAAAATATAACAGTAAAAAATAATGTCCTGGACAAATTAATGATTATAGTACAATTTCATGTCTGAGAATTTCTAATAAATGAAATTTGCTGTGTACAATGATATGCTGTGATTGTAGCAACTGTTTTTGTTTGTCTGTTTTGTTTGCTTTTCGGACCACACCTGGTGATGCTCAGGGGTTACTTCTGGCTATGCACTCAGAAATCGCTTCTGGCTCGGCGGATCATATGGGACGCTGGGGATCGAACCAAGCTCTGTCCTGGATCAGCCCAATGCAAGGCAATCATCCTTGTGCTATTGCTCCACCCCCTATAGCAAGTATATGATTTTGGACATCATGAACAAGTTTTTTGTAACTCCATTTGATAAATCTAGATAAATTGGCCACCATAATATTTGAAGTAATATTTGGAGAAAGGCTTCAGCTTGAAGTACACAGGGACTACTCTTGACTCTACTCAGAGTCATTTCTAATAGTGTCGAGTACTCTAGGACTTATACAGTACTCAGTATTGAACAGGGATTGGCCATATGCAGAGCAAAAGTTTATCTCCTGAGATGACTCCTTGGTCTGAAAGTAAATGTTTAAGATTTATAGATTGTAGATATCTGAAGTTTTTCTACTTTAAATAAACTGGCTACACATTTTATAGTATTAAACATTATGGGAACATGTTTTGTTTTAAATTATAAACGTCTCTTTTTTGACTTTCTGCAAAATAAAATTTTCTTAAGAATCAAATTAATGATATTTCCTGTTTACAACAGTTTTTAGCAGTTTTGAAAATAAGTTACGTTAGGAGCCACAGTGGGTAGGGCTTTTGACTTGTAGTTGCTGACCCGGGTTCAATCTCCAACATTCCATATGTTCCCCTGAACCTGCAAGGAATAATTTCTGAGTGTAGAACGATGAGTAATTCCTGAGTGCAAGAAGGTGTTGATCCCAAATAAAACAAAATAAAATAAAGCAAAATAGAACAAAAAAATGAGTACTGTTTTATAAAGATTAATATTTAGATTCTGACATTATCCATTTCCTTGTTGGAAAGTCAGTCAGCAACAAAACTACTGAAACATAAAATTAACTCTTTTTGCATTTACCTTTTCTTAATTCAAAATTGAATTCATTTAGCATACTTAAAAATATTTGCTTCTTCTACTTCTTAGCATATTGAGCAAATGCCACTTATGAAGTTTAAGTTATTCTTTACTGAAAAAAAACAAAATATTATTATAATTAAAATACTGTAGCAAATTTAAGTGGAATCAAGGGTATTTTGTCACCTAAGTTGAGCTTTGTCACATCTCTAATGAATTTATGTAGTTTACAACAAAATAGGCTGTAGTGGGTTATGGAAACTTAACATTTATATATCAATCATCTATAATTTTTTTAGAATTGTATGAGAAAATACTATAGGATAGTGTGATACAACATTCTGTTTTCCATAGGATATATCTGGCTATGACTTATCAAGGTTACATATTCTAAGTTGGAGTTCACTTGGATAGTAATATGGCTTTCTACAGTAATTATATATGTAAAATAATATTTTCTTTTATCATTGTTTCACAAGGGAGATTATTTACTGTTCTATTTCAGGAAAATCCTACCAGGTTGAAATTTATAAGTCTAAAGTCCTATTTTGTTTGTTTGTCTGGTTTTGATTATTTGTTTGTTTCTTTGTTTTGCTGGTTTTTGTCACCACACAGGGCGACGCTCAGGGGTTACTCCTGGTTCTGCACTTAAAAAACACTCCTGGCATGCTCGGGGAACATATGGGATGCTGGGAATTAAACCTGGGTCTATCCCAGGTCATCTGCATGCAAAGCAAAACCCCTAACATTCTGCTATCACTCTGGCTCCTGATTTTGACTTTTGAGTCATACCTGGTAGTTCTCAGAGGTTGTGCCTGGGGGAACAGCAATGATGCTGGAGATCATAGTAAGGTCAGCCATATGTAGAGCAAACACCTTATTCACTGTATTATCTCTGCAGCTCCCAAATATTTAATCTTTAATGATACCATGTGTGTATGCAATTTAATTTCTCATTTCTTCACATGATAAACAATAATATTCTCTTATTCTCTAATGTATTAATGTTAAATGCTCAGAAAATTTTTTTTCTTTAAAAGTACAGTTTTTAATGATTGAATTTTAGTCATGCAAAAAAACTTTTTTAACATAATTTTTATTTTAATTGTAGTGGCTTACATATCGTTCACAGTAATATTCCAGGTAAATATTTACATTGAATCAGGGGAATTCCCACCACCGAATAGTCCTCCCACAACTGCTCCCATTCTACCTCCCATATCCTCCACTCTTCTCCCCAGGGGCTGCTAGAATGCGTGGTCCCCTCTGTGTCTAGTTAATTACTTAGTGGGCTTATACCTGTTTGGTCTTGGTGCCTCCATTATTTCCCCCTCTAGTTGGGAGGCGGGGCTAGAAAGATCAAGTTATGTGGATTTGTTTGAGGAAGAAAAAGGTAATACAATGGGGTAATAATCGACTACACCGACTATGAGCGGAGTCATTCTAGAGGCTCTCGTCCTTGGTTTGAGAGAAGATGGGGGAAAAGAAGAAGGTGAAATGCCACAGCAGTTCAAAAAGAGGAGTCAAATAAGATATTCAGTGAGCACTGCAGCCATAAAAATATGCACCACATAGTTGCCATGGTCTTGAGATAGGAAATATGACAAGGTGAAGGAGGAAGAAGAGAAAAGAAGAAAGAAAAAGTAAATATATAATTAAAAAATGGACAACTACTTCAATATTTACCCCAAAACAAAGAATTCGATCAAAACTAGATAAAATAAAAAAATAAAAATAAAATAATAATAATAATAAATGATTATTTAGTGTTTTTTGTCTCTCCCCCGTCACTGCATAGGCACAGTAAATGTTGGGGTCATCCGAAATGTAAATCCCCTTGGCCTTAAGAGATACAGGGTTTCCCTACCCTTGGAATATATTGTCATGGGATTATCCATAGACTCCTTTCACGTTCCCCTTGGTGTTTTTGTGCCGTATGGAAGACTTCTACTCCGATTTGGATGGTAAAGACAGACCTCTAGATCTAGGGGTCTCAGTCTGTGCAAGGTCAAGGAGTGGAACTTATGATGATGACTTTCTTTGTGGATTTAGAAGTTCTGTTTCTTCAATGTCATTTTAATCTATCTTCTGTGGTTAGTGGTCTTGGCCCTTGCACTGAGGCTCGGATGTAGTCTGGATATCGTCTTTCCTTCTGATTCTGGAAGACCCGTTCAGTTGCAATTGCCTCCGTCAGGACTCCGGCATTGGAGGTCATGTTCGTTATGTAGGACGTAGACCAGACCCTAGACTAGGGTTTTCTTGTTGGTCCCAGAATACATACTTCCCGGTCATGGTTCTATCAGCCAGTCATCTGTAGATCACATTCTTGGCTTTTGCACAGCCCATAGTGTGGTAAGTCTTCCACTTTGGTTTATCATTAGTTGGTAAGGTAGGATAACCTGTTCTATGTCCATTTGTTCCCAATTTCCTCGTTGTCAGGATCTCATATTAGAACTGGCACATGTTGGAGATCGAGTAGTATTCAGGATGTCCCAGGTGGGCTTTGGTTCCTGTGGCTGTTGTGAAGAACTGTGTCAATTCTATGTCTGGGGTTCAGGATTGAAGTCTGGATGGTGGGTGTATAATCTTCTGGCGTCTAAGATGAGAAATTTTTTTTTTATTTAAAAAGGTTTCATTTAAATTTTATTTAAAATTTTGGTTTATATGTACATTATTGTTCAGAAAATATTAATAGTAGTGAAATACATGAGTATTACATGTAATTATAAGTTTAATTTTAGTGTTTCTAAGAGTTAAGAATAGAATTACTAAAAATATGCTAATTTTACTTAAAACATTTTCAAGGACATCAAACTATTTTCCAGAGGCTGAAATTAAACAGCCACAAAATCAAAGTATCCCTTTATATTTTTTTACAAGACAATGGCCAGATCTTTTGATGTTTTGTATATAGGCTATTTTCTTTGGTCTGAATTGATGTCTCAATGTTTTGATTTGCATTTCTATGACAATAAGCAATATTGACAAAATTATCAACAAATGAGACTATATGAAAGTTTCCACATTTAAAAATATCTCTAAATCTCAGAGACAGCCTATTTCATAAAATTAAACGATATACTAATAATAAAATCCATAAAGTATTCACAGAATTCAACAACACAAAAGCAAGTAATCCGTTAAGAAATAAAATGATGAATTAGGACTGCTCCAAAGAAGATAAATAGATCAACAGACACATAAAAAAATCAGCATTAGCTATAGTAATTTCACCCTTCTTATCTTGTTCCTAATTTTTGTTCATGAGTGGAATCCCTAGTGTCTCATATTAAATTATCATGTAATCTTCAAATAGTGATATTTAAATTTAAAGCATCATCTTGAGGTTAGGATAGTGTTTGTGCTGCCTCTTACTTCCATTCCCTTTCCTATCCTATTATCTCAAAGTCTCCTTCCACACAAATAGATGTCTGAATTTTTCCTGATTATATGGTGATGGGCCAACAAATCACAGTTGAATTTAGGGTGTGAAATGAAGACTCGTCTTACACCTTCATGATGCTGACATGTTTTAATTCTCTTAATATTGTGACACTTTCTTGTATAGATTTTTATTCTATTAAAGGATAAAATAAAACTCAATGAAGTTAAGTAACAGTTTTAAGTCTGGTTTCACCTCCTTTTTCTAATATAGGTTTTGTTAAAATAAAAAAAACATATAACTAATCATTAACTACTAGCAAAGACTGTTGGGTCATGCTTGGGCATCACCATTATAAGGACTATTCAGTAGGTTTGTCTGATGAATTTTATTCCTCATGCTGAGAACTCATTTTATCCCAAGAAATGTTTGACCACAAGGCCCACTATAGAGGATGTTTTGCCCCTGTGTGGATCACTTGCAATTATTTCTGAGATTCATGTCATGATACTGACATTATATTTCCTTCATATTATTTGGCCTTAAAATTAACTGTCCCTTCTGCTGAAATTCAAAGGCAAAATATAACCTTGAGTAAAATCATAAACATAATCATAAAATCAAAAACACTATATTTTTTCTCTTTTTCAAAATCTCCTTGAAGCCTGGATTTCTGGTATGCAATCTGGTATGGGTTATTAACTTTTTCCAGAATAATGGAACTACATCTTAGTAATGGATTTAGCCTCTTCACTTGACATCTAAAATAATAGAGCCTATCCCTGTGAGGATAGTATTCTTATATTTTTCTACTTCTCCATTAATCCCTTGTTTGCATCTGAAGTTATTTTGCAAAGAGCTGCCTTGAGTGTGTAGACCTGCTCCTTTGTAACTCAAATTCTTACTGCTCACACCCATTGCTTAATGTATTGTTTACGTGTTAAACTCTACTTTGTAATTGCAAACATTCTTCTCAATACCTATAACTGAATTTTACCGCTTATAAAACTCCTAACTTAGAGATTAAATTGTCACACCCAGACGATTGCCAGAAAGTATTGTCTTCATACAATTCATTTGTGTGTCTCATTGCTTCAACATTATTCCATTGACCAGTATTAATGGCCTGAGAAAGTCCACCACCTCAAATAAAAACCTAATCTTCAGAGAATGAAATTAGCAAAATCAGGTTTATTGTCCAGCTAGTTTGTGCCCTAGAATCTGACATAAAGACTGAAACTGGAAGCCCTAGGAAGGTCTTTTATAGGTTTAAGGGAACTGTAGGAGGAGGCTCAATGTGAAAGTTGGGCTTGTAGAATGCACCAATTCTTAGTCCATGTTTAAGCACAATGTCCAATCATGGTGAGCTTATTCTTTTTCAAATAAGGTGGGAACCTTAGGAGAAGTGAGGAGAAGTACATTCTTTAGCCCAAATATGTCAAGTTCCTCTTAGGAGAGGTGTTGGCTGATGGTTACCAGGGCAGCAAGCCTTTGACATCTCAAGATGAATCCATTCTGTTGCCCAAATGTTTCAAGTTCCTCTAAGGAGGGGAGTTGGCTAATGGTTACCAGGGCAACAGGCCATTGATATCTTAAGGTGAAATTCCAGATCAAGGAAGATTAAGAAGGTGGGGTGGAGAAAGGCTTCAGAGGCATCTATCACCTATCTGAGTTATTATAACATCTATTTCTTAAAGTTTCCCTAACACTGGTTCAAGTTCAACCACTTTCCCTGATATAGGGGTATTTCCCCACTAGAGCTGGGTATTGCAAGCCTCTCTCAGCAAAACACTTCCAATATAGTGCTTTATATAATTTTATTATTATGTGCAGAGGAGAAAGGGACTTTTTTATTTTCTCTAAACCTTTATTTCTCTGGTACCTTGCAGTATCTTGATTCCTCCTATAGGGGAGGAAAGCCATCCAGTGGGCCCAAATTCTAAGGATGTGCTGTCCTCATGAGTAAAATAAAAGTGAGGAATAGTCCATAAAAGTGGACTTAACACATAAAGCTCAAATTGTTGTATTTTATTTATTTATTTATTTATTTATTTTGTTTGTTTGTTTTTTGGCCTCACCCTATGACCCTCAAGGGTTACAACCTGCTATGTACTCAGAAATGTTCCTGGCTCAGAGGAACATATGGGACACTCCGGGATTGAACCAACATCTGTCCCTAGATTGGCCACATGCAAGGCAAATGTCCCTAATGCTGTGCTATCATTCCAGCCCCAAATTGTTGTATTTTAAAGAAAGACACATAAGCAAGAATATATTTGAAGGAAAATAAACATTTCAATAATTGAAATGGGGAGACATTCTGAAATGTGGGTTGCAAATAGAGTTGCTTTCTATCCACGGGACTTTTATCAATGTTATCTATGGTACTAATAATGAGTACTAATATTGTTTCATGCTCACTCAAGTTTAGAAATTTTATTTTATTTTTTTATTATTTTTGGCCACACCCATTTGACACTCAGGGGTTAATCTTGGCTATGCACTCAGAAATTGCCCCTGGCTTGGGCAGACCACATGGGATGAGGGGGTGGGGGGCGAGGGTGGGTGGACCAAATCTTCTTAGGTTCGTCTTAGGCATTCACTTGCAAGGCAGACACTTTACTTCTAGTGCCACCTTTCCGATTCCAAGTTTAGAATTTTTTGCTGCATTTTTTATAATAACCATTGGTGTTTATTACATGCCAGAAAGTACTATGATACAGCCCCACATCATTGAACAAGGCAGACAAGAGTTGTGGATTTGTGTGTATGTAACTTGAACTCTAGTGAGAAAGTGTTGATAACAAAGACATGAACACATAATTCTCATAATATAAGTATTAAAATATTTAGTGAAAAAGAAAACACTGCTGGATTTGTGGGACATTTAAGGAATAATTAGGGGCAGGAGATATGTACAGGATGTAAGTTGCTTGCCTGGCACATGGAAGACCCAGGTTTAATCTTCAGTATCCCATATTAACCATAGAGTTCACTAGGAATGACACTTGAGCATAAAATCAGAAGTAGACTCTGAGCATTTATAGATGTCACCCCAAAATTTTCCCTCCCAAATAAGAACAGCTAAAATTTTAGGTAAGCCTCTATTCATATAAGTTTTCATAACATTTTCAGAACTACTTTAATAAGAAATGGAATTATTTATTTACTATTTTAGGGTTTTGAGTCACACACACTTGGCACTGCTCTGGGGTTACTTCTGGCTAATCACTCCTGTCAGGTTTCAGAAGGACAATATGTGATGTTGAGGATTGGTCAGCTGGATGCAAGGCAAACACCCTACCTGTGTACAATTACTTCAACCCCAGAGAATTAGATAATAATTTTGCATTAATTTGAAGGATGAAAATACTTAAAGAAACTTCTTATTTTTGCAGAGATATTAAATTAAATTCGGTCTTAAATTTATTTTAAGAATGTGCAACACCTTTATTTTGTAAAAAGCTGCTTTTGTGGCAGGGGAAAGAGCTCAATTAGTAGAAGATTAGCATGCGCAAAATCTAAATTTAACTTCCAACACTATGATGCCTCTAACCTTACAATGCCTCTGAAACAATGCTGTGGTTTATGAGTATCATAGAGCTTTTTATTAGATAAAACAGAATATAATTTAAACATTAAAACATGATTTTTTTTTTACCAAATACTTTTAGTTACTTCTCCTCAGCAAATGAAATTACTATCATAGCTTAAGGTTTTCAATGTTTGATATGACGATAATTATATTCACAATTAAGTGTGTAAAATTTAAAATATAAGTGCTCAGTATTAATCATTTTTGAGCATATTGGACATACTATCCCTACAGTCCAAGTAATGTTACAGCTTATCTAAGAGTGAATTTTTAGTGCCTGATCCACTTCTTTGAAGAATGTCATGCGCATCTTTAGAGGGATCGCATTAAATCTGTACAATGCTTTGGGGAGTATTGCCATTTTAATGATGTTAATCCTGCCAATCCATGAGCAGGGTATGTGCTTCCATTTCCATGTGTCCTCTCTTATTTCTTGGAGGAGAGTTTTATAGTTTTCTTTGTATAGGTCCTTCACATTTTTAGTCAAGTTGATTCCAAGATATTTGAGTTTGTGTGGCACTATTGTGAATGGGGTTGTTTACTTAATGGCCATTTCTTCCTTATTACTATTGGTGTATAGAAAGGTCAATTCATTTGGAACAATAAACACCCTAGAATAGCTAAAGCAATCACTGGGAAAAAGAATATGGGAGGAATTACTTTCCCCAACTTTAAACTGTACTACAAAGCAATAGTTATCAAAACAGCATGGTATTGGAATAAAGACAAGCCCTCAGATCAGTGGAATAGGCTTGAATACTCAGAGAATGTTCCCCAGACATACAATCACCTAATTTTTGATAAGGGAGCAAGAAATCCTAAATGGAGCAAAGAAAGCCTCTTCAACAACTGGTGTTGGCACAACTGGCTAGCCACTTGCAAAAAATTGAACTTAGACCCCCAGCTAACATCATGTACGAAGGTAAAATCCAAATGGATTAAAGACCTCGATATCAGACCCGAAACCATAAGACATATAGAACAACATGTAGGTAAAACACTCCAGGATATTGAGACTAAAGGCATCTTCAAGGAGGAAACTACACTCTCCAAGCAAGTGAAAGCAGAAATTAACAGATGGGAATATATTAAACTGAGAAGCTTCTGCACCTCAAAAGAAATAGCACCCAGGATACAAGAGCCCCCCACTGAGTGGGAGAAACTATTCACCCAATACCCATCAGATAAGGGGCTAATCTTCAAATTATACAAGGCACTGACAGAAATTTACAAGGAAAAAACATCTAATCCCATCAAAAAATGGGGAGAAGAAATGGGCAGACACTTTGACAAAGAAGAAACACATATGGCCAAAAGACACATGAAAAAGTGCTCCATATCACTAATCATCAGGGAGATGCAAATCAAAACAACTATGAGGTACCACCCCACACCCCAGAAATTGCACACATCACAAAGAATGAGAACAAGCAGTGTTGGTGGGGATGTGGAGAGAAAGGAACTCTTATCCACTGCTGGTGGAAATGCCATCTAGTTCAACCTTTATGGAAAGCAATATTGAGATTCCTCCAAAAACTGGAAATCGATCTCCCATACGACCCAGCTATACCACTCCTAGGAATATACCCTAGGAACACAAAAATACAATACAAAAATCCCTTCGTTACACCTATATTCATTGCAGCACTATTTACCATAGCAAGACTCTGGAAACAGACAAGATACCCTTCAACAGATGAATGGCTCAAGAAACTGTGGTACATATACACAATGGAATATTATGTAGCTGTCAGGAGATGAAGTCATGAAATTTTCCTTTACATGGATGTACATGGAATCTATTATGCTGAGTAAAATAAGTCAGAGAGAGAGAGAAAGACGCAGAATTGTCTCACTCATCTATCGGTTTTAAGAAAAATGAAAGACATTCTCAGTAATAAATTTTCAGACACAAAAGAGAAAAGCGCTGGAAGTTACAGCTCACCTCATGAAGCTCACCACAAACAGGGATGAGTTTAGTTAGAGAAATAACTACATTTTGAACTATCCTAATAATGAGAATGAATGAGGGAAATAGAAAGCCTGTCTAGAGTACAGGCTGGGGTTGGGTGGGGAGGAGGAAGATTTGGGACATTGGTGATGGGAATGTTGCAATGGTGATGGGTGGTGTTCTTTACATGACTGAAACCGAAATACAATCATGTATGTAATAAAGTTGGTTAAATAAAAAAAAAGAGTGAATATTTAAATAATTATAATGATAAATCCCTGAGAGGATATATGGGAAATTCTCAGAGGAAAGAGTTGATATATTTTAGACTCCCAAGTGTTTTTTGGATCTATTTCTTATATCTCCTTGAGTCAAGATAAGTAACAGCCTCCTTAAAGCCTTTCTTGATAGAGGGGGTTCAAGAAGGGTCATGTGAACAATGTTGGTAAGTTTTTACATAAACTAATGGCTAGAGGTCATATAGATTTGAGTTATGTCTTCACATTTGCTCCTCACTAATTTTATGTTCTCATATAAAATTATCATCTCTCTCTGTCTATATGTTCCTGTTAGTAAAACAGAAGGAGAGTTATGGGGGAACCAGCTTACTTCTGAGATTTGTGAAAGGCGTGTAATGCATACCATCCGCCAGAAGATTTCAGTGTTTCAACTCTATTGTGTAATGGTTCTTTATTTCAAACTCATTTAGGTAGAACTCTGTGTGTTGCAACAGTCCCGGAAATCAAAATCTCTGTTCGATACAGCAACTCCGCCTGATAAAAATTTGTCTGATCACTGTCTTTTCTTGATTGTTCTTAATACTTGTCTCATTCTTTCTCACCATCAGTGTGTGTTGTCTGTGCAGATTCATGAATTACCTGTTTTATTTACTTTCTCTATACCATCTACTGATCTTGTATTCTGTGTTATCTTCTTGCCATTGATGGAACTATCAGCTTCTTGTTTTGCTTTACCTCATGCCATCTACCCATATGCTTGCTATTGAATGATTTAAGTTTATCCTTGCACTTAACTCTTTTTTGCTATTTGTAAATTTATACCTTATTTGAGGTTTCAAATGACCAAAATATCATCTTTCTTAACTTCCCTAACCTTCTCTATTCTTCCATAATATTTTCATTTTTAAGAGTGGGTTTCTCAAATTCTTTTAGAAATCTGAAGCAGAAGTTTTCACTTAGGGCATGCATCCTTAATCCCCTAAAAAAGGGGAGACAATAAAGGTGTTAGTTTCTGAACTGTTGGACCAAAGAACAAAGTTCAGAAAGACTATTTTTTTTAACATGATATAAAGGGAATTATTTGGATTGTGGGGAGACAAACTAGGTTAGGAGAGAAGGAAGTTATTCCAAGAACACTAGTAAAACAGTAAAACATTTTTTAGTAAATCAGTAAAACATGGAGGATACATCATCACCAAAAAGAGGTCCATCATATATACATGAGAATAATCAGATGGAAAGTGCGAGATGAGGTGAAATGTTTAAATTGAAAGAGAAAGTCTCCAGCTCATGTATTTAAACAGATTTTGAAGAGTACATTAGATCTTCCCAACATTGGGACTTCTTTTGTGATCAGCATTGCAGTCTGGGTTCTTGATTTCTATTTATAAAAAATTATCTAGGTCAGAGTTTTTAGTCTCCTGGTGTGGGAACCAATCTACCTCTTCACCTTCGTTTGATATATACAGATTGGTTTCCCCCCAAATTTGATAAATCTAGGGGTAGAAAGTAAAATAAAAAATTACCTCATTCGAAGAGTTTGTAATTCTGGTGACTAATAGCCCATCTCCGTAAGCTTGAACTAACACCAAGTCTTCAGGGATAAAGTTTCCAGGAGGATAGTTAGGGGTAAGGAAGTAGTTGGTGACCAAACTCCTTAGAGACATGCTGGAAAGAACCTAAGGAGAGAGTAAGAAAAATGCCTTGCTATAAGAGCTATGTAATATAACTGTGTTGTTTCCAATACAGGGTTTTGAAAGGACTAAGATCCAAGCCAGTAGAAGGGGCATCATGCATGTGAGGCAAAGGTAAAGGAGAAGCTAATGCTAATTTTAAGAAGTTCCCTGATTTATCTTTCTGATTTGTGTCTTTAACATCAAATTTATGCTCTACATTTTTTTGATGTTGGAGGTCTCCTGAGTTGCCTTTTTGGCTTCCTAATGCCCTTTATTTTCCAGAGACACCTTGATTTGTCTCATTAATGACCTTTACAAAAACATAATTGAAAACACTCAGAGGTAGATGTAAAGTTTTCAGTAGTGTCAGTATCTTGGGTTTTCTTTGGTGGTAAAAAAGCTTTTTTAGTCAAAATGATAACATGGGCATTTAATATCAAGAAAGCATACTTGGAGTTTGTGAAGATATTGATCAACATGCTCTTATTTAGTTCCAGGGATCTGGTTAGGGATCTAATAGGGCTAGTGTAGATGATGAATGTCCCCTTAAAACTTTATAATTGGCTTCTTCATCTTTTTTTTGAGGAATATTTTATATCTTCTTTTATTTCCTCTGTAATTCAATTGTTATTTTAGAAGTATTGTGCTTTGTTTCAAAGTATTGGGTGTTGGGGATCAAGCCCAGATTAACTGTATGCCCTACTTGGTTGTACTCTCTCTCTGGCCTCATCATTATAGGCAATGTTATAGGAATATGCTGCCATACCAGTAAGATCATGTTCATTTCAGGTTGCTTTAGGGGTTTTGAAAAGGGGTGGGAGAGAGTTGTTATGCAGCTGCCTATGTCATGGGATTTCCAGTGAGTGTTGCTAAAAGGGCATGGCTGGAAATGTGTTACATTAAAACTTCTAGACTTTAAATAATTCCATCAATAACGACAGAGATAAAAATTTTAAGGTACACAAGTTTATATTTATGATATTCTGATTTTAAAATACATTTTACCTTTAATCCATTATAATAAAGACCATTCTATTTTAGCAAGGAAATAAATTTATTAAAATTCCGTATGCTTTTATTCTGTGTAATATTTCATAATGATTGTTCTATGTTATTAGAATTAGTTTTTATTTAATCAATTTATAACAATGTCATAAAACATATTTTAAATTCAAAATAAAATAAATATATTGTTAAAAATCATTTCTTGGGGGTCCTAGGTAGATTAAGGCATGTAGGGCACTTGTTTTGCACGCACCCAATCTGAATTCAATCTCTAGCAACACATCTTTGGCAACCCATAAGGACCCTAACCCCTGCTAGGAGTATTTCCTGAGTGAAGAGCTAGGAGTAAGATCTCAGAGGATGCCAGATGTTCCCCTCAAACAAAACCAAAACAAAATAAATAATTTCTACTAACTTCTTAATTTTGCTCCTCACACTTTGATATGTCTTCTAACTAATTAAAAGAAAATAATAGTCATGAAGAAATAATGCAATTGGTTACACCTTCATGTGTATGTACGTGTATATGTATATGGAAGAGGTGATCTGTTGAAATATAACTTTATCCTCTGTCTAATCAGCAAAGCTAAATTGATCCTAGCTATAGAACAAGGTGTGAAGTAGCCATTTTAAGGAAGCAAGTATCTATTTATTAGAAGTATTTGAGTTCTCCTAATCATCTTATGATCTCCTTGACACTTGGGGGTCGGATGGGGATCTACCTGGACCAATTCTAAAGAAGTTTAGGGTCTTAGTTCCTGCTGAGTGCTCACACAAACTTAGAGCTCACAAAGCATAAATAAAGAGAGCAAGAACTTGTCTACTGTAGTGTATCAAAGAAGCACCAGAGGCTCCCTGGTTATTTGACTGCTTTGGGAAGTCTGTTTGCTGCTTTGAAGGGATGTAGTTCCCTTGCTAGAAGCCAGGTGGGGAATAGTTGATGCCAGGACTATGTGTCTGTCAGGAGTCAGCTAGTTTACCTCTCAGCTCCCAGTTTGATATTTCTAAATTTCTAGCTAATGGTGGGTAGAGCTCTTATCTAGGGTTTATCCTGATAGATTATTAATAGGAGTGTAGAATCCAGATAGCTTACTTCAGTGTTAATCATGTAATTACTATAAATGTTAATTATATAATGATAATTATGATGTTAATCTCATACCAGAATTGACTAAAATAAAGACAATGTTATTTAGACAATTTTCAGTAATTTAATGCAAAATAAATGATTATAAAATGTAATATAAATGAAGTTCATCAAATGACAAACACATCTAATTATTTTGTCTGTTTTGGTACTATTGTAATGTATGTATGTAATACAATTGTAATGGGCAACTATGCATAGGGCTTATTCCTGGCTCTGCATTTAGAAATCACTCCTGGTAGGTTTGGGAGACAAGTGTGGTGTTGGGGACCAAATTCAAGGTGGCAGTGTTTGAAAAAAAAGCTCCCTACTCACTGAACTATTTATTGTTTTGGCCCCTAAGGTTAATATATAAAAGTCATGCTCATCATGAATGGCATGTTGATTAAAAGTAAAGCATGATATAATAAAAATATAACATTCAATTAACTAGCAATTTGAATACACAATTATTAATAACTATTGTTACTATTTTACTCAGCTCAGTTGTATCAAATACAAAAATTTATGAGTTGTAAGATATTTTTCTCTTAACATGGTTTTACAATCTCTATGTAGACCTATGGAATGAGTTGAAAATTAAAGATGAACACTATGAAAGTTCTTTGATCTTTTTGTAAAGTTCTGTGAAATAATTGGATTGTTGGGAAAATGTCCTAATGAAGAGGAAATACTCCTGAGATCTAATTATTTGTAATAAAAAAATTCATGAATTTACCTACAAATAAGTCAGTAGAACTTACAAAGCTTAAGATAAAGGCATTATCCAAAGATACTCAAATCAAAAGACTACTATTGTAGGTGAGATAATTTTTTTTTTAATCTTACAGCTTCTTTGTTGGTGACCAAACAGTCTAAATGCTCTGGCCAAGGAACAGTTTTAGATAAGATCATAGGTAAGATTATTTTTCCCTACAATATAATTGTTAATATCAAAGGGTCTACTACAAATAATATTATCAAGCTGCACTCCCCCAAACTTGAAGTTTAAATCTTTTATGCATCATGTTAAGAACCAAGAGAAAGAGAATGTATTACAATACTGTCAAATTAAAAGTAAAGGTAAAGTGACTTTGAGATTCTTTTTGATGATTGATATAAGCTTAAGTTGAAATCATAACATATGTCCACATTAGACATATTTTATGAAAATATTTCAAGATTAATTTTCCTATGATGTATAGTTTTGAAAAATCTCTTTTTTACAGTTGGTATTCAAGGCTTACTCCTGACTGTACACAGGGGCATGTTCTTGCAGTACTCAGTGAACCAGAAGCAATAAGATCCATCCAATCATGATTAATCTTAGGAAGTCACTCATATTGGACCCTGGAGGTTCTTGAAAATAACTCAAAATATACACATCATTCAAAATAATGCACCAGATTTAACAGAGTATTTTAATATTGGGCATCACACATAGTTTCTAATTTTCATAGATCTTAAAATTATGGTAAATTTTTTTCCTAGTGACTTTTCAATGTTCAAGCATATATTACTGGGGCCAGAGAGAAAGTTCAACAGGGTGTCTGTTTTAAATGTAAGAGGATAAAGTTTAATCCTTAGGTTCTAAATCTCCTCAGACCATAGAACTAAAGTAGTTCTCAAACACCACCCATTGTGTCCTCCCCCCCCAAAAAATTACTATAGCACCTATACCTAGAAAGTATTGTGGGGTCAAGAAAAGACAATATATAAATCTTTTTATTTTTCTTATTTTTAATTCTTGTGTGTTACACTGTTTTTTTACTATGCTAAGGAAGGTCTCTTGAGAATAAGGAAATGCATTTCATCCTGCTTCACTTTGGTTTCACATGTATACAAGATTTTCATCTTCGGTAATTGATAAAGATCTTAGGGGGCTAGAGAGATAGTACAATAAGATAAGGCACTTGTTTGCAAGTGGCTGACCCAGGTTTAAATCCCCTCATCAAACTGATCCCTGGAGTCCTATAAGGAGTTATCACTGAGCACAGAGCCAAGAGCAAGTCATTGCCAGATGTGGCTACTAAATAAACAAAACAAAACAAACAAAAGGATCTTTACCTGTTTGTGTTTGAAAGGAAAATATATATATTTTTTGCAGAGTACATTTCATTTTATTTGCATTTTCTTTGCTATGTCTCTCATTATGTTAGTAATGCAATGTCCTGTTACTAGAAATGATACAAATTCACTATTATGAAAGGATTGGAAGCTGAATGAGTGAGGATGCTTATAAAATCAACATAAAGATATATAGTTATTTATCTAATGAATGGAGGAGATGCTGTCTTGGTGCATGAAATGGCAGGGGAGAAATTCTCAAAGGTCTCTGATAGAGACATATTTTATAAATGTATACAAATAAAGCACACATTAAATAGCTTACATAGTGAGCATACAGTAAATAAGTGTTGTATGAATTTTAAAAAAGTAATAAAGTAATATTTACTTCCAACATGCATTTATTTTCTTTTTTTTTTTTTTTTTTGGTTTTTGGGCCACACCCATTTGACGCTCAGGGGTTACTCCTGGCTATGCGCTCAGAAATCGCCCCTGGCTTGGGGGGACCATATGGGACGCCGGGGGATCGAACCGCGGTCCTTCCTTGGCTAGCGCTTGCAAGGCAGACACCTTACCTCCAGCGCCACCTACCCGGCCCCTACAACATGCATTTATTTTCTATTTATATAAGCATATATAGTAATTTGCAAATATTTAATATATTTTTGTTATCTATAACTATATTTTAAAAAAACTTTACCTTCTTATTTTGATAGCTCTCTATGGAAAAAGATCAATACAAGAGTTCTTTCCTTTTTTTTTTTGGTTTGTGGGCCACACTTTGTGATGCTCAGGGGTTACTCCTGACTATGAGCTCAGAAATTGCTCCTGGCTTGGGGAACCATATGGGATGCTTAAGATCGAACTAGGTCAGTCCTGAATCAGCCGAGTGCAAGGCAAATACCCTGCCACTGCACTAGCACTCCGGTCCCTCATTTTTAAATTTTTTGTTGATGTTATAAATTCACTGGAAGTCACTATGTTATATTACATAAAAACCATAATTTCAAAGCATGTAATTATCAACCACCCAACACTATAATTATATGTCAATATAATTGATAGTTCAATATTCAGTTATTCTTTTTTAGAGGTAACTTTACTTTGGAAAAATGAACTAGATAAAGTAGTGAATTAGAATTCATTCTCTAAAATTATTTTGTTTCTCATAACGTCAAAGGCAATGTATAAGGGAGAGTTCAAAAACACTTAAATTTGGGGCCGGGCGGTGGCGCTGGAGGTAAGGTGCCTGCCTTACCTGCGCTAGCCTAGGAGATGGACCACGGTTCGATCCCCCGGCGTCCCATATGGTCCCCCAAGCCAGGAGCGACTTCTGAGCGCATAGCCAGGAGTAACCCCTGAGCGTTACCGGGTGTGGCCCAAAAACCAAAAAAAAAAAAAAAAAAAAAACACTTAAATTTTAAGTTTGTGAGAGAGAAATTCTTTGTATATTTAGCCATGATATGTAGGATGGGGGGGGGGGATTTACCAAGTGTTCTCATCACTTAATAGGTTCCATATTCTCAGACTTGATGCTGGTTATTGTATTGATCACAGTGAGGAATCACAGTAATGTTGGGCTGTTTATAAGCCATATTTGGCTAGTAGGAAGCCACAAATATGAACACAAAACAAAATGGCTTCTAAAGGACAATTTAGGTTGTTATCTCTGTCAGTAATGACCCCTGAGACTAATACCAGGAACAAACTCTCTGCATAGTGCAAATGAAAACGAAAGATGTGGTCCCCATACCAAAATTAAATATTGTTTTTGTTAGATTATTTTTCTTGAATATTGACTAATATATATATATATATATATATATATATTTTGTGCATGTTTAATGTTGGTGATGCTTATCTCCTGTGTTTATTAGGTATATAAATTGCACTCTTGACTACATTTTTCACTACAATACATTTCACATGGTAACTTATCCTCACAGTAAGTTAAAGAAGGTCTATAATTTATCAGTATTTGAATAAAAATTATATTTATTTTTATATTTTCAGTGAATGGCATAAGTACAACATGCATGAGGTGATGGAAGATATCCTGAAAAAAGTAAGAAAAAATCGGAATTGAAATAATTACTGGCTATCAACAATATACTTTAAAATGAGTATTCTATTTCAATACTGTAAAATTTAGACTCATAGCTAGTCATAATTGCAAGGCATCATTATTTCTCACAAGGTACAGTAAATTTTTTATTTGGGCCCTAAGAAGTATTATATCCTAAATGGGGAACCCCATGCCTCTCAACAATGTGACTGAGTTTATTCTCTTAGGACTAACACAGAATCCATACTTGCAGAAAATACTCTTCTTCGTGTTTCTGTTCATTTTCCTATTTACCGTGCTGGCCAATGTGTTCATTGTCATCACCATCTCCCTCAGTCCTGCACTTTCTGCTCCCATGTACTTTTTTCTTACTTTCTTGTCCTTTGTGGATGCTTTCTACACCTGTGTCACAACCCCCAAAATGATCATTGACCTGATATTTCAGAGAAGAAGCATCTCCTTGGGTAGCTGTTTGACTCAGCTCTTTGTGGAACACTTCTTGGGAGGCTCAGAGATCATTCTGCTCATTGTCATGGCCTATGACCGCTATGTGGCCATCTGCAAGCCCCTGCATTACACCACTATCATGCGACCAGGACTCTGTCGTTTACTGGTGGTGGTGGCCTGGATTGGGGGGATTCTACATGCCACTGTGCAGATTCTTTTCATGATCAACCTGCCTTTCTGTGGTCCCAATATCATTGACCACTTCATGTGTGATCTCTTCCCACTGCTGAAACTTGCCTGCCGTGACACGTATATGCTGGGCATGGTGGTGGCAGCTAACAGTGGAGCTATGTGCTTGCTTATTTTCACCATGCTTCTTATTTCCTACATTGTCATTTTGAATTCCTTGAAGTCCCATGGCTCTGAAGGAAGACGAAAAGCCCTCTCCACATGTATCTCCCATTTCACTGTAGTTGTACTCTTTTTTGTGCCTTGCATCTTCACTTACATGCGACCTGTGGCCACCTACCCTGTGGACAAGTTGGTAACTGTATTCTTTGCCATCCTTACTCCTATGTTCAATCCTATCATTTACACAGTGAGAAACACTGAAGTGAAAAATGCCATGAAAAATTTATTTAAAAGAAGAGTAAACTAGGCTGTTCATAGTGGCATGGGAGTGATGATATATGTAAATGAAGCACTCTATGTAGCTAACTGTAAAGGAAAATGAACACATTTTGCTAATTTCTGATCATAAAGGCTCAGTAAAGAACAATTATTCAGACCATATTAATGTTTAGGCCCTCTGCTACATGAATTCTAAGATTTTTAATATATTTTTACCAAGTCTTTTATGTTCATAGATACCTGGAGAAAAAGTAAGAACCACTACAAATCTTTAGTTTGGTTATTCTAAAATGATTTTAAAATATTCCATTCTCTTTGCTTCTTAGTCAACTATATAAATATATGTGTGTTTATATGATATTTTGATAAACAGGGCAACATCATGGGATCATAATTTAAGAACATGTTTAATCTCTGATACTGCATATAAGAAGATTAATAGTCTTAGGTGGATACATGTGGAAGCGGACAGTGGGAAGTGAAAGATTAGCTGATTACCACTTCCACTTTGACAGTATACATTTTCAGGAGCTAATGAAGGGAGATACTGTCAAAATTATAGAAAATTGCAACATCACTGAAGTACTTTAAAATTGTTCTTTCTTTAGTTCTCTACTTTTAAAATATCTTTATCTTGGTTTTCTTTTCTTTTTCTTTTTTTTTTTCGTCCACACCCGTTTGACGCTCAGGGGTTACTCCTGGCTAAGCGCTCAGAAATTGCCCCTGCCTTGAGGGGACCATATGGGACGTGGGGGGATCGAACCGCGATCTTTCCTTGGCTAGTGCTTGCAAGGCAGACACCTCACCTCGAGTGCCATCTCGCCGGCCTTGGTTTTCTTTAAATACATGTTATATGCTTTTAATTTTTCTAATCAAGAATTGAGGAACAATTTGAAAGAAATAAATTTCAGTTATGCCCTCTCAAGAAAAATACATAAAATAATATTTTCAAGCAATCACCTGTAGGTTTTATGTATCATGTTATATTATATTGTTTACTTTATACATATGAAAACACCTTCTCTGGTACTACTTATCATATATGCATAAGTTATAAATGGTTTATTGTGTATACTATCAATTCTGTTCATGTAAATCATTTCCCTGAAGAGAAAATGCTTGATAGAAAATAAAGCATTTGTATTTAATGAATAAATTTTTATTATATTACATTATATAATACACAAATAAAAAGATAATAATATAATAGTACTCTATATAACATCACATATAATTTAATACATAATACAATTCACAGAAAATAGCAGGTCATTCAGTGTATTGCTACATAGCCCATTATCTTTTAAAAATTTTTTTGAAGATTGTTGCATTTTGTTATTTATTGTGTGAGTGTGTATTTGGAGTCACATCAAGTTGTACTCAGAAATTTCTTCTTGCTCTGAGTTTCGGGATCACATGGTGGTTGGTAGATTAAATGCAATCAAAGAAGGCATTAATTCAGTTGAACTATAAGCAAGGCAGGTACCTTATCTGCAGTTCTATCTTGCTCTAATTTTTCCTTTTCCTTTAATTTTTTAAAATTTTATTTTAAGTAATAGAATTGCAACAGCATTCAAACTTATGGTATTGGTGCATAATTTAATGGGCATCATGGCTATCAAAGTGTCCATGACACTTCACCCTTTCCCTATGACATAGTGATCATCCTCATCTCCCAATGATGTTGATTGGTAGTTATGGTTTTAGTGCATTCAGTTACATCCCTAGGCCACTATGCATGTGTTCCAGATGGTACACTGCTGTCCCTCATAGCATTTTATATATCATTGATTTTCTTACATTTCCACTCTAACTTGACTACTACTTCCAAATGTCCTTTTCCCCAATTTAATAAGTCATCTGAAATATTTTTCCATATTTAGAGTGGGTGACTGCATTTTAGATTAGGAATACCAGAAGGGGAAGAAAACTGGAAAGTGGGAAAACAAGTACTGAGGAAAATAATAGCAAAAAATTTTCCCGCCCTCTGGAAAGAGTTACCTTTGTAAATTCAAGTGGCAAAAAAATTTAAAACAAAATAGACCCCAATAGACCAACACCAAGACATACAGTAATACAAATGGCAAAAAAAAAGATGAATTCATTAAAGCAATTAGAGAAAAAAAAAGTCCCCAAGTACAAAGGTAGGAAGATAAGAATCAAACCAGATCTCCCATTTTAAACAATTCAAACAAAAAGACAGTGGAACAAAATACTTAAATTACTGAACACAAGGTATGTTCAAGCTAAAGTCTACTAACCATCAAAAAACTCATTCACATGGGAGGGAGGACTAAAAATATTCTCTGACAAAAAAGAACTCACACTATTTGCTCTAACCAAATCAACCCTAAATGAACTTCTCAGAGATGAATCACAAACCCAAACACTCAATTGTAACAACAACCCTAAACAATACAATAGCACAACAACCCTCTCTATCAATAATTTCCTTAAATATCAATGGATTAAACTCCCCATTAAAATACACAGAGGGTTGGATCAGAAAACCAAAATCTGATGACTGTTGTCTGAAAAAAGCACATCCAAAAGAACAGGATAGAGACAGGCTTAGAATAAAAGGATTGAAAACAATTATTCAATCAAATGGAAACCAAAATAAAAAAAAAACTGGTACAGCCATTTTTATAGCAGGCCAAATTGCATTCAACCTCAAGAAAGTGCTCAGAGACAAAGAGGGTCACTACCTATTTATCAGGGGAACATTAAACCAAGAAGTACTAAACCTGACCAACAATTTATGCACCAAATGCAGAGCCAGCAAAATATGTAAGCTGCTTGCTTGAAAACCTAGAAAAACATATGGAAGGAAATGTGATAGTAGTTGGAGACTTCAACACACCATTATCACCACTAGACAGATCCACTAGGCAAAATTTAGCAAAGATATGAGTTCTAACTGAGAAACTAGAAGAACTAAGACTGGTGGATATATACAGGGCCCTCCACCTTCAGAAAGAATACACATTCTTCTCAAGTGCACATGGAACCTTCTCTAGAATAGACCATTTCTTAGGATATAATCTAATTTGCACAAAATCACAAATATAAGGAACTATAAGAAGCATCCTATCAGATCACAATGCAACAGAGATTAAGATTGACTGTAAAAAGAAGATTTGGGAAAATCTAACGCCTGGAGATTAAATAACATGCTGCTCAACAACAGCTGGATCAAAGAGGAAATCAAGGAAGAAATAAAAAGATTTCTTGAGACAAATGACAATTATGAAACAAATTGTCAAAATCAGTGGGACACACAAAGGCAGTAATTGGGGGAAACTAATAGCAAATTGGGTCTACATTAGGAAAGAAGAAAATGACAAAATAAACAGCTTAAAGGAGTGATGGCAAACCTATGGCGCACATGAAGGCCTTGAAGCTGGCACATGGAAAGGTCTGTAATTAATAAATTTATAAAATGTATAAAGAGTTTTTAGATACTAACATCTTCTAATTAAGGTTTAATTGACATGTTGGCACTTTGAGGAAATTCTTTGGTTTTGTGCAGCAGTTTGGGCACTCGGGCTCAAAGAGGTTAGCCATCACTGGTTAAAGAAACACCTTACATATCTGGTAAAACAGTAGCAAAGAAATCAAAACACAGGTAGAAGATAAGAAATAGTAAAAATCAGAGCAGAAATAAATAAAATAGAAACAAATAAGAAATACAAAAAAATCAATGAGTCCAGGAGCTGGTTTTTTGTGTTTTTTTTTCTTTTCTTTTCTTTTTTTATTGTAAGAATTTATTTAAGAGACAAAGTTGACTAACATAATGAGGTAAACTAACATAACATAGTATAGTAACATAACATATAATATAATATAATTAATATAATATAATAATACATGTAAGTCAAAGAAAGTTTCTGATTAAAACACAAATTTTTTTATGATGGCTTACATATCTTTCACAGTATTGGAATAAAGACAGGCCCTCAGATCAGTGGAATAGGCTTGAATACTCAGAGAATGTTCCCCAGACATACAATCACCTAATTTTTGATAAAGGAGCAAGAACTCCTAAATGGAGCAAAGAAAGCCTTTCAACAAGTGGTGTTGGCACAACTGGCTAGCCACTTACAAAAAATTGAACTTAGACCTCCAGCTAACATCATGTAAAAAGGTTTTTTGAAAGAAAAAAGCAAGATAGATAAACTACTAGCAAGATTCATAAAGAAAAAATGGGAAAACGCCCAAATAAATTAGATCATAAATGAAACGGGAGAGATTACTACAGGACCTCAAGCAATCTAGGACATCATGAGGGCTTACTATGAACAAATGAACTTAGTTAAGTTAGAGAACCCAAAAGAAATTGACAGGTTTATGGAAAAATATCATCTTCCAAGAATAAATAATGAGGATGTAGAAAGCCTAAACAGGCCAATTACAACATTTAAAGAAATTGAAACAGTAATTAAGAAACTACCCAAGAACAAAAGTCCAGGATCTGATGGTTTTACAGGTGATTAATATCAAACATTCAGAGAAGAATTACTACTTTTTATCCTTAGGCTCTTCCAAAACATTGAAATAACAGAAATACTCCCTAACTCTTTTTATGAGGCTAATACCATGCTCATTCCCAAAGCTGGCAAAGACACCATGAAGAAAGAAAACTACAGACCAATCTCACTAATGAACATGGATGCAAATGCAAAAATCCTCAATGAAATCTTAGCAATCCGAATTCAACAATACATCAAAAAGACTATATGCCATGACCAAGTGGGTTTCATTCCAGGGATGCAAGGATTGTTTAACATATGCAAATCAGTCAATATCATACTATATCAACAAAAGAAAGACAAAAACACATGATAATATCAATCAATGCAGAGTAGCCATTATACAAAATCTAACACCCATTCACGATAAAGACACTTAGCAAAATAGGGTTGGGCAGAATCTTCCTCAAGCTACTCACAGCTATCTACAAAAAGCCCTATCTATAAAAAAAAAATCTATACATAATGGTGAAAAACTGAAAGCATTTCCATTAAGATCAGGTATTAGGCAAGTTTGTTTTCTGTATGAGCGTGCTCAGTAAACTCAAAAATGAACTGTCATTTTATCCAGTAATCATACTCCTGGGTATCTATCCCCAAGACAGAAGGGCATTCATTCCAAATTATGTATGCACTCCACTATTTATTGCAGCACTGAGCACAATAGCTAAGATTTAGAATCAACCTCGATGTCTAAAAACAGATGAGTGGGTCATAAAGATGTGACACTTATACACAATGGAATAGTACATAGCAGTTAGAAATGATATAATAAATACAGTCATGGGGTTTTCAGCAACATGGATGGAATAGAAAAATATTATGTTAAATGAAGTCGGAAGAAGGATAAATACAGATGATAGGTCTTATCGGAGGTATTTAAAATATGAACCATATCTATCTATCATCTATATATATAATACTCTATAAAAACACAACAGACTAAATGATAGAAACTTCGAACATCATAGGTGTCAGGGTATAGTGAGGAGAAATGATCAAATCAAGGAGACGGGGGGAAGCACAAAGCCTCAACCATCTTTTATATCATAAATTAAGCATCAACAATGGAAACAGCGGTTCAGTGTGAACAAGTGTTCATTCAACCCCTCACTACAAAGACCTACGATAATGGTTTAATGTATTGATCCACGGAACAGGTGCAGAAAATGATAGGAAGCCAGGGACTCCCACTACAGTGATTACTAACAATATGTTTTAATGCCTTAATTTTATTAGGTATAAAATGACCCTTTAACTTTTTTGTTCACAGTGGTTCCTGGGAAATCAGGGTTAACAAACTAATCTTGTAGTTTAGTGCTCAAACATATTAGATACCAGATATAGTGTACATTATGACAATGTATAGATAAAATACTCCCATTTTCCCATTTCCTTTTGTTTAAGTCTTCTATTTGACCCAAGACATATGACCATGGAGACCACAGAAACAGACAACTGCGAACCACAGATGTATGTTACAGATCCCACTCATCGAATACGTTTTTGCAAATTACTATTATCTCATTTCCTTTTTTCCTTTCCTCTTTTTCCTACTTCTTCCTTTCTTCTCTCCTTTATTCTTCTCCTTCTCCTTATCTTCCTCCAACTTCTTCTTCTCCTTCTCCTCCTCTTCCTCCTTCTCTTCCTCCTTCTCCTTCTTTTCTTCTTCTTCTTCTTCTTCTTCTTCTTCTTCTTCTTCTTCTTCTTCTTCTTCTTCTTCTTCTTCTTCTCCTCCTCCTCCTCCTCCTCCTCCTCCTCTTCTTCTTCTCCTCCTCCTCCTCCTCCTCCTCTTCTTCTTCTTCTTCTTCTTCTTCTTCTTCTTCTTCTTCTTCTTCTTCTTCTTCTTCTTCTTCTTCTTCTTCTTCTTCTTCTTCTTCTTCTTCTTCTCGGCATTGTCAGTCTCTTTTTAGGAAAGGAACATCAATACATAAGATGTGGTGGAAGATACTACATAGGGTAGACATCTCTTATAATCCTGACCACCACATGGCATAGTATCACAGACATGAAAACAATATTTATCCTAAAATGCTTTAGCCACTATGTAACGCTAAAAGCTTCATTTAGCAAAGTTCATCCCATCATTGATGAAGTGCCTAGAAATGAGAAAAATCTCCCAATTCCAAGGTGCTGGCTCAATATTTTTTCTCTTTTTCTTTCACTTATTGTTTCTTTATTTTTTTTACCTCTTATCCTTTTTTCTTTCTTTCTCTCATAATCTATATTTTAGTTATTTATTTATATTTTCTTAATTCAAGTATTTCTTAAGCACTCATACCCATCCTATAAGGGTCATGCCTCCAACAACTACTTGTGAATAGATCTCTAATGTCTTTTGATATGTATACAACAGACTCCTCTTTGTCTGCCAAACCTATATTGTAAACAGTCAATGCCTATAGTGTATTAGTCCCTCTTATACATTATTTCTCCTCCCTTCAGAATTCTTTCTATCCTCTCATCCTCCCAATCCTTATTTGTTATCCCTTCCTAATTAACCCTTTTTACCCTCAGCTCTTAACTCAGTAGGTATGGAGTCCGACCTCCTGCTACAATAAGCCACCACCCAACTCCCAAAGTGTAAGAACACCCTCTCAGTGTGTAATCTTGTGCCCCTGCAAGAAGCTACAACCACTACTCCTGCTGGCTCATTTTATGTGGCCCTTCTCACCTCCCCCATAAATGTGGTTGCTTGCTACTGGATTTAGCACCAGAAGGACTTCCAGTCCAAGGACACTACCTGATCCTTACTACTGCAAACTACTTCTCAAAGTCAACAAGACTATAGTGTGGGATGAAAATCTGCCCTGGACCCCCCCAAAAGAAAATTTAAAAGACTTAATGGGAATACTTATATTTTCCTTGTATTTTTAATACCTTAATATTTAAACTTCTTAGTGTGTTTATTTTCAAAGGAATAGGTAACCTCCTTCATCCTTTTTAAATTATTAATTATTTAATCTTTTTTTTGTTGTTTTTTGGGCCACACCCGGCGATTCTCAGGGGTTACTCCTGGCTGTCTGCTCAGAAATAGCTCCTGGCAGGCACGGGGGACCATATGGGACACTGAGATTCGAACCAACCACCTTTGGTCCTGGATCGGCTGCTTGCAAGGCAAATGCCTGGTGTGCTATCTCTCCGGGCCCTCTTTTTTTCATTTTAATAAATATTTGGTAATTTCACTTGTTTTGGTACTGCTTAGTATGAAATTCTAGAAGAAAAAGTCCTGCTTGGGATAAAAGCTCAGGTCAAAAACAGGGCACGGAGACTGTATTCTTACTCTTACCCCCAAATGCACTGTATTCTAATTCTTACCCCTAAATGCACCAACAATATATTATGGGATCTTTCCCTTTTGCATAAGCATACTAATAAAAGGAGAAATCTTATGTATAGAAAGAAACTCTTATCTACTAGGGATAATAGCCCTTACACTTTATAATACAGGGACACCTCCCATTCTGAACATGTGTCATGATGACCCGACTCCGTATAGATGGACAGCTACTGTCCAATCCTGAACCCCAGATTCCAAACAAAGATTTGACACAACTCCCCACAACAGCACCAGGAAACAAGTTTTCCTTGGGTAATCCCTAATACGGCTCTAGCACCAACTTGTGATAGGTTGGTGTAGCAAACTGATAATGAAGAAACAGCAAAAAGTTGATCCACGAGCAGGTTTCCCTATTTCATCACCTAGTGCTAAGATGAAATCATAAGATACACCGTCCTTTGATTTGTGCAAAAACCAAGATCACTAATTTCAGAAGATGGACTTTGACAACTGGTACTGGGCAGAAGTTTTCCTGGGACCAATAAAAAAGATGCTAGCCTAAGCTTCAGCCTAAGATTAAAACACAACAACAACAACAACAACAACAACAACAACAACAACAACAAGATCTCTAATCTCAGAGTTCTGACTTTGACAATAGTGCCTGAGCAGAACTTCTGGAGCCATAAGGAAAGACTCTATCCTAGGCTCTAACCTAGGATCTGTGCAAAAACCGTGATCACTAATTATAAAAGACTGATTACAACAAACGTGAGAGAGCAGATCTTCTAGATTCAGAACCATAACGAAAGACTCTATCCTAGATTTTGTCCTTTAACCTGTTAAAATACCAAGGTATCTAGCTACGGAGGACTGATTTTTGTCATCCTCAATTGAGCAGAAAATTTCCTGGCACCATAAAAAGACTTTGGGGTTTGATCATTAGTGTGTAGGGAGCCTATAGTTGCTCCCATGACAGTATGTTTCAAGGGTGGAGAAACTCTGAATCTCCTAGGCCAAGGGAATTTCCTTTCTAACTTCTACAATACTATTGTGCCTATGCAAACAAACAAACAAACAAAAAACACCACACACACAAACAAAAACAAATAAGAAACACACACAAAGCGTTGCCACACCAGCCCTTCATTTTTTTCTTTATTCCCTCTTTTTCTTTTTCCTATATTTTTTGTTTCTTTTCTTTTCTTTCTTGTGGTTGTTGTTTTGGTGATTTTTTTTGTCGATGCTGTTGTGTTTTTTAATTTATTTATTGCTTGTTTTATTATTTTTTATTTTCATTTTTCTTTTTTTTCCTTTTTTCCTTTAAATTGATATTTATAGCCTCTAGAAGAATTTTCTCCCAGTTTGTTTTCTTTTCTTTTTCCAACAGAACCACAGAACTTTAATCATCTTGCTCTCCCTCATAAATTGAGGGGGTTACAAAGGATGGAACCAGGAGCAACTAGTCGTATGAACATCGAGTTGCAACATAAAATGATCAGACGTAAGCACCAAACCCAAAGTCAACAACACCAGAATCAATTGATACCCAATCTCTTACAAGCTATACACAAAGGAGACCTGTTACACTAGCAGTCCTTTAGCAAAGGAGGGAGGTATGGGATGCATGTGGAAAAACGGGTGGACAAAGGTCAACATTGGTGGTGGGAATGGCCCTAATTCATTGTCATTATATACCTTACATATTACTGTGAAAAATTTGTAATTCACTTTGACCACAATATAAATGATTAAAAAAAGAGATATTTGTTCTTCCTTTTTGAGGCATGCTGAGCAAATGCCGGTCATGAAGTTCAATTTATTTTTAACTGAAATAAACAAAAAACTTATTCTTAAAGATTATTATAATTGAAATACTGTAGTGAATTTAGTTTTAATCAAGGGGTTTTTGGTCACCTAAGTTGAACCTTGTCACTTCTAATGAATTTATGTCTCTTACAATAAAGTAGGCTGTATTTGTGAGATGAAAGCTTAACATTTACATATCATTATCTATAAATATTTTAGAATTATATGAGAAAATACTATAGAATAGTGTGATAGAACATTCTATTTTCTATAGGATATATCTGGCTATGATTTTTTTTTTGGGCCACACCCATTTGACGCTCAGGGGTTACTCCTGGCTATGTACTCAGAAATCGCCCCTGGCTTGGGGGGACCATATGGGACGCAGGGGGATCGAACCGCGGTCCTTCCTTGGCTAGCGCTTGCAAGGCAGACACCTTACCTCCAGCGCCACCTATCCGGCCCCTATATCTGGCTATGATTTATCAAGGTTACCTATTCTAAGTTAGAGTCCACTTGAATATGGACTTTCTATAGTGGCTTTCTATAGTAATTATACATATAACAATAAAAATTTTCTTTAATTATTGCTTCACAAGAGAGATTATCTACTGTTACATTTTCAGAAAATCCTACTAGATTGAAATTTAGAAGCCTAAAATCTTATTTTGTTTGTTTGATTTTTCACTTTTGAGTCATACCTGGTAGTTCTCAGAGGTTGTTCCTAAGGGACCAGCTATGATGCTGGAGATCATAGTAAAGTCAGCCACATGTAGAGCAAGCACTTTACTCACTGTATTATCTCTGAAGCCCCAGAATTATTAATCTTTAACCATACCATGTAAAGGTGCAATTTAATTTCTCATTTTTTCATATGCTAAACAAAAATATTTCCTTGGGGGCCGAGCGATGGCATAGTGGTAGAGTGTTTGTCTTGCACGTGACTCAACCAGGACTGATTGTGGTTTGATCTTCTGTTATCTCATATGGTCCCCCAAGCCAGGGTTGATTTCTGAGCGCATAGCCAGGAGTAATCCCTGAGCATCACCAGTTGTGGCCCCAAAACAAAAACAAAACAAGACAAAATACAAAAATATTCCCTTAGATATCTCTAACATATTAGAATTACAATGCTTAGAAAACATTTTTCATTTATAAATAAATTTTAGACTTTATGTACTTTATTTTTTCAGAAAATATTATTAATAGTATAACACATTATTAGTTTATTTTAGTGTTTTTAAGAATTAGGAATAGAATTACTAAAACATATACTAATTTTACTTAAAACATTTTAGAAGACATAAAACTATTTTCCAGAGACTGAAATAATTACTTAACCACAAAATCAGAGTATACCTTTATAGCTAATTTATTTTTACCAGACCCTGGCCAGAATTTCTGATGTTTTAAATATAGGCTATTTTATTTGGTCTGAGTTGCTGTCTCAATGTTTTGATTTGCTTATGACAATAAGCAATACTAAGAAAATTATCAACAAATGGAACTATATAAAGCATTTCTATAGTTAAAACACCTCTAAATCTCAGAGAGATTTAGATGGACTAATAGTCAAATCTATAAAGCATCCACAAAATTCAAAAACACAAAAGCAGCAATCCATTATGAAATGAAATGAAGAATTAGGACTGCTCCAAAGAAGTTAAATAGATGGGCAACAGGCACATGAATAACAGACCAGCATTAGTAATTTTATTATTTTTATCTTGTTACTAATTTTTGTTCATGGGTGGAATTCTCAGTGTTTCATATTAACTTATCACGTAATCTTCATATAGTAATATTTTAAGGCATCATCTTGAGGTTAGGATAGCTTTTGTGCTGTCTCTAACTTCTCCCTTTGCTATACAATTATCTCAGTGTCTCCTTCCACACAGATAGATTTGTGAATCTTTCCTGATTCTATGGTGATGGGACAACAAATCACAGTTGGCTATGAATTTAAGGGGTCAAATTAAGACTTGTTTTACACCTCCATGATACTGACATATTTTAATTATCTTAATGTTGTGGCACTTTTTCTTTCTTTTAATATTTTTATTTATTTAAAGAAAATGCATCACATAATTGACATAACTGATCTTAATACATTTGTTTCAGAAAGACCAAAAGCAACATGATTAAAAAATAGAAAATTGAAAGAAAAACTAGAGATATGGAAGGAAAAGGAAAGAAAAAGTTCAGTAGCAAGTATATTATTGAAAATTATTGAATCACAAATGAACTCATTAAAGCACTAGTAGAAAGTTTAATAAGCTGTTAAGGGAATACATATAATATACTCAAAGGAGATACACATGTCCCTTTTATTTTTCAGAAATAGTCGGAGGTGGGGTTTAAATCTGGGACACCACTTTGGTCTCCAAAACGACTCCCAGTAGTCCCATGTCAGGAAATGTCTTTGAGTGGGGACTTCTCAGAAACCAAGTATGGTAGCAACACATGTACTCAGTGAAGGGAGGTGGTGGAAAGGAGGCTGCTGAGAGTAGATCAATAGCACAGAGTATTTGTTTCTTCTCAGTCTGAGAGTCTTTTCTTTTTCACTTTGGAACTGGTTAGAGCTGATTTGAGTGGGGAAACTGAAATGCTTGTGAGGGGCCAAGATATGAAGGTAAAAAGGGTTAAATGTTGGCGAATAAGCAGTAGGATGAGTGAGTAAAGGACTAGAAATGAGCTTGTAAAGTGTAAAATCCAAGGGGGAGGAGACAGTACATTACATTCTGCATATTTGCAAATGTAGATTAAACTTTATGATAGCCTATTATACTATCTATACTTTAGATGGTTTGAGAATGGAGCCTAGTGGGAAGGAAAGTTGCCAGCGATTTCCTCAAGCTCACTCCTCTTGTGCAGAGTGGGAATTGGGGAAGGCCTGGGGTCCCCTTTAAACTCCTCCCTAGCACCCGCATTGCTGGCACCCTGGGCAGGTGCCCAAGGATAGCCCCAGAGTCTTGGAGGAAGGATAGGGAACGTTGTTGGGGGCAGGTGGAGTCCTGCAGCCTGCCCTAAACTTGGCAAAAAAGGCCTTCGGCATGGAGTCATGTGGCACTTTTTCGTATATGAATTTTTATATCATTAAAGAATAAAATTAAAGTCAATAAGTTAAGATGTTAATAATGTTAAGTCTGGTCTCACTTCCTTTTTCTACTAGACATAATTTTTGTTAAAATAAAAAAAATCATATTACTAATCATTAGCTACTAGCAAAGACTTACAATATACAGTTTTATATTATTTTATTATTATGTGCAGAGGAGGAAAGGGACTTACTTTTTAGTTTTCTCTAGACCTCTATTGATCTGGTATCTTGCAGTATCTTGATTCCTCCTATGGTGGACAAAGGTCATCCAGTGGGACCAATTCTAAGGTTGCGTTCTCCTTCATGAGTACCAAAAAGTGAGGATTAGTGGGAATTAGTCCATAAAAGTGGATTTAACATACAAAACTCAATTGTGGTATTTTAAAGAATGACACATGAGTAATAAAAATATTTGAAGGAAAATAATTCAATAATTGAAATGGCTGACATACTAAATGAGGGTTGCAAATTGAGTTCTGTTTTCTATCCATAGGACTTTTATCAATAGTATCTCATGAACTAGTAATAACTACTTGAAATATTGCTTCATGGTTATTAAGGTTTGGGAATCTTTGCTGCATTTTTTAAATTGCCATTGGTATTTATATATGCCAGAAAATACTGAGATACAGACACACATCATTTAATAAGGCAGACAAGAGTTGTGGATTTGTGTGTGTTGATAATAAATAAACAAATGGACACATAATTGTCTTAGCCAAATAAGTATTAATATATTTAATTAAGAAAGTGAAAAAGAATATTGGCTTAATTCTGAGACATTTAAGCAATAACTAGGGTCAGAAGATAGGTACAGGATGTAAGTTCCTTGCTTTGCACAGAGATGGCCCAGGTTTAATCTTAAGTATCCCATATTGTCCATCAAGTTCACTATGAGTGATTCTTCAACATAAAATCAGAAGAAAACCCTGAGCATCTACAGGTGTCTGCCCCAAAATTATCCCTCCAAGAAAAGAAGAGCTAAAATTTTAGGTAAGCCTCTTTATGTAAGTTTTCAGAACATTTTTATAACTACGATAATAAGAAATGAGATTATTTATTTACTATTTTAGGTTTGGGGCCACACACCTGGGTGTGCTCAGGGATTAATCATGGCTCTTTATTCAGAAATCACTCCTGTCAGGTTCAGGGGACCATATGCGATGCTGAGGATCAAACCCTCGTCAGCTGCATGCAAGGCAAACATCCTACCTGTTGTGCAATTGCTTCAGGCCCAAGAAAGTAGATAATTATTTTGCTTAACTTGAAGTATGACAATACTTTAAAGAAACGTCTTATTTTGTAGAGATATCGAATTAAATTTGGTCTTTATTTTAAGAATGTGCAACATCTTTATTATGGAAGAACCTCTTTTTGTAGCTGAGGAAATAACTCAATTAGTAGAGGTTAGCATGTTCAAAGTCCAAACTTAATTCACAATAATATGATGCCTCTAACACTATGATGCCTCTGAAACAATGCCTATCGTAGACCTGTTCATTAGGCAAAACAGAATACAATTTAAACATTAAAAATTATTTTTTACCAAACATTAAAAATTATTTTTTACCAAACACTTTCTAGTTACTTCTCAGCAAATGAAATTACTATCATATTTAAGATTTTGACAATGACTATTTTCATATTAAGTATGAAAAGTTTAGAATAAAAGTGTTTAGTATTAATACATTTTGAGCACATTGGACATACTATCCCTACAGTCCTAGTAATGTTATTAGCTGATGTAATGTAGATATTTAAATAATTATGATTATAAATTCCCCTGAGAGGAGAGATTGGAAATTCTCAGAGGAAAAAGTTGAATGTTTTAGAGTACCAGGTGTTTTTTGGATCTATTTCTTCTATGACCTTGAGTTAAGGCAAGCAGCAGTCTACTTAAAGCCTTTGTTAAAATAAGGGATATATGTTGGTAAGGTTTTAGTCCTCAGATACAAATGTCACCTCTCTGTGTTTATATGTTTCTATCAGTAAAACAGTAGGAGATTTATTAGAAAACAGCTTATTTCTAGGATATTATAAACTATATCTCAAGTTATCCTACCATCCACCGGAAACTTTAGAGTTTCAACTCTTTTGTGAAATGTTTTTTTTTTTTTAATCCCAAACTCATTTAGATAGATCTCTGTGGGCTGCAACAGCCCCAGAAATTGAAAAATGTTCAATACAGCAACTTCACCTAATATTTGGCTGTTCAATGAATTCTCTTGTTAGTTCTTAATGCTTGTAGCATCCTTTCACACTTTGTATGTGTTGTATGCAGATCCATGAATTACCTGTGTTGTTTACTTTTTCTGTGCCATCTACTGATCTGGATCATCTCTGTGTTGTCTTCTTTCTTGCTATTGATGGAATTATCGGCCTGCTTGTTTTGATTTTCATCATTCCATAAGCCTGCTATTCAAGAATTTAAGTTTCTGCATATATATAATCTATCCTTGAACTTAACTCATTTTGATATTTGAATACTTATACCCTATTTGATGTTTTAAATGACCAAATATCATCTTTCTTATCTTTCCCAACTTTCTCGATTCTTCCATGATATTTTTTTCTTTGGAGTGGGTGTCCTAAATTATTTTGGGGATCTGAGGCAGAAGGTTTCATTTAAGACAACGTATCCTTTTTTCCTAAAAGGGAAGACAAAAAATGTTTTAGCTTTTGGTCTGTTGGACTAAAGGACAAGGTTCAAAAAGACTAGTTTTTAACACGATCTAAAGTGAGTCCTTTGGATTGTGAGGAGACAAACTAGGTTAGGAGAGAAGGAAAGTTATTCCAAGAACAGCAGTAGAAAATTGGAGATACATCACCAAAAAGAGGTCCCTTATACATGAGAATAAGCAGATGGAAAGTGAGAAAGGAGGTGGTATAAGTTGGGAAAAAAAAGTGACCTGCTGATGCACTTAAACAGAGGCTTTGAAGACTACATTAAACCTTCCCAATATTGGGACTTCCATTGTGGTCAACATTGGAAGCTGAGTTCTTGTTATCTATTTATGAAAAGCCATCTAAGTCTTCAGTCTCTTTCGTTTGATGGACTTTCAGGAAAGTTGATGAATCTAGTGGTAGAGCATAAAATTGAAAATGAGCTCATTCAAAAAATTTGTAATTCTGGTGAAATAACCCATCTCTATAAGTTTGAACTAATACCAGGTCCTCAGGGATAAAGTTCTCAGGAGGATAGTTAGGGGTAAGAAAGTACTTGTTGACCAAATTCCCATAGAGAATGCTGGTAAGAACTCTAAGGAGAGAGTTAATATAGAGTAAGTCTTTTTGAAAGAGTTAAGTAATAATACATCTGTGTGGTTTCAAACAGAGGGTTTTAAAATACTAAGACCCAAGCCAGTAGAAGGGGCATTATGCATGTGAGGCAAAGGTAAAGGAGAAGCTAGTGCTATTTTTTAAGAAGTTCCCTGATTTATCTTTCTGATTCATGTCTTTAACATCATATTTATGCTCTATATTTTTCTTCATGATGGAGGTCTTCTGGGTTGCTTTTTTGGCTTCCTGATGCCCTTTATTTTCCAGAGGCAATGTATGCTTTGTCTCATTAATGACCTTGGCAGAAACATAACTGAAACTACTCAGAGGTAGATGTATAATAGTTTTCAGTAGTCTAAGTATCTTGGGCTTTCTTTGGTGGTAAAGAAATCTTTTAGTCAAAATGACAATATGGGCATTTAATATCAAGAAAGCATCTTGGAGTTTATGAAGACATAAATCAATGTGGTCTCACTTAGTTCTAGGGCTCTGGTCAGGGATCTAATAGGGCTCTTGTAGATGATGAATTCCTCTTCAAACTTCATTGTTTGTTTCTTCATCTTTTTTCGCAAGGAATATTTTATATCTTCTTTTATTTCTTCTGTAACTTAATTGTTATTTAGAAGCATTTTTTTCTGTTTCAAAATGTTGGGTGCTGGGGATCAAACCCAGGTTAACTTCATGCTCTACTTAATTGTACTATCTCTCTTGCTTCATCATTATAGGTAATTTTATAGGAATATGCTGCCATACCAGTAAGACCATGTTCATTTTAAGTAGCTTTAGGAGTTTAAGAAGAGATGCGGAAGAGGTATTTTGGGGTTTCCATTAGGTATTGCAAAAAAGACATGGCTGGATTGTGTTACATTAAATCTTTTTCTAGACTTTTAATAATTCCATCATTAATAACTGAGATAAAAATATTAAGGTATACAGGTTTATATTTGTGATATTTTGATTTTAAAATACAATTTTGCCTTTAAACATTATAATAGAGACCATTTTATTTTAGGAAAAAATAAACAATTTATAAAATTCATTATACTTTTCTGCGTAATATTTTATAATGATTGTTCTATTTTATTAAAAGTTTTTATTTATTAAATTTATATCAATGTTATAAACTATTTAAATTCAAAATAAAATGAGGATAGTGTATAGTGTCCTAGTTATAGTAAGGCAAGTAGGAGACTTGCTTTGCACGAAGTCATTCTCAATCTAGATTCAATCTCTGGCAAGTCATATAGTCCTCTAACCCCTAATAGGAATAAGTTCTGAGTGCAGAGCCAGGAATAACCCCTGAGAATGCCAGAAGTTTCCATAAAACTAAGCCAAAAAAAACCCACAAATAATTTCTATTAATGTCTTAATTTTGCTCTCTCTCACACTTTGATAAAAATCTTCCAATTAATCAAAACAAAATAATTGTCATTAAAATAATGTCAATTGGTTACACTTTCTTATGTATGTACATCTATCTTCATATATAGAAGAGCTGACCTGTTGAAATATATCTTTATCTTCTGTTTAGTCAGAAAAGCTGAATTGTTTCTGGCTATTAGAACAAAGTGTGGACTATCTATTTTTTATAATAATAATAATAATATTTATTTTGACCAAAGTGGATTACATATATTTCATAGTAATATTTTAGGTACATATTAACATTGAATCAGGGTATTCCTATCACCAAAGTTGTCCTTCCTCCACTTCAGTTCCCAGCTTGCATCCCATATCCCCCTCCCTTACCCCCTCGGGGTGCTAGTATAAGAGGTCCCCTCTGTGTCTAGCTTGTTGTAGATTGGGTATGGATTCTTTTGTCTTTGGCTTTGGTATTTTAAGGAACCAAGTATCCATTTATTAGTATCCATTTATTATTAATCCTGGGGGTCAACTAGGGATCTACCTGGACCAATTGTAAAGGAGTCAAAACTCAGTTCTTGTTGATTGCTCACTCTCACTCAGTGCTCACAAAGCATGCGTGAAGAGAGTTAAAAACCAGCCCACTGTAGTTTATCAAAGGAACACACAAAAAATTCCATGTTTTTTTGACTGCTTTGGGAAGTCTGTTTACTGCTTTCAAGGAATGTAGTTCCCTTGCTAGCAGTCAGTTGAGAGATAGTTGATGCTAGGACTATGTGTCTATTATAAGCTAGTTTACTTCTCAGGTCCCAGTTTGATATTTCAAAATTTCTAGCTAATGGTGGGTAGAGCTCTTATCTAGGGTTTATCCTTATAGATTGTTAATATGAGTGCAAAATCCAGATGGCTTACTTCAGTGTTAATCATATAATTATTATACATGATAACATTATAATAATAATTATGATATTAATCTCATACCAGAATTGGCTAAAATAAAGACAACGTTACATTGACAGCTTTTAGTAAATTAATGTAAAATAAGTGGTCATGAAATGTAATATGTAAAGGAGTTTATCACATTTAATTATTTTGTTTTTGAATTATAATATAATACAATATGTAATTACAATATGTAATATATGTAAAACAATTGTTATGGCAACTATGCACAGGGCTTATTTCTGACTCTGTACTCAGAAATTATTCCTGGTAGGTTTGGGAGACAATGTGTGGTGTTGGGGACCAAACTCAAGTTGGCAGTATTTGAGAAAAGCTCTTTACTCACTGAATTATTCGTTTGGTCCTTAAGGTTAATATTAAAAGTCATACTCATTATGAATGGCACGTGGATTAAAAGTAAAACATAATCTAATGAAAATAAAAAAGTTAACTAGCAACTTGAATACACAATTCTTAATTACTATTTTACTCGGTTGTGATCAAATACAGAAATTTATGAGTGATAAGAATTTTTTTTTTCCTACCATGGTTTTACATCTTCATGTAGATTTAGGGAATGAGTTGAAAATTAAAGATGAACACTGTGAAAATTTGTTGATCTTTTTGTAAAGTTCTGTGAAATAATTGGATTGGTGGGAAAATGTCGCAATGAAGATGAAATACTCCCGAGACCTAATTATTTTGTTATAAAAAAAAGTTCATATAATTTACCTACAAATAAAGCTGTAGCACTTACAAAGCTTAAGATAAAGACATTATCCAAAGATAATAAAATCAGAAGACTACTATTGTAGGTGAGAGAATTTTTTTTTTTTTTTTTTTTGGTTTTTGGGCCACACCCTGTGACGCTCAGGGGTTACTCCTGGCTATGCGCTCAGAAGTTGCTCCTGGCTTCTTAGGGGACCATATGGGACACCGGGGGATCGAACCGTGGTCCGTCCTAGGTTAGCGCAGGCAAGGCAGGCACCTTACCTCCAGCGCCACCGCCCGGCCCCAGGTGAGAGAATTTTTTTTTTTAATCTTACATCTTCTCTGTTGGTGACCTAACACCAGTCTAAGTGCTCTGGCCAAGGAACAATTTCAGGTAAGTTTATTTTTCCCTTTAAAATATTACAATGGCTTCCTGGGAGCCGGGAGTCTAGCAGGAGGAGGTTTGGCAGGCCCCCGCCATGCCGGAGGCCTGCTTGGCCAGGCCTAGGGGGGGTGCGGGACTTGGGTAACCCCAGCACCCCTCTGCTGCCTTGCTCCAGATCTCCAGGGCTTCCCCGGGCCACACGCCTGGGCAAGCCGGTGAGTTGGGTCCCTTGGTGGAGCTTGAAGGTACCCTAGGCCTTCCCCCACCATCCATGCGGCTCCTTAGGGAGGGTCCGGGTGGGGCTCTGAGCTTCTGGTCTCCCAGCTTCTTGAAGGATCTCTCCTTCCTGGGAGCCGGGAGTCTAGCAGGAGGAGGTTTGGCTGGCACTGGTAATCTCTGTCCAGTCTACATTTTCAAAATCGCGCGGGGGCCTTGCCCCCGCGCGCACAAGAAACATTAATAGTACTCTCACAAGAAACATTAATAGTACTCTCACAAGAAACATTAATAGTACTCTCACAAGAAACATTAATAGTACTCTCACAAGAAACATTAATAGTACTCTCACAAGAAACATTAATAGTACTCTCACAAGAAACATTAATAGTACTCTCACAAGAAACATTAATAGTACTCTCACAAGAAACATTAATAGTACTCTCACAAGAAACATTAATAGTACTCTCACAAGAAACATTAATAGTACTCTCACAAGAAACATTAATAGTACTCTCACAAGAAACATTAATAGTACTCTCACAAGAAACATTAATAGTACTCTCACAAGAAACATTAATAGTACTCTCACAAGAAACATTAATAGTACTCTCACAAGAAACATTAATAGTACTCTCACAAGAAACATTAATAGTACTCTCACAAGAAACATTAATAGTACTCTCACAAGAAACATTAATAGTACTCTCACAAGAAACATTAATAGTACTCTCACAAGAAACATTAATAGTACTCTCACAAGAAACTGTAATAGTACTCTCACAAGAAACTTTAATAGTACTCACTATCATTGAATTATGTTTTTATGTATGCAGAATGTCTATTTTTTACTCTGCCCTTTTGCATACCCCTTCATAAGTTCATATTTCTCTTTAACTTCTTTAACTCCTATCATCATTACTCCTTTTATACCCTTTCTAACTTAAGTACTGTTGAGTCCTAAGTCACAGACCAAAGTGGTGCCCTAGAGTTAACACCCACCCAACTATTTTAAAAGGCATAAAAAGGACACATATCTTTTCAACATTTTATGGGTGTTTTCTTTGACGGCTATAACTTTTGCTAAATACTTTCTTATACAGTGATGATCCCCCCCCCCCATGTTTTTTATCTTCTCTTTGTGAACTGCTCAATATGAAATTTGGTGTGAAAGAATCCCTCAGTTTAATACTTATGTTTGAACCAAGTCATGGGTCTTGTTGGAAATGTTCTAATGCCCCCATATATCTGATAGCACCACGTGGCTTTATATCTTGTTTGCGTAGGCACACTAACATGGAAAAATACTATACATACCAATAAGTTCTTATCTAATAAAAATCTTGTAGTGCAATGAGACCTTACACCCTGAACATTGACATAAAGACCTGGCACAGGCCTCAGAAGAATGGACATTCTCCATTCACCCCTTGATCTACAGAAGACATTTACAAAACATCCAAGGTTGTATATAACATCACCTGGTGGCATTCCTGTACCAGGAAAGACCCTACAGCTGCTCTGACATCTACTCAAAAGAAACACCCCTTAACACTGAGAAGACAACAAGAACAAAGACCTGCTTACTGGACAGGGCTTGCTGTATTGCCCCTTAATTGTGAGGTTTGTCTATAACATCACCTGGAAGCAATCCTCTACCACGGAAGACCCTACCACTGCTCAGACATCGTCCTGCTCAAAAGAGACTTCCCTTAACACTGAGAAGACTTAACAACAACAACCTGCTTACAGGAAAGGGCTCCCTGCATTGCCCTTTCATGGTGAGGTGAAACGAGAAGGCACTCCACATCATGACTTCAATGTAGGACATGCAGATTCCAGAATCTTTAATACAGAAACATGAGACCAACAACAGAGACTGTGTGAAAAGTGTGTTGGCACTACAGACAAAGTCTTGGATTGAACGATAACTTTCCTGAGGCCTAGAGCTGGTCTTATGCCAGGAAACTTCAGGGGTAGGATCTCTTTGTATTTAGGCCAAGGTTATTCCTTTCCATGCCTCTCATATTTTGGTGGGCCTATGCAAACAACAATTGCCACTCTAACACCGTTTTTACTGTGCTCCTTTGACTCTAATCCTTAAAACGCACCCACTTAAAATTTGAGGTTAACTTAAGCTAATATGCATGTACATGGAAATGTAAAAAATACTATGCCTCTAATGTTTAAGGAGTTACGTAAGTTGGATGGCTTTAGATTGCCTTGTGTGCTGTTAAGAAATATTATAATGTGCTACAATCTGGAGACTTGAGGGACAAAGTAATTGCACATGGATTCTGTTTCATTTATCTTAACTTTCTTTGGTGAAAGTTCAAAGTTAAGATATCAGCAAGGGTACTTCTTCTGATAATTATGTTATGGGTGATTGTCCTTCCACTGTAACTTTACCTTATCCTCTTTCTTTGCATCTTTTGTTCTCATAATTCAAAATAAAAAAATTATAAAAAAAATATTACAATGGTTTATCTCTAAGGGTCTATTACAAATAATATTATCAAGCAGCACTCCCCCAAACTTGAAGTTTAAATCTCTTATGCTGCGTGTTAAGAACCGAAGGAAAGAAAATGAATTACAATACTGTCAAATTAAAAGTAAAGGCAAAGTGACTTTGAGATTCTTTTTGATGATTGATATAAGCTTAAGTTGAGAGCATTATATATGTTCACATTAGACATATTTTATGAAAATATTTCAATATTAATTTTTCTGTCATGTATACTTTTGAACATCTCTCTTTTTTTATAGGTGGGTGATTTCTATAACAGTTGGTATTCAGTGTTTACTCCTACCTCTGTGCTCAGGGGCATGTTCTTGCAGTACTCAGAGAACCAGAAGCAGTCAGATCCAATCATGGTCAATCTTAGGAAAGGCAGTCATATTGGACCTTGGAGGTCCTTAAAAATATCTCAAAATATACATATGATTCAAAATAATTTACCAGATTTAATAGCATCCTAATATTGGGCATCCCACATAGTTTCTGATTTTTCATAGATGTTAAAATTATGTTAACTTCTTTTCCTAATGACTTTTCTCTGTTCAAACATATATCACTTGCGCCAGAGAGAAAGTTCAACAGGATGAGTTATGTTTAAATGCAGGAGGATCAATTTCAATCCTTAGCTCCTAAATCTCCTCAGACCATAGAACTGGAAGTAGTTCTCAAACACCACCTGTTGTGGCTTCCAAACAAAACAAAATTAATGTACACTTATGTCTAGAAAGTATTGTGGCGTCAAAGAAAATATAATGTCTAAATCTTTTTATTTATATTTCTTATTTTTACTTCATATGATTCCACATTGTTTTCTTCACTGCTAGGGAAGGTCTCTTGAGAATAAGGAAATGCATTTCATTCTGCTTCACTTTGTCTTCATCTGTATACAAGATTTTCATCTTGGAAATTGATAAATAAATATCTTAGGGGGCTGGAGAGATAGTACAAGAGGGTAAGGCACTTGTTTGCAAGTGGCTGACCCAGGATCAAATCCTGTCATCATATTGCTCCCCGTGAGCCCCACTAGGAGCGATCCCTGAGCACAGAGCCAAGAGCAAGTCATTTCTGAATATGGCCCCAAAACAAACAAAACAAAACAAAAATAAAAGGATTCTTTACCTGTTTGTGTTTTAGAGGAAAAGACATTTTTTGCAGTGTACATTTCAGTTTATTTGAATTTTCTTTGGTATGTCTCTCATTATGTTAGTAATACAATGTCCTGTAACTAGGAATGATACAAATTAATCATTACAAAAGAATTGGAAGGTGAAGGAGGATGAAAATCAATATAGAGATATAATTACTCATCTCATGAATGGAGGACATGCTGTAGTTTGGTTCATTAAATGTCAGAGGAGAAATTTCTAAAGGTCTCTGATAGAGATTTTACAAATATATTACACATTAAATGCCATACATAACGAGCATACCATAAAATATGTTGAATAAATTAAAACAAAGTAATATTTACTTCTAACATGCCATTTATTTTATATTTATGTACCTTCATATGTATAGTAATTTGCATATCTTGTGTATTTCTTTTATCTATGATAATTATATTTTAAATATCATTCTTTCCTTATTCTGGTAGCTCTCTATGGAAAAAATTTATACCGGTTCTTTCATTTTTAAATTTTTTACTGATGTCATCAACTTACTGAGATTCACTCTATGATATTGCATACAGAACATAATTTCAAAGCATATAGTTAGCAATCAGCCAACACTATAATTCTATTGATAGTTAAATAATTAAGTTATTCTTTTTATAGTTAATTATACTTAGAAAATGTGAATTAGATGAAGTATTGAACTAGAATTCAGTCTCTAAATTTTTTTGTTTCTAACACCAAAGGCAATGACAAATATCTAGGGAAGGGTTTGTGAGAGAGAAATTCTGTGTATACTTGCCATGATACGTAGGATGTGGAGGAATTCCTCAAGTGTTATCATCACGTAATTGTTTCTAGACATCTCAGGTTTGATGCTGGTTATTTTATTGATCACAGTTAGGAATCATAATAATGTTAAGCAAACAACAAGCCACATGTGGCTAGTAGGAAACCACCAATATGAGCACAAAACAAACCCTCCGCATAGTGCAAATAAAGACAAAACTTGTGACCCCAAAACCAAAAATAAAATGACTATTATTAGATTATTTTTTGTGTATATCCTGTGCATGTTTAATGCTGGTGAAGCTAATCTACTGTGTTTATTAGGTATATTAATTGCTCTTTTGACTTAAAAGATTTCCACTACAATGTATTTTACATGGTGACTTCATGGTAAGTAAAGACGGTTTATAAATTCTCAGTATTTAAATAAAAAGTTATGCTTACTTATTTGAATAAAAAGTTACATTTACTTTATATTTTCAGTGAATGTACAACGTGTATGAGAAAATGAAGATATCCTGGAGAAAATAAAAAAATTGAAATAATTGCTGGATTATCAACAATATGCTCTAAAAAGACTATTCGATTTCAATGCTGTGAATTTAAAATTATATTTGGTCACAATTGCAAAGCATCATCATTTCTCACAAGCTACAGTAAAGAGTTTTATTCGGGTCCTAAGAAGTATTATTTCCTGAATGGGGCACTCCATGCCTCTCAACAATGTGACTGAATTTATTCTCATAGGATTAACACAGAATCCATACTTGCAGAAAATACTCTTCTTTGTGTTTCTATTCATTTTCCTATTTACTGTGCTGACCAATGGGTTTCTTTTCATCACCATCTCCCTCAGCCCTGCACTTTCTGCTCCCATGTACTTTTTTCTCACTTTCTTATCCTTCGTGGATGCTTTCTACACCTGTGTCACAACCCCCAAAATGATCATTGACCTGTTATTTCAGAGGAGAAACATCTCCTTTAATAGCTGTTTGACTCAGATATTTGTGGAACACTTATTGGGAGGCTCAGAGATCATTTTGCTTATTGTCATGGCATATGACCGCTATGTGGCCATCTGCAAGCCCCTGCATTACACCACTATCATGCGACCAGGGATCTGTCGTTTACTGGTGGTGGTGGCCTGGACTGGGGGTCTTCTACATGCCACTGTGCAGATATTTTTCGTAGTCAACTTGCCTTTCTGTGGTCCCAATATCATTGACCATTTCATGTGTGATCTCTTCCCACTGCTGAAACTTGCCTGCCGTGATACCCATATTCTGGGTATGGTAATGGCAGCCAACAGTGGAGCTATGTGCTTGCTTGTTTTCACCATGCTTCTTATTTCTTACATTGTCATTCTGAATTCCTTGAAGTCCCTTGGCTCTGAAGGAAGGCGCAAAGCTCTCTCTACATGTATCTCCCATTTTACTGTAGTTGTACTTTTTTTTGTGCCTTGCATCTTCACTTACACGAGGCCTGTGGCCACCTACTCTGTGGACATGTTGATAACTGTATTCTTCGCCATCCTTACTCCCATGTTTAATCCCATTATATACACAGTGAGAAACACAGAGGTGAAAAATGCCATGAAAAATTTATTTAAGAAAAGAGTAAACTAGGCTGTTAATAATAGCAAGGAAATAATGATATAGGTAAATGAAGCACGATGTGTAGCTAACCGTAACTGCAAATGAACACAGTTTGCTAATTTCTGATCATAAAGGCTCAGAAAAGAACAATTATTGAGACCATATTTATGTTTAGGTCCTCTGCTGTATGCTTTTGAAGACTTTTAATATATTTTTAACAATATTTTTAGTTTCATAGATACCTGAAGAAAAGGAAAGAACTTCTAGAAATCTTTGGTTTGGTTATTCTAAAATAATACTAAAATAATTCAGTCTCTGCTTCTTAGTCAACTATATAAATATATGTGTTTCATGATATTTTGATAAACATGGCTTTTCCATGGGATCATAATTTAAGAAAATATTTAATTTCTAATACTGCATATAAGAAGGCCAATAGTCTTAGGTAGATATGTGGGGACATGGACAGTGGAAATTGAAATATTACCTGATTACCCTTCCACTTTGACAGTATGAATCTTCAAGAGCAAAAAGAGAGATACCTTCAAAATTATAGAAAGAATTGTAACAAATAAATGAAGTACTTTGAAATGGTTCTCTCTTTAGTTAGCTGGTTTTTTTTTTCCTTGGAGGAGTCACACCCAGTGGTGCTCAGGGGCTATTCCTGGCTCTGTGCTCAGAAATAACCCCTTGAAGGCATGGGGGATGATATGGGATGCCAGGATTGTTGTCTTGAATCGGCTGCATGTAAGGCTAAAGCCCTACCACTGTGTTATCACTCCGGCTCTTAGTTCTCTGTTTTTAAAATATCTTTATCTTGATTTTCCTTAAATACAAGTGATATATTTTTTATTTTTCTAACCAAGACTTGAGGAACAATTTGAAACAAATAAATATCTTTTATACCCTCTCAAGAAAATTACATAAGAGCTTTCAAGCAATCAACCTATAGGTTTCATATATCGTGCTATGAAATATTGTTTTTATTATACATATGAAAACACCTTTGTCTCTACTTATTATATATGCATAAATTATAAATGGTATATTGTATATGAACTATCAATTCTGTTCATGTAAATCATTTTCTGAAAAAAAATGCTTGACAGAAAATAAAGCACATGTATTCAATGAATAAATTTCTATTATATTACATTATATAATACACAAATAAAAAGATAATATAACTAGCTCTCTAGTTATATTACTACAATATATATCATCATATATAATATATATTATGCATAATATAATTCACAGAAAACAATAGGTAATTCAATTTACTATATAGCCCATTATCTTTTAAATTTTTTGAAGATTGTTCCATTTTGTTATTAATTTTGTGACTCTGTGTTTTGGGTTACATCTAGTGTCACTCAGGGATTTCTCCTTGCTCTGAGTTTCTAGATCACATGGTGGTTGGTAGATTAAATGCAACCAGAGCGGTCATTAATTTAGGTCAACTATAAGCAAGTACCTTACCTGTTGTACTATCTGGTTCTGTTTTCCTTCCCTTTCATTTTTTTTAAATTATAGTTTAGGTAATAGAATTGTAGCAGCATTCAAACTTATGGTATTGAGGCATAATTTAATGGACATCATTGCTATCACAGTGTCCATGGCCCTCCACCCTTTCCCTATCATCATCCCCATCTCCCAATGCTTGCTGATTGATCGTTATGGCTTTAATGCATCCAGTTACAGCCCCAAACCACTATGCATGTGTTCTAAATGGTGCACTGCTATCCTTGATAGCATTTTATATCTAAGTGCTTCTCTTATTTTTCCACTCTAACTTAACTACTACTCCCAAATATCCTTTTCCCCATTTTAATAAATCATCTGAAATATTTTCCCCATCTTTTTGGGTGTTGACTGCATGTTAGCTTAGATATGGCACTTTTCATTTCATAAGAAATAGAAACTGGGGGCCGGGCGGTGGCGCTAGAGGTAAGGTGCCTGCCTTGCCTGCACTAGTCTTGGATGGACCGCAGTTCGATCCCCCGGTTTCCCATATGGTCCCCCAAGCCAGGAGTGACTTCTGAGTGCATAGCCAGGAGTAACCCCTGAGCGTCACTGGGTGTGGCCCAAAAACCAAAAAAAAAAAAAAAAGAACCTGATTGCAAATTGTAGGCCTAAAAACATTTAATTAAAATAATAAAGTTTATATTTTCTGGCGAATATTAGACAGTACAACAGACTTGATTAAATGAAGTGTGCTTATTTTTGTCTTATGTCACTTGATAGGACTGAGAGTAAGGCATTGTTAAAAGGGAAACTTCAGTGTTGAAAACTGCCATACTTAAACTTGAAGAGGGAAACTAAGCCCAATAATACAAAGGGCTCAGTGAAAGAATGAGGAAAATGACTCACAAGTTATATCGTCAATAGCTTTTTTTAAAAATTTTAAGAACTTAAGGAAAGGTACTATATATATATACATATAGCAGATCTGGTGATTGCCTTGCACAATGTCTACCTGATTTCAATCCCTGGCATATCTTATGGTTCCCCAGGCACCTCCAGGAGTGATCCTTGAGTGCAAAGCCAGGAGTAAGTCCTCACCATCACCAAATGTGACCTCCAAAATAAATAAAAATTTATAAAAGGATTGGAGAAAATGTAAAGTGCTTTGATTCTCAGTAGATCAAATCTTGGAATTTTGTATTACCTCTGATAAATTTTAGTGTTGTTGGCACTCATCAAACATCCTAGAAGGGTAGAATTCAGTCTGGTATTTTTGATACGTAAAATAACAGTCATTAATATCTGACTCCACTATGAGAAGTTGACTACTGTTGAAGACTATCTATGCGGCATAATATTGATATGTCTTGGGGCCTAAGTGATAGCACAATGGGCAGGGTGTTTGCCTTTCAAACACAAACTTGGGTTCAATCTCCCACATCCCATATTGTCCCCCCAACCTACCAAGAGTGATTCTTTAGCACAGAGTTAGGAGTAATCCCTAGTGTCAGCAGGTGTGGCCCCCAAACCAAAAAAAAAAAAAACCACAATTGATATGTTTTTACAACTTCCATAAAGTTCCAATAGGCATTATTAGTAGATTTTTCTCCAATCAATTAGTAAAAAATAAGACTCAGTGAGTTTAACCAAGAACATTTGTAAAAATATTTATCAAGCAAAACTAAACAAGAAAAAAAACATATGAAAAATTATAAGAGATGAACAGAAGCAACCTTAAAGAAGACCTACAAATAGTCAAGTACATGAACAAATGCTCTACATCACTTCAAAACATTTATTTATTACTTTATGCTAGTGAAACTGATACACATTCAAAGACTAAAAATCGTGAGTAGGGTTCAATGAGATAGTACAGTGAGTAGGGTTTTTGCCTTGCATGCAACTGGACCTGGGTTAGATCCCTAGCATGCCATATAGTTCCTTGATCACCACTAGGAGTAATTACAGAGTGCAGAACCAGGAATAACTCCTGAGCAGAAACCAAGCCAAGTCAAAACAAAACAAAAACAAACAAAGAATGAAAGCACCCAGTATTGGTGTGGATATAAAGAAAGAACACCTCTACTACTGGTGAGAGTTTTGACTGGCCCAACCTTTATGAAACCCAGTACTGATGCTTCTCAAAAACTAGGAACTTACAACTGTGATGGGACAGAACTCCTAGAACCATAAAGAAAAACTCTCTCCTAGCCTTCACCCTATGCAAATAACAAGATCTCCAGCTACAGAGGCTGGATGTCGTCACCCACATCTGAGTGGACAATTTCCTGGCACCATAAAAAGACCTTGGGGTATGTAAATGAGCAAGCATGGCATCTATAGTTGTTCCCATGGCAGTATGCTTCAAGGTGAGAGAAACCCTGTATTTCTTAGGCCAAGGGAATTCCTGCTGTAATTTCCCCAATATTTACTGTGCCTATGCAAAAGAGAGAGTGATAGAGAGAGAAAGAGAGAGAGAGAGAGGAAGAAGAAACAACCCCCCCCTTTTTTTAAGAAGTTGCTGGTCTTTTATTTTTGTTTTGTTTTGTTTTCTGTAGCTGATGGTTTTGGCTTTTGGTTTATTCTTTGTTTATTCTTTCAGTAATTTTGTTAATAGTCCCTGATTGATTTTTGTTTCTGCTTTGTTTTGTTTTACTACATTTTCTTCTTTATTCCCTTCCTTCTTCTAAATGGATAATTATAACACCTAGAGGGACTCCTCCTATTTTTTCTCTTTTTTTGTTTGCCTTTTTACCCCTCTTCCCTTAATAGTACCAAGACCAGACATTCAAATGTTCATTTGGTGGAAATAAAAACTGATCAGACATGAGTACCAAATCCAAAGTCAACAACAACAGAATCGAAACCTAATCTCCAACAAGCTGTACAAGGGGGAACAGTTGCACTAGCATTAAGGGGTAAAGGAGGGAGAGGTGGGTTGCACGCTGGGAACAGGGGTGGAGTGAGGACAACACTGGTGGTGGAAATGACCCTCACTGATTGTCACTATGTGTCTTAAATATTACTGTGAAAGATTTGTAACTCACTTTGACCACAATAAAAATTAAAAAGCAAGCAAACAAACAAAAGAACTAGGAACTGAGCTTCCATCTAACAGGGGTCCTCAAACTTTTTAAACAGGGGGCCAGTTTACTGTCCCTCAGACCATTGGAGGGTCTGACTATAGTAAAAACAAAACTTAGGAATGAATTCTTATGCACACTGCATATATCTTATTTTGCAATGAAGAAACAAAACAGATACAAATACAATATGTGGCCCGCGGGCCATAGTTTGAGGACCACTGATTCTAGAAATTTCACTTTTGGATCTCTACCATAAAGGGCACTAAAACTCTGTTTAGAAAATACCGTTTGCACTTCTATGTTCTTCAAAGCACTATTCACTCTAGCTAAAATCAGGAAACAGCCCAAGTGTCCAAGCAAGGTGATCAGAAAAAGAAACTACAATATATGCGTAATAAGCTACCATTGAGTTATAAGAAATTTGAAAATCTGGGGCCAAAGCAATAGCACAATGGTAGGGCGTTTGTCTTGCACGCAGCTGCCCAGGATGGATCTGGTTTCTATCCCCAGTGTCCCATATGGTTTCCCAAGCCAGGAGCGATTTTTAAGCACATAGCCAGGAGTAACCCCTGAGTGTCACTGGGTGAGCCCACCCCCCCCAAAAAAAAAAGAAATGTAAAAATTATCTAATTTGCTACTACATGGATCTGGAGAATGCTCAGTGATAGATAGTCAAGGAATAAGTGACCAACAGTCAGAATGATTTTTTTGTTCTGTAGGATATAAATAAGTGAATTACAAATAGCCAAGACAATAGAACCTGAGAATTGTTCTACTGATCTGAAATTATTATGGCAAGAATATGGGGTGGAAAAAAGTTCAAGTTCTGTGGTGTGGTGACTTTGGTGGAGGTTTATGGATTGGAATGTTGTGCAAATCCCTCGTATTTTACAAATATTGTAAATTTATTCACTAAAATAAAATTAAAAAAAATGAATCATTAAAAATGTGGGACCTCCACCTCCATGGAAAATAAAGGAAGTGAAACTTGTTGATCTTAATCTTCAGTTTACATCTGGTCTTAGACTTTGGATCCTCCTCTTTACCGAACTCAGAATAATCCTTGATTGAATGACTTGAACACAAAAACAGAAATGGTGGTTGCTGACATTGTGAACACAGATTTTTTAGGCATGATGATGATGATGATGATGATGATGATGATGATGATGATGAAAGAAGTATTGGTTCATTTTTTCTTCCCTCATTTTGATAATGTTATTAGATTATGTGTGTGGTAAAGGTTTGTGATCGCTTTGTATCTCTTGGATATTAGCACTTTATCTGTTGCAGTGTGTACAAAATATTTTCTCACCTCTATATGGTGCCTTTTAATTTTAGCCCAATACTTTGCCAAGTAGTGTTCTTTTAGTTTGATAAGGCTCAATTGTTTCAATTTGTTTTGTTATTTTTTTTCTTCCAGTGTCAAATTGAAGCCAGCTTTGAGGTTCACATCCTGGAGTTTTGCCACTGTTTTTATTGATATATATTTATAAATCCTGTCTGTATCTAGGTCAATAATCAATTTGAATTAACTTTTATAAAATTTTATAAAATTTTTATTTGTCATATAAAAGGGTCATTTATTAGCAACTCACAATTAAAATCATATTCAATGATAAAATGATTGAGAGCTTTTTCTCTAAGATTAGATATAAGACTAAGTTGTTCATTATCACTCACCACTATTATTATTTTTTCAATATTTTATTTAAATACCTTGATTACAAACACGATTGTGCTTGGGTTTCAGTCATGTAGAGAACACCCCCCATCACCAGTACAACATTCCCATCACCAGTGTCCCAAATCTCCCTCCTCCCCACCCCATCCCTGCCTGTACTCTAGACAGGCTTTCTATTTCCCTCATGCATTCTCATTTTTAGGATAGTTCACACCATTCGTTGAAGTGAATTTCCTTGCTAGACTTCATGTGCCTAACTCATTTGTCATATATTTGCAAATTATTCGTTGTCCCCAAGTATGAGGATTTATCACTGATGTTTTAGTAGCAATTTTTTTTTAATTTTTGAAGAATGTCACTGGGATTTTGATGGGGATTGTATTCACTTTGTATAATTCTTTGAGTAGGATGACCATTCTGACAATGTTATTTTTCCAATACATGAGTATGAAATATTTTCAATACCTTGATGTCATTGTTCAATAATGACTTGCATTTTTTTTTTTTTTGGTTTTTGGGCCACACCCGGCAGTGCTCAGGGGTTACTCCTGGCTGTCTGCTCAGAAATAGCTCCTGGCAGGCACGGGGGACCATATGGGACATCGGGATTCGAACCAACCACCTTAGGTCCTGGATCGACTGCTTGCAAGGCTAGCACCGCTGTGCTATCTCTCCGGGCCCAATGACTTGCATTTTTAAATTTTTAAATTTTTACTTTTTTATAAACAAATTCTTTAATTGAATCACTATGAGGTACACGTTATAAATTGTTGTTCATTTTTGAGTTTCAGTCATACAATTTACAACTTCCTTCACCACTGCACATTTGTACACTTTCAGCAGTGGTTCTGTACTATTCTTCCTAGTTTTTGTCTCATTTTTTCCCCTGTCTTTTCCCCCTGCTTGCCTATATGGCATTCCTCTCTCTCTCATTCTCTCTCTCTTTCGTTCTTATTCATTTAGACACTGTGGTTTGCAATATTGTTACTGGAGGGATATCATGCATATCACTTAATCTCCTTTTCAGCACCCATTTCTTGTCCAGAGTGATCTATTCCAGCTAACATTGTCATAGTGGTCCTTTCTCTGCCTTTACTACAATATTGTGGCAAGCTTCCCACCATGGATTGGTCCTATAATTATTTTTCATCTTTGGTTAGATTGATTTAGAGATTTAATTTTTTAGACAGTATCTTTTTTCATATTGTTTTATTTTAATTGTTAATAATACTCTGCTATTTGTAAAGTATTTTTAGAATTATCTCTGGCATACAGTATTCCAACACCAATATCAATTTCTTAATAAATATGTCACTATTTCAATTGGTCTTTCCTTTGTTTGTTTGTTTGTTTGTTTGTTTTTGGGTCACACCCAGCATCGCTATGGAATTACTCCTGGATCTATGCTCAGAAATCACTCCTGGCAGGCTCAGGGGACCATATGGGATGCCTGGATTCGAACCACCATCCACTGCATTCAAGACAAACGCCCTACTTCCATGCTATCTCTCTGACCCGATTGGTATTTTTCTTAATTTCTCTTCTAGCTTATTATTTGCATCAAGAAATATAACAGATGCTTGTTAATTTTGTATCCTGCAACTTTATTATATTATTTATCATTTATAATGATATAAATATATCATATATTATTCATAATAACAACATATTAATAAAATATATTATTTATTATATATCTATATTATATAAACATAGTTTATAAATATTAGTGGATTTAATATATGATAAATATAATCATTATTATTATTTTTAATATAATTTTTATTTGATCATAGTGGTTTACATGTTGTTGACAATAATATTTTAGTTAAATATTTACACAACATCTGGGGGGGTTCCCATCACCCAATTTTCCCCCTACACCTCCGTTTTTGTCCTATCTCCCGTATCCTCTTCCCTCACCCACAGGGCTGCTAGATTGTGTGGTCCCCTATGTACCTATCCTACTACATAGTAGTCTTGAATCTGATTGGTCTAGGTGCCTCCCTAATTTCCCCCTCTAACTGGGAGGCAGGCCTAGCTAGGTAAATTTGCGTGGTTTGGTTTGAAGAAGAGAAAAGTAGTAAACTGGTGTAAAAGTCTAATACTCCGAAAGTGGGCAGAGTCCTTCTAGAGGCTCTTATCATCGATTTGAAGGGTGAAGGAGGAAAAATAAAATGAAACATTCTGTCAGTACAAAAAAAAAAGAAAAAAAGAAAAAAGAACAAACAAACAAACAAACAAACAAACACAAAAAAATCACAAAAAAAACAAAAACAAAAACCGCCATGGTCTTGAGATAAGAAACATGACATAGCCCATAAAGAAAGAAAAGAAAAGAAGAGAAAAAAATAGGTATATCTGGGGACAATAGCTTCAATAACCACACCCAAACAGAGAAATCGACCAAAAATAGTTAGGTAAGTAAAAATAATAATAATAATAATAATAATAATAATAATAATAAATGAAGGTAAAAAATAATATATAAAAAGTAAACCATGTTTTGTGCTATTTTTTTTCCCTCCTGCCCTGGCACAGTAAATATTGGGGTCATTCGAGAAGGAATTTACTTGGCCTAAGAGTTATGGGTTTCTCCGTCCTTGGAGTATATTGTCATGGGATCAACTATAGACTCTGTTCAGGATCACTTACTCTCCCGGTGGTCTTTTGTCGTGTTTGGGAGACTTCTGTTCTGTTCTGGGTGTTACAATCAGACCTCTGTGTCTAGAGATCTCAGTATCTGCACAGATTCAGGGTTGGGACTTATGATGACGTCAGTCTTTGTGGTTCAGGAGTTCTGTTCCCGCAGTGTCATTTTAATCCATCTTCTGTGGTTGGTGGTCTTGGTCTTTGCACTGTACCTAGGATGGCACTTAGGATAGCATCTTTCTTTGTGCTTCCAGAAGCCAGATTCCATTACAATTGTCTCTGCTAGACCTTTGGAAGTGAGGTTCATGGTTGTTGTGCAGGTCGTAGTTCAAACCCTAGACTAGGGCTTTTTTATTGGTCCCTCGGTGTATACCATCTGGTCCTGGTTCTAGCAGCCAGTCATCTGTTAATCGCGATCTTGGCTTTTGGATCTACCAAGGGTGACAAGTCTTCTGATTTTGTCTTATTGTTAGCTGGTAAGGTTAGGTAATCTGCTCTTAGGTCAAGTTGTTCCCAATTTTCCCGTTGTCAGGATATCATATTGGAGCTGGGACTTGTTGGTGACCCTGCCGTATTAAGGCTGTCCTGGCTGGGATCTGTTTCCTGTAGTTGTGTTTCTATGTCAGGGATCCAGGGTTCAAGGCTGGACGGATGGTATCTAATCTCCTGAGGTCTAAATTGATTCCACATGACATTTTTTCAAGGTAGGCGATATCCCTGTATTGTAAACAACTATGGGCTCCCATCTCTAGTAGATAGGATCTCTTTTTTTGTATGTAAGATTTCCCTTTTTTTAAATGTGCCTTCGCAGGGGGAAATGGTGCTACCTTATATTGTCGGTGTATTTGGGGGTGGACAAAGGGGAAAACAAAAACAGGTCACATACCCAGAGAAGGTAAAATATATATATATATATGTATATATATAGGCATAAAATATATGTGTTCACATATGTATGTAGGACAGACACATTTAAAAAATATAGTATAAACAAACAAAAAAAAAAACAAAACAAAAAAACGAAGTAAAGAAGTATTTAAAGGACCAAAGTGATGCAGTAGACTACTTTACATTTGGGGAAAAGCAAGTAAAGAGGTGGTGTAATACAGGTCTTATGCTTATGTTGTAAGTACAGTTTTTCCCATTGTCTTTTGGGTTTTTCTTGTGGTGTGTGGGTTCCCAGGCACCTTTCCATCACGCCCCCTGACCTTCTTCAGATTGGCAAAAGGTTTGCGGCAGGGAGATCCTAGAAGAGATCTTGCATTGGGGCTACTTTTGGGAGTAAGAGGAGTTTCAAGTAACAGTCCATGTTAGGGGGAGTTGATAGGGAGGGGCGTGCAGCATGAGTCCGCAGGGGAGTTGGCTGTCTTTTCTTGCCGGGACAAGGTGTGGGTTTGACTGGGTGTCCCTTCTCTTGGGTGCTGGGTACTGGTTCGTTGGGGTAGGAGGTCGATCTTGTTGCCTAATAGATTAAGGACTGAGGGTGAAGAGTTTTAATATAGTGGGAGGTCTGGATGGGATTGAGGGGTGGAGGGATAGTTGGATTTCCAGAGGGGGGAAAGGGTAAGGTGTATGGAAGGGGTAGGAAGGGAGAAAAGAGAAAAATACATTAGAAAGAAAGGGAGAAGAGAAAGGATAGAAAGTAAAGAAAAGAATAGAAAAGAAAAAAATAAAAAAGAAAGTGGTGAGAAGAAAGGAGAGAATAGCAAGGGAACGCTAGTTTGCTTGAATGTGTTCGATGAATAGAGCATGTAGTTTGAGTCTGTACGTCACTGTTACTGCTTCCGTGGTCTGACTGGTCACGTGCTTCAATCCCTTAAAGAAGGTAAACCTAGAGATAAAGTGTATGTTAAAGAGTTTTCTCTGGGCCATCTCGTAGTGCAAGCTAGGTATGGTATCTCGTGTGGTATCCCGAGCTGCCATCTTAGCTTGTCCGCCTTTTGTATCCAAGAACGCCTGTGGACAGAAAAGCTGAGAGGTTATTTTAAATATAGTAAGATAGAGGCATTAATACGTAGTGTTAAGGGATGTTTCCATTGGAGTCAGTGGTTTGCCGTGGTATTCTTTACCCGTGTTCCTGTATACGATCTCTACAGGATTATTGTGGGCCATTATTGTAGAAGGTTGATTACATACCTGTTCTCTTTATGCTGCTGTTCTGGTGTTGCTGTTTTCTTTGTGGTATAATGTGTAGTCAAGAGTTTGCGTTGTTCCTTTTTCATGTATTTTGGGCACTGTTCCCAGGTATATGTTGATTATTCCAGTGTTTGGAGTTTCTACCCTGTTAGACCGTTATTTGATTGTTAAGTATTAGTTGTGATTGAGATGTATGTTCTATGTGCTTCAGAATAGTGCTACCATTCTGTGTTTATATTTTGTCTTCTGACTTACTTCGTTTAACATAACATGATCTAGGTCCATCCACGTTGCTGCAAAATCTGTGATTGTATCGTTTCTGACTGCCATGTAATATTCCATTGTGTATAGATACCACATCTTAATGATCCATTCATCTGTTGTTGGACATCGCGGTTGATTCCAAGATTTGGCTATTATACTGAGTGCTGCGATAAATAGTGGGGTGCACACGTATTTTGGAATGAATGTTCTTCCAACTTGGGGCTACCTATGAGTGCAATTGCTGGGTCAAAAGGGAGCTCAATTCTGAGTTCTTTGAGCACTCTCCAGACTGTTCTCCATAGATGTTGGACTAGGGGGCATTCCCACCAGCAGTGGATGAGAGTTCCCTTCATACCGCATCCCCGCCAACAAAGATTGTTCTCAGTATTTTTGATGTGAGCCATCCTCACTGGTGTAAGGTGGCATCTCATTGTTGTCTTGATTTGGATCTCTCTGATGATGAGTGAAGGTGAGCATGTTTTCATGTGTTTGTTGGCCATCCTTCTGTCTTCCTCAGAGAAGTGTCTATTCATTTCTTCTCCCCATTTTTTATGGCTTTATTTGGTTTTGAGGGGCTCAGTTTTCTGAGTGCTTTGTAAGTTCTAGATATCAGCCCTTTATCTGATATGTCTAGTGAAAAGATTTTTTTCCCCATTCTGTTAACTGTCTTCTTGCATCAAGTAAGGTTTCTTTCGCCATGCAGAAGCTTTTTAGTTTGATGTAGTCCCATTTGTTTATGTTTGATGCTAAGGTTCTTGCCATTGGTGCTCCATTCTCAAAGACCTTTTTGATATATAGGTCTTCGAGTGTTCTGACTATTTTATTCTTGATAAACTTTATAGATTCGGGTTTGATTTCAAGGTCTTTGATCCATTTTGAGTTGACTTTTGTATAAGGAGTGAGGTATGGGTCGATTTTCACTTTCGTACATGTGGTTTTCCACCAACACCATTTGTTGAATAGGCTTTCTTTGTTCCATTTCAGATTCTTGCCTCTTTTATCAAATATTAGTTGGCTGTATATCTGGGGGTTTATGTCTGGGAATTCTGTTCTGACCCACTGGCTAAGGTCCTGTCTCTGTTCCAGTACCATGCTGTTTTGATTACTATGGCTTTATAGTATAGTTTCAAGTTAGGTAAGGAGATTCCACCCAGCTTCTTGTTTTTCAGTATGTGTTTGGCTATCCTGGCTCTTTTGTGGTTCCAGATGAATTTTGTGATTGATTGTTCTATTTCTTTAAAGAATTGTGTCTGGATTTGGATAGGGATTGCATTAAATCTATATAGAAGTTTGGGTAGGATAGTCATTTTGACTATGTTAATTCTACCTATCCATGAGCATGGGATGTTCTTCCATTTCTTTAGATCGTCTTCAATTTCTTTCTGAAGTGTTTTGAAGTTTCCCTGGTATAGGTCTTTCACTTCTCTTGTAAGGTTGATTCCTAGATACCTGATATTTTTTGATACTATCTTAAATGGAATTGTATTTTTAATCTCTCTCTCCTCAACTTCATTGTTTGTATATAGAAACGCTACTGTCTTTTGTGTATTGACTTTGTATCCAGCCACTTTGCTGTATTGGTTGATTGTTTCTAGGAGTTTTACTGTGGACTCTTTAGGGTTTTTGATGTATATCATCATATCGTCAGCAAATAGAGATAGCTTGTATTCCTCTTTCCCTACTTGAATTCCTTTGATTCCCTTCTCTTGATATATGATAAATATAATCATTTTTTTTATTTCCTGGAAGTTTTTGTAGAGTCTTTGGGATTACACACAATATATAAGAATATTTACAATACATTATTGCCATCTGAAAGCAATGATAGTTTAATATTTTTCCAATTTGGATCGCTTTGATTTCATGTTCTTGCCTGAATAGAAAGGTGAGAACTTCCAGAACTTTATTGAATAAAAGTGGAAAACTAGATACCAATCCTGTGCCTGATGTCATACCCAGATTTATCAGCAATAAATATGATGGTACCTATGGGTTTGCTGTAAATGGCAATTATTGTCTGAATTAGGGCTATAATATATCTATTTGTTAGGTTTTTTATTATAAATGGATGTTGAATCTTATTTAAAAAGCTATCTGAATTACTAAAGTGACCATATGAGTTTTATTTCTCATTTTGTTGATATATTACATTAACTGTTTTGAATATGTTCAACCATCCTTGCTTCCTTGGGATAAAACCCATTTGTTTTTTTTATTGTAATCCTTTTAGCATGTTATTTCATTCTGTTTGCTAATTTTTTTTAAATCCTTGTATCAATGTACATCAGAAATATCAATTAGTAATTAAAGTTTTTAATGATTTTTCCATTTTTTAGGTATTAGGAAAATGTTGATTTTGGGGACACAGAAAGAATCCCTGTTTCTTTAATCAAAAAAGCATAAGGAGTAAGGGCACTAGATCTTTGCTACTTTGGTAAAGCACACTAGTGAGCTATTATCTTAGTAACACATAGTCTAAAAAATTCTTATTAATATGATGTAAATAAAAACAACTGATAACTCTCTGCATTATTTGAACCACAGTTAAATTTTAGTTTGGTCCAAGTTTAAGAACTATACTATGTCTCTCTCTTATTATTTTGATAGGTGAAATCTTTAATAAATACATTTCCAGTAGGGAAACATGAATTCTTCAGAGACTAAAGTATAAACTTCACACACACACACACACAAACACACACACACACATATATATATATATATTTAGATTTATACATAAATCTAAATTATAGAGGTGGTAATTAAAGAACAGAGTGGTAAAATATGCCTATAGACATTATTAATGAAGAAAGAATTAATATACACTTCCCTTGCTTATATCTAAATAGATAATAATTGAGAGTAATTTTAGAACATTAAAAAGATAATCCAAGAACAGAGGTTGGTTCATCTCTTGTGATGGTTATAGTGAAATTGACTTCCGAGGAGACTTCCTAGGCTCGCAGTGGTCCTCAAACTATGGCTCGTGAGCCACATACTGTATTTGTATCTGTTTTGTTTCTTCATTGCAAAATAAGATATATGCAGTGTGCATAAGAATTCATTCCTAAGTTTTGTTTTTACTATAGGTAGACCCTCCAATGGTCTGAGGGACAGTGAACTGGCCCTCTGTTTAAAAAGTTTGAGGACCCCTGTTAGAGACTTTCTATGTAGCCGAATCAAATGTAAGCTGAGAAATTCATTGCAAATGCACACTATTGATATTTTATTACTAGGATAAAAAAAGAATGACAATAATCTCTGAGACTTCTAAATTGAATTTATATTGTTTCATAATACTAATTATTGTAGCATGAGAAAGGGTCAAGTCCTGATTATCTTCTGGCAATTATATTTTTTAAATCTTAAAATATGGAAAGTATGTTATAGCTGGAAATACACAATTTAATAGTAATATTAAGAGATGAGGGAAGTACAAGACTAGGTGATTGAATAATTCTGTCCTGTTATTTATCATGTGGCAAAGAAGACATTGATTTTTCTCCCATATGTTAGAAGACAATTGGGACTATATTGACGTTTTTATTGAAGATGGGTTTTATTTGTGGAATAAGTATTTGAATGTTAATAAAGAAAACTTGTCTTACATTGTACATGGTACAAAAGGCTTGCCAGCTCTTGTAAAGCTTCGCCTTAAAAAACATGAGAAGGTTGCAATGATAAAGGGGATGCTTTTTTTTATAACTGAAACTCAACTACAAACATGTTTGTAATTATGATGCTTAAATAAAAATAAATAAAAAATAAATGAACTTATTACATAAAAAAATATGCATCAGTGTAAGGTAGGGTAAAAAAATCTCTTCCTAGTCATTAAAGACATAGATCCAAGGGAAACAGTTGGAATGATGTGAGTGAGCACATTTCAACACTCTACAAGTTGCCCTCTTTTAACAAGGTCTACTATCCAGAGGGCAGTAGCTAATTAATGATCTTTGTTCCATATGTGGATTGAGAAGTATTTACAAATCAAACTCAAAACAAACCAGATGATATACAGAGCCTGAGGAAAATGTAAATAACATAGCTACCTTCCTTTATTGGACAATGTTTTCTATTTGGATAAACTTCTAAATATCTGATACACAAAATTTTCTGTTCTAATTAATTCAGTGGACATTTAGTATTCTCTGTTTAATTTATTTCTTTACAACCATTAGAAATTGTGGTACCCTATCTACAACAAGCTATACACAGGGGTGTAGTTACACTAGCACTCCAGGGGGGGGGGAAGGAGGGTGATATGGGACACATGCTGGGAAAAGGGTGGAGGGAAGACAACCCTGGTGGTGGGAATGGCCCTGATTCATTGTCACTATGTACCTTAAATATTACTGTGAAAGATTTGTTATTAACTTTTTGGTCACAATAAAAGTTATTATTAAAAATATATAGACTTGCCTAAAAAAAAGAGAAATTGAATTCCTATCAAAATAACTTTCCATTAAGAGGCTGGGTATTAATTGATTGCTGTGTAGGTTCTGATTAACTTGGATTGGCTACCATACTTGTGTGACTTTAATTATATTAAACCTTAATTCAGTTTAAATTTCTAAATTCAGTAATTTGGAATTTCAATATGATTTTTTTTGTTTTTTTTTTGTTTGTTTTGTTTTGTTTTGTTTTGTTTTTCAATATGATTTTAGACGTTTTTTCTACATAAAAGTTTATTTTGTATATCCTGGATAATGTCTGGAGGACTTAAAAAACTTGCAGGATATTAACCATGTTGCCATTAATTTGAACTGCTATTTTGAAATGATTAAGATGATAAAATTCCCTGCAGAGTAGCACATTCATAGTTCACTTAAAATGTATCAATGGTTCATTAGTTTTATCTATACAAAAACTGTGTTTGGTTGGGGAGACTTGAGTTATCAATTACTTTAACATTATTTTGTTAATTTTTTTTGCAGTTTACTCAAATTTAACAGGTTAAATATTTGGATCTACCCAATATTTGCAACCAGAGGTGTATTTATGTTTTGAAGATGTATTTTAGGATGCAAAAGAACTGAAGTAGCTGGTATGTCTAATAAGAATAATGTATATTCTCATTCAGCTCTTTTTCTCTTCTGTGTTTATTTTGTATGTGTGAGTATGCAGACACTGTGTTTGCAAATATAAGTACATACACATAGAAAATTCTTCTTTCCTCTTATATTATCTGTCCTAAGCTTTACATTTCTTCATTATATATTTTGAGAAAAGACTCCTGAGATTCCCTATATTGATTTTAATGAGCTAAATACATTCAATTTCCTGACGTACTTTTAATGTAAAGATAAATGGGATCTTTACAATATGTTTCTTACTATATGAAAACATTTAATTTTTCGACAACTCTGTGCACAGAGAGTTAGGGCTGGTTCTGAGGCTAAAGTTTGTTTTTTAAAATCTTGTTTTTTATATCTTCATTGGTAGAGTGATTTCCATTGTATGAAAGAGTGACTATATAGATTTTATCTCCATTTGTTTATCAAGAAAATCCAAGTGAGTTAGCAAGTTTTCTTAACAAAAATAAGGTCTTTCAGAGTTCATATTTAATTATCTACAGCTTTGATGATGCAGATACAATTAATAACCTACTAAAATTGATAACCATTGGCACCCACTATATTTATTGTTATCACCACCAGGAATTTACTGAAGACAATATTTAGATTCACTCTCCCCCCCCCTCTGTGTATCTCTCTCTCCTTTTCTCTTCCTCACACACAAGAGGTAGGAAATTTGACTTTTAGCTTCTCAGACATAAATATGAGGTGTCATAGATGTGACAGAAGCATAACAAAACACGTGTAAAACAGTAAAGTCTCACACATAGAGGAATGACTAATTTATTGTGACAAATCATTTGATTTGGATTTCTGTTTATTGACTACACATTTCTATGTAATTATCACATTGGTTGTAACTTAACTTTATCTGAAGGAAAATAATTTTATTGTATATATCTTCAAAAATTATATGAATAAAATTGCTTATTATATGGCTTTTTATTTACTATTGGGTAAATTAAAAATCTGACTATATTAGTTTTAGAATGGCCAAGAAAAATTCTTCAATACAATATTTAAGTATGTTTCTGCATTTATATTTTTGATAGTATTAATCAAACATATGTATATGTATAGACATATATGTCTGTACATATGTGTATGTATATACAAATATATCTGCACGTTTGAAAATCTTTATTATAATTTTTCTACAGGGCTCATGGTTTTTGTGAGTGGCCTTCGAATTTGAACATCTATATTATTGCTTGATAATAAATTTTGCAGTAATTTTACTCTAGCTTTTATCATTTATAAAACTAAATTATTTTAATCTAAGATCTTCTGCTTTCCATTAGACTCAGGAATATTTTCAAAGTGGTTTTAGGCAGTTTTTGTTTTAAAGCTAATCCAGAGGCTATTTTTCTGTTCGTTGATGGGTTATTAATAGGACTGTTCCCCTGTTACTCAATTGAACATTTAATAGAACATATATTAACATAGTCTTGCTGAAAATATAAAAGTATTGAATTGTTTTAAATTGTTTGTCTGGACTGGAGCGATGACACAGTAGGTAGAGCATTGTTTTGTATACAGCCGACCAGGATTTGATCTTGGACATCCAAGATGGTCTCCAGCATCCCAGATAGTCTCCAAAGCCTGCCAGGTGTGATTCCTGAGCACAGGAGCAGGAGAAACCCCTGAGCATTGGCAGGTATGACCCAAAAAACAATAAAAAAGGGGTGTTAAACTAGCATAATTATAATTAATTTCAAATTCAAATGGGGATGTTGATCTGAGCTGCTAGCATTTATAAAATAATTTAACTTAGTTTAATTCCTTTTGACAGGAAACTTTATTTCCTTATTTTATAAAGAATAAGATCTAAGACACATGGAGAATCTTTGGCCTCTATTTGGTACTCATAAAGAAGGACTACTCTTGTATGGAAAACCAGGAATTTTATATGTACGTTTCTTTTTAATTATAGTACTGACTACCTTTACCTTACTGAGTCCAGTCTTGTAGCTAAGGTACCTCATACAAGGGAGTATTTGTGACTAAGTTTTATCAGACTTCCGAAAGATACTGGATATTATAGTAGTTGATAATATTCCAAATGAAATTTTAAGGTATTCTCACATTTCAAATTTTTAAGACATTCTTAAATTTCAAGTTCAAATAACAAACTGATTATGTTTTGTGTAACATTGAAAAAAAAGAAAAATAAAGCAGCCCTGAGGGCCAGAGAGGTAGTGCAGTGGGTAGGGCACTTGCTTTGATCTGTATTCAGTTCCCAGTAATGCAAATAATACCACGGTCTGCTACAAGTGATTCTTAGTGCAGTGCTAAGAATATGCTCTGAGCACAGAAGGGGGAGGTCCTACACCCAGACCCACTCTTTATCTCTACATCCCCTCAGAGAAAACAACTGTGATTTGGAGAGAATGATTCTAGTGAATGCTTCTAGTTAATTGTGCTCCCAAAATCTCTAAGAAATTTCAGGGCAGGAGAGATAGCATGGAAGTAAAGCATTTGCCTTGTATGCAGAAGGTCGGTGGTTCGAATCCCGGCATCCCTTATGGTCCCCTGAGCCTGCCAGGAGCGACTTCTAGGTGATAATTAGATCAATGAAAAATTGCATTTCTTTATGTTATTTTATTCACAGTATTTTACAGTTATTCACAGTATTTTAAGCAGGAGTATTTTATAAAAACACTGAAAATACTGCAAGGTCTATTTGTAAAGAATATTAGTGGCACTGTTTTGATCTAGACCTAGAAGACCAAGAAATGGCTCATTACTTGGATTCCCCTAATACATGTCTAGAAATAGAAATAGTAAGAAAGAATGATACTAAATAGAATATCTGAGTCAAGTCACAGGTCTAATAGTAAAATAATGATAATTGCATTTGTGAGTGGTTGGTGGTGAAATTTTTATTCTAGTAATATGAACTGTCAGAGCTCCATGGTACAGTATATCATTATGTAGATAAATTTAATTGCATGGGTTAAGTTAAATATAATTAGCTAACTTATATGTGCACAGCACAATATAAAAATTGGTGAAAGAAAAACACAAGATATCTCAGAAAAATTATAGAAGTCACAAGATATCTCAGAGAATCTTTGAAGTACAAAAATTTAAAGTGGAAAGGAGTTACTGTCTTTGAAAGAACAAGAGTCACTATGGCATCTTCTTTGATCAGTCCAGTGAACCTCAAACTTATATCCCCGCTGATAAATGGAGGCTGTACTGTCATCTCTGCATATATGTTGTATGGGTTAGAGGACAATTTGAAATAAAACCTGGTATCTACAATGACTTCAAAGAATGTGTTCCTTCACCTTGTCTGGGCTACTAAAGGACTTTTAAAGTTCTTGGAACAAAAGTGTGCAAGTTTAGTGATGATGCAGGGTCTGGATTACGGTATCCTTTCTTGGTCGTTTTTTGTTTTGTTTTGTTTTGTTCTGTTTTGGAGCCACACCCAAAGACTCTCAGGAGTTACTCCTGGCAATGCATTAAGAAATCACTCCTGGATCGGGGGAGCAGATGGGACTCAGAGGTATCAAACCCAGGTTCTTTCTGGATCAGCTGTGTGCAAGGCCAACACCCTAACTCTATGCTATCACTCGGGTTCTGGATTATAATATCCTTATATATAACACAAATATAACATCTTGTGTGCTATATTTTATAAGAGATATTTTTATTATAAAATGGTTCTTGGTTGTATACAGTAGACTCTGGAATAATACAAGTTTGAGCTGCGTGGGTCAAGTAAACATGGGTTCAAAAATAAACTTAACAATGCATAAATTACTGTGTGTTTAAGTTAAGATGTATTTATTTGGTATTATACATATACAGATATGTATTTTTTATATTTTATGTTAAATATTAGTAATATTTTAAATTATGACCTATAAAACAGGATTGACAAATTGACTGACATATTGTAAACAAAATAAAATTATGCTAATATTTATAATGCATTAGTAAAATTTTACTTTCCCTTCATTATTTTCATAGTGTTTTTACTCTTGTTTGCATTATTTTAATAATAAAGTACAAAGCATATAATATACAACTTAGCATGTTAATGTACTATTTATGTTGTTGATTAGTCTTCTAGCCAAAAGAAGAACTTATAGTAGTAGAGTTTGGGATAATAAAAAGTAATTAAAATTGAAAAGGGGTCAGCATCACTCTGATCAAAGTCTTCTTTGCAGTCCCATAATAATGAAAATGCCGATTCTACTGGTTGTTTATTTCAGAGAACAGAGTAGACATAGAGTAAAGAGAAATATAAAATAAAATTAAGTTATATATAAAGAGAATAGACAGAGTAAAGAGAAATATAAAATAAAATTTAGTTAAAATTGTGTTAAAATTTATCTATGTCTCTATTGGCTCTAATCAGCCATTGATCTAGGTTTGCTTAAAGATGGTTCATATCTGTTTATGCAATAGAATGAAGAATTGGGATCTTCTTAGAGTTTCAAACATCAAGGATCTGGAAAGGAAGTTGTATATATAGAGGAGAAATGTTGATGTTGAGAGATCACTAGGACTGAGGTAAATAATCTATAGCAAGTGGCACCGAATCATGGCATGTAAGTGGCTGAGAGAAAATACTAGAATGTAAAAGCATGTAAAGAGGATAAAAATATCTTGTAAAATAGGATTTAATAGCATATAAAACAGTGTGTACCTTAATAGTGTATAGTAGCATGAAAATGTCTATAAAGTTGCATGGGATGGCATCTAAAAAGATAATGTAAATAGCTTGTAAGAGGAATGAAGAAAAGAGAATGGGAGAAAATCAACTGAGGCTAAAACATAGATGTAAATCAGAGCTGAATCATGGCATGTACACAGAATGGGAGAAGAGCTGCAAAAATGATAATGTTGTGATTCCTAATTAACAACAAGATTTATTTTGTATATTTCCCAATTTAGGCCATTGTGCTTACATGAAACTACAGTCAATGGGGAATCCAAACAACGTGACTGAATTCATCCTTTTGGGCATAACAAGGAACCCAGAGCTGCGAAAAGCATTGTCTGCTATATTTTTCATCATGTATGTGTTCACAGTTGTGGGGAATGTCCTCATTGTGCTAACCATGATCATGAGCCAGAGTCTGAGATCACCTATGTATTTTTTTCTTACTTCCTTATCCCTCATGGATGTCACCTATTCATCAGTTATCACTCCCAACTTAATTCTGGTCTGCCTTTATGAGTACATTACCATCTCCTTCGAGGGCTGCATGACACAAATATTTGCTGAACATTTTTTTGGTGGTGTGGGAATGATCATTCTCATGGTGATGGCCTATGATCGCTATGTGGCTATCTGCAAGCCCTTGCGTTACATGACCATCATGAATCCTCGCATGTGCCACATCATGCTGGTGGGGGCCTATGTGGGTGGATCAACCCATGCAACAATACAACTTATCTTCATGTGTAAATTACCCTTCTGTGGTTCCAATGTCATTGATTGTTTTGCATGTGACATGCTTCACTTATTGAAATTGGCCTGCAAGGATACTCACTTTTTGGGCCTCTTAGTCATTCTCAACAGTGGGGTGATGTGTATGACCATCTTCTTGATGCTCATTACCTCCTATATGGTCATTCTCTGCTCCCTCAAGTCATCTAGCTCAGAAGGCAGGTTTAAAGCCCTGTCCACCTGTGGTTCCCATATCACAGTGGTCATCTTGTTTTATGTTCCATGTATATTCTTGTATGTGAGACCTGTGGCCGTTTACCCCATAGACAAAGCAATCAGTATATCCTTGACTGTTGTTACACCCATGTTAAATCCCTTGATTTATACCTTGAGGAACTCAGAAGTGAAAAATGCAATGAGGAAATTGTGGATGAAACAAGATAGACAATAGTTTATAAAGTATAAGAAAATCTTCCCTAAGGGGACAATGTTATTTGCCCTATCATTTATTTCATTCATTAAGTTTATAGCTGACAACATTTTAAGCATACAAGTCATACTTATACCCTTTATAACCCTTCACATGTACTATTCCCTCTCCCCCCTTCAGAAATCCGACTGTCCCTTCACCCCTCAATCCCATCCCTGATATCCCCACCATATTATAACTCTTCACCCTAAGTTCTTAATCCATTAGGCATCAAGACCGACCTCCTACCCCAATGAACCAGTACCCAGTACCCAAGTGAAGAGACACCCACGCAAACTCACACCCCCTTCCCGGCAAGAAAATACAACCAACACCCCGACTGACTCATGCAGTGTGGTCCTCCTAAAACACCTCACCCTAATGTGGACTGTGACTTGATATCGGACCTAGCTCCAAAAGGACCCCCACTGCAAGAACTCTACCCAAGACCTCCCTGCCTGGAGCCCACTCTCCACAAGGAAATCTCAAAAGACAATGGGGAAGCCTATTTCATCATAAGTATAGATCTATATAACACTACCTCTTATCCTGTTTTTTCCCAAATGTAATCTCATGTATCACTTTCTCTTTCTTTTCTTTTTTCTTTCTTGTTCATTTGTTCGTTTTGTTTTGTTTTGTTTTATTTGTTTTGTTTTAGTTTTTGTTTTTTGATTTGATTTGTTTTTTGCTTTTTTGGGTTCGCACCTGGCAGCGCTCGGAGAGTGTTCCTGGCTCAATGTTCGGAGGTTGCCCTGGTGGGCACGGGGGACCATGTGGGATACCGGGATTTGAGCCACCGTCTTTCTGCAGGAAAGACAGACGCCTTGCCTCCATGCTATCTCTCCCGGCCCCACTTTATTCCTTTAATTACGTCTTTTATTTAATCATTTTTTTTAAAAAGAAACTTTTTTCTTTAGATATGTGTGAGCATATATATTTATAGTTTTTGTCCTGTCTCTGTTTTCTTCTCTCTCCACTCCCAAATCCATCAGCAATATAATGTAGCACCACTTCTTCCTGCAAAGGCATATTAAAAAAAGGGGAAATTCTATGTTTAAAAAAATCTCTTATCTACTAGAGATAAGAACTCATACTTTTTACAATAAAGGGGCATCTCCTACCCTGAACATATGTCATGTGGAGCCAACTTAGACCCCAGGGAATTAGGCACTGACCGTCCAGCCTTGACTCCTGGATCCCAGGCATAGAAACAATACACTTTTTTTTTTACCTATTTGGAATACTTCATAAACCACTAATGTAATTTCTTTACCTTATTTTTGTTATTTTTCAACACTCTGATTAATCTTTAATTTTGTTAAACTTATTTTTGAAATATTCATAATTTACCACATCTGAGCTGTGCTTTTCTTACATTGTTCATGACTAGTTTTCTCATTTCCATAAATATTTGGCTGATTCTATTATATTTCCCTCTTTATAAATGAACTATTACCTCTTTCAACAATTACTTCTTGATGATCTTATTTAACTATTTTCTTCAGATAATCTCCACATATTTATTCAACTATATTCTCAATATCCTTGATGGCAAACTGTACTTAAAAGAGTGTTTCATCTCTTATTTTCTCAGTTTCTCCTTCAAGATTGTAAATCCTATAGAGTCTGAGGTTAATTCTCATTCTGTATTTCAAACCCTGGAAGTCACTTAGTGAGATGTTAATAAATATCATTATATATTTTAAGATACAAATGCTTGTTATGTGTTGAAATTAAATTTTATTTAAGTAAGAAATATCAGGTTTTCTTTTTCTTTTTTTTTTAGTTTGTTTTTAGGGCCACACCTGACAGCACTTAGTTTACTCCTGGCTCTGAGCTCAGAATCAATCTTGGTACCCAAGGGGACCATTTGGGATGCTGGGGTTCAAACACAGGTCCATCCCAGGTAGACTGGGGCCCCCAAGAAATAGTAGTTTTTTAGGAAAATTAGAATTCTCAAGTTCTTTCAATAGCTCTTTGTAAGATGTTGGAGCTTTCATTTTGTAGTAGTAGCATGTTATTTAATAGTAAAGCCTACTTTTTACTATTTCTCCCCTACTCTTTTACACATTATGATAAAAAGAATAAAGTCTCATATTCACCTGAATCAAGTATCTATATTTTGAATTCATGTGAAATGAAGATTTCACTACCTTAAACGTTTAAACTATTGCAGATAATGATGCTCTGGGGACCTTGTCATGGTAGATTTTAGCTAGTACAGGGTATGCCCTCTACTATTTCTCCAACTTTGATGATGTTTTCATTGTTCAGTGACTATGCAGACACTGATATTTTTATAACTGCTTTTATTAATGAGCTATATGGAAAACTTAAGACTATTACATGCTTTATATTCTACCATGTTTTTTTAATTGATATGTACACATAATGATAATTATCTTGGTTGTTATAGCTTCTAAGTATTCATGATAATTAAATCAGGGCTTTTTTTTTTTTAAACTTTGAGCCATATCCAATGATGCTCAGGGGTTATTCCTGGATATGAGCTCAGAAATAGCTCCTGGTTTGGGGACCATATGAGATCCCAGGGGATTGAACTGCAGTTTTTCCTGGGTTAGTCACATACAAGGCAAATGCCCTACCGCTGTGCCATTGCTCTGGCCCCAAATCAGGGCTTTTTTTTGGTAAGTGTTTAATGAAATTTGTATATGTAATATAAAAGACACAAAACTCTAGTGTGATAAATGATTTCCAGAAAATTGAATGGACAGATAAATTTGTATAGTTCTAGTGTACTGTGGGTTTTACTGCAAGGATGACTAAGCAGGCATCTGAACAGTGATGTCGAACCATTCTTAAGTATATCAGTGAGAAGATTTAATACAGATATCACAAGGAAATAAATCATGGTGCGGAAAGAATCCCTAATGTTGAAGCTAGCCTAAAATTAAGAAGTTGAGGTAATCAGTGCTTAGTGACAAGGTCAATCAAGGAACACGGTGAGATATTAAAGACCCAAGGGGTAAAAATGTGAAATACTGTCACATTTACCCCTTAAAAAGTGACATGCATTTCAAAATACTGTAATTTGAACAATTCTTAAAAGTCATATACTCCCTAAGCCTATAGGATGTGCCAGTTAATGGAATTGCATCGAAAGCTTTGCTCATACATGTCTCCTATCCTCTAGATCCTTGGCAGAACATGTATGCCATATATTTACAATATCATATAATTAGATTGATGGACACACTTTTACATTTTTGTTCTACTTTGCTCCAATAAAAATGAAGAAATTTATACTTATTTATACTTGAATTTATATACATAATCATTAAATCATGCAATTATCTGTGTCATCAATAAAACTAGAAATTATGTTGAGTGAAGTAAATCAGAGGGAGAAGGTCAAATACCAGATGATCATACTTACCTGTGTAATATAGTGAGACAAAATCAGTGGAAAGAAAATGGTAAACAATAACAAAGTCTTTTCCTTACAATATTGTTTACCTAGACCTGTATGGCGGGCAGGGAGAGATTACTGATTAGACAAGAGTTGACTTATAGATATGGAGATCATGAGCCTTTATGTTGTTGGTGAAATACAAAAATGTATCATCTATGACATATGCTCTGGCAGATTATAATAAAAATTTTAAATGTATGCCCAAAATTGATCATTTTTATTACTAGGTAAAATATGAACATTCATGAAAAAATTTTCAGTCACTTATTCTATACATATCTTCACTGTCTGTTCTATATGTCTCTCAAAGTAACTCATATTAAGTAGCTTTACTCATTAAACATAATACTTTCTAGCTAAACTCCTGAATTAGTGAACCTATCTGGACTACGAATTTTACTCTTGAAAGAGTTTTAATTAGTTCCAGTGTCCTTAGATGTATTTGTTGGTTCAAGTAATTTTCTTCCTCCTTAGTCAATTTTGAGGCTGTATGAGTCTATGAATTTATTCATTTCTATTAGATTTTGAATCTCAGTGGCAAAGAGTTGTTCATAGTGACCTCTTGATATATTGAGGTATATGCTATAAATTCTCCCCTTTTATCTATGATCTGATTTATTATTTTTTTCCCTTTGTTAGCTGGCAAAAGTTTTATACATATTTTCTTTTATAAGGTAGCTGGTTTCTTGTTTTTTTTTTTTTTGTTTGTTTGTTTTTTGGGGGGCCACACCCGGTGATGCTCAGGGGTTACACCTGGCTATGCGCTCAGAAGTCGCTCCTGGCTTGGGGGACCATATGGGACGCCGGGGGATCGAACCTCGGTCCATCCTAGGCTAGCGCAGGCAAGGCAGGCACCTTACCTCTAGCGCCACCGCCCGGCCCCGTAGCTGGTTTCTTAAACATATGCATTATTTGTGTTTATGCCATTAATTTCTTTTATTATTTTGTTTGTTTTTTTTTTGGATCACACCTAGCAGCACTCAGAGGTTACTTCTGGCTCTATGCTCAGAGTCACTCCTGGCAGGCTTGGCAGAACTTATGGGATGCCAGGATTCGAACCACTGTTCTACTGCATGCAAGGCAAACGCCCTACATCCATGCTAGTACTCTGGCCCCTCTTTTGTGATTTTTAATATACATAATTTAGAGTTCATGCAAATTCTTCTCTTCCTCTTTGCATATTAATGTGTGTGCATACCCATGCATAGAGGCATATATATGTATACATATATCATATGTTTATAATTCCCTCTCAGTTATCTTCTCTAATCCTTATAATTTTTGCTAATCAACTTTGAGAAAAAAAATTTCGGGGACACTATATATCTATTTTATGATCTAAACACAATTCAATTCTGACTTTACTGGAAATACAAATGGGAATTTCCATTAAACTGCTAGCATTTATACAGTAATTTATTCTTTAGGATAGCCTTTTGAAACAGGAAGTATTATCTTATTTTATAAAGAATAAAACTAGGACATACAGAGAAGGTTGGCTAGGCTTTCCAGTGAGGTTTTTATTTTGTCTACCGAGTTTTTTAGTCCTGTTATTTCAGTTCGAAGTTTTCTTATTTCTATCCTCATATCCTCTTGCTTCCTATTTGTGGTTTGTTCAGCTAGATATTAGTAATGATAAAAAATTCATATACACTTCCCTTGCTTATGTCTATATAAAGAAGAATTGAGAGTTATTTTAGAACATTAAAAAGATAATCCAAGAACAGAAGTTGGTTCATCTCCTGTGATGGTTATAGTAAAATTGACTTCCTAGGAGACTTCCTAGAGACTTTCTATGTAGCTGAATCAAACGTAAACTGAGAAATTCATTTCAAATGCACACTATTGATATTTTATTACTAGTGATAAGAAAAGAACGACAATAATCTCTGAGACTTCTAAACTGAATTTATATTATTTCATAATACTAATTATTGTAGCATGAGAAAGGGTCAAAATCCTGATATTTTCTGGAAGTTATATTTTTTAAATCTTAAAATATGGAAAGCATGCTATAGCTGGAAATACACAATTTAATAGTAGTATTAAGAGATGAGGGAAGTCCTTTGCCTTCCATTCAGAAGGACAGGGGTTCGAATTCCAGCATCCCATATGGTCCCTTGAGCCTGCCAGGAGTGATTTCTGAGCATAGAGCCAAGAGATGAGGGAAGTACAAGACTAGGTGATGGAATAATTTTGTCCTGTTATTTATCATGCAGCAAAGAAAACGTTGATTTATCTCCCATATGCTATCAGACAATTGGGACTACATTGACTCTTTTTTTTATTTAAGATGGGGTTTTATTTGTGGAATAAATATTTGAATGTTAATAAATAAAACTTGTCTTACAATGTACATGGTAAAAATGCTTACAAAGGCCAGCTTTTGTAAGACTTTGCCTTAAAACACATAGAAGGTTGCACTGATAAAGGAGGTATTTTTTTATACCTGAAACCCAACTACATACATGTTTGTAATCATGATGCTTAAATAAAGATATATAAAAAATAAATGAACATCTTATGTAGAGAAAATATGCATCAGTGTAGGGGAGGGTAAAAAAATTACAAATGTGGTAATACTCTCCCCAGTCAAAGACATAGACCTAAGGGAAACAGTTGGAATGATGTGAGTAAGCACATTTCAACACTGTACAAGTTGCCCTCTTTTAACAAGGTCTATTATCCAGAGGGCAATATCTAATTAATGATCTTTATTCCATATGTGGATTGAGAGGTATTTACAAATCAAACTCAAAACAAACCAGATGATATCCAGAGCCTGAGGAAAATGTAAACAGCATAGCTACCTTCATTTATTGGACAATATTTTCTATTTGGATGAAATTCTAAATATCTGATAAACACAATTTTCTGTTCTATTTAATTCAGTGGACATTTAGTATTCTCTGTTTAAAATATTTCTTTACAACCATTAGAAACTGCAGTACCCTATCTACAACAAGCTATACACAGGGGTAAGGTTACAATAGCACTCCGGGGGGGGGGGGGGGCGGGCAAAGGAGGGTGATATGGGACACATGCTGGGAAAAGGGTGGAGGGAGGACAACCCTGGTGGTGGGAATGACCCTGATTCATTGTCACTATGTACCTTAAATATTACTGTGAAAGATTTGTTATTAACTTTTTGGTCACAATAAAAATTATTATTAAAAATATAAAGACTTGCCTAAAAAATTGTATTCCTACCAAAATAATTTTCTATTAAGAGGCTGAGTATTAATTGATTGCTGTGTAGGTTCTGATTCACTTGGATTGGCTACCATACTTGTGTGACTTTAATTATATTAAACCTTAATTCAGATTAAATTTCTAAATTCAGTAATTTGGAACTTCAATATGATGTTGACTTTTTTTCTACATAAAGTTTATTTTGTATATCCTGGATGACGTCTGGAGGACTTAAAAAACTTGCAGGATATTAACCATGTTGCCATTAATTTGAACTGCTGTTTTGAAATTATTAAGATGATAAAATTCCCTGCAGAGTAGCACATTCATAGTTCACTTAAAATGTGTCAATGGTTCGTTAATTTTATCTGTACAGAAACTGTGTTAGGTTGGGGAGACTTGAGTTATCAATTACTTTAACATTTTTATGTTTATTTTTTTGCAGTGTAATCAAATTTAACAGGTTACCTTTTGGAATCTATTCAATATTTGCAACCAGAGGTGTATTTATGTTTTGAAGATGCATTTTAGGATGCAAAAGAACAGAAGTAGCTGGTATGTCTCAGGTTACTTAAAGATTAATGTATATTCTCATTCAGCTCTTTTTCTCTTCGTATGTATTTATATGTGTGAGAAGACACACACTTGTGTTTGCAAATATAAGTACATATACATAGAAACTTCTTTCCTCAGATTATTTTCCCTAATTCTCATATTTCTTGATAATATACTTTTAGAAAAGACTTCTGGGATGCACTATATTGTTTTTAATGAGCTAAACACATTCGATTTCCTGACGTACTTTTAATGTAAAGATAAATGGGATCTTTAAAATATTTTTCTTACTATATAAAAACATTTAATGTTTTAGGCAACTCTGTTCACAGAGAGTTAGGGATGGTTCTGAAGCTAAAGTTTGTTTTGCAAAATCTTGCTTTTTATATCTTCATTCGTAGAGTGATTTTTATTGTATGAAAGAGTGACTATATAAATTTTATCTCCATTTGTTTATCAAGAAAATCCAAGTGAGTTAGTAACTTTTATAAACAAAAAGGTCCTTCAAAGTTTATATTTAATTATCTATAGCTTTGGTTATGCAGATACAATTAATAACATACTAAAATTGATAACCATTGGCACCCACTATACAGATTGTTATCACCACCAGGAATTTACTGAAGACAATATTTAGGTTCTCTCTCTCTCTCTCTCTCTCTCTCTCTCTCTCTCTCTCTCTCTCTTCCTCTCTCTCCCTCCCTCCCTCCCTTTCTATCCCTCACACACACAGAGGCAGAAAATTTGACTTTTAGATTCTCAGAAATAAATATGAGGTGTCATAGATGTGACAGAAGCATAAGAAAACATGTGTAAAACAGTAACAGAATGTCTCACACATAGAATAATGACTAATTTATTGTGATAAAACATTTGATTTGGATTTCTGTTTATTGACTACACATTTCTATGTAATTATCACATTGGTTGTAACTTAATTTTCTCTGAAGGAAAATAATGTTATTGTATATCTCTTCAAAAATCATATGAATAAAATTGCTTATTATATGGATTTTTTATTTATTATTGGGTAAATAAAAAATTTGACTATTTTAGTTTTAGAATGGCCAAAAAATACTCTTCAATATAATATTTAAGTATGGTTGTGCATTTATATTTTTGATAGTATTAATCAACCATACGTATATGTATATACACATATGCTGTACATATGTGTATGTATATACAAATATATCTGCACATTTGAAAATTTTTATTATATTTCTTCTACAGGGCTCATGAGTGCTTGTGAATGGCCTTTGATTTTGAACATCTATATTCTCTCTTGATACCAAATTGTGCAGTAATTTTACTCTAGCTTTTATCATTTATCAAAATAAATTAATCCAATATCTTCTACTTTCCATTAGACTGAAGAATATTTTCAAAATGGTTTGAGGCAGTTTTTGTTCTAAAACTAATACAGAGACTTTTTTTCTGTTCATTGATGGTGTATTAATTGGAATGTTTCCCTATTACTCAATTGAACATTTAATAGAACATATACTAACACAGTCTTGCTGAAAATATAAAAGTATTAAAATTTTTTTAATGGCTTGTCTGGACTAAAGTGATAATACAGTAGGTAGGGCAAGGTTTGGCATGCATGTAGCCGTCCAGGATTTGATCCTCAGCATCCCAGATAGTCTCCAAAGCCTGCCAGGTGTGATTCCTGAGCACAGGAGCAGGAGAAACCCCTGAGCATTGGCAGGTGTGGCCCAAAAAAACAACAAAAAGGGGGTGTTAAACTAGCATAATTATAATTAATTTCAAATTCAAATGGGGATGTTGATCTGAGCTGCTAGCATTTATAAAATAATTTAACTTAGTTTAATTCCTTTTGACAGGAAACTTTATTTCCTTATTTTATAAAGAATAAAATCTAAGACACATGGAGAATCTTTGGCCTATATTTGGTACTCATAAAGAAGGACTGCTCTTGTATGGAAAACCAGGAATTTTATATGTAAGTTTCTTTTTTCATTATAGCACTGACTACTTTTACCTTACGAAGTCCAGTCTAATAGCTAAGGTGCCTCATACAAGCGAGTATTTGTGACTAAGTTTTATCAAACTCCCATAAGATACTGGATATTATAGTAGTTAATAATATTCCAAATGACACTTTAAGATATTCTTACATTTCAAATTTTTAAGACATTCTTAAATTTCAAATTCAAATAACAAACTGATTAATTTTTGTGTAACATTGAAAAAAATAAGAAAAGAAAAGCAGCCCTGGGGGCCAGAGAGATAGTGCAGTGGGTAGGGCACTTGCTTTGCATGCAATTGATATGTATTCAATTCCCAGCATTGCAAATGATCCCCAAGCCTGCTACAAGTGATTCTTCAGTGTAGAGCTAAGAATATGCTCTGAGCACAGACGGGTGAGGTTCTACACCCTGAACCACTCTTCACCTCTACATTCCCTGCCTTCTAGTTAATGCTTCTAGTTAATTGTGCTCCCAAAATCTCTAAGAAATTTCAGGTCTGGGGCTAGAGAGATAGTTTGGAGGTAAAGACTTTGCCTTGCATACAGAAGGTTGGTGGTTTGAATCCCTGCATCCCTTATGGTCCCCTGAGCCTACCAGGAGTGACTTCTGAGCATATAGCCAGGAGTAACCCCTGAGTGCTGTTGAGTGTGACCCAAAAACCAAAAAAAAAAAGAAGAGAAAAGAAAAAAGAAAGAAAAAGAAATTTCAGGTCTTTTTATTTAAGTTCATATAATTTGACTATGATATCATGTTTTTCCTTTGTTTATATCTTCTACATGTAATTGCTTTTCTTGTTTGTGTTTCAACTGATACATTACTAAATTTAGAAAATTTTAGATTATCCTCAAGCAGGTGCTCATTTGCTCTTTGAATTTACAGCTTATTCAAATATTCTTACATGTGGAACTTCTACTTTGTGCGTATTGCTTAATTCTGTCTACGTTTCTAAAGCCATGAGATACAGCTTTATGCTTTACACTACTGAGCAAACTATTAAATCAGAACTACTAGGTGATAATTAGGTCAATGAAAAATTGCATTTCTTCATGTAATTTTATTCACAGTATTTTACACTTATTCACAATATTTTAAGCAGGAGTATTTTATAAAAACACTGAAAATATTGCAAGGGATATTTGTAAAGAATATTAGTGGCACTGTTTTGGTCTAGACCTAGAAGACCAAGAAATGGCTCATTACTTGGATTTCCCTAATACATGTCTAGAAATAGAAATGGTAAGAATGATACTGGGGCTGGCGAGGTGGTGCTAGAGGTAAGGTGTCTGCCTTGCAAGCTCTAGCTAAGGAAGGACCGCAGTTCGATTCCCCGGAGTCCCATATGGTCCCCCAAGCCATGGGTGATTCCTGAGCACTTACCCAGGAGTAATCCCTGAGCATCAAACGGGTGTAGCCCGAAAAGCCAAAAAGAAAAGTAAGAATGATACTAAATAGAATATCTGAGTCAAGTCACAGGGCTAATACTCAAATTCTGAGAATTGTCTTTCTTAGTGGTTGGTGGTGAAATTTCCATTTTAGTAATATGAACTGTCAGAGCTCTGTGATACAGTATATCATTATGTGGATAAATTTAATTGCATGGGGTAAGTTAAATATAATTATCTAACTTATATGTGCACAGCACAATATTAGAAATTGATGAAAGAAAACACAAGGTATCAGAAAACATAATAAAAGTCACAAGATGTCTCAGAGAAACTTTGAATTTCAAAAATTTAAAGTGGGGGGCCGGCGAGGTGGCACTAGAGGTAAGGTGTCTGCCTTGCAAGTGCTAGCCAAGGAAGGACCGCGGTTCGATCCCCTGGCGTCCCATATGGTCCCCCCAAGCCAGGGGCAATTTCTGAGCGCTTAGCCAGGAGTAACCCCTGAGCATCAAATGGGTGTGGCCCGAAAAACAAAAAAAATTTAAAGTGGATAGGAGTTAAGTTATTGTCTTTGAAAAAACAAGAGTCACTATGGCATCTTCTTTGATCAGTCCAGTGAAATTCATACTTACATTCCTGATGAAAAATGGAGGCTGTACTGTCATCAATGCATACATATTGTATGGGCTAGAGGACAATTTGAAATAAAAGCTGGTACTTACACTTAGTTCAAAGAATGTGTTCCTTCATCTTGTCTGGGCTACTGAAGTTCTTGGGACAAAAGTGTGTAAGCCTAGTGATAATGCATAGTCTGGATTGCAGTATCCTTTGTGTGTGTGTGTTTTGTTTTTTTGGTTTCTGCTTTTGAGCCACACCCAAAGACTCTCAGGGGCTACTCCTGGTTATGCGTTCAGAAAGCACTCCTGGCTTGGTAGACCATATGGGATGCAGGGGGGTCAAACCCAGGTTCTTTCTGGAACAGCTTTGTGCAAGGCAAATGCCCTAGCATTGTGCTATCACTCCAGTCCTCTGGATTATAGTATCCTTATAGATACAACACAACTATAACATCTTGTGTGCTATATTTTATAAGAGAGATTACTTTATAAAAAGGTTCTTGGATTAATAAAGTTGACTCTGGAACAATACAAGTTTGAGATGCATGGATCAATTAACATGGGTACAAAATATAAACTTAACAATGCATCAATTGCTGTATGTTTAAGTTAAGATGTGTTTATTTGATATTATACATATACAAATATGTATTTTTTATATTTTATGTCAAATATTAGTAATTTTGTATTATGTCCTATAAGACAAGATTGACAGGTTGACTGACATATTGTAAACAAAGTAAAGTTATGCTAATATTTATAATGCATTAGTAAAAATTTACTTGCCTTCATTATTTTCATAGTATTTTTCTCTTGTTTGCATTATTTTAAGAATAAAGTACATAGCATGTAATATACAGCTTAACATGTTAATGTCCTGTTTATGTTTCTGATTAGTCTTCTAGTCAAAAGAAGAAATTATAGTAGTAAAGTTTTGGATAATCAAAAGTAATTAAAATGGGAAAGGGGTCAGCGTCACTCCGAACAAAGGAGCATACATTTCTTCTTTGCAGTTCCATAATTATGAAAAAAGCAGATTATACAAGGTCATTTATTTCAGAGAACAGAATAGACATAGAATAAAGAGACATATAAAATAAAATTAAGTTAAAATTGTGTTAAAATTGATGTCTCAAGTGGCTCTAATCAGCCATTGCTTAAAAATGGTTCATCTCTGTTTATGCCATAGAATAAAGAATTGGGATCTTCTTAGAGTTTCAAACATCAAGGATCTGGAAATGAAGTTGTATATATTTTGGAGAAATGTTGATGTTAAGAGATCACTAGGACTCAGGTATATAATCTATAGCAAGTGGAGCTGAATCACAGCATGTAAGAGGCTGATAGAAAATAGAATTTAAAAACATGTAAAGAGGATATAACTATCCTGTAAAATAGGATGTAATAGCATATAAAACAGCATGTACTTTAATAGTGTATAAAAATGCCTATAAAGTGGCATGTATTGGCATCTAAAAAGATAATGTAAATTGGTTGTAAGATGAATGGAGAAAAAAGAATGAGAGAAAAATCAACTGAAGCTAAAACATTGATGTAAATAAGAGCTGAATCACGGCATGTAAATAGAATGGGAGAAGAGCTGCAAAAAATAATAACGTTGTGATTCCTAATTAAAAACAATATTTATTTTGTATATTTCCCAATTTAGGCCATTGCGCTTACATGAAACTACGATCAATGGGGAATCCCAATAATGTGACTGAATTCATCCTTTTGGGCATGACAAGGAACCCAGAGCTGCGAAAAGTATTGTCTGCTATATTTTTCATCATGTATTTGCTCACAGTTGTGGGAAATCTCCTCATTGTGCTAACCATGATCATGAGCCAGAGTTTGAGGTCACCTATGTATTTTTTTCTTACTTCCTTTTCCCTCATGGATGTCACCTATTCATCTGTTATCACTCCCAACTTAATTGTGAACTGCCTTTATGAACACATTTCCATCTCCTTCGAGGGCTGCATGACACAAATATTTGCTGAACATTTTTTTGGTGGTGTGGGAATGATCATTCTCATGGTGATGGCCTATGATCGCTATGTGGCTATCTGCAAGCCCCTGCATTACATGACCATCATGAATCCTCGCATGTGCCACATCATGCTGGCGGGGGCCTATGTGGGTGGATCAACCCATGCAACAATACAAATTATCTTCATGTGTAAATTACCCTTCTGTGGTCCCAATGTCATTGATAATTTTGCATGTGACATGTTTCACTTATTGAAACTAGCCTGCATGGATACTCACTTTTTGGGCCTCTTAGTCATCCTCAACAGTGGGGTGATGTGTTTGACTATCTTCCTGATGCTCATTACCTCCTACACGGTTATCCTCTGCTCCCTCAAGTCATCTAGCTCAGAGGGGTGGTTTAAAGCCCTGTCCACGTGTAGTTCCCATCTCACAGTTGTCATCTTGTTTTATGTTCCATGTATATTCTTGTACGTGAGACCTGTGGCCGTTTACCCCATAGACAAAGCAATGGGTATATCCTTGACTGTTGTTACACCCATGTTAAATCCCTTAATTTATACCTTGAGAAACTCAGAAGTGAAAAATGCCATGAGGAAATTGTGGATGAAACAAGGTGGACAATAGTTTATAAACTATAAGTAAATCTTCCCTAAGAGTACAATGTTATTTGCTCTGTAATTTTTTCCATTCATTAAGTTTAGCGCTGCCAATAACTTTTTTAAACATGCATGTCCTACTTAACTGCAATAAACATTTTTTACCTCTTTAGAATACTTCATAAACCATTAATGCAATTTTTACCTTACTTTTGTTTATTTCAACTTTAATGAAAAATGGTTGCTTTTTAATTTTGTTAAACTTATATTTCATTTTTTTGTTCAACTTATTTTCAAATATTTATACTTTACCACATCTGATCTTTGCTTTTCTTACATTGCTTATTACTAGTTTTCTCATTTACATAAATATTTGGCTGGTTCTAATGTATTTCACTGCTTATAAATGAACTACTACCTCTTTCAATAATTATTTCTTGATGATCTTATTTAACTATTTTCTTCAGGTAATCTCCACATATTTATTTAGCTATATTCTCCATATCTTTGATGGCAAACTATACTTAAAAGGGTATTTTGGGGCCGGAGAGATAGCATGGAGGTAGGGCATTAGCCTTGTATGCATAAGGTTGGTGGTTCGAATTCGGCATCCCATATGGTCCCCTGAGGCAGCCAGGAGGGATTTCTGAGCATAGAGCCAGGAGTAACCCCTGAGCACTGCTGGGTGTGACTCAAAATCCAAAATAAATAAATAAAAAGGTATTTTGTCTCTGATTTTCTCAGTTTCTCTTTCAAGATTGTAAATCCTATAAAGTGTGAGGTTATCTTTCATGTAGTATTTAAATATATACCCAGATTGGCGCTTTTCATTATGAACATTTATGAAAATTTCAGGCACTTATTCTATACATTTCTTCATTGTCTGTTCTATATGTCTCTCAAAGTAACTCACATTAAGTATCTTTATATCTTTACTCATTTAATATAGTACTTTGTAGCTAAACTTCTGAAATAGTGAACCTTTTTGGACTACAACTTTTACTTTTGAAAGAGTTTTAAGTAGTTCCAGTGTCCTCAGATGTATTTGTTGGTTCAAGTAATTTCCTTCCTCCTAAGTCAATGTTGAGGTTGTATGAGTCTATGAATTTATTTATTTCTATTAGATTCTGAATCTCAGTGGCTAAGAGTTGTTCATAGTGACCTCTTGATATGTTGAGGTATCTGCTGTAAATTCTCCCTTTTTTATCTGTGAACTATCAGGGCCTTGACTTTATGATTCATAACAACATTTTTTGGATGATTTTTATTTCATTGGTTCAGTTAAATGCAATTATCTGACTTACTTGTGCAGAGCACACTATCAGAAATTGGTAGAAAGAAAAATCACAAGTTCTCTCAGAAAATCTCAAGACATAATGAGGTGTTTTAGAGAGAATGATAGAATTGCACGTATTTGACGTGAATAAAAGTCAAATTATTATCTTTGAAAGAATATAAATCCCCATGACTTCTTCATTGCATCAGACTAGTGTTCCTCAACTGCCTCACACCTCATTTGAGAAAATGAGGCTTTATAGTCATCAATATAGAAGAATCTTCTGAGTTATAAGACAATGTGGAATAAAACCCAGGTACCGTGATTTCAAAAACTGTGTTCCTACAACTTGTATGGGCGATTGAAAGAATTCGAATTTTTTAGGCTAGAAGTGTGAGAGCTTGATTGTAGCACATAACTTAGATTATTGTCTCTTAATAGATGAAACTCAAAGTATCACATCTTTTTTTTTTTTTTTTTTTGGTTTTTGGGTCACACCCGGCAGTGCTCAGGGGTTACTCCTGGCTGTCTGCTCAGAAATAGCTCCTGGCAGGCACGGGGGACCATATGGGACACCGGGATTTGAACCAACCACCTTTGGTCCTGGATCGGCTGCTTGCAAGCAAACGCCACTGTGCTATCTCTCCGGGCCCAAAGTATCACATCTTGTATATTGCTTTTCATAAGAAAGATTATTATAAAATGGTTCTTGGATGTGTACATTTGACTTTTGACTAATCATACAAGTTTGAGTTGCATGGATCCAATAAACATGGATTCAAAAATAAACTTTTATATCAGTAGCTGTATCTTTAAAGTGAAAGTACAATGATTTTAAGCTTAGATATGTTTTTGTATATTGATGTTAATTATTAGTAATATGTATTTTATGTTTTATATATAGTACCAATGGACTGACAGATGCTTCATATTGTAACCAAAAGTTACGCTAGCATTTATAGTACAGCAGTAAAATTTATTTTTCATTATTATTTTCATAATATTTGTTTTCTCATGCATTATTTTAATGCATATAGATATATAACTTGCAAAGTATGTACTAATATGCTATTGATGTTTTGAGTAAGCCTTCAGTCAAGGGCAGGATTATAGTAATTAAGTTTAGAAGAACTCAAAATAATCAAAAAGGGGAAACGGCCAGCATCACTACCAATGAGAAAACATTAGCTTTTTCTTTGCAGTTCTAAGTTTATGAAAGAGCAAATTATCTTTTTATTTCAGAGAAAAGGATTGACATTATATAGGGGGAAAAGAGATAGCAAATAAAGTAATTTAAAATTGTTTTCCAAAGGTCCTCAAACTTTTTAAACAGGGGGCCAGCTCACTGTCCCTCAGACCATTGGAGGGTCTGACTATAGAAAAACAAAACTTATGAATGAATTCTTATGCATACTGCATATATCTTATTTTGCAATGAAGAAACAAAACAAATACAATATGTGGCCCACGGGCCATAATTTGAGGACCACTGTCTGTCTTTTATCTATTGGTTCTGATCAGTCATTGATCTAGGTTTTCTTATAAATTAATTTGTTTTTAAGTACTAGAATGTAGAATCAGGTTCTTTTAAGTCTCAAACATCAAGTATCTGAACAGAAAGTCAGGTATATAGTTGAGAAAGTTTGATGTTTGGAGATCAGCAGGAATGACGTATTGTCAGTCTATAACTATAATCAATTGTAGTTGAACCATAATTGTAAATCAAAGCTGAATCATTGTAAAGAAGATGGGAGAAAAATTGCCAGATGGCTAAAATTGTGATTCATATTTAAATACACTAGACTTTTTGTATTTCCCAGTTTTAGCCAATGAATCTACAGTCAGTGGGGGAATTTAAACAGTGTGACTTAAGTCATCCTTTAGGGGATGACAAGGAGTCCAAAGTTATGGAAAATATTGTCTGCTGTATTTTTTATCATATATTTGCTTATGCTTGTGGGAAATGTCCTAATTGTGCTAACCGTGATCATGAGCCAGAGTCTGAGGTCATGTATGTATTTTTTCCTTACTTCTTTGCCCCTATGGATGTCATCTATCCATCTGTTATCACTTCCAAATTAATTGAGGACTGCTTCTCTGACCAGAGAACCATCCCTTTCATTGGCTGCATGACTTCATCCTTTGAGTAACATTTATGAGATAGTGTGGGGATCCTCTTTCTCATGGTGATAGCCTATGACAGAAACATGGCCATTTGTAATCCCCTACACTATATGATCATCATGCATTCTCACATGTGCTACATCATACTAGTAGGGTCCAATGTGGGGGAGGGATCAACACATGCTTCTCTTCATGTGTCAATTACCCTTCTGTGGTCCCAACATCACTGATGATATTGCATGGGATATGTATGTGCCCATCTTCCTTATGCTCATTACATGGTCATCCTCTGCTCCCTGTAATTATCTAGCACAGAGGGACAGCTTAAAGCCCTTTTTACCTTTGGCTCCAATCTCACAGTGATTGTCTTTTTTTTTCCATGTATATTTTTGTATGTGAAACCTGTAGCTGGGAGCATACTACAGAGACAGTGATGTCTTAATAAATGATTTTACTGATGAAATATATGGAAAACTTCATAGATTAGTAGTCATTAATGGTTTTCTGAGTTGGTAAAATTGATGTGTGCATATATAATGACTGTAATTATTGTACTTGGTATAGCGTCTATGTATCCATAATATTTAAATTGGAATTTTATTTTTAAGTGCCAAATGTGTATATGCAATACGAATGACACAAATTTGTAGAGTGATAAATGCTTCTCAGGTAACTCAAACGGACAAATGCATTTGTAGCTCTGGTATATTGGAAGGATTTATTGCAATCACGACTGAGCAGATGTCTGTACAGTGACATAGAACTATTCTTAAACATATAAGCGAGAAGAACTGATACCACAGAAATCATAAGAAAATAAATAATGGTGTGGGAAGATTCCCTAAGGTAGAAGCTAGCCTAAAATAAGGACAAAGGGGAATCAGAGCATATGACATGTCTATACTGGGAATAGGGTGAGATGAAAAGACAAATAGGGTTCTAAATGTGAAATAAGCACCTTTCAGCCTTAAGTTAATAAAGAGCTTACACCAGCCTTTTTGGAAAAAATATAGTTATTCCTGATAAAAATAAAAATACAGCTTCCATATAATCCAGCAATACAAGACCTAAAAATAAAGCCCAAGAGCCCCAAAATACAATGCAGAAAAACAATCCAGCATTCCTATGTTCATTGCAGCACTATTTATAATATCCAGAATCTGGAAACATCTCTAGTGCCCAAGAACTGATGAGTGGTTAAGAAACTGTGGTATGAAAATAGGAATACTTTGCTATGCAGCTTTTCTGAATGCTGCTTTTGTGTTCCTAGAGTATATCTCTAGGAGTGGTATTGCTGGATCACATAAAACTCATAGTCTTTTGAGGAATAGCCCTATTACTTTCCAAAAAGGTTGAACCATTCTACATTTCCACCAGCAATGAATGAGTGTCTCTTTATTTCCACACCCTTGCCAGCACTGGTTGCACTTGTTCTTTGTGATGTGTGCTGATCTTTGTGGTATGAGATGGTATCTCATTGTTTTAATTTGCTTCTCCCTGATGATTAGTGATGGGAAGCATTTTTTTCATGTGCCTTTGGCCATCTGTATTCCTCTTTGAGGAAATGTCTGTTCATTTCTTCTCTCCATTTTTTGATGTAATTAAATGTCATTTTTTTGCTAAGTTCTATCAGTATCTTGTATATCTTATTTTTATTTTCATTGTAGCACTATTTACAATAGGCAAAATCTGGAAACAACCCAAGTGTCTAAAACTGGGGGTTGGCTAAAGACACTGTAGAACATCAACAGAACTGTTAGGAAAAATAAAGCTTATAAAATTTGCTTATACATGGATGATATGGAGAGTAATATGATGAGTGAAATGAGTCAGAAAGAGGGATAGACATAGAATAATCTCATTTATTTGAGGGAACAGAGAAAAATTAAATATAGAATGGTAATAATATCCAGAAACAATAGAGATGATTGTCAAGAGGATCATTCCATGGCAGGTAGCCTGTGACAAAGAGCCAGGATTGCAGTTAGTATACTTTTGTAAAAGGACCCTTTGCTAAAAGGGTCCACTGTAACAATGACAGTTGGAATTGAGCACTCTGGACAAAAACGGGGTGCTGAAAGAGGATAAAATGATAAAGTGATACATAATGCCTCTTCATAAATGATAGTGCAAACTACAGAATCAAAAAGGAAAAATAAAGGAAGAGGGATATATACAGAAAGAGAGAAAGAAAGAGAAAAGTGATATGTCTGCCCAAAGGCAGGCATGGGGAGAGTGGGAAAGATATTCCCCAATATTCTGTCACACTGGTGACAGGCAACATGCACTGGTGAATGGAGGTATACATTGTTTGACTGAAACTCTATCATGATCAATTTTGTGATCAAGGCACTTAAATAAAGTAATTATTATTGTAAAAAACTGTGTTACATCTACACAATAAAATACTACACAATGTTTAGGAAAAATGAAGTCATGAAATTTGTTTCTAGATGCGTGTATATGATAAGTACTGAGCTAAATGAGATGAGTCAGAAGGAGATAGATAGATATAAAAGGATCACAACCATTGGTGGAATATACAGTACAATAAGATATTGCAGTAATAATATTCAAATACTCTAGAGATGAGGGACGGGAGGATCAACCCATGGTGAAGCATGCAAAATTTTGGGGTGAGTGCAATTAGGGTAGAATATGGACAATGATAGCTGTATGGACCTCTATGAATTGATAGCTGTAAAAGATCACTCTGAAAAAGAACTGAGTGTTGAAAGGAGATAAAGTGATAGGCATGATAACCATTCAGCAACAATATTACAAACTACAGTGTCTAAAGGGGAAAAAAGTAGAGAAAGTGAGTGAGAGAGAAAGAGAAAGAAAGAGAGAAGGAAAATGGCTGCCCCAGGCTTACAAAGGAGAGAGATTTTATGCGGAACTGGGCACATTGGTGGTTGAAAGTGTTTACTGATGAAGGGTCTTGTACACTGTATGACTAAAATTTAATCATGAGCAGCTTTGCAATTTTGAAAAATAGCTGTATTATGAAAACCTTGTAACAGTGTTTAAATAATTAATTTTAAAAATTGTGTATTTCATAAATCAGTAGCTAGCATAATTTTTATTATTTTAATTTATTAAATTATTTTTATTAGGCCATTGTCATTTACCAAGTCCTTCAAAAACTAACAGTTCAAAAAACTAAAGCACTTGTTATAGGCAACTGTTTTAACACCATTCTCACCACCAGGGTGACTTTCCCTTCTCTCCACCAACGTCCCAGTTTCTATTCACCTTGTTAGCCTATTCCCTTTTAGGCACAAACAAATCTATTTTCTATTATTTTTTACAGCACCAAAAAATAAAATTGTCAAAACTCTGATCAAGAAGGATGATTTTGAAATAATTATTGCAGCAATGATGGTTTCTAAAATCATCTAGTAAGGATTTACTGTGTTACGGTTGATGCTATCTGTGCTTTCTGTTTTACTGTTTAGGATCATTAAACATTGTGAGACGTCTTCTATGTAGCCTTGCCCTCAGATTTGCTATGAGTATATTGGGCTGACACAACTATGACATTTGGAGGTAACTCTCAGCTACATATATCTATCTGGAACAAATTGGGTGGCTTGGTTGTTTTGATAAATTTAAAGGGTGGAGCTGAGTTATTTTATTGGAGTGTGTCAGGTGTGGTGGTGGGTAGCTGTACCTTCAGAAAGAAAGAGGTTTCTGTTCCCACCCATTCTGTGAAGGTGCCAGAGTGTAGAGACTGTAACTGTCTAACTGGGAAGAGTTGGTCTCATCAACTTCTTTTGGAACTTAGTAGATAAACTGGACCGTTTTTCTTTTGGGAGATGGTGGCTGTGGGTGGGGGCCTGGCTGATTTCCTGGTAGTGGATGGTGGAAGGAATTGTAAAACTTACACAGAATAATTCTTCAATGTCAAGTACTCCATAAACATATGTCAGTTTATGGAAAGTCCTCAAAAACCTCCATACATATCATTCCTTTAACTTCTACATCATTAAAGTACATGTATGCTACAGGTTTACAACATCTTAGAGTTAGATTACAGGAAAGTGTTCAAAGTAATTCTACTTTATTTTAAGAAAATAAATAAGTTGTGTTTTTATATGCATCTGAATCTACATATGGATATATAATCATTAAATGTTGTAAATCTTTGCACCAACAATAAAATTGGTAGGTATGTTGAGTGAAGTGAATCAAAAAATTACCAATACCAGATGATTTCACTTATGTGTAAAAATAGTGAGACAAAACAGTGGGAAATACAGTAACAAACCTTTGACCTTGCAATACAATACCGATTACCAAATACTGTGTGTAGGGGAATAATAACTAGACTAAAATTGACTTAGAGGCATTAGTAGAAATCATGGACAGTTAGGTAGTGATGAGGTATAATCATTGTGTACATGCCATAATCAATGGTAATTATGTTATCAAATCCAAATGGCAAAGTTATTTTGTAAACCTCTTTTTATTTACCACACATTTCCAACTCATAAACTTTTTAGTATGATGTAAAAATCCAAATGTGGAATAAAACCAAGCATGTATTATATATTCATACATAGAAAGATCTTGCTTTTGACTAAAGTTTTTGGGACCAGCAGAAGAAAAAAATTTGAATAGTGACTGTGTATAAAACAGGAGAAAAACTTCTTTGATTTAATTTTGATAGTTTTTATACCTGTCATTTTATCTTTTTACAAAGTTATTCATGATTGACTTTCAGTCTTATAGTACACACCACATTTCACCCATGAATATTTACTACCTCCAAATTTCCCATTTTCCCTCCCTTCCCTCTGTCTATCTCTGGAGCAGACATCTTTCTTCTCTCACACTCTTACATTTATTTCCTTTTAGACAATGTGGTTTGTAATACTGTTAATGAAAGGTTACTGATTCTCTGTTCTACTCCATATCGTTCTGAGTTACTAGTTTCAAATAAAATTTTCATAGTCTTCCCTTTTTGATCCTAATTAGCACTTCAACTATTATTTGTGGCAATTTTACTACCAGGGACTGGTTAGTTCCTGATCATCATCTCTATTGTCTCTGGATATTAATATCATACAATATTTATTTTTCTTTATATCCCACAAATGAGTGAAATTATTCTAACCTCTCCCCTCTGAATAAGTTCACTCAGCATAATATTTTTCATGTACACTCATGTCTAAGTAAATTTTATGATTTAAATTCATGAATCTTTATTGTTTCATATAAATTTCAGGGGTGTTTGATTCACTTCTTTGAAAAATGTCATGGATATTCTTATGGTGTTGCATTAAATAATTAACGATGGATCTGGATGGAGAGGGATGGAGGTGGATTTCTCTGCCACCATAGGCCACGTAGCTCCGCAACCCCCATTCAGCTGGCGGGTCCCAGGTTTAGGTGATTGGCGGAATCACTCATCCAGAGACAGGCATCAGGAAGCATCAACTTTATTCATGCCCTATTCACCACATGTGTGTGGCCTATATAATAACCTTTCAAGCACAGCCATTTTTAGCTAGCCCTGCATCTTAACTCCTTTCAGCCATCTTCCCTTTGACCTCCATGTTGGCCAAAGACCAAAGGAAGCAGAGGTGGCAGAGAGCCCCCAATCCCCTGGGTCAAAGGCTTTATCTACTTTTTCCAAGACCCCTCCCAGGAATGGGAGGGGTCTTGCAGGTAAGGTCAAGTTACCTAGGAAAAATGGGTGGGGGATGAGGCTTTATTATGGGATTGATTAAATTTGCACAGTGCTTTGGAAAGTATAGCTATTCTTTGGGCATCTAGCATGTGGTGCATGCACTCTTCAGCTTAGGACCTTCTTGGTAATGTTGTCCTTGACTATTGATTCATCATGAGGGGGTGGGTTCTTCCTGGGTCTCTAGGTTGCAATTGATTCCTATGTTGTTCCTATTGATATTTTTTAAAAGTTCGACTAATGTCTCTCATTTAATTTAAAGGTTTTTTTTCTATCTTGTGTTTTGTTTATTTTAAGGCTCTTTTCCAGCCTCTTCTATTGTGTGGAAGTGTTTTGCAACTCATCTTCATGTTCACTGATTCTGTTCTCAGCAGCTAGCTATTACTCTGCTGAAGAGGCCTTTCAGTGAGTTTTTTTATTTTGCCTACCTAGTTTTTCAGTCCTATCATTTCTGTTTGACATTTTATTATTTCTACCATTACAACCCTTGAGTCTAATAATGGCTGTTTGTTCAGTTTCTTCCATCGTTTCTTTAAGTTTCTATACATCCTCCATATTCTAAAATCCTTATCAGAGAAGCTATGTAGTTCTCTGGTACTAATTGGGCCTTCAGAACTGTCTTTATTCAGAAGCTTCTTTATTCACTCAGCTTGGTGGGGTTATATGCTCTCAGATTCTCTTCCAATGAGTATTGCAGAGCACTGGTTCCACCTTGTTTGCAGAGCTCTTGTACTACTTCTGCATCATGGGCTGAACTCTCCTTAGACACTTATTAGTGTATACAGTCAACTATGTAGGTTTGCCAATTTTATACTAAAAAGTTCATTGCAAATATATATATTTTTAATGCTAGCAGTGATTAAATTCCTACAATCTCTAAAATACTTTATTTCATAATAATAATTATAGCAGGATAAAAATTGTTTCTACACATTTTTGATAGTTAATTTCTTTAATCTTGAATTATGTAAAAATTTTCAATAGTGGAATTGACAGAATTTTAATAGTAATATTAATAGATGATAAAATTACCAGACTAGGTAAAGACATAATTGTGTCTTATAATTTACTATTTCCCCTATATATTATTGGGTAGTTGGAACATTATGTGACTTTTTTTGAAGAGTTGGTTTATATGTGGAGTAAAGATTTTAATGTTGTACAAAGATTTAACATGTAAATGTGTTAAACAATATGAAGAAAGTTATATGAAGATGTGAATGTTATATGAAGACATATGCTAATTTTATTTTGTGGTTCAAAATATTTGTATAGCACCTGTAAGGCTGTACTGTACAAAATTTTCATGTCTGTAGGGTATGATAACTAACTACAATATGGTAATTAACTCAGTCAGTAAAGAGATGACCTCAAGGGAAGCACTTGGCATGATGCAATTGTGCATTTAATATTGTGGTAACTATGCCCTCTTTTAGTTGAGGTCATTACCCAGAGGATATGATATTTTAAGGATGTTTCTTAGTGTGCACTTTGAAACTATCTACAAATTAAGCTCAAAGAATAGCCAGTGGCATCCAGATCTCTTGGAATGATACTGTAAATTGCTAGCTAGCTGCCTTCCTTAGGTAGTATTTTCTATTTATATGAAAATTTAAAAATTTAAGTTTCTTTGAAGACCAAAGTGGTAGACCCTAAGTATGATACATTAGAGACATTATATAAATATTTCTTCATACTCATCAGAAATTGTGACCCCATAAAAATCATTCACTTTTAGTGATTGGATAACATTTAGTTCCCAGTGTGGGTCTGATTTGTTTTTCTCTAATTTTGGCTTCATAATTTTGAGGCATAATACAGCATGATTCTAGACAATTATGTAGATGAAAGCTCATGTGATATATACTGGATATGGCTAAGGCTTGGATAAGCTGATATAATTTTAGGGTTTTACTTGGATCATCTCTACTTTTTCCTTAATGGAAATATCAGGTGATTGTGGTTGTTGGTCTTATAAATGATACTATTTTGAACTTTAGAAGTACTTAAAAAAGAATTTTACCATTCATGCGAAGTACTCTTGAAGTTGTCTAAGTAATTAATCCTCTATAGATATGCTCAAAGATAGTTTGCTTAAAATGCCTTCATAATTTTATCTACATCTTATTTGAATGCATTTTTACCTCAGTGTTGAAAGACAGAGCTATCAGAAATTTTATCTCTATTAATACTACAATTTTTAAAACTTTTACCAAATTGATAGATGTCAACCCATTCTCTTCTATTCAGTATTATCAGGCAAAGAGATTTTATATTTTAACGGTTTTCACTATGGAAAGAGAAAGAAAAGAACACCTTGTATGTGTAAGTCATAATAAGGAAGATTTATATCTTCATAAAATTCTCTTTTCCAATGAATGTGTGTACTATTTATACAGGTATATATTTGAATAGATATGAATATACATATTCATATGTATGTAACAAATGTTTCAACTTTTATCTTATATTAATTTTCTTATATTTCCTGAACAATAATTTTCTTTTCTTTTTTTTTTCTTTTTTTTATTTAAACACCTTGGTTACATACATGATTGTGTTTGGGTTTCAGTCAAGTAAAGAACACCACCCATCACCAGTGCAAAATTCCCATCACCAAAGTCCCAAGTCTCCCTCCTCCCCACCCGACCCCCGCCTATACTCTAAACAGGCTCTCCATTTCCCTCATACATTCTCATTATTAGGAAAGTTCAAAATGTAGTTATTACTCTAACTAAACTCATCACTCTTTGTGGTGAGCTTCCTGTTGTGAGCTGGAACTTCCAGCTCTTTTCTCTTTTGTGTCTGAAAATTATTATTGCAAGAATGTCTTTCATTTTTCTTAGAACCCATAGATGAGTGAGACCATTGTGCGTTTTTCTCTCTCTCTCTGACTTATTTCACTCAGCATAATAGATTCCGTGTACATCCATGCATAGGAAAATTTCATGACTTCATCTCTTTTGACAGGTGCATAATATTCCATTGTGTATATGTACCACAGTTTCTTTAGCCATTTGTCTGTTGAAGGGAATCTTGATTGTTTCCAGAGTCTTGCTATGGTAAATAGTGCTGCAATGAATATAGGTGTAAGGAAGGGGTTTTTGTATTGTATTTTTGTGTTCCTAGGGTATATTCCTAGGAGTGGTATATTTGGATCATATGGGAGCTCGATTTCCAGTTTTTGGAGGAATCTCCATATTGCTTTCCATAAAGGTTGAACTAGACGGCATTCCCACCAGCAGTGGATAAGAGTTCCTTTCTCTCCACATCCCCGCCAACACTGTTTATTCTCATTCTTTGTGATGTGTGCCATTCTCTGTGCTGTGAGGTGGTATCTCATCGTTGTTTTGATTTGCATCTCCCTGATGATTAATGATGTGGAGCACTTTTTCATGTGTCTTTTGGCAATTTGTATTTCTTCTTTGTCAAAGTGTCTGTTCATTTCTTCTCCCCATTTTTTGATGGGATTAGATGTTTTTTTCTTGTAAAGTTCTGTCAGTGCCTTGTATATTTTGGAGATTAGCCCCTTATCTGATGGGTATTGGGTGAATAGTTTCTTCCACTCAGTGGGTGTCTCTTGTATCCTGGGCACTATTTACTTTGAGATGCAGAAGCTTCTCAGCTTAATGTATTCCCATCTGTTAATCTCTGCTTTCACTTGCTTGGAGAGTGCAGTTTCCTCCTTGAAGATGCCTGTAATGTCCTGGAGTATCTTGCCTATGTGCTGTTCTATATATCTTATGGTTTTGGGGCTGATATCAAGGTCTTTAATCCATTTGGATTTTACCTTCATACATGATGTTAGCTGGGGGTCTAAGTTCAATTTTTTGCAAGCGGCTATCCAATTGTGCCAACACCACTTGTTGAAGAGGATTTCTCTGCTCCATTTAGGGTTTCCTGCTCCTTTATCAAAAATTAGGTGATTGTATGTCCGGGGAATATTTTCTGAGTATTCAAGCCTATTCCACTGATCTGAGGGCCTGTCCTTTTTCCAATACCATGCTGTTTTGATAACTATTGCTTTGTAGTACAGTTTAAAGTTGGGGAAAGTAATTCCTCCCATATTCTTTTTCCCAATGATTGCTTTAGCTATTCGAGGGTGTTTATTGTTTCACATGAATTTCAAAAGTGCCTGATCTACTCCTTTGAAGAATGTCATGGGTATCTTTAGAGGGATAGCATTAAATCTGTATAATGCCTTTGGGAGTATTGCCATTTTGATGATGTTAATCCTGCCAATCCACAAGCAGGGTATGTGTTTCCATTTCCGCGTGTCCGCTCTTATTTCCTGGAGCATTTTATAGTTTTCTTTGTATAGGTCCTTCACATTTTTAGTCAAGTTGATTCCAAGATATTTGAGTTTGTGTGGCACTATTGTGAATGGGGTTGTTTTCTTAATGTCCATTTCTTCCTTATTACTATTGGTGTATAGAAAGGCTGTTGATTTTTGTGTGTTAATTTTGTAGCCTGCCACCTTGCTATATGAGTCTACTGTTTCTAGAAGCTTTTTGGTAGAGTCTTTAGGGTTTTCTAAGTAGAGTATCATGTCATCTGCAAACAGTGAGAGCTTGACCTCTTCCTTTCCTATCTGGATTCCCTTGATATCTTTTTCTTGCCTAATCGCTATAGCAAGTACTTCCAGTGCTATGTTGAATAGGAGTGGTGAGAGAGGGCAGCCTTGTCTTGTGCCAGAATTTAGAGGCAAGGCTTTTAGTTTTTCTCCATTGAGGATAATATTTGCCACTGGCTTGTGGTAGATGGCCTTAACTATATTGAGAAAGGTTCCTTCCATTCCCATCTTGCTGCGAGTTTTGATCAAGAATGGGTGTTGGACCTTATCAAATGCTTTCTCTGCATCTATTGATATGATCATGTGGTTTTTATTTTTCTTGTTATTGCATTCCTGGGATGAAACCTACTTGATCATAGTGGATGATCTTCTTAACGAGGCATTGAATCCTATTTGCCAGAATTTTGTTGAGGATCTTTGCATCTGCATTCATTAGTGATATTGGTCTGTAATTTTCTTTTTTTGTAGCATCTCTGTCTGGTTTAGGTATCAAGGTGATGTTGGCTTCATCAAACCTATTTGGAAGTGTTTCCGTTTGTTCAATTTCATGAAAGAGTCTTGCCAGGATTGGTAGTAGTTCCTCTTGGAAAGTTTGAAAGAATTCATTAGGGAATCCATCTGGGCCTGGGCTTTTGTTTTTCGGCAGACATTTGATTACCGTTTTAATTTCATCAATGGTGATGGGGGTGTTTAGATTTGCTACATCCTCTTCCTTCAACCGTGGAAGATTATAAGACTCCAAGAATTTATCCATTTCTTCCAGGTTCTCATTTTTAGTGGCGTAGAGTTTCTCAAAGTAGTTTCTGATTACCCTTTGAATCTCTGTCATATCAGTAGTGATTTCTCCTTTTTCTTTCCTAGTACGAGTTATCAAGTTTCTCTCTCTCTCTTTCTTTGTTAGTTTTGCCAGTGGTCTATCAATCTTGTTTATTTTTTCAAAGAACCAACTTCTGCTTTTGTTGATCTTTCGGATTCTTTTTTGGGTTTCCACTTCATTAATTTCTGCTCTCAGCTTTGTTGTTTCCTTCTGTCTTCCTATTTTTGGGTCCTTTTGTTGAGCACTTTTTAGTTCTATTAGCTGTGTCATTAAGCTATTCAGGTAAGCTCCTTCTTCCTTCCTGATGTGTGCTTGCAAAGCTATAAATTTTCCTCTCAGTACTGCTTTTGCTGTGTCCCACAAGTTCTGATAGTTCGTGTCTTTATTGTCATTTATTTCCAGGAACCTTTTGATTTCCTCCTTGATTTCATCTTGGACCAACTGGTTATTGAGTATGAGGCTGTTTAACTTCCAGGTGTTAAGGTTTTTCTTCTGAGTCCCTTTGGAATTCACAAATAATTTCAGAGCCTTGTGGTCAGCGAAGGTAGTCTGCAAAATTTCTATCCTCTTGATATTATGGAGGTATGTTTTATGTGCCAGCATGTATTCTATCCTGGAGAATGTCCCATGTACATTGGAGAAGAATGTGTATCCAGGTTTCTGGGGATGGAGTGTCCTATATATATCGACTAGGCCTCTTTCTTCCATTTCTCTCCTCAGGTCTAGTATATTCTTGTTGGGTTTCAGTCTGGTTGACCTATCCAGTGTTGACAAAGCCGTGTTAAGGTCCCCCACAATTGTTGTGTTGTTATTGATATTATTTTTCAGATTTGTTAACAGTTGTATTAAATATTTTGCTGGCCCCTCATTCGGTGCATATATGTTTAGGAGAGTTATTTCTTCCTGATCTACATACCCCTTGATTAATATAAAATGTCCATCTTTGTCCCTTACAACCTTCCTGAGTATAAAGTTTGCATTATCTGATATTAGTATGGCCACTCCAGCTTTTCTTATGGGTGTTGTTTGCTTGGATAATTTTTCTCCAGCCTTTTATTTTGAGTCTATGTTTGTTCTGACTATTCAGGTGCGTTTCTTGTAGGCAGCAGAAGGTTGGATTGAGTTTTTTGATCCATTTAGCCACTCTGTGTCTCTTGACTGGTGCATTTAGTCCATTGACATTGAGAGAAAGAATTGTCCTGGGATTTAATGCCATCTTTATATCGAAATTTGGTGTGTCTTTTGGTTGGTCTTGTCTTAAATTAGGTCTTTCAGTTTTTCTCTTAAGACTGGTTTTGTGTCTGTAAAGTTTCTGAGCTGCTTTTTGTCTGTGAAACCATGTATTCTTCTGTCAAACCGAAAAGTGAGTTTTACTGGGTATAGTATTCTGGGTGAAGCATTCATTTCATTCAGTCTTGTCACAATATCCCACCACTGCTTTCTGGCATTGAGTGTTTCTGGTGACAGGTCTGCTGTAAATCTCAAGGATGCTTGCTTGAACGTAATTTCCCCTTTTGATCTTGCTGTTTTCAGAATTCTGTCTCTATCTGTGGGATTTGTCATTGTATCTAGGATGTGTCTTGGGGTGGTTTTTCTGGGGTCTCTTTTGGTTGGTACTCTTCGAGCATGCAGGATTTGATCACCTATATTCTTTAGCTCTGGAAGTTTCTCTTTAATGATGTTCATGACCCTTGATTCTTCCTGGAAATTTTCTTCCTGGGTCTCTGGGACTCCAATGATTCTTAAGTTGTTTCTGTTGATCTTATCATAGACTTCTATTTTCATCTGTTCCCATTCTTTGACTAATTTTTCCATTGTCTGCTCATTTGCTTTAAGTTTTTTTTCCAATCTCTCCTGCTGTATGGAATTGTTATGTATCTCATCTTCCACAGCACCAAGTCTATTCTCAGCTTCTGATACCCTGTCCCAGAGCTTATCCATTTTGTCATTCACTTCATTTACTGACTTTTTCAGGCCTGTTAGTTGACATGTTATTTCAGTTTGGAGTTTTGTGATTTCTGTCTTCATATTTTCTTGGTTCTTATTAGTGTTCTGTTCAACTCGATCCATGGTTTCTTTGAGTTCTTTGAGCATCTTCCATATTGCTAGTCTAAAGTCCTTATCTGAGAGGTTGATTAGTTGGTTGGTCATTATCTGGTCCTCAGAATTGTCATCTTCATTCTCTATGTCTGATGCTGGCCTGCGTTGTTTCCCCATTGTCACATTTGTACTGTGGGTTTTTCTACGTGTTGTGGTGGTATTCATTGGCTATATGATGCAGGCAGCACACTCCTCTGGCTCCGCCCTTTCTGGATGGGCTGAGTTGCCTCTAAGGGAGGGGAGTCCTCCGTGGATGAAGCCCCAAATCTTAGGCCTGAGCATGCAACAGAGAAGACAGTCCGGAGAGAAATGCTTGCTTCTGTGATATAGCACAGTTCTTAGTGTGATTTTTTCTTCTTGTTGCAATGGTGTTCTTTTCTTAGAAGGAGCGCAGGGCCGCGTAGCGAAGTGGAGCTAAGTGCTCTGCTGGAGCCTCTTTTGCCCCACTCCCAAGAGTTTCACGCAAGAGAACAGTAGACTGACATTTACAGGTAGCACTCACAATTGGGCCCTGCTGGGCAGGCGTAGATTCGTGGCTTTCCCCGCCTGATGTCCCAAGCAGGGGATCCGGCTTCTGCAAAAGCTTGCAGGTTTTTATGTTCTGGTGTCCCGCCCTGGAAATGGCCTCCGGGAGAGCAAGTTTCTGGAGCCTCTTTTGCCCCACTCCCAAGAGTTTCACGCAAGAGGACAGTAGACAGACATTTACAGGTAGTACTCACAGTTGGGCCCCGCTGGGCAGGCGTAGATTCGTGGCTTTTCCCCATCTGATGTCCCAAGCAGGGGACGCGGCTTCTGCAAAAGCCTGCCGGTTTTTATGTTCTGGAGTCCCGCCCTGGAAATGGCCCAATAATTTTATTTTTGTCAATTATTCCTGAGAAGTTCTATGGGGGGTTTATATTTCTGTTGTAATGAATTAAAAACACTTAAAATATCTCACTTTCATTCTTAATTAAAGATGACTTTTGTTTGAAAATGTATTTCTCACTCTACAAAACAGCTCACTCCAAGTGTAAGATGATTATGTAGTTTTGTAATTATTATTATTTTATGATTATTATATAAATTATTGTGAAATAGGGTTGTAAAATAGGGAAAATTTATCTGTGAAACAAGTGATCTTTGTTTCTGCAATGATATAGTCATTAACATTGTATTAAAGTACTACTGTAATTTCATCTCTATTGACTTCTTAGGGAAATAAATGTGAGTAAAGAAGATGTGCCATCAGAAAAACATCCTTTTAAATGCATCATATGACACTGATGAAACATTAAAAATTATGACACATACCACTTTATTTTTGTCATATATTAAAATATATTATAATGTGTAATATATAAAATTATGACACATGCTAATTTAAATATATGACACACATATAATTTTTGCTTATATATGACTACTGAGACATACTTACACACAGAAAACACAACAGTAGAAAATTCAGCTTGTTTGATTTAAAACTAGGCTCTATAATTTGCTAAAATTTTAGGATTAAATTTATTTGAATTATCTCAATTTTATACGTTGATATGAGGAAAAAAATGAGTCAAGATACACTAACTTTTAGCAAAATATCTGGTTTATGTAGTGACTGAATGTTTTATATATCTACTTGTTTCATTACTATGTATATAAACTTCAAATATATATGCAATATTACACTGTTTTAAATTAAACTTTATTCCCTGACCAGAGAGATAGCTTTTGCCTCTCATGAAGCTGACCTGGGATGGAATTGGTTTTGATTTCTGGCATCCCACATGGTCCCCTGAGCCAGGAGTTATTTTGAGCACAAAGCCAAGAGTAACCCCTGAGCTCCACTGAGTTTAACTCAGAAAAAAAAGTAAATAAACTTTATGCCAAGAATAAAATTTTAAATTCTGTGAAATATTGAGCATTTGCAAATGACAATAGGATTTTAATTCACTCTTAGCTGCTCTTATAAACATGGTTTATTTAGACTTTTATGTCTATGTGAAAAGTATGTTAATATACTATCTAAATGTAATCTGGCAATCTTACCTTTTCTAATATTTTGTATAGGGTAAAACAAAAACTCACAATTATCCATATGTAGAATATATGCAAATGCACACAAAAGTGCTAATAGTCTAAAGATTGGGGACCTACTTAAAAGTAAGTGATCAGGGCCAGAGAGATAGCACAAGGGTAGGCATTTGCCTTGCATGCAGCCAATCTAAGATAAACTGTGCTTCTGATCCCAGACCCCATAAGGTCCCCGGTGCCTGCCAGGAGCGATTTCTGAGCAGTGAGCCAAGAGTAACCCCTGAGCGCCACCAGGTGTGATCCAAAAATACCCCACACAACTTATAATTTAAAGGTATTCACTCAATAAATAAAAACAAACAAAAAATTAATTGGTCATTAATACATTCTTCTCTCCTAAGAAAATAAACAGGAATGCTGATTTAAGCTTTCAGCATTTATAAGACCATTGATTTCTTATGATAACCTTTTGGAACAGAAGCATTGATTTAATGTTTCATATTTTATAATAAAGAATGAAGTCATGGCACATAGAGGTTATTTGGCATTTGATAAGAATTAAAAAAAAGGAATAACCACAGTGTGTATAAATCAGGACTTTTACATGTTTTTACTTTTTTCTTAAAGTAGAGCATTTACTTACTTTCCAAATAGAATCCAGTCTAGCTGTGATACTACCTAATTATACCCAGAGCTAATAGAGGTGAATATGAGTTTTTTTTTAGACATCTCAAATGTTCTAGTAAGTATAATAACAACTATATTTTATTAAAACTTAATAGAAGATTATATTAACTTTTAATATTTACATTTTAGATATTAAGGTTTAGTTGCAATAACTGATTACTTTTAAAGTAACAAGGGAAAAAACTCTGACGTGTCAAAAAGCTTTGAATTAAAATCTAGAAAATTTGTAATGAATCTAAGTCGTCAAATACATATATTGTAAATATAAAAAAACATTTTTCTTTCTTTAATACTTTGCTCATTCTTTATCTTTGTTTATGCTCTAACTACTACATTTCAGAATATAGAATATTCTAAATTTTTATGTGAAGGATTAGCTCATTCAATCTGTTTTGATGTCTACAGCTTCTTATATCATCTCACACTTGCAACTTATAATGTATCTATATCTTATTTGTAGGCTTTCTTCTTTACCATTTTAAAAAATAAATAAGATACTGTCTATATATATTCTTCACATCAGTGGAAATTGTATTACCTGATAAATTTCTATTTCATAGATGGTAATGAGATCAAAGAAAATCTTTATTTTGCATGAGAAATCTTTTGAGCAAGAATATTTTATTAAATATTGAAAAAAATGAGATAATTTTGTCAAGAGTGGCAGGTAGGAGTGATGCAATCCTGATCTAGATGATCAAGGACAGGTTATTTAATTATTTTCTTATTAAAATTTTTACCGTATTTAAGCATCATAATTTACAGTGTTATTCATAGTGGAGTTTTAGAATACAATAGTTCTACTCCCATCCCACTATCAGTATCAACTTTCTTCTAGCACTATTCTTAATTTTCCCTTGATACTTTTCCAACCCTTCTATCTTCACAAGCACTTGTTAAACTTTGCTTGTTAAAGTTTGAGTCTCATGATATCAGAGTTGTTGACTCTGTGATTTGGCTATTTAGGTCTATTTTCCTTAGCATCAATGTGCCTGTGTATTCTTCACACCTAACCCTATTTTATTTTATTTATCTTTTCTATCTCCACTTCATTATTTTCCCCTCTTTTCCTTATACTGTGGGACCAGGGACCAAGGGTAATTTCAGCTTCCCTACTTAAAACTATTGCCTTTCTTCATCCAGTTATTCTAAATACAACATAGAAGGATTATCAACCTGTGTTTATCCTTCTACTGGTTTATTTCTTTAAACATGATATCTCCCTCTAAGGAACAGAAAAATCATGCAATTTGCTGGTTATCTCTTCAGATTCAGCTAAAGTGTTTCCCTAGAATATCTCCTTTGAGTCTATTTAGTTTTCTAGTCCTCTACTCAACTACTTTGCACTCCAGAAGTGGAAATTGTAGGCCCAGAATTGTCATCAATGTATTAATAATTAGGAATGAGAGAGGCTACATGGAATAACACACAAATATATTTATTCAAAAGAATGTGTGCCTTTCATCCTTTTAATAATACAGAACTTTTAGTTTTGTTGTTATCTGTATTGTATATTTTGTATCTCTTTATACTCATCTGTTTTAAGAGGCATCTTCTAAGAATTATTCTTGTATATAGTTTTGCTCTAACAATGTATGAATGAATAATGCAAGTCAGTGATATAAAGACTTCTAGTATTTCATGAAACAAGTGTCAGCACAGAAATTAAATTTACAGTGTTGCAAATAGTTGATGAAGAAATTAGAAAAGTTGGGCCCGGAGAGATAGCACAGCAGCGTTTGCCTTGCAAGCAGCCGATCCAGGACCAAAGGTGGTTGGTTTGAATCCCGGTGTCCCATATGGTCCCCTGTGCCTGCCAGGAGCTATTTCTGAGCAGACAGCCAGGAGTAACTCCTGAGCACTGCCGGATGTGGCCCAAACCCCACCCCCCCAAAAAAAAAACAAACAAAAAAATTAGAAAAGTTGAATTATTGTCAAGATTTACTTGCTAATATGTTTGCTAGATCATTATGGCAAACAAAATATACTAAGAAGATGTGAATATGTCTAAAAAAGTGACTGCTAATTGTAAACAATGTTCATTTTGTGTATTTTCCAACACCAGAAAATATGCTTACATGAACCTATAGTAAATGGGGAATCCAAACAATGTGACCATATTTATTCTTTTGGGTATTACAAGGAATCCAGAGTTGCGGAAAGTATTATCTGTTATATTTCTAATCATGTATTTGTCCACAGTTGTGGGGAATATCCTCATTGTGGTAACCATGAGCACAAGTCAGAATCTGAGATCACCTATGTATTTTTTTCCTTACTTCCTTGTCCCTTATAGATGTCACCTATTCTTCAGTTGTTGCCCCTAAAATAATCGTGGACTGCCTCTCTGAGCATGCAACTATCTCCTTTAAAGGCTTCATGACCCAAGTCTTTGCTGAACATTTCTTTGGTGGAGTGGGCATCATTCTTCTCAGTGTGATGGCCTATTGTAACTCCACCCTGGATTTAGGTGTAGCTACCTGAGACCCACCCATTTCTGGGAGGGGTCTTGGGAACCAGATATTATGTGTGACCTTACCTGCAAGACCCCACCCATTCCTGTGAGGGGTCTTGGAAAAGGTAGATAAGCCTTTGAGCCAGGGGATTAGGGCAGCTGCCCTGCTGGGCTCTCTGGCTTTTGGGTCTTTGCCTCTTTTGGTCTTTGACCAGCATGGAGGTCAAAGAAAGAAGGCTGGAAGGAGTTAAGATGCAGGGCCAAGAATAACTAGTGCTTGATAGGTTATGATGTAGGCCACACACATGTGGTGGATAGGGTATGAATAAAGCTGATGCTTCCTGATGCCTGCCTGTGAGTGAGTTCAATACCCGTCACTTTCCTGATGGGGGTTGATGGGGGATGAAGCCACGTGGCCGGGGCCTAAGGACAAAGGCCTCCATCCATCACCATCCACCACCATCGTTAATTATTTAATTCAACAGCCTATGATAGTTATGTGCCATCTGCAAGACCCTGCACTATATGACCATCATGAGTTCGGGTGTGCCATATGCTGCTGGCAGGGGCATATTTGGGGGGAATTATGCATGCTATGATACAACTTCTATTCATGTATCAATTACCATTCTGTGGTCCCAATATCATTGATCATTTTGCATGTGATATGTTCCAATTGCTGAAACTGACTTGTATGGACACTCACAGGGTAGGTCTCTTAGTCATTCTCAACAGTGGGGTGATGTGTATGACAATTTTTATCATTCTTATTACTTCCTACATGGTTATCTTATGCTCCCTGAGGTCTTATAGCTCAGAGGGGCGATGGAAAGTCCTGTCTACCTGTGGCTCCCATCTCACAGTGGTTGTCTTGTTTTTTTGTACCATGTATATTCTTATATGTGAGACCTGTGTCCATTTACCTGATAGACAAGGCAATAGGTGTGTCCTTTACAATAGTTACACCAATGTTAAACCCATTGCTATATACTTTGAGGAATTCAGAATTAAAAAAAAAGGCCTGAGGAAACTGTGGATAAAACAAAGGACCATTGGTGGGCAATAATATAAAGTCAATAAACAAAGGCAATGAAGTTTATCCCCCTCATTTATTCTAAATCAATGGGTGCACAGCAGCAAATTGCATTTTTTCAAACATGCAAATCATTTTCAGTTATTTGTTACCTCTACTGCAACTTTTGTATTCTTTTCACTTTTTTTGGCTTATGATTTTGAGCCACACCCAGTGACGCTCTGGGATTTACTCCTGTACTTAGAAATCTTTCCTGGCCATGGGGACCTTATGGGACCCTAGGGATTGAACCCAGGTCCATCCTGGCTCAGCCTAGTGGAAGACAAATTCCCTACTGTTGTGCTAACACTCCAGCCCTCTTTTCCATTGTTTTAAGTTATGCATGGTCTACTTTTTAATTTAATTTAATTTTTTTTGTTTTGGGGCTACATCCGGTGACTCTCAGGAGTTATTCCTGGGTATGAGCTCAGAAACTGCTCCTGGCTTGGAGGACCATATGGGATGCAGGGAATCGAACTGAGTTCAATCCTAGAGGTCTGTCCTAAGTCAGCCATGTGAAGGCAAATGCCCTACTGCTGCACTATTGCTCCAGCCTCTCTTTTCTAATACTTTAAGTAATGCATGATCTACTCTTTAATTTTGTTTAATTTATCTATAAAACTCATATCCTGGGGCCGGGCGGTGGCGTTAGAGGTAAGGTGCCTGCCTTGCCTGCACTAGCCTTGAATGGACAGCGGTTTGATCCCCTGGTTTCCCATATGGTCCCCCAAGCCAGGAGCGACTTCTGAGTGCATAGCCAGAAGTAATGCCTGAGCGTCACCGGGTGTGGCCCAAAAACAAAAAAAAAAAAACAACTCATATCCTTTCAAGGCCAAGCCTTTAGTTTGTCCTTACTCTACTTACTATTGGAATTCTCATTCCCAGAGGTCTTATTTGGCTGACTATATCATCGATAATACTCTTTGTCACTGAACTTTTACCTTCTTAGACAATTGTATTATAATAACATTTTAGCTTCTCTATTCTTCAAATCTTTAATCACTAACACTCTTGATGCCCTTGAATACAAATTATATGTACATATTTTACTTGAGTTATTTTTCTCTATTTCCTCTATAAGAACATTATTATGTAAAGCTATGGATTATCTTTGCATATTCCTGGAGTGTTGGGATTTTCCAGTCTCATATTAAGTACTTATTAAATATTATTGAACAGTATTAAAATATAAAATTCTTGCTTTATTTTGATATTGAATTTGATAGATAAATAGTTTGGGAGGATAAGTAACTTAGCAGAATGAAAATTGTGTTATATGTTGCTAAGTATCCCTTTTTGTGAGCTTTTATAACTTACTGTAATCTTCATTAGTAGCTGATGATTTATTATGAATAACCACATTTCACTAGAATTTAATGCTACCCTTATCTAAGGCTTTTGATAAGCAGAGTAATATCATCTTTGGCTGAAATTAATATATATAAAAATATAGTATCTATCTTGTGCATTTATAAGAAATGAATAAATAGCTATATTCACTTTTTACAATTATTTATAATATGGATTTATTTGTTTGTTTGGAGAAAGTAGGCAATGCTCAGAACGCTCAAAGGAGAAGGTATGGGAGAATCTAAAAGTTTCGAAATAATAGGAAAGGACTTTTAAGGATCCAAAATTTTCATCCTGTGACAACTACCAGATTAGCTTTTACATATACAAAGAACTCCAGGGCAAGACAATTAGAACAAATTTTATTTAATCTTTTCCTTAAAGCCATTCAAGGGTATCTTCTTTGCAGAAGCCTAGTATTCTCTTGAGCATCTCCCTCTCTTTTGCTTCCTTTATATTCCTATAAATAAATTTGTCTGAGGAAAATTGTTTTATTTCAAAAAAGATCTAATAGCATTTTTAATCATTTTACATGTTAGTTTCAGTACTCCTGGCATTATACAATATACAGTAATATGCCTAGTAGTGTCTCTACTAGATTGACTATGGTAGTGCTCTATATCTCAGAACTGGTAGATTGCATATTTACTTGAAATCTATTTGATTCTTCAACAAGTCTTGTGGAAAAAGATGCCCAGATTGAAAACTCATGTGATGAGTATCATTTTCCTATGTATTGAAAGCTGTTCCTCAAACTCATTGTAGAAACCTTCTACAACAACACTTCAAGGGACTTAGTACAACTAGAACACTTGATACAATATTTCCTAAAAAACATGAAACTTTGAGAAAGCAAAAATGTTCAGGTTATGATTGAAAGTCTCATGAAGCCAATAAATTTTGCACATGTTTTAAGGTGATTACATTCTGGATAGAAAACTGGTCATGAAGGAATAAGAATTATGGAAAAAAGTGATCAATGAAATGACAGAGGAGATATCTTTGATAGAAGAGATCTGGCTGTGTCTTTTAGATCCTTTTTTGTTTGTTTGGTTTGGTTTTTGTATCACACCTGGCAGCGTTCAGGATTACTGCCAGCTCTGCACTCAGAAATTGCTCCTGGCAGGCATGGGGGACCATATGGGATGCCCGGATTCAAACCTCCTGGATTGACTGCTTGCATGGCAAACAGCCTACCACTGTGCTATCTCTCCAGCCCCTTGGCTGTGTCTTTTAACACTAGTGAACTCACATTAAATCTTTTGACGAATATCTTTAGAAATCGAGGTAGGAATCAATGTGAATAAACTTGCTGCCTTTTCAAAGATGTGATATCCAAATAGCGATGTGATGCATGAGACAGAAATTTCCTGATTACATCAGGGGAATTAACATTTATGTATTTAGTTAGTTTTATTAATTTCCCAGTTAAAAAATGTTAAATTTAAGGTAGCTCCTCTAAGTTTGTTGTACTATATACAGCCTATGCAGAATATGACTATGAAGAAATACAAATTTGCTCATGCCACCAAAAGATTTACTATACTAAAGAATTATCTTCATACATACATGTAAAATTCTTGGGAAGATATAAGGGGACTGTCTCCCTTTTCTGAGACAAATTTTCATGTGATTGAAGGAATAAAATACACAGTCCAGACTTTGTGTCTTTAAATACACAAAGTAAAAGATCTGGCTTTGTGACTTTTATTATAAAACTAAATATGCTGAAATGATATTCTGCTTAGTTGAAAAAAATAGGACATAAAAACATTATGTAATTACTCCAAAATATGGAGATACAAATACAAGCATTTTATTTTATATAGGATTTCTCTTTGACTTTACATTCTGGCACAGGACTTTTCACTTAGGTAAGAGTCCATTGCTAAAGTAGTTGCCAAGGAGAAGGGCTGGAATTAGTTTATGACCTTCTTTCCTGACAGTCCTTTTTTTAATGATATCTTTTTTAAGCACCATGATTACAACCATATTCATATTTCGTTTCAGTCATAAAATGTACAGCCCCCTTTACCAGTGCAACTTTCCAGCACCTGTGTCCCCATTTCCTTTTGAGCCATGTCTGCCTACCTTTGAGGTCTTCTATTCTTCTATCTATACACAAACTATCGTTGTTTGTGTATTGATTTCTCTAACTGTGCTCACCACTCTTCCTGGTAAGATTTATATCATGAAATTATCCTTTTGGGTCTCAGATGAGTATAACTATTCTGTGTCTGACTTATTTCACTCAGCATAAGAGTCTCCATGTCCATTCATGTATAGGACACAAAGGCAGCTCCTTCCCAGGGCTTTCTTCCTGTTGTTACTTCTCCTGGCAGAGATCCAGCCTTCCCTGAATATATACATATGAGTACCATATTTTCCAGTATATGAAACAACTTTTTAATCCATGAAAAACTTTTTTTAAAGTTGGAGGTTGTCTTATACACTGCATCCCATCCAGCTGCCAGGCACCATCACTCAGTCCTCTGCTTGTCCTGATTCATCTTTCAGGGCATACAGAGGAGCTGAGTTACCGAGTACTGCATCCCATTCAGCAGCTAGGCATGCAGCTTTCTGGTGCTCAGTCCTCTGTTCAGCTTTTATGGGAAACAGAAGAGGCCTTCTTTCTCCCTCTAGCTGTCCTTTTAAACACTGCATCCCAGCCAGCTGCTCTTGGAGGAGCCCCTTCTCCCTGCTCTCAATGTGGATCATAATTTAAAAAAATCACAGTAATTCATACAAATGACAAATGTAAAATGATTGTTAGCACTCCAAAGTCTAGCTTTATTAAACATATACTGTTAACCTTTGAGGGTTCTACTTTTATTCTCTTAGGTTTTTTAATTCCCATTTGGTGTGCTGTGAATATAGTTCAAACCCTATATTTTAACAGGAAAAGTAGGGGTCTGTCTTATATGCCCATTCATCTTATACACAGGAAAATATGGTAATTTAAATAACACAAGCAATAAATTCAAATGCTACAAGGCCGGTCTTGACAAGGTTGCTTTTTTTGAGTGTATGGATGTGAGAGAGCAGATATATAGATAATAATTTGCAAAGGTGAGACATAAAATGAATGGATAATAATATTTCAGGCTTATGCTGGGCTGGGCCCTTGTGTTAGCATGCCCTTACAATAGTAGAGAATCTATAGTTCTATAAATACTATTTTATCCGGATCCAAAATGATTTAGCTAGTAATAGATTAGAAAAACAACACGGTTTGGGCTAGAATGGATTGGTTACTTATGGGACTAATGTCATGAACTTGGCTACATATTTATGACTATGAACCAGTCACAGATAAATTTTTATAATAATTTTTGAGGGTCTAAGCATGAGCATGGTTATTATAGAAAACTAATATTAAAACTAGAAGAGATCAAGAATTTTTAGGTGTGATTTTTATTTACTTTATCACTAAAACAAAATGAGTTAAAAATTATTTGCAGTAGATTTCAGGCATATAATGTTCCAACACTAACCAAGAGTAAACCAATAGGTCTTAACTTAAACAAGAATGAAATTAAGGATAAATGAATGAGACACAGGGTAAGAATAAGTGGTACTATAATGAAATAACAAAGGTGAAATCTTTATTTATATTTATTTGCTTTTGTTGTTGTGAGTTTTGTTTTAGGTCCCTACCAGCAGTACCCAGGATTTACTCCTGGCTCTTCATTTAGGAATCATTCCTGGTTGGCTCAAGGGAGTAAATAGGATGCCAGGAATTGAAACTGGGTAAGTAGCATAGAAGGCAACTGTCTTAAACAACAATACTGTCATTCAGGTCCCTAGATAAGGCAGGAATATGTCTCTACCATTCTTAAACTCATATTATACTTCTTGAAGAACACAAATAAAAAAAACAATTAGGAAAGAACATGGGATCTTTTCAGAGAAGTAATCTCTAAACAGTAATTGGGAAACCCTAGTCCCATAATCTCATGAATGGGAAGAATATTGCAAGGGAAAAACAATCTCAAGTGGAAACCTCAAGGTAGTAAGAAGCCTAAAGTGAAGAAGTCACTCTAATCCTTGAACAGTGAAGAAGTTGTTTCTGAGATGTGAACTACAGGTATAGGATCAAGGAATACTAATTCTTTCAAATCACAATTAAAACGAATGAAAATTTCAAATAAGTCTATCCAGATAATAATTAAAAATCAATTCTTTCAAAAGATTATTGGTGATAGCATTGTAGCTTAGAAAACCTCCATGGAACTTTCATGTAACCAAATTAACTGCTTTTGTCAAGATAATATTATTACATCATCTGTATCACATTTTATTAAGCAATAAATCTGGTATCCTACTAAATTCTTCTGAGAGAAACAAGCAAAACAGGCTTTAGAATAAAACAGAAATTGTGTGATGTGATTTCAAGTAAGAACCTGAATTTATTGGTGGAGTCTTGCTGTGGAGTCATCTTTGTGATGTGTCATCCCATCCAGGTATGTACTTGATTCTTTGGTGAAATTCATCAGAAATTCAACAAAAAATAACTTACCTATAATAACATGGATGTTGAAATGCAGGTGCTTCTGGCTTCTACTTGTGAATTGTTTCACCTTTATATATTTATATGCAATTTGATAACATAAAAAGAGTGTAATAAAAAATACCAGGACCAATGAACTCTTTATAATGATCACACTTTTTGATTAGTCATGTGTGATTTTCCTTATTTATCAATTCTACCATATATTTTATAAAAGTTAACAGATACAACTTCCTTCTTGGCAAAAACTGGCAAGATAAAAATGCTGGAATTCTCTTGAATTTGTGACTTTTCTTCTAGTTTGTGGGACATATAAATGATGAACAGAATACTGGGACATGTTCAACCCACACACATTTTAATATGTAAATATAAAAATTATGTTCATAATTATGCATTTTTAAAATTATGTTCCCTATGAGTTTCCTTACAAATGTTGAGTCTTCTCCCAAAGTCTTTTAGCATTTTTGTAAGCATACTGAAAATTCAACTTTATCTTGCAAATACATTATTTCCTATTCTCGTAATATAGTGTGCTTTTCCTACATGGAATTAAAGCATCTTCAAATAGAAACTCAGTAATAATTTTAAAAAGATACTAAGAAGAAAAGAAAGATTCTAATCATTCAGGTAAATCAAAGTTTTGCAAACACTTGAGAAAATCAAGCTAGATAGACGAACATTAGAAAACCAGCGTTGTAGGGCTCTGCTGGTGGGGAAGCTGGGCGGCCTGAGAGGCCCAGAGCAAGGGGGGAAGGAAGGGTCACTAACTACCCAACCCTCAACCGCCTATGCAGCCTTACAGTTGGTGAGTGTTAGGAGTCGCGCGCCTGCCCCCCGCACCTCCCCACTGCAACTGCCAGCCTGAAGGTCTGGTCAGCTAGTGAAATCCTGCCCCAACCGTCTACTCACCCAACAGCCTGCAAGCCAGGAGGACCATGTAGGGCATGAAGCTGGAGTTCCTGTAGATCCCTCAGTGCGAAGAAGATGCCAAGAGAAATCCTTCAGTTGTGACAGTAATTCATGAGAATTTCATGTTTTTAGAGTGGACATCTTGGATCTAAGGCTAAGCGATAGCACAGCGGTAAGGGGTGTTTTTCTTGCTTGCAGCAACCCTGGTTGGTCTCTTGTTAGATTTCTTTTACTTTTATTTAAAGTTTCACTACATCAGTTTACCTGGTATAAGTTTCAGTTAATCATATTGAGGAAAAAGATTTGTAATGAAAGAGAATGAGTGGTGAAAGGAAAAGTAGTAAATGAAGTTGAAATTGTGCAAGTTGATTTCCAGGAGGCATAGATGTGTCCTCAACCATTGTTTTATTGTTACACCTTGAGGATTATAGATGTGAAAAACACCAGGAGAAACCATGGCCCATGCCGTAGAAGTGAAATCCAAATATTTATGTGAAAAATGAGGCAGAAATGTGCTAATAAATCTGTGGTAAGAGGGGCAGGAGAGATAGCATGGAGGTAAGACATTTGCCTTGCATGCGGAAGGGTGGTGGTTTGAATCCTGACATCCCATATGGTCCCCCAAGCCTGACGGGGCGATTTCTGAGCATAGAGCCAGGAGTAGCCCATGAGCGCTGCTGGGTGTGACCCCCCCAAAAAAAAAAATCTGTGGTAAGAGAATTTCAGAGCAAATGGAAAAGGTAGTTGTGAAATCTAATCTGGTATCATTCTGATGAATCCTTTAATTTTCTATTTTTCTGTGTGATTTTACGTACACAAACTAGGTGGAGTAGAAATATATGAACTGATAAACTTGTTAGAATAGCCATCTGAACTAATGTCAAATTACCCCATAAGCTTCAATTATATTGTACATTCTACTAAAGTAAGCATACCTGGATTCTTTTTAAGAATGGGAAGAGAAAAACTTAATTATTTAAAAATTTTGTACAGTTTTTAAAGCCTTGGGATATAAAAATAATAAATAACATTAAAGCATATATTATTAATCTAGATATCTTTATAGAAACATATCTTTATATTTTAAAGCCTATTTTATTATTAATCTAGATATCTTTAATGTATTTTTATATTTATGTTAAAATATGCTTATATTTTTATTAATCTAGCTATCTTTGCAGGGGTGCTTTTAGGCCAAAGCCAGCAGTGTTCAGGGCTGTTCCTGGCTCTGTGCTCAGAGATTACTCTTGCCCCTCAACTTATATTCTTTAATAATCATGATTTTACCATAATCCCCATATTTTCCCTTAGATGTTAATGATGAGTCTTTTTCCAGAATTCAATTCTTGCATATTTAAAATATGAGCAAGTTTTACCCTTTTTCTGCAAGATTACTATATTCCATCTCTGTGTGCTAAATACTTTGCTTCTAAAGGGAATGAAAGTATCTAAAATAGAAATCCATAAGTTTAAAAAATGGAAAGAAGACAAAGCAAAACTAATTAATTATAGACATAAAGACTTTTCAAATACTAAAAAAATAAGCCATAATTTTGTTTTAAAAATCATACTCTGGGAAAACCAACCCCTGGTGAAAATTTAGAGGCATTACTCTAGGTTCATCATATCTCAAAATAATACTTTTAAACTATGCTTGGAAATGATTGGGGAAACTCTTTTTTAAATTTCTCCAGGACAATGTAGACGGCAGTGTTTTATTAGCGTTGGAGAATATTTTCAACCTTTTCAACACAAGAAACTCTTCTGCGTCTTAGATATAGAAATGCAACTTGGGAACAACTATCATCACACCTGTCTGAATAGATGTTTATCTGCAGAAAACAGGTGATTGCCATCTCCAGATTTTTTAAGAAACTGACATGTGGTGGGAACTATAATTTTTGGCATTTTCAGAAGAAATACTAAACCGCAATGTAGGTCTTCAAAATACACATATAGTATTCCTCTTTTGCAGGATTTCTAGAATCGCAATTGTGTCTACTTAACTGAATCTGTTTGGACCTGTTACAAAGCACTAGATGGTTCACCTTTACACAGCTGATAGCATTTAAAACCTCAAAGTATAGGGAAACAATATAAAATTACTTATATTGAGCTAATGGATCACTGTCTGAGTTGTAATGAGAACTTAATAAATCTCAGATTTAGAATACAGACATTTGGGAAGAAAACGTATTACATATGAGTAAAAATGTATATCTTTAACTTTATGAATTTAAAGCAAATCAGTTAGACATGGAACATATGCTGTACTTTGCCTTAACTCTCCATTCAAATTTTATTTATTATTTCAAATATTTTCCTTTTTCTAGGAGTTCACAAAATCTCTTCCCAGTCTATTGCTTTAGGTTTCTGAGCCTGTATAAGGAGCACTGTGATTCAAATATCACATGCAATATATAGAATATTCATACTGAACACAGTATTCATTCTGATAAAAAGACATCAAAGGACACATGAAGTGAAGTTCAGAGTGATGATAGATGTCACAGTGAAGATATTTCCTGTTTAAGAAAAATACTTAATTTCTATAATTACTTAGTTCCATTTCAAAAATAACTTTATATTTTTCTCAGAATTTGTTAGGCACTTTAATAAATGGCAGGAACTCTTTATTTTAGTTAGTTATTATGGCTTTGTCTTGCACTTAAAATGAATGTATCACCAGGAAAACAGAGAATAAAAGCACTGCATTAATAAAAAAGGATAGAGGAATAAAAAAATTGTTTTCAAATTCTATCAAATATTAAAGAATATAAAAATGAACATAAAACATTTAGATAAATGAGCAGAACAATAATGTCAGGAGGTAAAATGATCTGAAGTCCGAGAGAATATGTGTCAAACAGGCCAAGGAATATGCTTAGTTAGAAACAAAAAAGAAACTTTTAATTGTTTATGCAAAAGACTATTAGACTAATGATTCAATGAATTCAAGAACATTTATTGGGAAAATAATTACTACTGAATAGGTAATAAGGGATACATAACTATAGATTGAGTATTTGTGCCGAAAAACCCGAACTCAGCTTATATTTGGGTCATACAGGCTATTTGATTTGGTGCTCACATACTGAATCAAATGCACGTAGTATCCAGTAGTCTTCTGCCATCTGCTGGAGGGGGCAGTGCTTCAGTTCAGTCCACAAGTCTCGGCTGAGCTGAAGAGATAGGTGACTGAACTGAACTGTATGCCACTGAACTAGTTAACCCACAATATTCAGCACTTTGTATGAGACCGGCAGCAGTAATGATGTTATCTGCAAACTCAGTGATGATGATAATGTCTATGCTGATCACATCAGATACAGCTGTTTGCACATACAGATGATTAGGAGGAATTTAGCTTGATTATCTGTTAAGCTACGTTTTTCAGCACTTTATTTAAAGTTTCAAAGTTATTGTTTACAGCTTTTCTTTATCAACAAATATTGTAAAACATTTAACCTACTGATTCCTCAATTATTGTAATTGTTTTGGGTATATATTTTTATTTTTGAATTATCAGTGGCTGCTGCATTTTCCACTTTGGTTTATACTCGAGTCACTAAATTTTCCACGTTTTAGAATAAAATTAGGGGTGTCAGCTTATACTCGTGTTGACTTTTACTCTAGTATATACTGTATTTTCAACTATAATGACATGTAATGAGTAGTAGGCAAATAGAGGTACATGTAAATACACCAAAAATTGGAAACTTTATATAAAATTTTGAAAATATTTTATTTGGGGATTTTTTTTTTTTGGTCACAGCTGGCAGCACTCAGGGAGGCTACTCCTGACTCTGAGCTCAGAAATCGCTCCTGGAAGGCTCAGAGGACATATGGGATTCAGGTATTCGAACCACCATCTGTACTGGGTCAGCTGCAATGCAAGGCAAACACCCTACCGCTGTGCTCTCTCTCCAGCCCCTGGAAAATATTTTAATGAAAATCTACTACCAGTTATATATGGTGTTGAATATTGTTTCACTTAAAGCTCAAACTTTGGATTTGTTATTCTCAGAAATATTTGTGCTATTGTAGGTTGCCAGAATGGCAACAAGAAATTATGAGCCATGGGGATGCTAGAGAGGACAATTCCAAGGGCATAGCCCCAGTGGAGCCCAGAGTTAATAATGACCACAGGTGTCCATAAGCAATCTCTAGGGCATTGTCATCACATTAAAGAACATGAACACTGAGAAAGGAAAGACCATGAAAGGACAATGTGAGCAAAATAAGTTCTTCCTCTAGGAATATGTAGTGCTAAAACTGGTACAAAAGCCAGTGTAGAGATGCCAGGCTCTTGACATGGCTCCTTGAAAAGCTTATAATATTACAAAAAAGGTATATGATTGTATATTATGACTGCATGTTTACCATATCTATGCAAAATACTTATTTTGGATATGCATAATATTATCTGCAAACCTATATCCTTAATCTAAATTTTGAGATGATAAAAATATTATTTGAAGGATAATATGTGATAAGGAATACATCTATGGAGGATATAAGTAAATGAGTAACTTATTTGCATGTGGATTCCACTTTAAAACTACTGTATGCTGACATAAATATTTATAATTTATTTGATTTATGCCATGTTAAGTTTGCCATTACAATTATTTGAGGGTCAGAGAAAATATACAGCAGGTAGGGTGTTTACTTTTGGGCATCACAAATGGCGCTCTGAGTAGTATTGCCAGGAATGATCTCTGATCATAGAGCCAGAAGTAAGACTTATGAATAGGTAGTTGTGCTTCCAAATATCCCTCAAAAATGATAATTTGAGTCACATATTTGCAATAGTATTAATGCTTATGTTTTTGTTGTACAATGTTTTCTTTCCTCATTCATAGAAGTCTCTAAGACTCTCCAGTCCATCTCTTAATTTCCAACTACTTAGTTTCCCCTACCACTAAAGATGGAGAGTCTTATACCCTATTAAAGTGATATAAATCTGAATCTTTCAGATTTTAATTAGTACCATGAAATAAAAAAGTAAAGTAGATGAGGCAGAATTTGAAACTCTCAGTCTTAATTTTAAAATATTCTCTCATCTAATATGAAGATAAGTCACTGCTCAATCATAACCTTATACATATTAATATTTGATTTTAGATGGATATAATAGTTATAATAGTAGTTTTTAATACATTTTGTTAGTAACAGTCTGTAACTGAAATGAAACTTATTGTATAGGAATTTTGCAATGGTCCCTATCCTGGAAAAAGAAGTATAATTTATTTTATTTAACAAAATAACGTATAAACACAGTTTTAGATAAGATAGTTTTATCTGCATTGTGAGTGTTCATGTACATTTTAAATGATGTTATTGAAATATGAAATTTTAATTTTGACTTTAAGTTTCACTGTTATTCACTTCTGAATAAATGTATTTGTCCATACCTATAAGAATAAAATGAATATTTTATTATACACAGGTGAAGATGCAATCATTCTTTGATGCACATGGAAAATCATGTAAAAATGGCAGTAATTATCTCAGTGATGAAAAATAAGATTCTGGAGGTTAGTTGTGATTTTTTTAAGTGAAAGAATGGTAATTTTTATTGGTAAGTGCATTTGTTATAAACAACATAAAAAAACTTCATATTTTCCACTTAGACAAAGAATTGGATAACATCTTCATGATAGTTCTTTGGTACGTAAAAGTAAACTATATGTGAACATCTCTATTTTGCAATTTTATAATTTTGCAATATATACATATATATGGATTTACACTGAAGAGATTGGGCAACATTGTTTAAGAGAGAGTAGTTAATAATGTTCCAAGACCTCATTTATTTTAATCATAATTTTTTTTATTTTCTGACCTTTACGAATTGTATCTGCAAGGATTGGGGCCATTTCCTTCTGATTTTAAATTCTAACCATGGTGATGGTGTGTTTCTTTCAACTAAACTAGAGAAATTAGAAGACTTCAAACTGTATAGATGGATGGATACCTCTACAGATGAAATTGTATTTTAATTTTTTTTGAAAACCCTCATACTTTTTTATATTAAGACAGAAGCAGATAATAGTTTCACCTGAGAATTAGAGGTTTCTTCTGTACTTTTTTTCCACCCAAAACTGGTTGCTTTTGAATTCTTTTGATGTAGGTCATTCTGGTTGGTTTAATCACCTTGTAGATTTGAATTTCTCTGATAGAGTGATGGATACTTTCTCTATGCCTGTTTGCCCTCTGTTTAATTAAATGACAATTTCTTAAAGAATTTTCTTCTCAGTTTTTCTATTCACTTTTTAAATTACTTTTAATTGATTGAAGTTCTATGATTTACAATAGTGTTAATGATAGATTCCCAGGCATACAATTATAACACCACGCCCATCACCAATGTACCTTCCTTCCTCCCCAGGTACCCCAAAATCCTTCTTTCCAAATGCCTGCGCAATTCAATAGAGTGGATTCATTCTCCTGCTGCCTGTGTTGTCTTTGATCTCTTGTTGCTACTGGTTATGTATTTCAATCTGTCCTTCATTCAATTTTTGACAAGGTTATTAATTTTATTATTGCTGTTTTATGATTGTTTTACAAATATCACATTAGACAATTATCAGGTTCAAGCTGAGGAAATATTTCAATATTTAAATTTTACTTTATATATTAGCAATTATCTTTTACAGTGCAAAAGTTTTAATTTAACAAAGACCAATTAAATTGTTTTTTAATTGTTGAAGTTCATGGGAGTCAGGTCAGCAAAGATACCCCAAGATCAAATTTGGAGAAATTTTCCCGTTTTTTCTGTATATTTTATTAATTTAGGTCTATGTCAATGTCTTTGACACATTAAATTATCTATATGTATGAGATAGGTATTCAGAAAAAGTTCCTATGATTTATTCCACACAGGGGTCCTCAAACTTTTTAAACAGGGGGCCAGTTCACAGTCCTTCAGACTTTTGGAGGGCCATATTATAGTAAAAACAAAAATTATGAACAAATTTCTATGCACACTGCATATATCTTATTTAGAAGTGAAGAAACAAAATGGGAATAAATACAATATGTGGCTCGCGGGCCGTAGTTTGAAGACCCCTGTTCTACACATATGTACTTCAATTATGTTGTATGGGTATATAATAATTGCAATGTTACCATAGTTTATGCATTTCTAATAGGGAACGCATAATTTATATTAAAGGCCATATCAGTTCACATTTTTGAGGGGGTCTTGGGTTGAGGTCAATCTTGATGTGCCGAGGATCTTAATCTGACTCTGTGCTCAGGAGTCACTTCTAGTGGTTCCCAGGGGGTTATGTGCAGTGTTGGAGACTGAACATGCAAAGAAAGTGCTTTAATTTCTGCAGTATCTTGTTTACCACCAAGGATTGCAGAATTATCAAAGAATAGTTTTTCTGTGGATGCACCAACTTTCATATGCCTATGATTTCAAACTTTTCTAATACAAGCCTGTTTTTCTTCTAATTGCAGATCTTTATGTTCACTATGGTAACTTTGAATATTTCTTGGTGAATAATGAAAAATCAAAGTTTTGTAACCGAGTTTGTTCTCCTGGGACTTTCACAGAATCCAGACATTCAGAAAATATTATTTATTTTATTTTTGTTCATCTTTATCACAACTCTGAGTGTCAACTTGCTGATTGTGGTGACCATCCTCAGCAGCCCAACACTTCTGGGTTCCCCAATGTACTTCTTTCTGACCTTTCTGTCCATCCTGGATGTATGCATCTCATTGGTCATTGCTCCAACTATGATTGGTGACTGCCTCACTGAAAAGAAAACTATCTCCTTTATAGGCTGTTTGACCCAACTTTTTGCTGTACATTTCTTTGCTGGGGTAGAATTGATCATTCTAACAGCCATGGCCTATGACAGGTATGTGGCCATTTGTAAGCCCTTGCACTATACTTCTATCATGAACTCAAGGCTCTGTGGTATTTTGGTGGGAATAGCTTGGACAGGGGGCTTTCTGCACTCCACTATACAAATCGCTCTTACTTCCCAGCTCCCCTTCTGTGGTCCCAATATCATTAATCATTTCATATGTGATTTGAACCCATTGCTGAAGCTTGCCTGCACTGATACTTATATTTTTGGCCTTTTTGTCATGGCTAATAGTGGCTTTATGTGCATCCTAATTTTTTCTTTGCTACTTGTGTCTTACATGTTTATCTTGCACTCACTGAGAAACCATAGTTCTGAAGGACAGAGGAAAGCCCTCTCCACCTGTGGCTCTCACTTTGCTGTTGTGGTTTTGTTCTTTGTCCCATGTATATTTGAGTATGTTCGGCCTCCATCTGCTCTCCCCATTGACAAAATAGTAGCAGTATTATATTCTATTTTCCCACCTTTCTTCAACCCTTTGATTTACACTTTCAGGAACAAAGAGGTAAAAAGTGCCATTTGGAAATTGTGGAATCGATTAATGGTCATTCTTGATTATAAAAAGATAATTAAATAGTATAGGAAATAAAATGATTAAAAGGACAATCATCTTAGACAAAAACTGCCTTCATGTACTGTTTAACAGAGATAAAACTATGCAATGAAACAATTAATAATAGTGTCCTAGAAAAACTATATTTTTCGTTGACACCTAGAAATTCTTATAATCTATGTATATCATTAAATTTTAGTGTTGAATTGTGTTCTTATGTATAATTAATTTAAATGAAAACAACAAAAAGCCCAACTTGTGATTTATTTATCATTCATTTCATGCTTTGCGGTTCAAAGAACTTTTTGTAGAGGTAAGAAAGATGTTTAGAAATTATTACTTAAACAACTTACTCAGATGCTTTAATACGACATTGCATTTAGAAAACTGATATAAACTTTTAAGTTTGCATTTTTTACACTGACTCTTCTGGATGAATCTAATGGTTCTGTACTCATTATGTCCTCTAGAAAATGTTAATACTGTTATAAGACCAGCTACAGGCTCCGAACATATTCATGTCAAACCCTAACGTCTTTCTTTATGGTGCCAGGAAACATTCTGCTCAAAATCTGTCCTCTGTAATTAGGGATCTTGTTTTATTCATAAGCTCTAGGATGAAGTCAAGGATAGAGTCTTTCTTTACGGTCCCAGAAAAATTTCTGTTGAGTGGCAGTTCTGTAGTCAGTCTTTTGTAATTAGTACTCTTGGTTTTTGCACAGATTCTAGGACGAAGTGTCTTATTTCATCATTAGTTGATGAGGTACGCAACATGCCTTTAGATCAAGTTGTTGCTGTTTCCTCATCAGGGTGTCATATGAACCCACCCTGGCTCAATTCAGTGCCAGATATGTATTAGGGACTCCATGGGGATGGGGGTTGTTTCCTGGTGCTGGTGCAGGTAACTTTCAGTCTAAGGTTAGGATCTGGGGTTTCAGGTTGGATAGTTATTGTCGGATCACATGAGTTCGAAGTCGAGTCCCCATGACAAATTTTCAGGGTTGAAGGTACCCCTGTAATATAAAAATTATGGGTTCTTATCCTTATTATATAAGAACTTGTTTCTATACATAAGATTTCCCCATTTATGTGCCTATAAAAAAAGAAACTATGCCATATTATATATATTATTGATACATTTGGGGGTAAAATGACAAGCTGTACAATCTCTGTGCCCTGATTTCACCTGAGCTTTTATCCCAAACTAGTCTTTTCTACTATAATATCTTACTAAGCAGAATCAAAACAAGCAGAAAAAAAAGTGAGGGATGGAGGAGGCTATATCTACATTTGGAATAAACACTCACTAAATGTTATAACTATTAATCAAATAAACATGCAAAGAAAATATAGATATCCCCATTAAGTCTTTTGAGATAATTTGGGGTGGTAAATCCAGGGCACATTTTCATCCCTCACCTTGGTCTTAGTGAGTGTGAGAAATGGTTTGAAGCAGTAAGGGATCAGTTAGTGTTCTCAAGTTGGTGGTCCCTCTAGAGCTAAATCTGGTAGCAAGCAACAGTCCCATTGAGGAGGGGTAGGAGTAAAAGGGCCACATAGAATGAGTCAGCAGCAATGTGGCTGCAGCTTCTTGCCTGTGTGAGTGATGTGGGGCTGAGAGGGTGTCCTTTCACTTTGGGAGCCAGGTTGATGCTTACTAGGGAGATGGCCCTGATTCCTAAAATGTAAGAACTGATGGTAAAGAGCATTAAATAGGGAGAGAGAATGGATCTGGATTCTGGGAGTGAGGATATGAGGATAGAAGGTGTTTTACATGGCGGGCAGGGGGGATAATATATAACAGATAAAATACAGTATAGGCATGGATTGTTTATAATACAGATTAGGTGAACATAGAGAAGTCCTTTGCATACACACTCAAGTCTACTTATAGACAGACATTAGAGATCTATTTATAGGTTATAATTGGATATCTGACCCTTATGGGGTGGGTCAGAATGCTTGAAAAATAATTTTCAAATAAATGGATAGATTACAAAATATAAAATTAAGATACATTTAAAAATTGAGTCTTCACATATGAGGGGAAAGTTTTTCCAATTTCTAGGAACTTCATCATTGGTGGGGGTGAACTTAGCTAACTGAAGCTTTTGGGGGGATAGATTGTACATGGAACATTTTAGGATAAACAAAATTGTCATATCCAGAGTAATATGCAATTTGGTAATGAACACTCTAAGAGGAGTCTACCCTATGCAGTATCATCCACCATGTCTTTTGCATTACTTTTCTGAAAGGAAACTGACAGCATGGGCATTATGATATAATAGTAATATAGCTTGAATTGAAAGAGAAGGAAAAAGAATAAAAAAAATATATAAAAATAAAAAAATAGGGGCCAGAGTGGTGGCACAAGCAGTAAGGCATTTGCCTTGCCCGCGCTAGCCTACGACGGACCACGTTTCGATTCCCCTGCGTCCCATATGCTCCCCGAAGCCAGGAGCGATTTCTGAGTGTATAGCCAGGAGTGGTCCCTGAGCATTGCCAGGTGTGGCCCAAAAACAAAAATAAAATAAAATAAAATAAAAGATAAAGGATAAATAAAATGTTAATATTAATGTGAAAAAACATATTCAGTGAGTGAGGTCTATAACAAAAGTGGTACACAGTTGCCTTCTTCAGTGGTCTCTGTGGACATTAGCTTTATATAATACTATCAGGCGTAATCAAAAGAAAAAGGTAAATTAGTTTGTCAAAATATTATCTTAATGAGCACCGTATTTAGAGTCTAATATGATAGAAAACTGAATTTTGAAATTAGGGTGTCCAACCTATATCTACAAGAGCCTTTGTGGACAAAGAAAGTGAAGGATTATTGTATACATAATAAAATTAAGGCACTAAGACAGACAAATAGTGAGCACTGCAGTGGGATTCCCTGGCATCCATTTATATTTTACACATGATTCTGTGAATAAAAACATTAGAACATTATTATAGGCCTCTGAAGTGAGAGGTTGATTGAACACCTGTTTAATCTAAACAGTTGTTTTTGTTATTGCAGGTTTCTTTAAAGTATAATACAGAGTAAAGGCTTTGTGTTTCTCCTCTTCCACTTCCCTTCTTCTCGCTATACCCTGGTACTTATGCTGTTCAGAATATCTACCATTTAGACCACTGTATTTTTTTTGGAGTTATTCTAAATACCATGTACCATGTATAAGGGATATTGTTCTGTATTTATCCTTACTCTTCTAACTGACTTTATTTAACTTAATATTTTCTAGTTTCATCAATGTTCCTGAAAATTGCATGATTGCATTGTTTCTTACTTCTGTGTAGCATTCCATTATGTATATGTATCACAACTTCATGATCTGTTGTTGGACATCTAGATTGATTCCAAGTCTTGGCTATTGTACTTATTGCTGCAATGAAAAGTGATGTCTAGATATACTTTTGATGAATGTATTTCTGTTCTGGGGATAGATACTCAAGAGAGGGATTTCTGGGTTGTATGGTAGCTCTATTTTGAGTTTACTGAGAATCCTTCATACTGTTTTCCATAAGGGTTGGACCAGATAGCATTCCCACCATCAGTGGATGAGAGTTCCTTTCTTACCACATCCCTGCCAACAGAGATTAGTTTCATTATTTTTGATATGTGCCATCCTCACTGGTGTAAAGATGGTACCTCATTGTTGTCTTGATTTTGGAATTCCCAATGTTAAGTGATGATGAACATGTTTTCATGTGTCTGTTGGTCATCTATTGGTCTTCTTCAGGGAAGTGTCTGTTCATTTCTTCTCCCTATTTTGCACTGGTTTTAAGGTTTTGTGGAGCTAACTGTTGTGAGAGCTTTGTATATCCTAGATATCAAAGCTTTATCTGATGGGTTGATTGAAAAAATTATTTTCCTATTCTGTTAGCTATCTTTAGTTTTCTACCATGTTTCTAGTGGAAATGCTTTCAGTTTTTCATAGTTAAGGATAGTGTTGGCTATGTGGTCAAATACCTGGAGATGTGACAAGTGGGTGGCAACACTGGGCAGAGCATCTTCCTGATTCTAGCTGAACCATTAAACTTGAAACATCATGTTCAAGATGATACTATCGTTAAGAAGACCACCCTCAATTCTTGAATTCTTGTTTAATATGGGATTTATCTCCTATCCAGAGGACATTTTTATTAAGCCAGAATATTCTGAAGGGGGGGGAAAGCATATGCTATGACCTTTATTTTGTTGCTCCTTAAAGTCCTCACCCTCTTTGGGCCTGCAGAAAGCTTTTCTCCTTCAGGGCCTAATATTTTATATAGTGATCTAAAATACCTACTTTTCTTTTTCAGATAAACAACTCTGTAACCTAATAAACTACTGCCTGGGCCCTTTTAATACCACAGTAGTGTGAAATTTCACTTCTTCCATTACATAGGCAGGGTATGTTCCTTTTGAAAACATGAAGTTATCACTTAAGTATCTTCCCCTTCCCCCCTCTCTTACACACACACACACACACACACACTCACATATTTCTTTCTCACACACTTCTCTAAGTGAATTTATTTTAATAAAAATATTGTGCCTTACCAAAAATTAAAACAAAACCAAAAAGCTTATGACATCAAATTTTCAGCAGTGTTTCCCTGAAGAAGAAATTGTGACAGTCACTGAAAACAAAAAAAAAACAAAACAACAAAACTCCTCCTCAATAAAAGCCCAAGTCTAGATGTGTTCCTTATTAATTCTTCCGAACATTTAAGGAGAAACCGCGCTGGTGTTTTATATTTTTGAATCTGCATATAAAATAATAACGTAGATAAAATTGTGATTCAAGGAGTTTTTACAATTTATTGAGCATTAACAGAAATATTAATGTTAATCCCTAATATTTTGAGGAAAAGACCTATGAAATGGCACAGGAGAGGACCTGCAGGGGAGGAATGATAATTATATAGCAGCTTCCCAATTAAGAGTGCTATTAAAAAAGAATTATAAATTAAAAAGTGAGTGATGTAATTCACAGATCTGTCTCCCAATGTAGACTTTATTTCCATAATGTACTCAATATTACAAATAGCTTTATATTTTAAACTAGCATTGATATTAAAATCTAAAAAGTTGTTAAATTACTTTTTTTAATTATATTTGGAGAGAGTTTAGGGCTACATTAGTGCTGTTAAAGTTACCCTTCTGGCTTTGTGTACACCAATACTTCATGACAACATTCAGGGGACTATATGAGATGCTAGGGTATCAAACTTGTGGCCTGTTGGTGAGATTAGTGGGTAGAGTACTTGCCTTAAATGCAAATAGAACATGGTTTTATCTCTGAAACACTTATGATCCACAGAGTGCCACCAGAAGTAAACCATGAGCACAGAACTAGAAATAACCCCAGAGCACAAAAAAAAAAAAAAAATTCCCAAAGCAAAAATAATTGCAAAGCAAACCACTTACCCTTTGTATTGTCTTTGAACCCTGGAATTTCCAGTTTTATTATCTGTTATTTAAACAATTTCTTTTTTGGTGGTAGTTTTTTGGATGGGGATTTGATACTGGTTTTGGTGGTGTTTTGGGTCACACTTCATGATGCTGAAGGGTTTACTACTGGCTCTCTATGCAGACCACAGGCCTGGCAGAGGCTCAGAGATTTATATAGGGTGTCAGAAACTGAACCCTGGTCAGTTGCATGCAAAACAAGTGTCCAGCCTACTGTACTATTCTTTTAGCCCTATATTTTACTGAATATGTTTTTCTGGAATATCTTACCAAATGTAATACAATTTAGGTACTGAACTTGGGTGCTATTTTTTTTCATTTTACCTTAATATTTTTGGTATTATCTTGATGAAAGATATTATAAAAAGATCCAATTTCTATACTAACATAATGAATGACAAAAAATAGAGCATGACAAAAATATTGTCTCCTATACTGAGAATTAGCATATGGATTCTTTTTGTTTTACTGTGGTAATATAATTTAAAATCATTTCTATGTTATTTTGAAAGCTTACTCACTGCCTTATCACCATAATGTCAATAACTTTCCACCACTATACAAATACCCCACACCCCCAACCTTGCAGAGAAAAACTTAAAATATGATTTCAAACTCATAGCAACTCATTTTTGAATGGGGATTGATAGAATTTATCTCAATATTTAAAGGCCATGTATATAAAATGTACAGACAATACTAAATAGTGTATACCCGATTGTAGACAATAAAAACAATATAGTACAGTGGGTAGGACATTAATATTGCATATGACTGATCTTGTTTTTTATTTTTTTTGTTTTTGGTTCACACCCTGCACCACCCAGGGGTTAATCTTTGCTCAATGCTCAGAAATCACTCCTGGCAGTCATTGGAGGACCACATGGGATGCCAGAAATCGAACCCAGGTCTGTCCCGATCAGCAGATCAGCACCATGAAAGGCAAATGCCCTATCACTGTGCTATCACTTGGTTTCTTTTATTGTTTTAGGTGGTGGTTTTTTTTTTTTGTAGTTGTTATTTTTTGGGGGTCTCATATAGCTGATCTTATTTCAATCTTTGGTACTTGTTATGGTTCCCCAAGCCCATCAGGAGTGATACCTGAGTACAGAGAAACGAGTAAGCACTGGGTGTCACCGGAAGCCGGAACCAACAGAAATAAAATCTTTAAGACATCGTTAAAAACTGTAGAATAAAAAGTAAAAATACAGGGGCCGGAGAGATAGCATGGAGGTAAGGCATTTGCCTTTCATGCAGAAAGTCATTGGTTCAAATCCCTGAGCCCCATATAGACCCCGTGCCTGCCAGGGACTATTTCTGAGCAGATAGCCAGGAGTAATCCCTGAGCACCTCCGGGTGTGGCCCAAAAATAAAAAAAGTAAAAATACAAAAGAAATATATTGAATTTCTTTGCATTCTTATATGTAAAAAAAGATGTAGATGAGAAATAAAAAAAATTAAGTATCATTCACAGCCATGTAAGGAACAAACAAACCGGGTACCTATAAACAGAATAAATAGAACAAAGAAAACAAAGAAACAGAAATATTGTAATTTTAATTTATAATCCATTCTAGCAAGTGAATACAAAATGATCACAACTATCTGTATATTAAGCAGTTTTCCACCTCTTCAACTGAAGCTTTAACTTATAGAGAAGCTATAGCTAACTTATTCTAGTTAATAACTTACCATTGAATGTTGCACTGGTGAAGGGGGGTTTCTTTACATGACTGAAACCCAACTATAATCATATTTTTAATCAAGGTGTTTAAATAAAGATATTAATAAAAAAAAAGACCAAAAAAGTAACATCCTCTCTACAGGTTTGCTTGCTATCCCACTTTACCACCTATTAAAAAATTCACATTTTGAATTTCATTCATTCCAGAAAAATGAAAGGAATTATTTCGTAGAGGTCAACTATATTCTGACTATAATAATGTGATTTTCTCATTCTTATATTGCGGATTCTATAAGCCAATGTGATAGCTTTAAGTTTTTCTGGGAAACTATGCAAAAAAAAAAGCTTTGTCACTATATATATTTGTCCTCCTAGGGATTGCACAGTATCCAGATAGCTGTTTATAGAATAATATTTGTTTTATTTCTATTCATCTGCATTATAACAGGGAGTGGCAACATGATTGTGGCGACCATCATTAACAGCCCAGAACTTGTGAAGTATTTTATTTTTTCCTGGATTTTTTCCTATTTTATTTTTTCCTATCTTCCCTGGATCTATATATCCTCTGTCCCTCCCCTAAGATTATTGCTGCCCTTCTCTAGGAGAAGAAAATTGTCTCTTTTAGAGGCTGTATAATACAGATTCTTGTATTCACCTCTTTGGTGGGGTAGAAGTCATTTTCCTCACAGCCATGCTTTTGATAGGTATGTGGCCATCATGAATTCAAGACTCTGCGGCCTTTTGATAGGTATTTCTTGGACAGGGTGATTTCTGCTTTCTATTATACATACAGTCTGCTTCTCAATCTTCCTGTGTGGCACCAACACCATGAATCATTTCCAGTGTGACTTGTACCCATTATTGAAACTGGCCTATGCTAACATGTATGTTTTAGGCTTTTTGGTGGCTTTCAACAGTGGGTTCTTTTACATATTAATCTTCTGTATGTCACCTGTGTCCTATGGTATCATCTTGTTTTCCCTGAGAAACCACAGCATTGAAGGCCAGAGGAAAGGCTTCCCCACATGTGGAACTCACCTTGCTATTCTTTGTTCTTTGTCCCATGACTGTTGGTAGCCAAATTTAGAATCCAACATCCAAAAAATAATAATGAATTGAAATAACCCTTCACTTCTTGTCATTCATGTTATGATATTTTAAATGTAAAGAAATGTAAAATATATTTGTGAATTTATAAGTAAACTTACTGATCTTTTCAAAGAGACCAGACTGTATTTAGTTTTTCAGTTTGGAAATTTTCTTAAATTTTTATTTTCAAGACATGTATATTAATGTGCAATTTGCAATACATTATAATTAAGATATTCAAGATGTTTACATACAACGTTTAACATAAAGAATTTTACACCTTTTCTGTCTTCTACATGTTCATACAGAGCATTTACCCTAGAAATTTCATTAGTCAGAATTCATACACCTCTATATGGAGAAAAAATTACCAATTACCTTTAAAAATATTTCTATTTTCTCATTCAGTTTAGATTATTAGAACACTTTGATACTGAGGTTTACTTTGTAAGAATTTGTACCTTGAATGTCCCCTATTTTTTTTGTTTTATATTTGGGGGGTGGGGCCACACCTTGTGACACTCAGTGGTTATTCCTGCCTATGCACTCAGAAATCACTCCTGGCTTGGGCAATTATGTGGGATGCTAGGATCAAACTGAAGTCTGTCCTGGATCAGCAGCATGCAAGGCAAATGCCCTACCCCTGTGTTATTGCTCTTTCCCAGATGTTCCCTATTTAAAAAAAATGCTTCAATGATTCTTCTAGAGAATATATAAAATGAGGTTTACTTTCTACACTCTGAATTTTTATGACCTGTAGTAAATCAGCTGTTCCCCTAGAACCCTACGTTTTCTTTCATTTTTGCCTCATTAGCAACACAGGAGCATTATAATGCTTACAAAAACATAGAATGTGTATTCTAAATCAAGTATTAATAGAGCAGTGTAAGAAGAAATTTATTTATTTCAAATATAATCTTAAGTGCTTACAAATTAACTTAAATATAAATGGAGATATTTAATTTATAGAAGAAAGTATGCATTATTCTTAGGCCCCATCCTCATATCAGTGAGGGATTCCTTCCAAAAGGATGAAAGAAATTATGGCTGGATTCAGAGAAAGATCTCTAGGGTGATATTTATCTGAATTGAGGCATTATTTGTGACTTATTCTCTCTGATAATTTAGTTTCAAGGTCTGATTTCCTATTTATGACCTTAAGTTTCCTCATTGGTTAGCAAATAACTAGAATTATATGATAAGATACTTGTGATATTTTATCATATTCCTACGAATTCAAATATGAATTCTTTTCTTTGGACTTTATTGTACATATGGAGATAAGATCTTTGTTTTTCTAAACTAATCATGGAACTCCTCTGAGGATGCTTTAGATCACAGTATCTCAATTGGGGCAAGGGGTCACATGTGATACTCCAGACAACTCCTGGAAGCCACAGGTGAAAATAATAAAATTGGGTCATACTTAAAGATAGAGGGCCACCTTGAGGAATGGAGGCTGGGTACATAGCAACAAGGTCATAAGTTGGCAATAGTGGCAACTATTATTAACCATATTATTATTAAACATATTAACCATCATATTAACCCTTTTATTTGAATTAGCAACCATAAATTACAGAGTTATTCATGATTAGATTTAAGACATACGATGTTTCAATCATAATCACTTCACCAGTATCCATTTCCCTCAAGCAATTCTTCCAAGTTGGCTCCAACTCAGCAGCCCATCTATAATAGAGGCACTGTTTTATACCGTTGTCCCTGTGGTTTATAATATTATTGCTAAGAGAGCTTTTTGCATAACAATTGACTACCTTGCAGCTCCACCCTTTTCCTCCTAAAGAACACTTCGACCATTGTTGTAGCCTTTTCTCTTCCTATGGTCCTACTCTCCATCCTCCCAAGTGGCATGCTATCTACTGAAAGCCACTTCTCGGGATCATCCTTATTACCTACTGCTTCTCTTCTCAGATGCGAATTCCTTTGTTTTGATCTTCTCTCTATAAGAACCTAAAACTTGAATTTATAAATTGTTCAATAATTTATCCTTGAAATGTTTAAAATTCATTTGGGTTATAGTTAATGTTTGTAGTTGTTAGAGTATCTCTAGTTTTCTCTCTATGAGTACTATTTTATCCTGTTTACAAAGAAATGTAAACCTTCTTTTGTACATAACTTAATGAATTAAAAGAACAGTTTGCATGATTAACTCTGTAACATTTTCTATAGAGAAATCCAGTATTGTTTTGGTGAAGACTTGCTTTCACAGTTGTTTTAGAAAATGTCTATTCAGTATATCTCTACTTCTTTGTGATTTGAAACTTCCATGCCAACCTGTTGATTCTCTAGTTATCCTTGACTTATAGCACCAAAATTCACCTGGTACTATTATATAAAAATTAACTATATCTAATATTAGGGATGAAGAAATATGTGAAAGATATTTAAAAAAGATGATGAAATTATTTATTTGTAGTTGAAGTATTGATTTAACTAATTAATTTTTTTAGATGACACCTGGCAGTGCTCAGCCATTACTCCTTACACCTCCCTCTTTGTTCAGAGAACATTTATGGGAACTTTGTGAGACCATATGGAGTGCCAAAGATCAAACCAGGTAAGCTAAGGACTAGATAAGTGCCTTCCCTGTGGAACTATCATTCTAGCCCCTGAATTAATTAATTTTACAATATTATACATTTTTATTACTTTATTTTTTATTATTTTATTATAAAATATTTCAGAAGGAAGAAATTATTTGTTTTTATTTTATTATAGAAGTTTTAGTCTTCTCTCATTTTCTTACCTATTTTTGCATTCTAAAGTAGTAATTTAATTTTTCCAAGAATGGGTTCAGTGGTGAGATTTAAGAAAACTTTAAAGTTCTACAATTTGCTAAAACATAGGTGAATCAAACATATACAAAAATACCACTCCATTTCAAAGGTTACAATGGAAGATTAGCAGAGAACCCCAAACTATGTTCAGTGAATGAAGATTTGGTATTTCTTTAATAGTTTGGAAGATGCACCAGATTCAGTCATCTATAGAGCCTGTCAGCTAAAACTTGAACACAAATATTAAGGAAATAAAAAGCCAGGGAATAACTTTCTGTTTCTCAGTCAGTAAATTGTCATAATATTGAAGTATATATGTATAGGAAATCTAGCACGATTGATTAGCATCATAGAGCATTCAGGCAGTTCTGTCTGGGTTCCCTATTTGCTCCACAGAGTCTTTGATCCCATGAGTACCATAGCCTTGTCTATGAGACCACCCTAGCTAAATGACACTATATGGCCCACATCCCCCAACTGTCTTACAAGGGTGAGTGAGCACCACATTCAGAAGTGCAATGCTGGTTTGTGCAATAAGAATGATCAGAAACTCCATGGGTACTCTAGGCAGAAGGTGTGAACACCAGAGCTCTTAAAGCACCAGTGATAATTCTGCAGACTGTTTGAGCACCTAGACCAGACCAAAACACCCTGCTAGCAACTCAACCAGATGTTTGGTCCCCACAGCCACACATGTGGTTATAACACATAGGTTAAAGCCACACAATGGAAATTAAAAAGGGGTGGGATAAAGAAAAAGTTACAGAATTAAGAGTACATATTGCCATTTTCACAAGAGAGATGGATGACTTGCAAGACACATTTTCATTAAAATAGTCAAATAGTCAATGATTTTACTCCTACATTGAGTCTTCAACATTAACAATCAGAAAAGCTGAGAGCTTATGGAAGTTTCCCAGGATTGGCCAAAGGAACAGGCAGAGAAGTTGATTCTGAGGTAGAGACTGTGGGTAGTCAATGAGATAACTCAACAGTGCAAGTAACTCAAGCAATACCATGTCACTTTTATCCAGAGAGTAGAATTTAATTACTCTTTTACAAATTAAAATGGCTTGGTGAGCCATAAACTGATTGGTGGTTTTCATGATAGTAGTACAGGATATCAATTTATGCTGTTATATACCTAATTTAAATATTTTCATGGTTCGCGATGTAGACAGTCTTTGATATCTTAATAAGGACGCTTATCCCTGATAAGTAAAAGCATTGCATTGCTTATAAACTATAAAGGGTACAATTGAAAAAATATTAAATTATTGGGTCATGATTAACTTGGTATTCAAGAGCTACACCTGGCACAATTCTTGGGGATCCTGTCTCGAAGTGCTAGAAAAAACAAAGGACTCTAACCTATCTTTTCACATGCAAAGCATAGGCTCCAGCATTGATACTAGTTGGTACTAAGCACTATAAAACTTCCGAGTTCAAAACAAAGGGAAAGACTCAATCTGATGTCCTTTGAGAATAGGAAAGGAAAGCAAGCAAAACATCATAATTAAAAACAAGAAGCATTTTAATAACAGAATAAAAAGATAAAATAGATAGAAATGTATACATCTGTATGCATCAACATTTTCTCCCAATATCTTGCATTTTCTCTAGTACTTGAAGAGTTCATTTGAGAGACCATGTCATCACTCTTCCCTCTTCTCCTGTTATTGTGCAAGTGAATGAAAAAACTTCCAGCCTTCAGCAGAGTAACCCAAGTGTGCCAAGTGAGGATCACTACAGTGGGTGACACTTGCTAGTGACAAAAATCATCAGTTCTCAGGGCTCCAGGATGCAGGAAAGGGCATTGCTACAGGACAGAAGGACACAAGACACACCTGTTAGTCACAGTCCTGCTGCCCTCCCAATGTCTACCCAGCATCTAGGTTCTGCCTTCCAAGCAGAATTGTCCTAAGACAATCTTGCAACTGTGCAGAGAGTCATGAAGACACCTGTGGACTGCTCAGGAACAGTGTGTGCACTCTTGCCCTTGGCCAAGTGGGGCCTCTGCTCACCTCTCCTCCTCATCCAGCACCTTGACATGCTGCATCCACATTCCAATGGCCTCCACAAGCTCGAAAGAGTACTTCTCAGCAACTCTCTGGAACCGAATGATCTCATTCACAATTTGGTTCTCCTGGAATCAGAAGAGAGGAAATGAGATAAAGTGTGTGTGTGTGTGTGTGTGTGTGTGTGTGTGTGTGTGTGTTTCTGTGTTTTGAAATGTCTGTGTAATTGGGTGTAGATGCTTCAGGAATCTCCTGAGAAGAGGAGCTGGACCTACCTGAAGAGCTGCATACAAGCAAACTCTATCCTGGCTTCAGTTCTTTGAGGAGAAACTAATCCTGGAGCCTCACTCCTCCTGTTCTCCCTGCTTTGACAGAATCTACATCAGCTTACCAATATCCACTTGTCCTCATTGAGGCGGTTCCCCTGGAAAAGAGAAGAAAGGGCATGAGGAAGAGGCCAAAGTCTGAGCAGCAAGCTCGCCCCTCCCTCTTCATGTTGCACTACCCCAAGGGGCCAGGTGAGGTCAGGCTGAAGCAAAGCAGGTGCTTTGGTAGAAAGGTTTTGTGTAGACATTTTCAGAGATGTTTGTTCCAGTGATGGGGAATGGAGCCAATTCAGAAATATCAAACACCCAGTGTGTCTGGGATCAACTGGAAGACTGAGATTTCACGAATGGGAACCCTGAGCACACAGATGTGCCCTCCCTGCCTTCCTTCTCCCACAAGTGCACACAGAACAGACAGGCTGAGTTGACACCAGAGAAACTCAAGCCATCCTGACTGGAGTTCTCCACATGGGACAGTCATGTGGAGAGTATGCCTTCCCTAAGACCTTCAAGAATTCCAGGTCACAAAGAAGACTATGGCTATCTGATAAGGCTTTCTTTAACTGAAAGTTGAATGCTCTGGGCAGTGATCTGTGGCCATGGTAATATAGAGCATTGTGACAAGGAAGGGGAGAAAGAAAGGAACCTCACCCTATGAAAATTGGGGTGGTGCTAGTCAGAAACTGCTTTCTGCAGCCTGAGAAATGGTCTCCAAGCTCCCTTCTTCTGCATTGTCCTGGCCAGGTCAATCATTCTTCCTCAATGGAGTACCCAACCCTCAACCCTTGGGAGATACCTCATTTCCTGTTCCCTCCATGAACTGCACACTCTCTGCATCTAATCTTATCTCTCTTGCTCCTGTCCCATCCTGTGACCAGAGGCTTATTTTTGGTCTACATCACGCAGAGTCAAGTGCTCTTTGTCAGCAGGAGGCAGCCATCCTCCCTTCAGTTTCTGCTTGGTAGGGAAGCTCTCTTGAATCCTCCCCCTGTAAATCTTACCAGTTGGGGCCACACACCTTTTTGTTCCACTTGTAGTGGGATATCTTGGATTGCGATAGCAAGATTGTAAAAATGGGCAGGCACTTCTGCAAGTTGGAGGAAATCTTCATTAAATCCGAACATGATTCACTTCATGGAACCCCAACTCCTCCTCTTTCCCATGTAGGCCTACAACCCCCTAAACATCACAGCCACCAACATCTCTTGGCACTGAAGCCTCACCACAAGTCCCAACAACAAACAGGCCGGAAGTAGAAAGATCTCACCTGCTTGTGCCAGAACCCAATCCAACCCTCAGGAACTCCACTGTCACCTGAGGAGCTGATATTTTCTTTTTTTTTTTTTTGGTTTTTGGGCCACACCCAGCGTTGCTCAGGGGTTACTCCTGGCTGTCTGCTCAGAAATAGCTCCTGGCAGGCACGGGGGACCATATGAGACACCGGGATTCGAACCAACCACCTTTGGTCCTGGGTCGGCTGCTTGCAAGGCAAACGCCACTGTGCTATCTCTCCGGGCCCAGGAGCTGATATTTTCATCAAAACTTTCTGTCCCAATAAAGATCATTGTCAGAGGAAGGCATTCCATACTACAATGGTGCCCTAGTTCCTGGGGCTTCCTCCCCTCCAGATTTCCTGCCTCCATTTTACCTTGAGGACCAGCCTCTTGCTTAGATAGAAGTCTTTAAAACATAAAACAGATTCTTAAATTTGTCAAAGTTCTTGCTGTGCAGAGGAAAGGAGATAATTTGTATTTGTTTTTGTTTTTGTTTTTTTGGGTCACACCCAGAAGCCCTCAGAGCTACTCCTAGCTCTATGCTCAGAAATCACTCCTGACAGGCTCGGAGGACCATATGTGATGCTTGGATTCGAATCACTGTCCTACATGCAAGGCAAATGCCCTACCTCCATACTATCTCTTCGGCCCTGGAATCATTTGTATTTCTGTTGTGTAAAACCCTCTGAACAAGAGCCAGAGTTTCAGCTGCTAGAGGAAAATTTTCTCTGGAACTACAGCTCTTATATCCCAGAGACAGAAAAAGCCATGTGTGGGCCCTAAAAATTTTGCTTCCCTTTGGATTTACTAACTTTGCTTTCAGCTCTGGTAATTCAGAGTGCTAGTGTTCTCAAGTTGTGAAGTCAATGTTAAAAATTGTCCGGCCCCAGATTGTGATCTGGAGAGAGAATATCCTCCAGTCACATCCTTGACTCTAGGGTCTGCTTTTGGGGGGCTGGTCCCAGCTGACTGAAAGGCCAATTAGAAGACATAGCCAATAGCTCTCAGAAACAATGGACCCAACCTGAGAGGTGTCCCATGATTTTTGGAGCCTGATGATGGAGGTGCTCTCCAGAGCATCAAGGATGGCATGCATTGCTGATTAATTGTGCAGTTTTTTTGCATTCCTGGGGATGAAGTGAAGAGGCTGTGAGCTGGGAACAGGATCCTTTCAAATTCCCTTTCCCTCAAGGACTCTACCCTTCGAAGGTGCTACAGGAAACCATGGATCCCATGGGCTCATCCATGGCCACAGCAATACAGTAAGGAAGGAAGGAGGGATGGTTTCTGATCAACCCAGGAGACAGGCAGGGAATAGAGACCAGAAGCTCCAACCCAGGGAGGCCCTTGGACCATGCAAGGATGAGATTAGGATCTTTCATTCTGGCAATGGAACCCTAGAAGACATGGATTTTCAGACTCCAGAAAGAAGTTCTCAGGGGACAATGACACACCTGGGTCACCTTGATCCTGTGTTCCATGTAGGGAGCCTCTCCTCAGGTGTGCAAGTCAAGACTTCCAGGCATATAATTATAACCGCATTCCTGATATGATTGAACTGAGTCACAACAGCCTGAACAGTTGAAGACCTGAACTTATTGTACTCATTCTTGACACAGAGGATGAATCCCAGGTAGTGTTTGAGATCTACCCTCTTGAACAGCTCCTGAGAGATGAGAGAGAGTTCACCAGGAGCTGCCACAGCCCAGGAGAGTCCCCCGCAGGACTTCCAAGTGGAGCTCAGCTTTAGATTGCAATTTTCCAGAGTTGGATGCTACCTGAAGGTGCCTCAACAGGAGCCACTGGGAACTCCCAGTGACTGGAGGGCCATCTGCACTGTCCTCTCCTCTGATTTGGCTTCTAGAAGGCAGCCCCTCATCTCCAGAGGCAGGAGACCCCAGCCTTCTTGTCCCTTGTACTGGCCCCATTCAGAGGCAAATGATTCAAGGTTGGGGGAAAGGCCAACATATGCTTAATCTCCCTGCTAGTGATGTCTGCTTTAAAGGGCTGAGGCTGCCCTGGCATAGAGCAGTTGGTTGAGAAGCTGGGGATTGGATGCACAGAGTGATCCCAGGCCCCCTAATATTAGGCCACATCAACAGCTCTCTAATGGGCTCTGGAAGAGCTCTGGGTAGGGTGGTATATGGGTGGTGGGATGCATGGGAACCTCAAGGGCAGGCAGGCTGAGGGGGGGAAATCAGGGCCTAGTGGGGAGAGGCCTATGCAGCCCTGGCCAAAGCCCTGTGCTCACTGCATCCATCCAGATTATCTGATTGGCTAGCAGCTTGGGAAGAAATTCCAATAAGTTCAATTTGCAGGTTGAACACCTCTCTCTGGTCATATTATGGATAGTGTGGAGCTCTGTAGCTGCAGCCTTCTCTAAAGCTCCTTTTGTAGCACCAGGTGCTGTTCCTTCCACAGCTGTTCCTTCCACACCTTCCACATGCTGAAGGTGTCCCTGACTCAACTGCTGGCTCTCCCTGGGGAAAAGATGTCAAAATATCTTTCTGGATGTCTGAGGCTTTGAGCAGCTCAAAAGCATACACTGCAAAAAGAGCAAAAGGACATGAGCTAGGATCTCAGACAAGATTCCTCATGTGTTTTAGGCAGGAATGATGGAGGGGCCTAGGAGCTCAGAAATCCCAGTCTTTGTCTTCATTGTGCTCTTTGTTCAGTGCTGGCTCCTCACAGTCTGGCTTGGGCTCTGTGGGCTCCAGTTTATCCAAGTAGATCACAATAGTAAATGTGATGCCACAGCTATTGGCTTGTACACAGGGCCTGGGAATGTGGAGGGCATTTGTGTGCAACAGACTCTCAGGATCTTGAAGATAATGCTTGATCCAGGTACCCATGAGTGGATAGTGGAACCTGGGGAGAAACAAAGATAGAGGAACCTCAGAAGTCTGGAATTCCTCCATCTTAGGCCAGGGCATGCTTCACATCCCGATCCAGGCAACACACTCACCTATGAAGCAGGCCATGGAGAATCTCCTGGGAGATGGTGAAGGTTAGCTCCGTGTGGAAAACAGATAAGCCTATGGGGAGCCTGCACAGTCAGTTTGTACCTTGAAGTTGACCATGGTCCTGGCTTTGACTGCACACAAGATTGCCTTGTGCTCATTCTGGGTGAGAAGTAGGGACACACAGTCAGGCAAAGCTCCCAGAGGAGTAGGGATTTCAGGTGTCTAGTCTGTCTGGCAGGGTGGCACCAGAGAACTGTCCAGCAGAAGTGTAAGGCATTCCCTCCACAGCCCCTCCTATTAGCTCTGCAAGTCTTTTGATTATGGGTAATATTCAAACTTTAGATGGCCCCCATGTGTTGAGTTCATATTTGACATAACTCTTGTTATGTTGCCTGGTCTGTGACTGGAGGCATTCCAGCTGTGTGACCTCACCCTCCTCAGAAGTACCCCAGACCAGTGATCTTATGCTTGGTGGCCTGGTGCTCTGACTCTGTACCTAGCAGATAAAGACTGAACTATCTTGTCACCTTCTTGGTGACCTATTAAGAAATCTAGAAAGACAGTGTCGTGCCTGGGCCAGGAATTACCAAAGTCATAGAGCTTGCCTGTTTTTCTAGCCTTAAAATCTGTCAGATACATAGTCTTTGAAGGCACAGGATGTTTCCTCTTGTACATGGCCAGTAGGTTCAGTCATGTTGAGTTAGGCAGCTTTGTGAGGTCATTGGAATCAAAACCACCTCCATGAAAACTACTGTCATGCCCAAATACCTGTTCTGCTGGATGTTATGGGGTGATTATGTGAAGATATTTATTTACAGATGAACTTAATTGCAACCCATTCTGTGTTGTTTAATGGGGTGGTTTTTAAAAATCAGAATATATCTGCAAGTACATTTGAGCTGACAGAACTCTCAGGCAAACAATGTTAGGGTTCGAATTGACACCTGGCACAGAGTCAGAGACTACCTCTGATAATGCAAGGTGCAAAAGGGAGTTTATTTGTTTAAGCAAGGTCCAAGCCTCATCCCACTAGGGGAGTCTTGATAAGAACCCCAAGTCCAATCTTCAAACAATTTATATAGAAATCCCAAGCATTAACAGAATATTAACAGAACAATCATTTTGTTGTATAGTTGTCTTAATCACTGATGATGTATTTTTTTTTGGGGGGGGGAGGCTCAACCTTGGTTGTCTAGGGATATTGTAATTCTAACCCTGGTTGTTGGGGGAAACTCTGATCAGAACCTTAGTCGTCAAAGAATATACCTGATTGGGGGGGTGGGATCTCTGATACTAAACCTGGTTGTCAAGGGATATTCGTGTTGTCATGGGTTCTCTGATTCCGAAACTGGTGGTTGTGGGATCTCTGTTACAGAACCTGGTTGTCATGGGCATTCTCTGATTTAGACTTTGTTGTTAAGGGAGCCTTTTTCCAAGCTCACTCAACTCCTACTTTCTTATTCCTGGAGGGCACTGACTTTAGTTTTATTTCTGAGTTAACTCTTTGCCTTCAGCCAGAAGTGGAAAAGTAAACTTCACTAGGGTTTGGGCTTGTCTTAGTCTAGAGTTCCTTATCATGGACTTCACAAGAGAATCTTCCTCCTTACAACAATTGAAACAATACCAGTAGAAAATAAGGTGATTGATGAAGAAAAAGGCATAATGACTAAAGGGAATGAGTATTCAACTTTTTCATGTCTTTTTTAGCATCAGGGGTCTCCTCCCCTCCAGGCTTCCTGCCTCCATTCTACCTTAAAGATGTGCTTCTTGCTGGTGTAGAAGTCATTAATGCATAGGTCCTTAAATTCCTGTGGAGATGGAAGGTGATAGAACTATTGTGATTTCTGTGGTGTAAAACTCTCTGAACAAGAGCCAGAGTTTCAGCTGTTAGAGGAGGGTTTGCTCTGCAACTACAGCTCTGATATTCCTGGGACCAGGAAAGGGCTGTTTGTGAGCCCTAAGAGCTTCTCTTCCTTTGGATTGAATATCTTTGCTCTCAGCACTGGTAACTCAGTGCTCTAGTGTTGTCAAGCTGTGAAGTCAATGTATCCATCCCACCTCAGGTTGTGACATAGAAAGAAAATATCCCCCAGTCTTATCCCCGACTCCAGGGTCTGCTGTTGGTGGTGGGGGCTGTGCTAAGCTGAGAGGCCAAGTTGAAGACACATTCAATAGCCCTCTGAAACTATGGACCCACCTCAAAACCTTGTCCCACGTTTCTTGCAGTCTGCTTATGCTCTTGAGCATCAAGAAGGGTGCATATAGATGAATAATTGTGCAACTTCTTGCACTTCTGGGGAAGAAAAGGAGGGGCTAGGAACAGGCTCCTTTTAACTGTCCTTCACCTCAAGGACTCTATCCTCCTAATGCGGTACAGGAATCCATGGTCCTGTGGGCTCATTCTTGGCCACAGAAACATGGGAAATAAGGGAGGGAAGGAGGGGTAGAGTGACGGAGGGAGGGAGGGAAGAGAGGGAAGGAATGGAAGGAAGGAGGGAAGAGAGGGAAGGAAGGAAGGAAGGAAGGAAGGAAGGAAGGAAGGAAGGAAGGAAGGAAGGAAGGAAGGAAGGAAGGAAGGAAGGAAGGAAGGAAGGGAGGAAGGGAGGGAGGGAGGGAGGGAGGGAGGGAGGGAGGGAGGGAGGAAGGGAGGGAGGAAGGGAGGGAGGAAGGGAGGGGAGGGAGGGAGGGAGGAAGGGAGGGAGGAAGGGAGAATGGAAGGAATGGAAGGAAGGAAGAGGGAGAGAGGGAAGGAGGGAGAAATGAAGAAAGGAAACAAGGATGTAAAGGATGTAAAAGTAAAGAAGAATGAAAGGAAGGAAGGAGGAAGGAGGAAAGGAAGAAAGGGAGGAAAGGAGGAAAGGGAGGAAAGAAGGGAGCAAAGAAGGAAGGGAGGGAGGGAGTGAGGTAGGGAAGAAAGGGAAGGAAGAGAAGGGCTTTTCTTTAATTGAATTTTTAATAATATTGAACTGAGTCACAACTGCAACAACAGTTGGGGGCCCGAGGCCTGAAATCATCATACTCACTCTTGTCACATAGGATGGATCCAAGGCAATGTTGGAGAACTATACTTTTGATAAGCTTGTGGGGGAAGGGAATGTGTCACCAGGCACTGCCACAGCCCAAGAGAGTCCAAGACAGGGGTTCAAAGTGGAGCTCAACTTCAGAATCCCTCCATATGCAAGTTCCTGGGGTTGGATACTACTTGAAGGTGCCTCAACAGGAGCCTCTGAGAACTCCCAGGGACTGGAAGTTCACTTGCACTGTCCTCAGCTTGCATGCCTCTGATTTGGCTTCTAGAAGGTAGCCCCTCATCACCACAGGCAGGAGACCCAAGTCGTCTTGTCCCCTCGGCTGGCCTCACTTGGAGGCAAATTAAGAAAGATAGCATGTGCTCAATCCCACTGCTGGTGATGTCTGCTTTGAAGGACTAAGGCTTCCCTGTCTCAAGGCAGTTGGTTGAGAAGGTGGGGTTTGTATGCACAGGGTGATGCCAGGCCCCTTAACATCAGGCCACATCAACTCTTTGATGGATGATGGACTCTGGGGAACCGGGAAGAATTGTGGGTAGGAGGGAATATGGGTGGTGGAATGCATGAGAACCTGGAGTGCAAGAGAGCTGAGGGGGACAGTCAGAGCCCAATTGAAAGAGGCCTGTGCAGCCCTGGCCCTAACCCTGTGCTCACTTCGTCCATCCATGTGATGTGGTTGGCCAGCTTGGGAGGAATTTTCAGGAACTTCAATGTGCGGATGAAAGATCTGTCCTGGGACCATGCAAAGTTGACATTGTGATCTTTAATTCTGGCTATGGAACTCGAGAAGACATGTTCTCAGACTTCAGAGAGGGTGCTCAGAGGGACAATGAAAGATCTCAGGCATGCAAGTCACAGAGCCCAGGCATGTGACTATGAGCATTTTTGTGATGAGATGGAATTGTGCCACAACGACCTGGATAGTTGGGGGCCTAAATTCATTTTTTTCATTCTTTTCGCATAGGATCTTGCCAAAGAAGTGTTTTAGATTCAGCCTCTTGAACAGGTCCTAGGAGAGGGGAGAGGGTCACCAGGAACTGCTAAAGCCCAGGAGAGTCCCATGCAATGGTTCTGAGTGGAACTCAGCTTCAGAATCCCTGCATGGACAACTGCTCAGGCTTGGATGCTACCTGTAGGTGCCTCAACAGGAGCCCCTGGGAACTTCCAGGGACTGGAGGTCCACTTGCACAGTCCTCAGCTTGCTTGCCTCTGATTTGGCTACTAGAACACAGGCCCTTATCTCCAGAGGTAGGAGACCCCAGCCTTCCTGTCTCCTCGGTTGGCCCCATTCGGAGGCAAGTAAGTTAAGGGAGGATTGCATGTGCTCCATCTTCCTGCTAGTGGTGTCTGCTTTCAAGGCTGAGACTGCCCTGGCTATTGGCAATTATTGGTTTGTATGCACAGGGTGGTGATCCCAGGCCCAGTAACCTCAGGCTACATCAACTCTTTTATGGACTCTCAGGAACCTGGAAGTATTGTGAGTATGAGGGAATATGGGGAGTGGAATGCATGAGAGCCTGGAGGGCAGGAGGGCTGAGGGGGACAGTCAGGGCCCAATACAGGGAGGCCTGTGCAGCCCTGGCCCTAGATGTGTGCTCACTGCATTCATTCATGTGATGTGCTTGGCCAGAAGCTTGGGAGGAATTTGCAGGAACTGCAATGTGCACGTGAAAGATCTGTCCCTTGCCATGTTCTGGGCACAGCCAAGCTCTGTAGCTGCAGCCTGCTCCAGCTCGCCTGGCTCTCCAGGGACTGTACTTGCCAGAATAGGCCATGCTGCTGGCTCTCCCCTGGGATCTAATGGACAAGAGTTTGATGGATTACTGAGGCTTTAAGCGGTTCATCAGCACACCCTGCCAAAAGAGCCCAAATGACATGAGCAAGGAGCCCAGACCGTGTTTGCATTGTGTTTGGGCAGGAATAGGAAAGGGCCCCAGGAGGACAGAAACCCAGTCATGCCTCCTCCCTGCTCTTGGGCCAGTGCCCACTCCTAACAGGCTGGCTTGGGCTCTAGGGGCTGCGGTTGATCCAAATGGATGATCAGTGTCAAGGTGTTGCCCAGGCTATCGGCCTGCACACAGGCCCTGGGAATGCGAAGTCAGTGTGTTTTCCACACACTCGCGGGATGTTCAAGGTAATGCCCATCTAGGAGCCCATGTACAGATAGAGGAAGCTGGGGAGAAGCAGAGATAGAGGAGCCTTAGAAGTCTGGAATTCCTCCATCCAAGGTGAGGACATGCATCGCACCTCAGTGGGACACTCGCTCAATAATAGTTCATGATATATGGTGATTGTGAGGTCTGAAAGGTGTGTGGAGAGGGTCCATCCTGGGATAGCTGGTGGCAGCAGAGTGGCCAGAGAATACACAGTCTGGGCCTTGAAGGTAAGCATGTTACAGGCTTTGATGACACTCAGGAAGGAGGGAGAAGGGACAGAAGGAGGGAGGAGGGAAAGAAGGAAGGAACTAGGGAAGGAGGGAAGTAGGGAGGAAGGGAAGACACTTGCTCCACCCAGGAAATAGGCAGAAAATGGAAACCAGCAGTTCCAACCCAAGGAAGCCCTCACAGTTAGGGCCCTGGGACCATGCAAAGTTGATATTGTGATCTTTCATTCTGGCTATGGAACTCCAGAAGACATGTTCTCAGACTCCAGAGAGGGTTCTCAGGGGACCATGACGCACCTGGGGCCACCTGGATCTACTGTTTCACAAAGCGAGCCCTCTCCTCTGGTGTGCACGTCACAGCACCCAGGCATGTAGCTATGACCACCTTCCTGATCATACTCAGCCAGAATGGCCTGGATAGTTGGAGGCCTAAATTCCTTGTTTTGGTCCTTCATACAGAGGATCTTGCAGAAGCTGTGCTTTATATTAAGCCTCTTGAACAGGTCCTGGGAAAAGAGAGTCATCAGGAGTTGCCACAGCCCAGGAGAGTCCCATGCAGGACTTCAAAGTTGAACTCAGCTTCAGAGTCCCTTCTCATATGAAAGTTCCTGGGGTTGGATGCTACCTGAAGGTGCCTCAACAGGAGTCGTGGGAACCTCAGTGACTGGAGGTCTATTTGTACTGTCTTTCCCTATGATTTGGCTCCTAGAAGGAAGCCCATAATCTCCAGAGGCAGGAGACCCCAGCCTTCCTGTCCCCTCTACGGACCCCATTCAGAGGCACATGGTTGGAAGGAGGCTACCATGTTTTAATCTCCCTGCTATTAATATCTGCTTTGAAGAGCTGAGGCTGCCTTGGCTCATGGCCGTTTGTTGAGAAGCTAGGGATTGGATGCACAGGGTGATCCCAGGCCCCCAACATAAAGGCCACATCAGCAGCTCTGATGGGCTCTGAGAGAGCTGTGGGTATGTGGGTATATGGTACAAGGATGCTATGTGGGTGGTGGGATGCATAGGAATCTAGAGGGCAGGAGGGCTGATGGGAACTCAGGGCACAGTGGATGGAGGCCTATGCAGTCCTGCCCTAGCCCTGTTCTCACTGCATCCATCCAGGTTATCTTGTGCGACCACCCAAACCTGCCTGCAGGGACGGGGGTCGCCAGTTATTCGTGAGTCACGAAGAGGACTTAACCTGTAAAAGAATTGGGGAAGGGGACAGACAGGACTCAAGTCAATAATCTGATCAAGAGTCGTTTATTGTGAAGTTCACAGAGCTTATATACCAAGCCACAAAGAGGCAGGGGTGGGCCTGCGGAAAGAAATGTGTAACATGAAGGCATTTACCATTAAAGCATTTACAATTACCCAATGTTTTTACTAAACATAAACATAAAGTTAAACCTAGCTCTTAACTCATGCTTGAAAGGTCAGCAGGAATAAGGCTGGCAACATAGTTTAGCAAACCTCCTCAGGCATCCTGTTAGGTAGCAAAATTTGTGCTAACTTTTTATTGATTTTTTACTCATTTCCTAAGCCCCTGGGCGGTCTAAGGCAGCTATACCAGGAAGTTCTGCAAAGCAGCAGCAGAAGCAGACCAAGGGTGTGGGGCTGTCAGGTCCCTGACAATCTTGTAGGCCAGTAGCTTGAGAGGAACTTCCAGAAAGTTCAATCTGTAGGCTGAACATCAAAGCTGGGCATATCAAAGCTCTGTTGCTGCAGCCTGCCCCTTCTCTGCTTCTGGATATCCAGGTGCTGTTCCTTCCACAGTGGGCCATGCTGTAGGTCTCCCTGACTCTGGGCTGGTTCTCCCATGGACATGATGCCAGAAGATCATTTTGGAAGACTGAAGCTTTGGGCGGCTCATCAGCACACACTGTAAAAAGAGTACAATTACATGAGCAAAGACCACAGACAGGGTTCCCCGTGTGTATTGGCAAGGGCATTCTTACAAACGCAAACACAAAAACCCCAGTATTGCCTCCACTCTGCTCTTGGTCCAGTGCCGGCTCCTCACAGTCTGGCTTGGGCTCTGTGGGCTCTAGTCCATCCAAGTAGATTGATTGTATGTAAATATTTTAGGGGATTACTATGTTACTCACCCTAAACTGATTGGTGATTGTGCCCTACCCTAGGGAGTGACCTGGCATTCTACCCCCACCCTAGGGTAGTACCTGATTCTGCTTCCACCATTGGTTGGTATCTGATCCCACCATTGGGTGGTACCTGATTCTGGGGAATAAAAACAAGGGTCTGTGGAAGGCCAGGGCTTTTTGGCTGGAACTGAAGCTGAGTCTTTGGACTTCAGTCTAAGCAAATATTTCCACCAGCTAACTGTCTGCGAGCTGTTTACCCGCCGTTTTACCTCAGAACCCTGGGCTAGACAGGGTGGCAGACGCGTGCTCCGAGCTGGAAGGGAAAGACCTCATCCTCCATCCCTCCTCCAGTCAACCTCTTCAGGGGCTGACTTGCTACAGTAGATCACAAGGGTAAATGTGGTGCCACAGCTAATGGCTTGTTCATGGGGCCTGGGAATGCGGAGAACATTTGTGTCCCACAGTCTTTCAGGATCTTGATAATGTGCAACCCAGGAGCCCATGAATAGATAGAGGGAACTGGGGGAAGCAGAGATAGAGGAGACTCGGAAGTCTGGAATTCCTCCATCCTAGGCCAGGACACGCACCGCACTCCTGTCCGGGCAACATCTCACGTATGAAGTGAGCCATTGAGAATCTCCTGCGACACGGTGAATGTGACATTTTTCTTTGTAGTATAAGGGAATTGATATAGTAAAACACAATGGCTTCAATTATCAATGTTTAGGAACTTTCTAAATGCATTTTTTTTAATTTACTCTAAATTTCCTCCAAGCTCTTAGAAGCTATTGTTTCATAACCTAATTCTGAATACATTGTAATAGCTTTATAAAATTTTTAAACTGCATGTTGTTGAGAACCTTGAATTGTACACCTTTCTTTTCTTCTTGCTATATCTTAAGATAAAAATATTTTTATTCAAGTAGAATGCCTGTGGCAAAAACAGGCAGAGGTGGGGGAGGAGCCGGGGGAGCATGGGTGGTGGGAATGTTGCACTGGTGAACGGGTGTATTTTGTTTCTAACTGAAACCCAACTACAAACATGTTTGTAATCATGGTGATTAAATAAAGATTTATATTAAAAATACTTTCATTCTTCGATAACTATTTGATTATTTTTTATAATTCTTAATTAGGTTTATATGTACACAAAAATATGTGCATTCCATCAAACAAAATGAAATATAATCCATGACATTAAGTGCACATCTGAAGCAAAAGCTATTTTTGGATAATAATACAATAATTATACTTTCCAAAATCCTCAGTTCCAGCATAACTTTAAAATGTGTCGGGGAGCTTCATACAAGTCTAAAAGCTTGTAACTTTAATTTAATTCAGTAGGTGCCTGAATTTAGGTTAAATATTTCAGATGTACACTATTTTTTAAAATAAGCACAACTAGTTGCTTATTCTTCCAATATTCACATTGTCTAAGAAGTAGATTAGCTTTCCATTATGAGGTAATGGACTAAATGCCCAGTTAAGGTACACAGAAAATTAATCCTACATTATGTATACTGAAAGTAACACATTTGTCTATTCAGAGCAAATCTAGACTCAATCCTTCAAACGACTCCCTTACAAAGGCTGGAGTGGCTATACTTGTATCAGACGACATAGATTTCAGGCTTAAAAAGGTTGTTAGAGGCAGAGTCATTTCTTAATAGTCTAGGGATATGTACATCGAAAAGTAATTGCCTTCATAAACATATATGCACCTAATGAGGGGCCAGCAATATTTTAGAACAACTTTAAAATCCCTAAAGAAAAACAAATTGAGCTCCCATTCGACCCAGCTATATCACTCCTAGGGATATACCCTAGGAACACAATAATACAATACAAAAATCCCTTCCTCACACCTCTATTTATTGCAGCACTATTCACAATAGCCAGGCTCTGGAAACAACCAAGATGCCCTTCAACAGATGAATGGCTAAAGAAACTGTGGTACATATACACAACGGAATATTATGCAGCCGTCAGGAGAGATGAAGTCATGAAATTTTCCTATACATGGATGTACATGGAATTTATTATGATGAGTGAAATAAGTCAGAGGGAGAGAGAACAAAGCAGAATAGTCTCACTCATATATGGGTTTAAAGAAAAATAAAAGTCATTTTTGCAACAAACCTCAGACAAAGAGAAGAGGGCTGGAACTTCCAGCTCACTTCATGAAGTTCACCACAAAGAGTGGTGAGTGCAGTTATAGATATAACTGCACTGATAACTACCATAACCATGTGAATGAACGAGGGAACTGGAAAGCCTGTCTAGAGTACAGGTGGGGGTTGGGTGGAATGGAGGGAGATTTGGGACATTGGTGGTGGGAATGTTGTACTGGTGAAGGGGGATGTTCTTTACATGACTAAAACCTAATCAAAATCATATTTGTAATCAAGATGTTTAAATAAAGATATAAAAAAAGAAAAAACCCTAAAGAAAGTTATCAATAGCAACACAATCTTTTGGGGGAGACTTTACACAGCTCTGTCACCTCTTGTTAGATCACTCAGACTCCAATTCAATTAGGATATTCTGGCTTTGAAGGAGAAAATAAAAGAGAATGACTTAGTAGACATATATAGTATTTTCCATCCCCAGAAAGCTCACTATACATTCTTCAAAACACATAGAACATTCTCCAAGATACACAACATCTGGATCATAAAACTTATCTTCATAAGATAAGAGGATAGAAATCAAATCAACTCCTTTCTCAGACAATAATGCATTGAAAATAAAAGTAAATTACAGACACAGATAAACTGCTTTAACACATGGAAATTAAACTGCTCACTGCTGAATAACCTGTGCATCAGATAAGAAATCAAGGGGAAAATCAAAAGATTCCTCAAATGAAAATGAAGACACTGATTATCAGAATATGTGGGTCACAGCAGAAGAGGTATCAAGAGGAAAATTTATAGTGCTGCAGCATTCATTAGGAAGGAAGAAAAGGCTGATATAAATAACTTAATGGACAGCTTAAGAAATTGGAAAAGTAGGGGCTGCTATAGCACAGTGGTAGGGTGTTTGCCTTGTATGCAGCTAACCCAGCACAGACCTAGGTTTTACCCTGGTGTCCCATATGGTCCCTCAAGGCAGAAGCAATTTCTGTGCTCATAGCGAGGAATAACCCCTGAGCATCACCAGGTATTACCGAAAAAGCAAACAAAAATAATAGAAATACATTGGAAAATTATCAGCAAAAGGAGCCCCAAGAAGTCTAGCAGAGGAACTAATAAAACTTAGAGCAGAAATGAATGAAATGCATAACCAGAAAACAATCCAAAATCTCAATGAAATCGGAAGTTGGTTTTTGAAAAATAAACAAGGTTGATAAACCATTAGCAAGATTCACCAAGAAAGCTAGAGTAAGAAACAGAAGAAACAGAATCGTAAATGAAAGGAGGGTATTACTACATATTATTGAAATACAAAGTTAATCAGCGATTATTTTGAGAATCTTGATGCCACAAAACAAGAGAACCTGGTAGAAATGGATAAATTTTGAACTACAATTTTCCAAGGTTGAACCAAGTTGATCTGGGATATGTAAATAAACCGATCACTATTGACAACATAGAAAGAGTAATCAAAAAGCTTCTAAAAACATGTCCAGAGAGATGCACTAGTTCAGGGGTCAGCAACCTGAGGCTCCAGAGCCGCATGTGGCTCTTTTGAAGCTTTGCAGTGGCTCTGACAACAAAATCGATAACAGGGGTCAGGAGCAGTATCACTTAAATATTTTAATTGCTATTAATTTGAAAAATATATTTTACATTGTTAAGTGAAATAGTTCTTTTTTTTTCAGTTCAGACAGCTAACTGCATGTTCCTCTATATAGCGTAAAACAATGTATGCAGTGCTATTTTTGTTTTAAATGTCTCGTGGTTTTGTGGCTCCCAGGTTATTTTTTTCCTTTGGAAATGAGTCTGAGTGGCTCTTTCTGTCTTAAAGGTTGCAGACCCCTGCACTAGTGAATTCTTTCAAACTTTGAAGAGGATCTACTGCAAATCTGCTTCAAGCACTTTACAGGAAATTGAAGACATAGAAACAACCGCAAATAGTTTCTATGCAGCTAATATTACCCTTACCCTGATAACCCTGATACTAAAAGCAGATATAGGCACTAAAAACGGAGAGAATTATAGGCCTGGTCATATTCTTGATGAATACGGATGGAATGAAATAGAAAATAGAGCAGAAAAGTCTTTTCTATAAGTGGTATTAGGAAAATTGGTCACTGCAGCCAAAACTTGAACCCAGACCTCTGTTTAACACCATGCAAAAAGTAAAATCAAAATAGATTAATGTTGGTTACCATGACTTGACAGTGGCCATTTTGTTATAACCTCTCTGCCATTTTCCAGTTTTGCACCTGCAAGCTGCCTACGTGCTGTTTTGCTACAAGGGCCCTGAGCCAGCAGGAAAAAATGCAGCCACAAAAGTAATAAATAACTTCTTAGCCCAGGGGAGAGGAACACAGCCTGGTGCCACTCCCAGGAATGGAGCTATACTCCCCTGGCCCACATTCTTGAGTTAACAAGGTATTCATTATTGTTTTGTGCAACATTGTTTTTACAAAGTTAATTCTTAAGAACTTGCTCCACCATAAATCTGTTAAGAGCTTGGGAATGTGGTCAGCAGACCCTACCCAAGGTCACAAGGTGTTTCCATGGAAACCACTAATCTAGCATGACTTGCAAGTTGTCCTACCCCCTGCCCCACTGCCCACTTTCCATATTTGGGGAATGATTTATTTTCTTTGTTCCACCCAACCTGTACTGTGTTTATACCTTATTTGGAATAATGAAGTGGCCTGCGGGCCAAAAATAGTGATTGACATTGCCTTTTGCCTGCCCCTCTTTACCCTGTCTATATAAGAGGATGCAGGATCACATCAAAGTGCCTTTGAACGGATTTTCTGTCTTGGGTCATTTGTTATTAACCTCTCTCAGATTTTTTCAAGGTGCGGTTGTGTGATCTGAGCTTTGCAAAATAAAGGTGCGGTTGTTCGTGAGCCTCTTGTCCTCTCTCCGCTGGCTGGGCCCCTTCGGGGGGCTTACAGGACACCCTCAGATTAAGACCTTGATGTCAGACATGAAACCATAAGGACCGTAGAGGAAAATTTAAGCAGAACATTCCATGACATTGAAGCTATCTTCAAGAGAAAAAAAAATCACTGGCCAAGCAAGTGAACAAAAAGATAAACAAATGGGATTACATTAAACAGAAAATTTTCTACATCTCAAGATTAATGGCTTCTAAGATACAAAGACAATTACCCAGAGAATGTGAGAATCTATTCACCTGATACCCATTTGATAAAAGATTAATATACAAGATATATTACAAGATATATAAAAGATATATACAAGGTACTGATAGACCTAAGCCAGTAAAAACAAACAAACATCTCAACCCATCCAATAAATGGCGAGAAGAAATGAGCATTTAATCAAAGTAAAAAATAAAGATGACCAAAACACATGCAAAAATGCTCTTCATCTTTAATCATTGGGAAGGTGTAAATCACAACAATGATGAGATATAATCTCACAATACAGAGACTAGCACACATTATGAAGATCAAGAGCAATGGTTCTGATGTAATGAGAAAGGGACTTTCATTTATTGCTGGTGGAAGGCAAACTGGTTCAGCTTTCTTGGAATACAACATGGATATTCCTCAACAATCTTTAAATTGTTCTTTCATATATTCCAGAACTAGTATTCCTGTAATACTCCCTATGAGAACAAAATCACACTGTAGAAAAGCCTTCTGCATTCCTATATTCATTGCAGCACTATTCACAGTTGCCAAAATTTAGAAACAACCCAAGTACCTGAGAGCAGGTGAGTGGCTAAAGAAACTGTGGTACATCTACACAATGGGATACCATGCAACTATTAGGAAAAATGAAGTCAGGAACTCATTTCTTCAACTCTCAAGTGAAAAAGAAATATATATTTCAAATTTAATTAAAAAAAAAGAGTTCAATTCCTCCAGGAATTTATTGTTGTATAACATTTTATTGTTAAAAAAACTTTGATGAGCCAGCGAAGTGGCGCTAGAGGTAAGGTGTCTGCCTTGCAAGCTCTAGCCAAGGAAGGACCGTGGTTCGATCCCCTGGTCCCCCCAAGCCAGGGGCAATTTCTGAGCACTTAGCCAGGAATAACCCCTGAGCATCAAAAAGGTGTGGCCCAAAAAATAAACAAAAACAAAACAAAATAAAACAACTTTGAGTGTAAACTTCATATAATACATTCACTTAACAATTCTGTTGTTATTTTTGGAAACTCCCAGTGATTCTCAGGGACTATTCCTGAATCTGTGCATAGGCTTCCTTTGGCAGTACTCAGGAAACCATATGAATTTCATGGCTTGAAGCTGGTGATCATCCACAAACCAAAAGCAACACATGTTTTCTATCACAGCAACACAATGAAATTTTAAACTATGTCCTGTGTAAGTAATATCCTCATTATATTATCTTCCCCACTCCATTACCTTCAAAACAGAAACTTTGTTATTTCTCTGCTAAATTTTTCTAACAAACAATTTGTAAAGTATTGGGCAAAGCAAGGATTAGGATAATGTAGAAAATTCATAATGTGTGCTCAAATAGGAAGGAAGTATAGTAGAATACTATTGCAAATTATATTTACGATTTCACTCCAGGACTAGGTGGTTCTTATATGTAAAAACAAGAGAATTTTCCATTAAAATAGATTTCCCCTCTTGTGCAGGTACCTGCATATTCAGATATCAAGGTACTTCTGATTTCACTTTTTGATGAATCATTACATTGTTTTAGGGGCCCTCAAACTTTTTAAACAGGGAACTCTGGGAGGGCTGGACTATATTAAAAAATATTATGAACAAATTGCTATGCACACTGCATATTTTTTATTTTGAAGTGAAGAAACAAAATGGGAACAAATACAATATTTAAAATAAAGTAAAATTAAATTAGCAAACTTACCAGTATTTCAATGGGAACTGTGGACCTGCTTTTGGCTATTGAGATGATCAATATCCGGTTTCATATTTGTCACTGCTAGTAATAACAAATGATGCAAGAGTACATCGTAAGTCTTGATCTGGTTGGAGATTTAAAATGTTTCATTCTAGAAAAAGTCTATTCATAGACATAAGTGCTGCCAAAGATGGTTGCCATTTTGAGTGTATTGTTCCTGAAATGAGGATATATATTAGAGGGGAGAGATGCATAAAAATTAAGAAGGCTGCTTGACATGAATGCATCTTTCAGAGAGTCACAATTCTGCAGTTCAGCCAGTTCCATTTGGTAAATTGTATCTACATTTTCAATGTCAATGGAAAAGGGATTACAGAAAAGATGTACGTCCTGTTCATGCAGATGAAGCTTTTTAAATCTAATTTGGAAATCCTTTTGCAATATTTCCAGTGAATCCACACATGTTTCATTTGGGAATGCAACCAATGATTTTTCTAACAGATATTGAGTTGTGGCTAGACAGCAGAAGTTTTCCTCCTTCACTTGTTTGATGAGGAGGCCTAATTTTACTTCAAATGCTTTGATATATGATCACATTTCACAGATAAGCTTCCCCTTTCCTGGAAGTTGCACATTAAAATTATTGAGTAGCTCTGTGACATCTGTCAGAAAGGCAAGGTGCCATTTTCATTCTGCATTATTGAGCTCTTTTTTTATTTTTTTGAAAGAAGAATAGTTGTAATCTTTGGAAGTAACTCATAGAAACTTTCCAAAACTCTCCCTCGACTCAGCCAATGGACTTCTTTGTGATACAGAACATCTTCATAGTCAACAGTTAGCTCTCACAAAAATTCCTGAAATTATCTGTGGTTTAGTGCCTGAGCTCTAATAAAGTCAACCCAAGATACCACAATTTTCATAACAAATACCACTTCAGTAATTTACAAAACAGCTCTTGGTGGATGAGGAAGTTTATGGCTACTGGATTAGAATTGTTATTTTTGTCCATCTCTTGGTTAATGTGAGCAATTACTGCTTTCTTAGACCCCACACTGCTAGGAGCACGATCAGTTGTCACATTGGCTAATTTAGCCCAGTCCAGCTCTAACCATTCAGTTTGGCAAACTTTTTCATAGACATCCTTACCTGTAGTTGTTCCTTTGATGCTTTGCAGAGTAGCAAGCTCTTCTGTGACTTCAAGATAATAATTTGTTCCACGAATAAATATTAGAAGGGCAGAATCATGAATATTATTGCTTTTGTCAAGTGCCAAGAAAAAATAGGAAAGATTTTGGTGGAATTTTGCAAATGCTGATGCAAATTGTCTCCCATTTCTTCAATCCTCCATGTAATTGTAGGTCCTGAAAGACTCACTGTACTAAATAAATTGGCCTTCTCTGGACACTTCTTTGGTAACAGAAAGAAGGCATTCTTTAATAAATTCTCCCTCCACAAATGGTTTGCTTGTCAACTTGAAAACTTGTTCGCAGTGATGAACTATTTAGCTGCTTCTGCTTCACAAAAGTATTTTGCTGAGCTGACAATGCAGTTTTCAGCTTTAATATTTTTTCTCACTTTTCTTTTTTTAAATTTTATTAGAAAAATATGGAATGCTTTATGAATTTGCGTGTTATCCTTGCACAGGGGCCATGCTAATCTTCTCTGTATCATTCCAATTTTAGTATATGTGCTGCCGAAGCAAGCACTTTTTCTCACTTTTCTGACCAAGCAATCATATTTATCATTATGTTGGGTTTCATAGTGTTGAAATAAATTGTATTCTTTGAACATATACACTATTTTTCTGGCATATCAGAAACACAGCTCTTTCCTTGTACTACATAAATAAGTAAACAAAAGTCCACTGTTCTTTAAATATCCTACACTCCGAGTCAATTTCTCTCTTTCTTGACATCATTGTTTCCAAGGAATTCCAAATTAATAAAATACTTATATAATATATATACCTACCTACCTACCTATCTACCTATCTATCTACCTACCTACCTACCTACCTACCTACCTACCTACCTACCTACCTACCTACCTACCTACCTATCTATCTATCTATCTATCTATCTATCTATCTATCTATCTATCTATCTATCTATCTATCTATCTATCTATCTATCTATCTATCTATCTACCTATCTATCATCTATAGCTACAAAAGCAATATATAAGCAATAACTTTGCCCACACAGAGATATACAGACTGCAATGCAACTCACTTTTACCTCAGGCTCACACTGGTGCAGGTGCCATTAACCACTTGACTTCTGCAGTGTTCTGCCTCCTTAATGACTCGGCCCCTTTGGGAAATTTTGAGCTCTGCAAATTTAAGAGTTTATTGCGCAGACATACCATATAGTTGCGGGGTCCTGAAAGCCCCCCCGGAGGGGCCCGGCCAGCAGGGATCAGTCGAGAGGCTCACGGACGGCCGCACCTTTATTTTGCGAGGCTTAGATCACACCACACCTGTAAGAAATCTGGGAGAGATTAATAATAAATGGCCCAAGACATAAACTCTGTTCAAAGGCTTTTATTAAGGTCCAGCACCTTCTTATATAGGGAAGGTGAAGGAGGCAGGCAAAAGGCAATGTCAATCATTCTTTTGGCACGAAAATTACTTCATTATTCCAAATAAGGCAAGTGGGCAATACATCTTGCAGTTTCCATGGAAACATCTCGTGACCTTCTAACTGCATTTCTAAACTTTTAACAGATATAAGGTGGGGGCAATGTTCTTACAGAAATAATTTTGCACAGACAATGTAACATATACACAATAATGAATGTCTTGTTAACTCAGGGATATGGTTAAGGGAGTAAGGCCTCATTTCTGGGAATGGTATCGGCTGTGTTGCTCTCCTCCGGGCTACAAGGTTAATTATACTTTGCAGCTGCACATTCTTTCTTGTTAGCTCAAGGGTTCGTAGCAAAACAGCACGTACACAGCTTATAGCTGGAAAATGGCAGAGAGAGTATAGCAAAATGGCCACTGCCAAGTCACAGTAACCAACATATAGTACAAGTGATCAGGTCAACAGACTTTCCCCACCACATCTAGAGCTTTTGTTTAAGACTATTTGATTGCTTCTGCGACTTCTACATTTTTATTGTAAATTAACAAAAAAGTATAGTAAATGTTAATTTTTTTATTTTCATTTTTACAATATGGCAGTCCCTAAGAAGTGAAAAAGTTAATTACACCCACAGTTTTGTTCATAGATTGCACAGTATAAACCGGAATTTACACCACATACAACATATAATATTATTCAACTGAATATAAATGCACTCATTGTGTTTTAAATTGGGTTTTTCTACTCCTCAGCTGTTTGTCACTGACCAGCAGGGGAGAACAGCAAGCAGTCCATCCAGAGATCAGATATCACTGTTACCACTTATCCAGCTTAACAACTTTCCTTCTCTCTTCCTTTCTACCTTTCCTCCTTTCCTGCCTCCACCCCTTTTTGTTCTACCTTACTTCTTTCCTTATTCACACCATAACTTTTTTCCTCCTTTCTATCTTTCCTTCTGTCTTTCAATGTTTCCTTCTTTTCACCCTTTACTATATGTCTTCTTATCCACAATTCCTTCTATTCCTTCTGGTAGTGACCATGGGACTCACCTCTGAATAATGCTGCCAACTTCCTCCAACCTGCCTCTGCTCTGCGCCTCTATCTCCCGTGCTCTTTCTCCTGCTTTCTGACCTTCACTGCCCACAAGCCACAGTGCAGGCGGCTCTCCCAATTGATTCCTCTGAATCCTGGGTAGTTGTAATCCAACTGTGAGGTTTGGATTCTCCCACAGCCTGAGGCCTGAATTGATTCCCATAATTCCCCGTTTCCTCTCCCACTGATGACTTTCCTTCTGGTAAAAAAAAAAATGACAGGCAGTAGCTGGTCCAATGGGCTAATGGGCCAGATAAATGTCCTCAATGGGCTGCATGTGGCCCTCAGTAGTAGTTTGAGGCCCCCCTGCTTTGTTTTATCTTTCTCTAGGAGTAAACACAAAGTATGAAGAAATTAAGCATGAGCCAAACAAATTTCCTGGAATCACCATTATTTAAGGAAACTGAATTTTTCCTTATGCTTGAACTCTACCATAAATTTAATCAGACCTGGTTTCCTTCAAGAATAGAAAAAAAAATCCCTATATTCTTTCAAGTTTATGTCTTACGTCTTATTTTTAAAGTCATGGGATATCAGTACCAGGAATAGAGAAATTAGGGCATTTTCAATTAACCTACACACTTCAATATTTATAACATTTGTTATCCTTAAATAAACATGGATTAGTGCTCTGATTCCCACGCTCTTTCTTTTCTCTTATTTCCTTTTCTTTTCTTTTCTTTTTTTTTTCCACATCCGGTAATGCTCAGAGCTATGTGCTCAGAAATCTCTGGCTTGGGGGACTATATGGGATTCCGGGGATCAAAGGGCTGTCTGTCCTAGGTAAGCGCATGCAAAGCAGATGCCCTATTGCTTGTGCCACCGATCTGCCCCCCCCCACTCTTTCTTACACATTGAAGTTGAGCCTTATCTCAGAACTCAGCATTGTCCTAAGTAATTTCAGCCTTATACTACAAACTCAGTGATCTGATCTTTAAAGGAACGAAAGCATACTCAACTAGAAATCAAGAGCAGTTAACTAAAAGTTATAAACAAGAAAAGAAAAAGTCTAATTGGTCAAGAACATCAAAGTTTTGAAAAAACTTCTGAAAACTAAGCCATTGTAATATCATTAGAAAATTAGACTGCCTGGAGAGGTTCAAATCACCAGGGAAAGGGAGAGACAATTCCATTGGTTCATGAATTCTCAGGAAAATGTCTTTAAGTTATACTTAGAAATCATGAGAAATTATTGATTTCTTTGTCTCACCACCACCACCACAGATACATCATGTAGGAAGCATGTGCTGCACCTGAAATGGAGACTAATTTCTACCTCATCAATACAAGATGCTCTTCATCTTCCTTTCAGTTGTAGTAGTAGTATTTGGAATCCACTTTGGTTACTGGCCAGTCTAGATGGATATTTATCCACCGAGAATAGGAGTTTGCCACAAGAATATCCAAGAGACTGACACCTGGTGAGATTTCTAATTTGTATTGTCACATTTTCAGTAATGGTTTCAAATTCTGACCTAGCATTTAAGACTGGATGATGTATTCCATGCTTCTGAATTTAAGATAATCAATTAGCCATATACACTTGAATTAATCACACACCTTTCTGGCTCTAGATTTTAATTTTTATTTTTGAGTCACATTTGCAAGTCCAAAAGACTTGAAGGAACAAATTAAAATCCCCTGTCCCTGTCAATAGGATAGTGTTTGTTATATGATCACACTCAAAACAATATATTTTTAAAAATAATTTCTTTATTTAAACACCATGGTTACAAACCAGGTTTGTAAGCAATATTTTGTAAAAGAGTATTGAGGGAACATGATTGGAGTACCTATCTGTTAGAAATAAAATATGCCTCAATTTGTCTGAGTTCTCCATTACCACTTACTTGAGAGGTTCCAGTGCACTCATTTAGCAGGCATCACAAAGTATCTCTTTTTCTGGTAATTTATGATTAAGAAGTTGGACACATAATATTAACGTAGAGAAATTGTAATTCGGTGTTTTTCATTATTTTGTGTAGTTTATATTTTACATATATATATACCACTAAAATATTACTAAATACTTTTTGAAAAGTGCTGCCTAGTTTTTTAAAAAGTTAAATTATTAGTCACTAAGCAGAGGGCTTTAAATAAAAGAACCCACTAAATTTTATAAGTGTCATTGATAATGCAAATAATTTTATATTTTGCTCTTACATTGTTCAAATGTACAAATGAAAGAAGTTGTATGTGCTTTTGTATTATAACAGCAGTTTTATCCCTCACTTTAAATGAAATCAATTGGCACACAAACAGAAAATGAAATCAATACATTAATCAAAATGATCAGGATGGAAATACATTTCATGAATACTGGAATATTAATACTAACATTCTACTATTAATGTACTAAAAGTTGAATATTTAACTAACCAGCAACCTATATTGTGAGTAAAATCTGAACTCTGAAGAGTGTATAATTTCCAGCTGTCAGCTTATGTGGACATGTAAAGAATTGATGATACATTGTTCTAAATAGAAAATAATTCCAGATTACATTTATAATGAATTTAATGCATATGACAGGATAGATTAATACTAGAGTTTTATTTTCTTCTTGCAGTATTGTTGATTTACCACATTGCCACTATAGGCATACAAATATTTATCTAAAATTTATATATATATATATATATATATATATATATATATATATATATCATTGCAATAAAATTGACATTTTGTTTGGTGCCTTACCTGGCAGTACTCAATGGCTAATTTTGGTTCTATGATTGGGGGTCATTCCCAAAGCTGTTCAGAGAACTATAGTGTGTACTACCTGGTGTCATCCAGTCCTAGACATCTCCTTCCCATTCTCAAAACTATTTTGAGGGGCCAGAGATAGTATGGAGGTAGGATTTTTGCCTTGCATGCAGGATGGTGGTTAGTATCCCGGCATCCCATATGGTCCCTAGAGCCTGCCAGGAGTGATTTGTGAGCGTAGAGCCAGGATTAGCCTCTGAGCGCTGCCAAGTGTGACCCCCCCAAAAAAAACAAAACAAAAAAATCTATTTTAAATATCAACCTATTTTTTTCAATTCAACCTCTAATTTCTTACTATTTTTAGAAGGAGTTAAATGGGTAGGAAAGTGTGAGTAATGAAGATACAGGGGCAGCCAGTTCCAAGGTTATAGCATGAGGGATATCTTGATATCAGTACCAATGACCTCTGAACCATTTTGGTGGAAACCCATAGCTCACAAAACCGTGGTTGTCTAGAAAGGAAATTGCATAAGATAATCATAAAGTATTATGTTTCTTCTTAAAGACGGAATTAAAGCTGAAAGCTTTATCAGTGTGAGTATAGAGAAAGAGAATATTGGATCCATGGCATATCTATTTGTAGAAAGGTTCTTGATTGATATATTAAATTTTTAACATATTTGGAACCTAGAGAGAGCATTGTAAGTATGGCGCTTGCTCTTCATTAAGGCCTCCCAAACAGTGCCAGGAGTGATCCCTGCATGCAGGCAAATAGAGCCAGGAGCATGACAAGGCACAGCCTAAAAATTTTCAAAAAGTATAAAATTTAATATGATGCCAGAAGTCAGTTTTGCACATGTAAAATCATCATACTGGATAGCAAATAATATTATATTCAATCATTCTTAGCTCTCCTTCTCCTGAAGAAAAATATGAATTGTGGTGTAAAACTATGATTGTGTCTGTATTATTGATGGAAAATAATCAAATCCCCCACCTACTTTACAATGCAGACATTGTTTAAAAATGCTTACCTTAATATTCCACACTATTTCTTAATTTACACATTATAAGTATACTTGTAAGATTATTTGAGTCTGGTGGACTAGGTAGTTTAAGCAAGTAAGACACCAGGGGTCTGGGACAATTTACAAAGGGTAGTGCCATTGTTTTGCATGCAGCTAAGCCAGGTTCTATCACCAGGCATGCTCTCTGGTCCCAAGCACAACAGGAATTATTCTTGAATTTAGAACTAAGAATAAGCCATGAGCATTGCTGGTGTGCCCCAATTCCAAAACAAACAAACAAAGACAAAACCAAATCAAAACAAAAAATAAACATGTCAACTACATAGAAATATGCAGAGATCCCTTTGCAATACATTCTAGTATGTGTTCAGAGCTGGCTATACATAAAAAACAGTTTTCAACCTCTTCAATGATGGATTTGCTTCATACAGAAGTTGTAGCTAACATATTTATTGAGGATAATATATATATATGCTATATAGCAGACAATATCTTATCCTCTCCATATTTTTGCTTGCTATCCCACACTACCACCTATAAAATAAGTCTAGTTTGCATCTCATTAATTACAAAAATATGAAAAATGATTTTTTTATAGGTGAACTATCTTATGAATGTGATAACATAAATTATTTTCTTATTGTTTTATTGCAGATTCTATATGCCAAATGTGGTAGCTCTGAAATTGTACTGGGAAGTCATGTCAAACCAAAGCTTTGTAAATGAATTTGTCCTCCTGGGGATTTCACAGAATCCAGATGTTCAGAAAATAGTATTTGTTTTATTTCTATCCATCTACGTTGCAACAGTGAGTGGCAACATGATGATTGTGGTGACCATCTTTAATAGCCCAGCACTCCTGGCTTCCCCAATGTACTTCTTCCTGGCTTTCTTGTCCTCCATGGATGTGTGTGTCTCCTCTGTTACTGCCCCCAAGATTATTGCTGACCTTCCCTTTGAGAAGAAAACCATCTCATTTAGAGGCTGTATGATACAAATTTTTTGTATACACCTCTTTGGTGGGGTAGAAGTCATTATCCTCACAGCAATGGCTTTTGATAGATATGTGGCCATCTGCAAACCTTTACATTATTCTTCCATCATGAATTCAAGGCTCTGTGGCATTCTGATAGGAGTAGCCTGGATAGGGGGCTTTTTGCATTCCATTATACAAATTGTCTTTACTTCTCAGCTACTATTCTGTGGTCCCAATATCATTGACCACTTCATGTGTGACTTGTATCCATTACTGAAGCTTGCCTGTTCTGACACTTATGTCTTCGGTCTTCTGGTGGTAGCCAACAGTGGCTGCTTCTGCATCCTCATCTTCTCCATGTTGCTTGTGTCCTATGGTGTCATCTTGTTCTCCCTGAGAAAGCACAGTACTGAAGGAAAGAGGAAAGCCCTTTCCACCTGTGGATCTCATATTATTGTAGTGGTTTTGTTATTTGTCCCTTGTATATTTGAGTATGCTCGTCCTCCAAGTGTTTTCAGCTTTGACAAAATGGTGGAGATATTCTACACCATGCTAACTCCTCTGTTGAATCCTTTGGTTTATACTTTCAGAAATAAAGAAGTAAAAAATTCAATGCGCAAATTATGGAATACATTGATGGTACCATCTTATAAAAAGTAAACTTCTGAACTTTAAAAACTTAACATTTAAGTATAGAAACCTCAAATTCCCTTGGAAAAAACCTACTGAACAGACTAGTTAAAAAAAAAGATAAAAATGCAATTAATAACATACATAAGAGTTCTAGAAAAAATTCTTTCATTCCTAGATAACTAAATCATCCTAATAAGCACCTTAAAAACCTTATATGAAAGCATAGAGTTTAATAGTATATATATATCAAGAATGCAACATCAGAAAAATAATAATGAATTATAATAACTAATTTCTATTATTAATTCATAATTTTAATCATATAGAAAGACTAAAATATTGATGAATAAGTAAATGAAGCTTACTAAACTGTTTTTTTTTTTCAAGGAGAAAAGACTGAATATTTAGCAATATACTAGAGAGTTTTTCAGTTTGAGAATTTTGGGTTTTTTTGTATCTTCACAATGTTTACATTCAATGTGTAATTTACACTACAATTTATAAGTTAAAATATTCAAGATGCTTACTTTCAATGTATAATTTATAAAGAAATTTTTACAAAATGTATCTTCATGCAGTTTATTCACCCCATAATCAGTTATAGTTACTCAGAATTCATACACCTTGTCTAGACTCAGAAAAAATATCCTTATTACCTCTAACTGGTATTTATGCTCACACAGTGGAGATAATCAGGGAACCATGAAACTGACATTAATGTTTAAAATTTTTTTACATTGTAGGTTTCCTTTCTTTAAATACAAAAAAGGGTTCTTCCATGATATTTCTATAGATTTCCTATGATGGAATTTACTCTCTACACTCTGGGATTTTAAGACCCTTAGAAATTTAATTGGTACCTTATAGCCCTGTCTTTTCTTTAATTTTTGCCAATGTAACAATATAGTAGACTAGGTAATTTTTAAAAACACATAGTGTATATATATATATATAAATTAAGTAGTAATTGTGTCAAAAATAGTTTGATGTCAAATATAATTTTAACTGCTTAAAATACCAACCAGCTAAGGAAAATTTGATATAATTCATTGTTGGGGAAAAGCACAAATTATTATAAATATTATTAGTGGTGACTTCCAAAAGGGTGAAGAAATAATGGCTGAATTTAGAGAAAGATTTCTGAGGTGATATCCATCTCAACTGAGGTCTTATTTTTAGTTTACAAACTTTGATAATTCATTGTCAAGGACTGTTTCTCTGTTTCTATGGCCTCAAATTTTCTCTTTGATTAGCAAATGAATAGATCTATACAGTTTATGGTTTTCCAATCTCTGCCTACAAATTGAAATCAGAACTTTTTGTTTTGACATCAATGTAGATATTATGGAGATTCCATCTTTCTTACTCTAAAATAATGCATGTTACTCCTCTTATTTTTCCCTAATTTTTGTCACACCGTGATTTACTAAGTTGTTTTTAATATGGATGTTTCAGGCATTAAATATTCAAACACCGGTCCCATCAGAGTATGACCTCCCTTTAACAGTGTCACCAATGTACTGTCCATCACCATAGCCTGTCTTCATGCAGGCACAAATTTATTTCAAATTACTTGTTATAAAATTTTTATTTCAGAGGAAAGTGAAATGAACAAAACTTGGATCAATACTGGTCCATTTGAAATGATTGCTTTACCTCTTCCTGGTGTTGCTGAAGTGATTTCCCCAGGATTTTCTAAGCCGTGCTTACTGCAACATGAATCTTCTAGGTTGTTGTTAAGGCTCACTGAGTTTTCTTAGTTACCATGTAACTTTCCCACTAGATTTCCTGTGAAACAACTAGGCTGACACTCGATGAGCTATTGTGGTGTCCAGGATTTATAGTTCTAAATTTGGTGGCTTGGAAGTTTGATAAGCTTAAATTGCAGAGCTGGACCTTTTTAGTCAGAGAGTATATGGGTGGCTTTTGGCTCCCGTAGTTCCTTACCTAAGAGCAAGCTGAACCCTTATATATCCCCCCTTTCAGAGGTATCAGCAAGGCCAAACTACCTGAGAAGTATTGGCAGCCATTATTTTCTTTTGGAGGTCAGTCACTACTTCCTTGCTTAAGACTCTTCAGATCAGTTTATCAACCAGGGACAAGAAGGCTCCATTTGAGAACCCCCAACTTTCTGAAGGCCACAGGTGAGAATTATGCAGTTAGTTCACAGCTTGAGCATAGAAGTGTAAACTGGAAGGATTGGGGCTGGGTTCACAGGAAGGAAACATGATCATAATTTGGCCACGGTGGAAAAAGTTTGGAAACACTGGTTTATAGAATTTTAATTTTATTTAGAAATCTTGAATTACAAAGTTATTCACTATTGTTCACTTTTAGAGATACCATATTTACAACAATCCTTTCACATGTCCACTTCTCTCAGTCAATGCCCCAACCCTCCTGTCAAGGAGGCCTTCCTTTCACCAATCTGCCTCTATTAGAGGCTCTTTTATATTTTTCACAAGTTTGTCTCTATGCAGTATTACATTTGAGAGGGTTTCATGCATAAAACTAGCTTGCACATCCTATTCTTCCTATTGTTGAACACTTCCACCAATGAGGTAGTCTCTTCCTTATCCTATCCCTTCATCTCCCCAAGTACTATGCTTCCAACTGAAAGTCAGTTCTCATGATCATCTTTATTACCTCCTTACTGTTTCTCTTCCCACAAATGAGAATTCCTTTGCTTTGATTTTCCTTCTCTATAGGATTGTAAACTCTTGAATTTATATAGTTATCAGTAATTTTATATTTACAGTTTTAAGAACTCATTCATGTTGTATTGGAAGCTTTTAGTTTTTAGTGTCACTAGTACTCTTTCTAGGGATATTAGTTTATCCTTATTTAAAAGAAAATGAAAGCCCTTCTTATGTTGTGCAAATTAGTGAGGTAAATAATCAATTTGAATAGCTATGTCTATATTTATCTATAGAGAAATACCATATAATCATTAAGAGGACTTACTTTCAGAGACATGTTGTAAATATCTATTCAATAAATACATACATAACTCTATTTCTTTGTGATTTTTGAACCTCCCTAGCAATTTTCTTATCTTTAGGTATCCTTGACTTATAGAACCAAAATTCATATGATACTATCATATAAAATATGTGTAAATAATATTAGAAATTGTGAATAAATATGTGAAAAATATTTGAAAAATGAGTTATTTATGTATAATGTCTACTTTGAGTTAACTTAATAATAATTTTTGTGGGTCACACCTGTGGGTACTCAGAAATTACTACTGGTATTATGTGCAGAGATTACTCCTGGTAGGTTTGAGCGATTATATGGGATGCCAAGAATCAAACCCAAATCAGCTGACTCCAAGGCAAGTAACTTACTTGTTATACTATCTCTCAAATATCTAAATATTTTAATTTGGAAATATATTAAATTTATCCAATTACTATGTTAGATAAGAAAAGATAACGTGCTTTTTGTTATTATATTAATACAGACTGGTCTTCTCTCATTTTCTTAATTTTAGATTTTCTCTTTGCAGATATTAAAGTAATAATTATAGATCTCCTAATGATAAAAACCATGGATTCAATGGTGAGTTTATTAAAAATGCAAGAATACTCACTGCTTAAACTCCTCAAAGTCTTTCAAAATGTTAAGGAAAATGGTACCCCTCTAACTGAAAATCTGAAAAAAGATCTTTCTGTACCCAGAATTTCTATTTCTTGGTGTCTACTCCCAATACACAAAAACATACATTACAAAATATGCATTCACACCTATATTTGATGCAGCACTTAGTAAAATAGCTGGGGTATGTAAACAAGCCAGGGTTCCAAAGACAGAAGAGTAGATAATTAACTTGTAATACATTAAAATTCCAAGCAGTCAAAATCTGCTTGGAATTTGCTAAAACATAGATGAATCTGGAAGATTTCATGCTTGAATGAAGTAAGTGAGGAGGACAAAGACACATAGTGTATGCTTTCAATAATATTTAGTATAAAGTACAACTTTATTCTAGAGAGTGGAGGATATTGAACGTTGACAAAACATTGGAACTAGATTAAAGAAGCAAAAATTTTAGGGGATGATATAAAAGGAAGGTAGATCTGTCAGAATCAACAGTTCTTTAAGAAAAAAACTCAAACTATAATATTGTTATTAAAAATTAAAATTTTTTCCTTGACAAAAAGAAACAACAAATTAAAATTTTTCTGCATGGACAAAGAACAATGGGCTAAAACTAAAAGACACCTAAGTGAATGGAAAAAAATATTTGCAGTCAACACATCATATAGAGTTCATATTCAGGATATATAAAGATCAACAACAAAACCCATCCAAACTGGGGAGAGAGACTTTTCCTGAGAAAGACCAATGGCTGGCCAGCAGGCACATGCAAAATTGCTCAACATAGTTTATTATTAGAGAAATTGAAATCAGTACAACAATGAGATACTATTTCACAGCAGAGATAGTGGCACATATCAAAAATACAGGGGCCAATCTGTGTTGTTGGAGATGTAATAAAAAGGAATCTCATCCACTGTTGGTGAGGTGGCAGTGTTGCCTGGTTCAACTCTTTGGAAAACAGTATGGAGAGTTCTCAGTAAACTTAGAATTGAGCTGCAATATGACCAACATTTCTATTTTTTGTGTCTACTCCCAGGACAGAAAAACATTCAAAAGGACATGTCAATGCCATTATTTATTGCAGTACTCAGTACAATAATTGAGTTTTAGAATCAATCTAATTGCTCATAACAGAGTAGATCATAAAGAAGAGGCATATACCCCAAAATAGAATACTATGTAAGGATCAATGAAATCATGCAATGATTTGCAAAATGAATGGAAATTGAAGATAGAATGTTAAATTATGTTAGAAGAAGCCTAACCACAGAATGGTATCACTTATATGTGCACTTAGAAAAACTGGTTGAGGAGATACAATGGTTTACATAGGGGATTGTCTAGGTCTCACATGACCCCAAGAGTACAGACAGGAAAAGGGAAGAAATTGAGTGGAAATTTTGGGAGGGTTGGATGAGAAGCAACAGAGACAAGGGGCAAAGAAATTAAGGTACATCAATATTTTTAAGAAAACAAAGAGATAACTATCCAAACCACAGAGTCAACTACACAGAGACCATGAAACCCAAACTTTAATAAGCCAATTTAATAAGGTGCCTGTCAATATGCATACTAGGGATGAGGTGGTAGGATGGGGAACCTGGGAATATTGGTGGAGGAAAATTGGTATCTGTAATGGGATTTGGGTTGTAACATTGTATGCTTAAACCCAACTATGAATAACTATAAATCACAGTGTTTTAGCTAAATAAAAATTTAAATAACACTAACAAAATTTGTATTTTAAGTAGATAAATTGGGGCTGAAATGAAATTGAGGTGACTGGTGGAGGGAATTGGTCATTAGAGGTGGGATTGTAAACAACATTTCATGTATTCACTCTATTATTTACAAATATATTAATCACAGTGCCAATTTAAATAATAAAATAATCAAAAAAACTGCATCAACGAGGATCATAGTGCAAGTGAGATTTAAGTTAAAAATTCTTTTTTTTAAACTTTATTGAATGATTGATTGGTTTTTGGGCTACACTCAGCTTTGCTCAGGAGTTACTCCTGGCTCTGCACTCAGAAATTCGGGCTGGAGAGATAGCTCAGTGGTAGGGAGTTTGCCTTACAAACCCAGGAGACAGTGGTTTGCTTCCTGGCATCCCAGGAATCTGAGTGTAGAACCAGGAGTAATCCCTGAAAGCCACGGGGTGTGACCCAAAAAACAAAACAAAACAAATAAACAAAAGAAATCTCCCCTGGCAGGCTCTGAGAACCATATGGGATTCCAGAAATCAAACAGGGTCCCTCCTGGGTCGGCATGCAAGGCCCTACTGCTGTGCTATCTCTCCGGCCCATAAATTAAAAAATCTTATCAGATACTTTCCTCCATGATTTTAGTAATTTAAAGGTAGACTATGGTAGGGGAGTGGTACTAAAATATTCCAACTCACCATGCCAGTGTTCTATCTGCATAGAAACGTCCAACTTCTAAATTTTCTGGTAAATGTTCATATCACCATCTCTATTTTAATACTTTTTTGTTTGTTTTATGGGCCACACCCAATAATGATCAGGGATTACTCCTGACTATGCACTTAGAAATTGCCCCTGGCTTTGGGGGACCATATGGAACTCAGGGGATCCAACCGAGGTCCGTCTTAGGTCAGCAGCGTGTACAGCAAAGGCCCTAACACTGTGCTATCGCTCCAGCTCCATCATCTCTATTTTAGATGAGAAGGGAAACTGAAGCTCAATGAAAGAGAAATAATAAATGAAAAATGGAGGAAAATAAACTGTTATCTAGAATCTCACTCGATGGTCTCTCAAAGAATATAGAAACATGTGTTTGAGAAAGGAGGGACTTGGGTGTTTAGCTTGGTGTTCAGTCCCAATGCTTTGGTCATCTAAGACTTAAGCGTAGCTCTGAGGATAAAACTTAAAAGGTAACTGTTCTGAGCTTAAATTCTAACTATAGTGAATTCTGTTTAACTGTAGTTAAATCTTCCACTTCTTAGCTTTAAGGCTTCTGTAAGTTTGAGCTTTCTTGGTCATAAATGGTTATTATAAAAATAATATTTTTAGGATTAAATGATGTAATGTATAGAAAGCACCGTGTACATAGAAATCAATATATTTGGCCTCTTATTTAATATTTTGGTAATATAAATGTATGATAATTATTGCTATGTTAATAATCTATATTGCTATTAATATTATATATAATTTATTAATACTGTATAAAACATGATTATATAATACATCCCATTTATATGCATAGGAAAAAATTTCAGAGATATAGTCAAAATCAATATTTTTATTATTATAAACTATTTAATATTAATTATTATTTGTATTGATACATATTACACATCATAATACTATGAATATAACATATGCAATTTATGGTTAGATATAATATAATATTTTCTATTGAATTTTTTTTTTTTTTGGTTTTTGGGTCAAACACAGCAGCGCTCAGGAGTTACTCCGGGCTCTACGCTCAGAAATCGCTCCTGGAAGGTTCGGGGGACCATATGGAATGCCGGGATTTGAACCACCATCCTTCTGCATGCAAGGCAAATGCCCTACTCCATGCTATCTCTCCGGCCCTCCATTAACAAACATTTGCAAGAATTCAGAGATATAGGTCCACAGTAAATTCTTCAAAACCGAAAAGCAAATTAATTGTGGGTCTAAGTAATGAAAGTTTGTTTAGTTATTAGTCACACTATTAATATAGAGAAATGTCTCATGATTATGGACAAATTCTTGTCTCTTCTGATAGACAGTCAAACATATTCTTTTAGAAAGAGCGGCTCTAGGGGCCCGGAGCAAAGGTGCAGCAGTAGGGCTTTTGCATTGCTGCGGTTCAATCACCCAGCGTCCCATATAGCCCCACCAAGCCAGGAGCAATTTCTGAGTGCATAGCCAGGAGTAACCCCTGCGTGTCACTGGGGCGTGGCCCAAAACCAAAACTAAAACCAAATAAAGAGCATCTCTAATTTGAGTAGTTATTTCTATAGATAATAGGAAATATTTGTTAATTGCTTCTTACATTAAACAAACTATATAGGGTAATTGACCTCATTAAAATATCCTTATGTGAAAGTGCATTGTATTTTAATTATTTATATTTAGCTCTTTGATCCCCAAACTTTTTCTTATAGATTGTTGCTGAGCATTACCCTGGAATTTTAGATGGGTGTTTTTATAAATACAGTGAAATTTCAGCCTTATTCTAAAAATATATTTTATCTATTAATAACAAGCATTTTTTGCTGATGAGTATGAGAGCATCTTCAAATAGAAACCTAAGAATGACTTTTGTATTTTTTTAATCAAGTTATAAAGAAGAAAAAGGGAAAAATCTAATTAGTTAACTAATTAGTTAAGTGCATCAAATCTTAGTTACTTTACAGTACTAGACAACCATTTTGCTTGGAAATGACCACATCCCTAGGGAAACTTAGAGATAAATCTAAAGGGTCACAGTTTCTCAGGGAAGCCTCTTTAAAAACCAACGAGGTAATTCTGGCATCTGTAGTGTCTCTACATCATGTTGAAGACAGCACTGCATAAGCAAGGATGAATATTTTCTATTTCACCATCCAGAGATGATCTTCATCTTCCTCATGGAAGTAGCAACAGTAATTGGAAGTAAATTTACTTATTTGCCATTCTCTGAATGGATATTTATCCATAGAGGGTAGGAGTTTGGCATCAAAAAGTTCACCTGAATTTTCAAGAGATCGACACTGGTGAGATCTATCATTTTGTAGTTTTGTATTTTCAGGAAAAATTAAAATTAGTGATATAGCACTTACAACAATGAATATTATATTCCATGTTTCTGAGTTAGTGCAATGACAGCATATCATTGAACTGTGTAAATCACTTAACTTTTCTGACTCTATATATTTTATTTTTCTAAATATATACTATATTTACAATTCAAAGGATCTGTAAGCTCAAATATAAGAACATGCCTATTTCAGCTGGATAACATCTGTGATATTATAAACATTTATTAATATTTGTAGAAGAAGACAAATATTTTGGTAATGTGGTTGGAGTTATTATTGTTAGAAATCTAGCATGCCTCATTTTGTCTTAGATTCATTAGCACTTAGTTTGTAATGTACTTATTTCTGTGTATTTTTTTTTTTTGCTTTCTGTGCCACACTCAGTGATGCTTAGGGGTTACTCCTGGTTTTGGAGACTAGATTGGACACCAGGGATTGAACCAAGGTCCATCCTGCTGTAGCCCCTTAGTTTGTACTTTTTATGCTTTGATTTAATAGGACTCACAATATCTCTTCTCATTCAGGTATTTTAGATTTCAGAAGTTTTGTGAAGAATATTAATGTAATTAGAATATATTTTATACTTTATAGAGTATTGGGATAAAATATACCATTCAGTGGTATATATATATTAAAATCCTGTTGACTGGGGCTGGAGCAATAGCACAGAGGTAAGGTGTTTGTCCTGCACAAGGCTGACCCAGGAAGGACCTAGGTTTAATACCTGGCATTCCATATGGTTCCCCAAGCCAGTATCTATTTCGAGCACATATCCAGGAGTAAGTAACCCCTAAGCATCACTGAGTGTGGCGCAAAAAGCAAAAACACACAAAAAATAAGTGCAGTACAAACTAAGTCACCCGGTGTGGTCCAAAAACAAAACAAAACAACACCAAAAATTCTTATTGACATAAGAATAGCATAAATTTTAAAACAGTTATTTAAATTTTTATTTAATGTTTTAGTCTTAAAATTGAAAATCTAAGCATGTTTAATTAAATAAAGTAATAAAAATATTAAGATATGTAAATGTTTACCCTACTATAGGTGCAAAATAACATGATAAAAATAAATAGGTAAAAATAAACTCAGCATAAAAACATAAAATTAAAAATGCATTTATATATAGAGAGAGAAAATAGAAAAATAGGGAAAAAGCTTTAAAAAATCCATCAGTTCTAATGCATCAAAATTCAAATATTTAAATAAAACAGCAAAGCTCACTGTGAGTAAAGAAAAGAATCTGAAATATGAAAGAACTATAACTCCTTAATTGTCATGTAAAGTAATATGCTTAGGTAAATAGACATAGAATAAATCTTTAATAGTTTAAGCAATGATATGAGATCACATTACTAGTGGTTTTAAGGAATTTACAGGAAATATCATGAAAAATGGAATTCTGTATTTTTAGAATGACTTAATGTAAGTACATGTAACATCACCTTAATTAATTTATGTGTAGTACAAAAAAATCCCAAACCTCAAAGATTGTTTATTTTTTGACTTTTGTGTTATACCTGGCGTGCTCATGAGTTTGTTATACCTGGGGTGCTCAGGGTCTGGGCTTAGGGATCACTACTAGTGTTGGGAACTGAGTAGTTGCCTCAAACCCAGGCATCCTGTAAATATTCCACATTGTTGAGCTATCTCTTAATTCCACTTCCAAACTAATTTTAAAGTTAACCTGCTAAAATTTTTATATTATTTAAAATATTGTTTCTCCTTAAAGGTAAAGACTGAAATTTCCATTGCTTTCAGAATGATTAAGCAATTAGAAAATATTTTGTTGCAAAAATGAATAGAAAAAAATTACTGTGCTTCATTAGGATACCAGAAAGATTAATTCCAAGGTCATAGCACTAAGAAAAACTGGGGTCCTAGAAATAATATCTACAGGATCTAAGAGCCATCTGGGATCACAGATGGCACATAAAGAATGTGATTATCTAGAAAAGAAAGACCGTAGAATTTTCTAGACAAAACTGAGCAAAATATGTCTTTTTTTGTTGTAGTGAGAGCCAAATTGATATCAAATCAATTCTTAGAGTAGGAAAATTGGATGCAAAATATAGCTACAAGATACTATACAACATTTAGATACAAGATATAAAATTTACAAAAATTAGAATATTTAGCATAAATGGTACATTATGTTAGCATGCTAGTTCCAAACCTGTAAACTAATTATACTAGATAGAAAAAAATGACTATGATCATAAAAAAAAATCTAGAAGCAAAAATATATACAGTAAGCTGTCAGATCACAAAATAGAAAATAGAAAATATAGAGTACAAAATGCTGTGTTACATGTAAACAAAAGGGTAGAGTAGAAAAAAATTTCATTCAAAGTGATTTAAAAATGCTCAAGTATCTAAAAATTAATTTAAAAAACTCCTTTTAGCTAATACAAAAAATCCCTATTAAGCAATTAGAATTAATTATTCACATAAAGGTATATCTTAATGTCACCACATGTACATTTATGGAAGTTAAAGCTATCGTAATGACATGGTTCTATCACTGTATTTTTGTCTGCTTTCTTACACTACCACATTTAAAACATAATTTTGTATCTCAAAATAGTACAGAGCATGAAAGATAATTATGATATATATTGCTATATATGTATAAATGCAAAGGTCTGATGTGAACATTTGATTATTATATTGCAGGTTCTGTATGCCTGCTCCTAGAGCCTTGAGATTATCCTTGGAAATATGCAAAATCAAAGTTTCATAACTGAGTTTGTTCTCTTGGGACTTTCACAGAATCCAGATGTTCAGAAAATAGTATTTGTCCTATTTCTGTTTGTCTACATGGCAACTGTCAGTGGAAACCTGCTGATTGTGGTGACCATCCTCAGCACTCCAGCGCTTCTGAGCTCTCCAATGTACTTCTTCCTGACTTTCCTATCCTTCCTGGATGTGTGTATCTCCTCTGTCAATGGCCCTAAAATGATTGTTGATCTTCTCAATAAAAAGAAAACTATCTCCTTTGGAGGCTGTCTGATTCAGGTCTTTGCTGGACATTTCTTTGTTGGAACAGAGGTGATTGTCCTCACAGCCATGGCCTATGACAGGTATGTTGCCATCTGTAAGCCTTTGCACTATTCTTCTATCATGAACTTAAGGCTCTGTGGCATTCTAATTGGAGTAGCTTGGACAGGGGGCTTTCTGCATTCCATCATACAAATTGTCTTTACTTCTCAGCTACCCTTCTGTGGTCCCAATATCATTGATCACTTCATGTGTGACTTGTACCCATTACTGAAGCTTGCCTGTACTGATACTTATGTCTTCGGTCTTCTGGTGGTAGCCAACAGTGGCTTCTTTTGCATCCTCATCTTCTCCATGTTGCTCGTGTCTTATGGCGTCATCTTGTTTTCTCTGAGAAGTCACAGCACTGAAGGACAAAGGAAAGCCCTTTCTACTTGTGGATCTCACATTGCTGTTGTGATTATGTTATTTGTCCCATGTATATATGAGTATGCACGACCTCCATTTGCTTTCTCCTTTGATAAAATAGTGGAAATATTCTACACCATGTTAACTCCTTTGATGAATCCTTTAATTTATACTTTCAGAAATAAGGAAATGAAAAATGCCATGAAAAAATTGTGGAAAACTAGTTTTATATCCTCAGTAGATAGATTTACGTTTTAGTCAATAGTTAGGAAAAACGTTGTCTTTGAATGTGTCTATAGAAATTGCCAGCATAACAGATGACAAAACATTGCAGATTGATTTTATAGGTCTCAGATAGCAAATGTTCTATAATTTCTTGGATTTCTATTTAAAAGACCAAAATTTATCATTGTTAAAATATGAATCTTTCGAGAAGTAATTTTTGATTACTTTCACTGTTAAATTTTTAAAAAGTGACTCTAGTTGTGAAATATTTATGTATTTCTTGAGATGTACATTAAAATATATATTTGTAAAAATTGTGATGAACAGTTATGTCTTATAAAATAAATAATCAATTAAATATTATTTAGAGTAAAATAACAATGATTATAGTTAAATAGGGACTGGAATCAACCTGACATGATTGGGGAGGGATGTAGTCATTATTGGTGGGATTGCAGTAAGCAACATTGCATCTATTACACTCTATTACCTATAACAGTTTAGATTCCATAATACTATAAGTCACAGTGCCAATGGAAAAGTAACAAAACTGGGGGTCAGAGTGATAGCGAAGTGGTAGGGTGTTTACTTACATGTGACTGATACAAGATGGACCTGGGTTCAATCCTTGGCGTCCCATATGGTCCCCCCAAGCCAGAGCAATTTTTGAGCACATAACCAAGAGTAAACACTGAGCTTCACCGGGTGTGACCCAAAAACCAAAAACCAAAAAATAAATAAATAAATAAATAAATAAATAAATAAATAAATAAATAAATAAATATAAAGTAACCAAACTTAAAAGTTGCACCAGAGAGTATCATAGTGTAATCTATGTAATTCTAATCTGATATTTTCCATTATGAATTTTGTAATTTAAAAGTAGACATTGGTGGTGAGGCAGGACTAATATTTTCCAAAACATACTTGCCAAAGTGTTCTACCTGCATAGAAACTTCAATTTTAAGTGCTCCGGCATATGTTCATATCACTATCTCTGTTTTAGGTAAGAAAGGAAGCTCGATGAAATAGAAATGTTACAACAAGGTTAGAAGAAAATAAACTGGAATCTAGGAACCTCATCTATGGTCCCACATTTAATAGAGTAACATATATTTGAGAAAGGATGGACTTGGGTGCTTACAATTATGGCAAATCCGTATGCTTTAGTAATCTAAGATTTAAGCATAGTTAATAAAGAAACCTTCAAACTTACCTGTTAGGGGCGATTACATAATCACGAAGGTGGTTTCCCCAGGGTGAGGCTCGCCCATTGCACTCCGGGCGTGCTGACCCCTGTGATTTCCCCAAATGTGGGAAACTCGACTCCGTAATTTATGGTAGTGGGAGACTGAGTGTGCGCCCTCCCCTGAAAAAAAAAAAAAAAAAAGAAACCTTCAGAACATAGATGTTCAGAATTGAAATTCTAATTTTCCTACTCTTAGCTATATAGCCTCTATAAGTCATAGCTTTATTAGTCATAAATGAGTCTTATTAAATAATATTTTATTAAGGTTAAATGAAATAATGTATAGGTTGAAAATTTTTAATAAATTTAGTCTGTTTTTATTTTTAGATAGATATAGATAGATATTCCAATGACAAATATAAGCAAGAATTCCAGAGATATTGTATATTGTCTCACAGTAAATTCTTTCAAAACTAAAAAAACAAATTGTGGGTTTCTGAGTAGCAAAACTTTGTTTGCGTATTAATCACACTATTCATATGGAGAAAATGTCTCATGATCATGGAAAAACTCTTGGCTCTTCTGACAGGAATTCAGACATAATCTTTAAAAGAGATTGTTTCATATTTGAGTAGTTATGCCTATAGTTAATGGGAAATGCAAACTCTATAGAGTAATTGGTCTTTCCATTAAAATATCCTTATGTGGAGGGGCATTGTGTTTTAATTACTTATGATTACTTCTTTGATCCTAAACTTTTTCTTATAGATTGTTGCTGAGCATTATCCCTGAATTCTGAATGAGTGCTTTTATAAATACAGTGAAATCCCACTCAGGCTTGTTCTGAAAATACAATATATTTTATCTACAAATACCCAGCATTTTTTGCTGATGAGAATGAGAGCATTTTCAAGTAGAAATCTAGGAACAAGATTGTTTTTTTCTGTTATTTTTAAATTAAAGATATAAAGAAGAAAAAGGGAGGAATCTAATTAGTTAAGTGCATCAAATTTTAATTACCGTACAGTGCTAGAAACCATATTGCTTGGAAATGACCACATCCCTAGGGAAACTTAGAGATAATTCTAAAAGTTCACAGTTTCTTAGGGAAACCTCTTTAAATCACATTTGGAAATCAAAGAGGTAATTTTGGCATCTTTATTGTCTCTAAATTATGTTGAACACAGTGCTGTTTCATCAGCTGGAAATATTCTTTATCTTCCTCATAGAAGAAACAATAGGATTTGAGAAATATTCACTTGTTGACCAGTCTCCGAATGGCTAAGAGTTTGTCATCAAGAATTTCATCATTATTATTATCAATCAACTGATACCTGGTGAGATCTATAGTTTTGTGTTCTGTGTTCTCAGGAAAATTAAAATTTATGACATAACACTTATGACCAGGAATGTTGTATTTCATGCTTCTGAGTTTAATAGAATCACAAGCATGTCATTGAACTGTGTAAACACATAAACTTCCTGACTCTATTCTATTTTATAAATCGATACTTTATAATTTCATAGGAGTTTAAGCTCAAATTATGAACATGTCTATGTTGATAGAGTAGCATCTGTTATACTCTAAACGTTTATCATTATTTGTATAAAAAGACAATATTTTTGTTGGAGTAACTAGTATTAAAAACGAAATAAGATATTCCTCATTTTGTCTTAGCTTTTCATTAGCACCTAGTTTATTATTTTAAATGTTTTACTTTATCATAATCCATAACATTTCTTCTCATTTAGGTTTTTATATTTCAGTGGTGTATAAAGAATATTAATGTAATTCAAATATCTTTCATATTTTATAGTGTGCATTGGTATAAATCATGCAATTCTGTATCTATTTAAAAATCTCATTGACTTAAAAGAGTAAAGAACTTATAAAACAGTCATCATTTAAAATTTTATTTAATTTTATAGCCTTAATATTGCAAATAGTTCTAAAATTTTGCCTCGAATTGATCAGATATATTTCAATGCAGGTGTTTTTGTTAGCTGTCACTTTTTAAATGAACTTAGTTTACATTTAAATCTATTCAAAGTGGATTCAAGACAATTGATAAGGAAGATAATGTTAAAATAGAGTTTTGGTCTTTTAGAAAGATTTATCTAATATAATGTAAGTAAGTGTAACATCTCCTAAAATTTATTTTTGTGCAGTATAAAAGACTCAGAATTTTTATTTTTTATTTTTGTATTACACCTGGTAGTGCTTAGGAGCTTTTCTCCCTCTGGGTTCTGAGGTTAACTACTAATGGTGAGAGTTTTAGACTCAGAGAAGCCTAAGACAAGAGTAAAAGAGGAGCAGTTTGCTAAATAATTTTTGGGACAGTGTTCTGCTTCAACCAATGTGTACCTGGCACCATTGTGTGGCTTTTCTTCTTGGGGAGGGGGAACAGGTTTTTATCTGGGGAGACCTGTAGGAGGCCCTCTCATCTTGTGATGGGTGTCTTCACAGCCTCCAGCTCTAAGAGCTTTTTAGTTTGGAAGACCTATGCCCAAGGGGATATTCAGACTACTCCAGTGAAGAAGGGTTAGACGTATAGAAAGCCAGGAAGGAAGAAAAGACTGGTGCCCTCCCCGCCAATCCGATAGAAAGACAACCAGTTGGTAATGCAATTAGTAATCAGGCTTTAATTACCTTGGCCAAGGGGTCCAACAGTTTCCAGTGCTTCTTGGATCCCCAGTCACATACTGCTTGTAAGTTTTTGAGATGTTACGTACATCATTCAATAAATCTTTAAGAGACAATGCAGCAATTCTGAAACAATACTTCCTTCAATTTTTAACGAAAAACATCTCCCATCTCACCTGAATTTTGTGTATGTCAGCTTATTGCCCCTTTAACAATTTTCATGTCTGTTTCAAGGTATCCCTAGGACAATATCTAGTTTAAAGAAAATGACAAAGATAAGGCATTCTTAACTACCTAGGTCCTGCCTTTGCCCAGGCTTTCAGGCCTGGGGTGTCCTGGTATGTCCTGTCTATTGTTCTGGCTTTGGGACTCTAGTTACAATTTAAACAAATCCCATGAGCAGAAGCATGATTTACAGAAGTAGAAGCAAGATTAATATATTTCAATTTCATCATTTATATTTCATTGTCAACAGGAGCTATGTACATGCCTAAAACTCAAGTCTCTTGCATGTATTTTATATTGTTGAGTGATCTTTTAGTTCCACCCCAACCTAATTTAAAAGTTAATATACTCTAAAATTTCATATAAAAATTGTTTCCATTTAAAAATAATAACTGAAATTTCATTGCTTTCAGGAGAATGAGCTATTAGAAAGGTTTTTTTTTTTTTTGCCAAAATAAATCGGAAAAAATTATAGGCCATTGGGATACCTGGGAGGTCGATTCCAAGGTTATAGACTTAAGAAAAAACTTGATCCTAGAAATAATGGCTACAAGAAGCAAAGATCCACCTGGGAGAAAGGCTGACACATTGGAGTGTGACTAGAAAGAAAAGAACATAGAATTTTCTGGACAAACATGAGCACAATGTCTCTTCTTATTGTAGTTGCTAAATTTATATCAAAAATCAATTTATAAAATATGAAAACTATACATACATAGTTCTTTATATAAAATTTAAAATTAAAATATTTAGTTTAATTGTACATTATGTTAGTTCCAAACCTGTAAGCGAATTATACTGGATACAAAATAAGGCTATATTTAAACTTGATCTCCTCTTAAGTTTTTAGATGATAAAAGGTATGAATTGTGGGCTAAAAAATATGATTAAAAATAAATAATTCTTAGGGAGTATTCAAATTTACATTTCAGGTACCTGCTGGATGTAAATACTGCTGAAATAAATACTGATATCAGAATTTCCTAAGATTTATACATATTAAGTATGTCAATAGACCATACTTTTCAAAAAGGTATATGAGAGAACCCTGAGATAGTGTTTTCTTCAGTGACACATGATGCTACCAAGAGTTGAATTGATACCAAAAAATAATCAATGATTGTATCACTTTAATAACTTTCTTTAGAGTCTCATTACCAATAAATGGAAAATTCAGATATATTTTGCTTAGCTTTTTCTAATATTATCTTGAGTGTATATGTCAAACTATGACATAAACATTGACATTTTTACTCAATGAAACATCTAATTTATTCACAGATCTTTAACTTTTCTACTACCTCTTTTCTATCCTTGAATTCAATCCCAAATGTGAATCATCCCTCACTCAAATTCGAAGGTTGGAAGAATTCTCTGGATATAACAATTTAGGTCTTTTAAGGAAAAAAATGGATTAGACACCTAAGTTTAAGAAAGACTAGAACAGTTTAGAGTCTCTTACAATGTAGAGTGCCACAAGGACAAATATAGATAGAATGGTATCACAACTCTGTTCTATACCTTCAGGCTGTCTGCTGATTAGTCAGCCTCTGCTTTTAATGTTCCTATTGAATTTCAATGCCCAACTGTCCTTAATGTCTCTGTTCACTTAAACAATGACTCTCATTTTGGGATCCAAGGTAGGGAACAATATTATATTGTATAAAAGGGCTTGTTAGTTCATTCATGCCTGCCTGCTACTCTGAAGCTTAAACAACCTTCCTGTATTCTTTTGTTTCTTCAAGTGTATATTTGTCTTATTCTCTCTCTTCTGGATGGAGGCTAATAGTGTCAATAGGATTAGATTTATTATAGTAAATTGATGCTCCAGGCAACAAACTGCACTTGGGTCAAGTTCCTTTTCACTTACTTTTAACATATCTATTATATTTTCTTTGATTTCTTTATTATTGAATTTCAGGGGTTCTATTCCAGGTTCTATGTATGCAATAGTCACCATTACCATCACCCAAATTTACTGTCATTCCATTCTCACAAAGATTTCTCTAGCTCATTATTCCACACCCTCTCATTCCTATTTTCATTTCCTATCATTTTCACTGAGTCTACAAATTAAATTTATGGTTTCTTGACTGTTGTTTTAATAATTCATACCTCACATCTATGTGAAATCATCTTATAATTGTCTTTTACTTCTTTACTAAATTATTTTTTACTATACTAACTTTACTAAATTAATTTACTTAAATAAATTTAAATATTTTACTTAAGTTAATTTTAAACAATTACTAAATTATATTTTACTTCTTTACTACATTTAATAACTAAGTTATTTAATTTAGCATCAATCAAAGATCCATTCATTCTGTGAGAAAAATATCTGGGAATACAAAGAAAACTGGCAGAGATTCACAGCATAAAGCAGATTGAAGGAAGATCATGAAGAATTTTAAGCATAAGAAAGTCCAGATCACCAGAGAGTAGAACTGAAGCAAAATAGTTTAGTACAAACTCTTTTCTTCAAAGCCACATCAGCTTTAATTGTAATTTTGCTCCTGTAAGTCTATTTGCTTGCTTTAATTATTACTGTTTATAAATTATGCGCTATTGTATACAACCTTAAAACATCATCAAAAGGTATCTAGGAGAAAACTATACAGTAAGCTGTCAGACTTCAAAGTACAAAATAGAAAATACAAAATTCAGAATACAAAATTTAAAAAATGCTGTGTGCTTAAATGTAAACAAAAGTGTAAAGGATAAAAAATTTAAAAAGAAAAAATTCCAGGGGCTGGAGCCATACACAGCTTTAAGGCATTTGCCTTGCATGCAACCAACACAAGATAGATGGTGATTCGAATCCTGGCATCCCAGATGGTCCATGAGCCTGCCAGGAGTGACTTCTGAGTGCAGAGCTAGGAGTAAACAAACAAATGAAAAACAAAAACAAAAAAAGAAAAAGAAAAAAGAAAAATTCCATTTAAGTGATGTAAAAATTACTCAAGTATCAAAATTAATAAAACCCTTCTATACAGTTCATTCAAAAAATTACTAAGTGATTAAAATTAGTTATTCACATAAAGGTATATTTTAATGTTACAACATGTACATTTATGGAAGTTAAATCTATCATATGCCTTTTAATGACATGTATCTATTCACTGTACTTTTGTCTGATTTCTCTTACTACCACATATAAAACATTTATAATTTTATATCTTAAAATTACAGAAAATAAAAGATTATTATATATATTGCTGTACATGACTAATTGCAAAGGTCTAATATGAACTTTTGATTCTTATGTTGCAGATTCTGTATGCCTGCTTCTAGAGCCTTGAGATTCTCCTCGGAAATATGCAAAATCAAAGTTTTATAACTGAGTTTGTTCTCTTGGGACTTTCACAGAATCCAGATGTTCAGAAAATAGTATTCGTCCTATTTCTGTTTGTCTACATGGCAACTGTCAGTGGAAACCTGCTGATTGTGGTGACCATCCTCAGCACTCCAGCGCTTCTGAGCTCTCCAATGTACTTCTTCCTGACTTTCCTGTCCTTTCTGGATGTGTGTATCTCCTCTGTCATTGGCCCAAAGATGATTGTCGATCTTTTTTATAAGAAAAAAACTATCTCCTTTGGAGGCTGTATGACTCAGGTCTTTGTTGGACACTTCTTTGCTGGGACAGAGGTTATTGTACTCACAGCTATGGCCTATGACAGGTATGTGGCCATCTGTAAGCCTTTGCACTATTCTTCTATCATGAACTCAAGGCTCTGTGGCATCTTAATAGGAGTAGCCTGGTTAGGGGGCTTTCTGCATTCCATCATACAAATTGTCTTTACTTCTCAGCTACCATTCTGTGGTCCCAATATCATTGACCACTTCATGTGTGACTTGTACCCATTACTGAAGCTTGCCTGTACTGATACTTATGTCTTCGGTCTTCTGGTGGTAACCAACAGTGGCTTCTTTTGCATCCTCATCTTCTCCTTGTTGCTCATATCTTATGGTGTCATATTGTTTTCTCTGAGAAGTCACAGCACTGAAGGTCAGAGAAAAGCCCTTTCTACTTGTGGATCACACATTGCTGTTGTGGTTATGTTATTTGTCCCATGTATATATGAGTATGCACGACCTCCATTTACTTTTTCCTTTGATAAAATAGTGGAAATATTCTACACCATGTTAACTCCTTTGATGAATCCATTGATTTATACCTTTAGAAATAAGGAAATGAAAAATGCCATGAAAAAACTGTGGAAAACTAGTTTTATACCCTCAGAAGAAATTTGCAATGCAGTCAATAGAAAGAAAAATAAATTTTGTGTTTAAATGGTTCTATGGAAATTGTCTCATAATAGAGGGAAAAATTGCATTTGATTTTGTAGGACTGAAATAGCAAATGTTCCATAATTGTTTGTATTTCTATTTAAAAGATCAGAATTCATCATTCATTAAATATACCTATTTCAGAATGTTATTTTTTATTACATTCACTGTAAAATTTAAAAAGCTTACTTAGTTTGTAAAAACAATTATGTATTTCTTAAGACATACATAAAAGTTGAACTGTCAAATAAAGTTATATTTGTAAAAAAGGGTAAAGGTTTAATAGTTTTGCTTGATTAAAATAATTAAATATAAATATTATTTAGAGTAAAAACATCAAATCTTCGTGTAAACTTTATGTGGCTATATTTTTTGAAAGACCATAAGGCAATGCACAATGAAAGTAAATATGATTAAGAAAATTATTTCAGTATCCAGAAAATCATCCAGATTCTCAAAACTTTTATATATAGTTTGATTTAAATTGTATGATTTTTGAATAATAATAGAGGAAAGTAATAAATAGAAACTATCTATCAGAGTTTGCTATGTGTCATAATTACAAATAATTTCATAAGTGAAGACAACAATATTTATGAACTAGAAAGTAAATTTAATTGTTTTTTTCAAGAGGAAATTTATATATTCCATATCTTCTTTGAAATATTCATGTTTGATTGATAATTTTCTTTATACAAACTCCTAAAAAGGGATATAACTAAATATTCATTATATCTCCTCAATGGTTATGGAGACTATTCATCCAACAAGGATTCACTGCTGATTTGGGATACATAAACCTTTATAGATGTAGCATGATGTTAAAATACTCTCAGAAGTATCTCTTTTCACATAACATCATTAACTTGCACACCATGACATTAAGATCAGCTTGTAAAAATTTTTATTTGAACTTTGTTTTAAAAAATGTATCATGCAAAAAATGTATTTGCACTATTTCTGTAGAAAAAAATAGAACATGGACTGAAATTTCTACTCTCTGATTTTTTAAGACTTTTAAAAAAGTAATTTCTTTCCCACAATCCTACATCTTGGCACAAGAAACAATGCATAAGCATATATAATTTAGGCACAAGAAACAGGGCATAAACATAAATAATTTAGGATATATAACATACATATCATAAAGCAAATAGCAATGCAATATTGCCAAGAACAAGTTTTTGAATATCAGATAGAGGGATTTTGTGGTTTGTTTTTTTTTGAACCACACTTGGTGATGCTCAGGGGATACTCCTGACTATGTCCTCAGAAATCGTTCCTGGCTTGGGGGACAATATGGAACACCGGGGGGATCGAACTTCGGTTAGTCCTAGATCTTCCGCATGCAAGGCAAATCCCCTACTGCTCTGCCACCTCTCCAGCCCTATGATTATCAAATATAGTTTTAACTGCTAAAAAGTCAATGACCTAGGGCAGTGGTGGGCAACCTTTTTTTTTCAACTAAGCCAAATCTCGCCAAAACCACGATTGAAATTTATTTTGAGAGCCACATTTTTTTGTTCGGTTTGGTTTTGATTTTTGGTTTTTGGGTCACACCAGCACCGCTCAGGGATCCCTCCTGGCTCAGAAATTGCTCTTGGCCAGCTCTGGGGACCATATGGGATGCCGGGATTCGAGCCACCGTCCTTCTGCATGCAAGGCAAACACGTTACCTCCATACCATCTCTCCGCCCCCAAGAGCCACATTTTTAAGACCGAAAGTCCCCCATACCACATGACCGACTGGAGCTGTGTGGAGCCGGTCGCAGGGGCTGCACAGAGGCTAGGAGCAGAATCCTGACTCCTGGAGTGGCCTCCCTGGCACATGGAAGAGCCACATTAAAAAGGAGAGATAGCACAGCGGCGTTTGCCTTGCAAACAGCCGACCCAGGACCAAAGGTGGTTGGTTCGAATCCCGGTGTCCCATATGGTCCCCCGTGCCTGCCAGGAGCTATTTCTGAGCAGACAGCCAGGAGTAACCCCTGAGCACCGCAGGGTGTGACCCAAAAACCAAAAAAAAAAAAAAAAAAAAAAAAGTGTAAAAGCCACATGTGGCTCGCGAGCCGCGGCTTGCTGACCACTGACCTAGGACATGAGAAATAGTGCAGAATGCAGAACATCTGCCTTGCATGTGACTGGACCTGATATCTATTCTCAGTACTCAACATGGTCCCAGGAGTAATCACTATGTGTTGAGTTCATGAGTAAACCTTGAGCACAGATGGGTATGGCTCAAAAACAAAGAAGAAAAAGAATACAATATTTAAAAAAATTGATAGTTTTAAAGTCATTTAGATAAAGACTCTGACATGAATCAAGAGATCCAATTGGTAGGACGGAGGCCATAGGAAGGAAACAAGTTCACAGGTACCAGGATGAAAAAAGGCAGAGAAACATTGCTTTCAATCACCTTAATCACTGATCACTTCTCTCTTACAGAACAGAATACCATCATCTTGGTCTTGCTCCTCAGTCGAAACCTAATGACTTATATTTATACAATCAGTTATTAATTCTATGTTTATAGTTTTCAGAGATCATTTGTGGAGACCAAGGTGATAGCAATACATGTAGAATGCTTGTTTGAATGTGGCAGAACTGAGTTCTATTCCAGCATTCCATATAGAATTCCAAGCATTGCCAGGGGTAATTCCTGAGAGTAGAGCTTGGAGTGACACCTGAGCACCTCTGAGTATGGCCCAAAAAACAGATATAAAATAAATCATTTGAGTTATCAAATGTAGTTTGTAGATATAGAGCATCTCTAGTTTTCATCCTATAAATACTATTTTCACCAGATTAAAAATTATTTAGCTACTAACAGATTAGATAACATGGTTTGAGCTATAATGAATTGCTTATTTATTGGGACTATTGTCATAAACTTTGCAACATATTGATGACTATAAATCAGACAAAGATAGTGAAACTTTTGTAATACCTCTTTGAGGGGCTAAGCATGAGCAATGTTAGTATGGAAAATTCCACTAAATATTAAAACTCCAAGATATCAATAATTTTAGGTGTAATTTTTATTTATTTTATTATTAAAACAATGTGATTTACAAAATTATTTGTAGTAGAGTTTCAGGCATACAATGTTCCAACACCAACCCAGAGTAAACCAATTGGTCTAAACTTAAAGTTGATTATAAGCAAGAGTGAAATTAAGGATAAAGAAATCACACGCAGGGTAAGTATAAGTGGTACTATAATGAAATAACAAAGGAGAGGTCTTTGTTTTTATTTTCTTTTGTTGTTGCTGTTTTGTTTAGGTCCTTACCAGCTGCACTCACGATTTACTCCTGTCTCTTCATTCAGGAATCACTCCTGGCGGGCTCTAGAGAGTGCCTAGGATACCAGGGATTGGTATACTTAACTATGATTACTGAACTTAAGCATTTGTGTAAAATTCTTGTCTATTTTTATGATGTGGTTTTGTAAATGCATAAAAATGACCTATTGTAGTTATTCATATTCTGAATAAATCTTTATTATACTAAATGCATTTGAGACATAATGTAATATGGTTCTTCTTGAAATTAGTTATAGATCTTTGGTAAATGTTCAATTGTAAAAAATTATGGAAAGTTAAAAAGTTATTTCTTCTCTAAAAATTTTGTACAAGTTTTAAAGCTTTGGGCTATCAAAAGAACAAATAACATTAAAGCATATATTACATTTTTTTAATATTTATTTATTTATTTATTTTGGTTTTGGGGCCACACCCAGTGATGCTCAGGGGATTATTCTTGGTTATGTGCTCAGAAATCACTCCTGGTTTGGGGGACCATATCGAATGCCAGGGGATCAAACTGTGGTCTGTCCAAGGCATATGACTTGCTTATTGCCACTGCTCCAGCCCCATTAATATGATATATTTATAAATATATCTTTATATATTATAGCATATTTTCTGAATCTAGGTATTTTTCATATATTGTTATATTTATATTACATATATTTATATTTATTAATATAGATATCTTTGTGGGTGTGCTTTTGGGCCATACCCAGAAGTGCTCAAGGCTGTTCCTGGCTCTGTGCTCAATCTGGCCCCTCAACTGATATTCTTTGATAATCATGTATTTTTATCATAAGTCCCTTATTTTTTCATTAGACAGTAATGATATGCTTTTTCCCGAATTCAGTTCCTTAATATTCGAATTATGTGCAAGTTTCACCCCTATTCTGCAAGATTACTATATCACATCTCTTTGTACTGAATACTTTGCTTCTAAAGGGAATGAAAGTATATGAAATAGACATTCATAAATTTAAAAAAAGGTAAAGAAGACAAAGAAAAACAAATTAATTATGCACATAGAGATTTTTCAAATACTCAAAAAAAAAAAACAGCCAGAATTTTCTGTTTAGAAATCATACTACCAGGAAAATCAACCCCTGGTGAGAATTTAGAAGCATTACTATAGGTTCATCATATCTCAGAAAAATACTTTTAAGTTATGCTTGGAAATGAGTGGGGAAATTTTTTTTTTAATTTCTCCAGGACAATGTGGAAGGCAGTGTTTTTATAAATATTGGGGAATATTTTCTACCTCTTTAACACGAGATGCTCTTCTGTGTCTTAGATATAGAAATGCGACTTGGGAACCATCATCACGAACCTGTCTCTGAATGAATGTTTAGCTGCAGAAAAAAGATGTTTGCCATCACCAGAATTTTTAATAAACTGACATGTGGTGAGAATTATAATTTTTTGCACTTTCAGAAAAAATATAAAATTGTAATGTAGGACTTCAAAATACATATATATTATACCTTTTTTGCAGGATTTCTAGAATAGCAGTTCTGTCTTAACTGCATTCATCTGAGCTAGTTAGAAAGCACTAGATTGTACACCTTTAAGTAGTTGATAGCATTTAAAACCTCAAAGGCTATGGAAACAATATAAAAATTGTTACCCTCCCCAAAGCCAAATGCTAATCTCACCTGGATGGTGAGACCCTCCCACAGTTGGGAGGGGTCTGTGGTTTGTAATTAAGGATTGACTGGGGGAGAGGATAAGAAACACAACTAGGATGGATGCAGTGTAGCTGCAGAGAGGACGCTTATATTAGAGGCCATGTGAAAAAAAAAAGGACATGGCGATTAGGGCCTTGTAATGAAACTGGATTTCTCCTAAAACTTCATCTGATGGCTGTGGATCATTTCTTCACCATTATCCTGAATTTACAGACCTGCTGGATTAAGGGCTGCAAGCACCGGCAGAGCCAAGAAAGGCCTCACCACCTTCCACCACACTAGGACTTTATAATTAATAAGTAATGGGACAAAAATTTACTTACATAGTTAGTGGGTCACTGAATTGTAATAAAAACTTAATAAATCTCAGATTTGAAATCAGACATTTGGGAGAAATAAGTAGTACACATGATTTAAAAATGTATATTACTTTAGCTTTATGAATTTAAAGCAAATCAGTTAGAAATAGAACATATGTTGTACTTCGCCTTAACTTTCCATTCAAATTTATTTATTATTTCAAATACTCTCCTTTTTTAGGAGTTCACAAAATCTCTCCCTAGCTTATTGTTTTAGATTTCTGAGCCTGTATAAGGAATGTGACTACAGGACCACTGTAAATCAAGTGTCACATGCAATATATAGAATATTCATACTGAACACAGTATTCATTCTGATAAAAAGACTTAAAATAGGACACATTAAGTGAAGTGTAGAATGATAATAGAAGTCACAGAGCAGAGATTTCCAATTAAAGAAAAATGCTTAATTTCTATAATTACCTTTCATATCAAAAATAGCTTTTTATGGGGCCGGCGAGGTGGCACTAGAGGTAAGGTGTCTGCCTTGCAAGTGCTAGCCAAGAAAGGACCTCAGGAGTCCCATATGGTCCCCCCAAGCCAGGGGCAATTTCTGAGCTCGTAGCCAGGAGCAATCGGTGAGCATCAAACGGGTGTGGCCCGAAAAACCAAAAAAAAAAAAAAAAGCTTTTTATATCTCTCAGAATTGTTAGGCATTTTAATAAATGGCAGGAACTCTTATTGTTCTAGTTGGTTGTTATGGCTTTGTCTTGCACTTAAAAAATGAACAAATCACCTGGGAAACATAATAAAAGTACTGCGTTAATGAAAAGGATGTAGGAATAAAGAAAGTTATTTTCAAATTCTATCAAATATTAAAAAATATAAAAGTTGAAATTAAAAAATGGACATGAAACATTTAGATAAATGAAAAGAGCAATAGTGTAAGGAGGTAAAATGATCTCAAGTCTGAGAGAATATAGGTGTCAGACTTTCAGGCCAAGCAATATGCTTAGTAACAAAGAAGAAACTTTTTAATTGTTTATGCAAAACATAATATTGGACTAATATTTCAATAGCTTCAAGAACATTTATTGGGAAAATAATTACTAATAAATAGGTAATAAGGCATACATAATTTCAACTATCATGAAATGGAATCAGTGGTATGCAAATAGAGGCACATATAAATTAAACCAAAAATGGAAACTTTATATAAAATTTTGGAAAATATTTTAATGAAAATCTACTACCAAGTTTTATATGGTTTTGAATGTTGTTTCACTTAAAGGTCAAAACTTAGAGTTGTTATTCTCAGAATAATTTATGCTATTTTAGGTTGCCAAAATGGATTGGAAGGAAATTATGAGCCATGGGGATGCTAGAGAGGACAATTCCAAGGCATAACCCCAAGAGAGCCCAGAGTTAATGGCCATAGGTGTCCCTGAGCCATCTCTAGGGCAATATCATCACATTAAAGAACATGAATACTGATAAAAGAAAGACCATGAAAGGACAAAAGAAGCAAAATTGAATTCTTAGTCTGGGAGTATGTAGAGCTAAAACTGGTACCAAAGCCAGTGTAGAGAGGCCAGGCTCTTGACATGGCTCCTTGGAAAGCTTGTAATATTAAAAAAAAAGGTATGTGTTTGTATATTATGCCTGCATGTTTACCATATCTATGTAAATATTTATCCTGAATATGCAATAAAATTATCTGCAAGCATATGTCCTTAACCTAAAATTTGAGATGATTAAAATATGATTTTAAAATATTTTGCAATATTTCCCATCCTGAAAACAGAGATAATAATTTTATATTTATTTTATTTAATAAAATACTGTAATAACTTATAGTTTTTGATTAGCTAGTTATATCAGCATTGTAAGTTTTTGGGTTAACTCTAAATGAAAAAAATTAAAATATGAAATTTTAAGCTTCATTTTTATTCACTTCTTAATAAATATACTTGTACATACATTTAAGAATAATCTCATTAATATTTTATTTGCACAGATGAAGATCCAATCATTTGTTGATGCCTAAAGAAAATGATTTAAAAATTGCAGTAATTATCTCAGTGATGGAAAAAATAACTTTCTGGAGGTTAGTTGTGAATTCTTTAGTGAGAATGTAATTTTTATTTGTTATAAGCAATAATTTTATATTTTCCACTTAAATAAAGAATTGGATAACATCTATTGTACATAAAGTATATGTGAACATCTGTAATTTGCCAAAATACTCATATAATGTTGAAACTTATATATGCCTATGAATTTATACTGGATCAGATTGGGCAAAATTGTTTAATAGCAAGTAGTTAATAATGCTACAATATCCCACTTATTTTACTCATATGTGTTTTCTGACCTTTACAAATTGTCTGCATGAATTGGGGCCATTTCTTTCTGATTTTACATTTAAGCATGCTGTTTCTTTAAACTAAAATAGAGAAATTAGAAGACTTCATCTCTATAAGATATGGTAATTGTATTTCAGTTTTGAAAACACTTCATGCTGTTTTTAATCAAGGCAGAATCGGATAATCATTTCACAAAGAGAATTAAAGATTTCTTTTGTACTTATTTTCCACCAAAAATGCATGCTTTCAAATTCTTTTGATGTAGGTCATTCTGGTTGGTCTAGTCATCAAGTAGATTTGAATTTCTCTGATAGTATGTGATGGATACTTCCTCTGTGCCTGTTGGCCCTCTGTTTATTTTAAATGGCAATTTCTGACAAACTTTTCTTCTCAGCTTTTCTACTTACTTTTTAAAATCATTTTTAATTGATTGAAATTCTATGATTTACAATAATGTTAATGTGAATTCCCAGGCATAAGACCATGCCTATCACCAATGTACCTTCCTTCCTCCCCCAGGTACTCCAAGACCTTCTTTCTCAAATACAAATCCCAATTCAGTAGTGTGGATTCATTCTCTTGCTGTCTTTGACCTCTTGTGGCTAGTGGTTATGTATTTGAAGTCCTACATATGTCCTTCATTCAATTTTCAACGAGATTATTGATTTTATTATTGCTATTTTCTGATTGTTTTACAAATTTCATATTAGCCAATTATCAGGTTCAAGCTGAGCAAATATTTTACTTTTTAAATTTTACTTTATTATATTAGCAATTATATCTTTAGCAGGGCAAAATTTTGATTTGACAGAAACCCATTAAATTATCTTTTATTTGTTGCATTTCAAAGGGAATCAAGATAGCAAAGATACCCAAGATCAATTTTGAAGAAATTTTCCTATTTCCTTCTATGTATTTTATTAATTTAGATCTATGTCAATATCTTTAATACATTAACCATAACATTATAGTGTGACATAGGTGTTCAGATTAAGTTTTAATAAATTATATTTTGAAATTACAAATAAAAATTAAAAGTATATTCAACACATGTGTATTTGTATTATGTTGTATGTGTATACATAATTGCAATGTTACCATAGTTGATGGTTTGCAATAGGGAATGCAAATTTATATTAAAGACCATAAGAGTTCACATTTTATGGGGGCTTGTGTTGAAGACAAACTGGATGTGCTGAGGGGCTTCTTTTAGATTTATTCTCAGGAGTCATTTCTGGTGGTTCTCAGAGGGTTTGGTGCACTGTTGGGAATTAAACATGAAAAACAATTGCTTTAATTTCTGCAGTATCTTGTCCACCAACAATAACTGCAGAATTATCAAAGAACAATTTTCTTATGGATGCATCAACTTTCATATGACTCTGATCATCAACTTGTCTGATACAAGCCTGTTATTCTTCTAATTGCAGATCACTATGGTTACTTTGAATGTTTCCTGTTAAATAATGAAAAACCAAAGTTTTGTAACTGAATTTGTTCTCCTGGGACTTTCACAGAATCCAGACATTCAGAAAATATTATTCATTATATTTCTGTTGATCTATATCACAACTGTAAGTGGCAACTTACTAATTGTGGTGACCATCCTCAGCAGTCCAACACTTCTGGGCTCCCCAATGTATTTCTTTCTGGCCTTTCTGTCCATCCTGGATGTGTGCATCTCATCGGTCATTGCTCCGACTATGATTGGTGACTGTCTCACTGAAAAGAAAACTATCTCCTTTGTAGGCTGTTTGACCCAACTTTATGCTGGACATTTATTTGCTGGGGTAGAATTGATCATTCTTACAGCCATGGCCTATGATAGGTATGTGGCCATCTGTAAGCCATTGCACTATTCTTCTATCATGAACTCAAGGCTTTGTGGCATTTTGGTGGGAGTAGCCTGGACAGGAGGCTTTCTACATTCCACTATACAAATTGCCTTTACTTCCCAGCTCCCCTTCTGTGGTCCCAATATCATTGATCATTTTATATGTGACTTGTACCCATTGCTGAAGCTTGCTTGCACTAATACTTATATTTTTGGCCTTTTTGTCATGGCTAATAGTGGCTTTATGTGCATCCTGATTTTTTCCTTGCTACTTGTGTCTTACATTGTCATCTTGCACTCTCTGAGAAATCACAGTTCTGAAGGACAGAGAAAAGCCCTCTCCACCTGTGGATCTCACTTTGCTGTTGTGGTTTTGTTCTTTGTCCCATGTATATTTGAGTATGCACGACCTCCATCTGCTTTTCCCTTTGACAAAATGGTAGCAGTATTCTATACTGTTTTTCCACCTTTGTTCAACCCTTTAATTTACACTTTCAGGAACAAAGAAGTAAAAAGTGCCATTGGGAAATTGTGGAATAGATTAATGGTCTTTCTTGATTACAAAAAGAACATTAAATAGTAACAAATAAAATTATGATGAAAAAGCCAATCATTTTAGACAAAAACTGCCTTCATGTACTGTTTGACAGAAGGTAAAGCTATGCAATGAAACTATTAATAATAGTGTCCTGGAAAACCTATATGAATTCTTGACACCTAGAATTTCTCATAATCAATGTAAATCATTAAATTTTAGTGTTCTTCTTTAGAATTTATTTAAAAAAACTACAAAAAGTCCAACCTGTGATTTATTTGTCATTTATTTCATGCTTTGTAGTTCAAAGAACCTCAGTAGAGGTAAGAAAAATATTTAGAAATTATTACATAAACTTACTCAAACTATGTACTCAAACTCCTTTATATGACATTGCATTAGAAAACTGATATAAACTTTAAATTTGACATTTTTACACTAACTGGCTGAATCTAATGGTTCCATACTTATTGTGTTCTTTGAAAAATATTAATGTTAATGGAAAGCATTTCATAAGTAAGTGATTGAAGTTTAAGACTGAACTAGTCTCAGTATAAAGCTATAGTACTCTCTAAAGCATTTTTCTTGGGAAGAAGATATTTCTTAATGGGTAGAACTCATAATTTACATGCAGGATTTTTTTGATCTCTGGAATTTTGGGCCCCTAATCACCTGAATATATAAAATAGAGCAAAATAAACCAAAACAAAGTTATACAAAACAAATGACAACACACAAGCATAAAATAATATATTATTTTTTTCCTGCCCCTTCCTCCCCTCTCAAAATAATATATTCTTATATGTACAGGGTAATTCTAGCAACTTGACATTTAGTTCAGTCATGTTACTAACATGTTGCAAGTAACTAATATTAGTAATACATGGTAGCAGGAGCTTTCACATTATATTTTTAGCAGGTCACAAGACAAAACAAGTACAAAAATATCATTCTAAATGAAAACTTAGAAGATGTAGAATTAATAAACATGGACAAGATTCTCCTACCCAAAAGAAATAGATACATTCCATTCCACTGGGCATTCTCCATGATAGACATATGCTGTGACAAAAGACAAATGTTCATGAAAATAGAAATCATAGCAAATTCTTTTCAAATTATATTGCTATATAGCTAGAAATTAAACCAGATCCTCTAGGATTGATAGAGATGGGGAGCAGGGAAATGCAGATACCATCTGGAAACTGGGCCAGCTCTGAGGAAGAGGGTGATAGACCTCTACGACCACTTCAGCTATGGTCAAATACCTGGAGATATGACGACTGGTGGCAATACTAGCACAGCATTTTCCTGATTCTAGCTGAACCATTAAACTTGAAACATCATAATCAAGAGAATGCCATATTTAGGAAGAGCACCCTTAATTTTTTGTGCAATTATGAATTTATTCCCCATCTAGAGAACATTTTTATTAAGCCAGAATATTCTGAAGGGGATGAAAAAAGCATATGCTATGACCTATGTTTTGTTGCTCCTTAAAGTCTCTACTCTCCTTGGGCCTGCAAAAAACATTTCTTCTCTAGGGCCTAATGTTTTAAATAGTGGGCTAAAATGCCTACTTTTCTTTTTTCAGACTGACAACTCTGTAACCCAATAAATAACTGCCTGGGCCCTTTTAATACTATAGTAATGTGAGATTTCTCTCCTTCCCTTACATAGGCAGACTATGTGCCTTTTGCAAACATGAAGTTATCATTCAAGTATCTGCCTTGTATATAAGATTTAAGGGGGTGAAATCTCTAGGGGTGAGGAATGTTTCAGGTACAAAGATAGAAGGAGGTCTGGAGACCCACGGCTGCCCCGGCAACCTAAGCAACCTGCCCCAGGGACCCCAAGCCCAAGTGGAGGGTAGGAGGGGTAAGGAGAATCCTGCACCTGACCCACTCTGCCCTGCTGGGACAGGCTAGGACCAATAGACTGGGTGAGATTGGGCCAGCCACCTGGACCTTTGGGTGACCTAGAGCAGCCTACCCCCCTGAGCCTTGGGGTGGACCTGGGAATCCCCAAGGGCTGAGGGCAGCAGCCGGCAGGGTTTGGCTGAGGGAATTTCTTCTGCAGAGCCTCAAAGGGGGCAGAGCTCCATTGACTCCCAGAGAGAGGATGGAGGATAGAGAGCTAGGCTCAACAGCGCCAGCAACCATTGTGGCCAGGAGCGGAACTGTACTGACTGACAAGAATAAGGAGAAGGAAATTGATAAGACCCACTGAAGGAAGGCTGACCTCCACTTAGCAAAGGGGGGGGGGGGGGAGAGCTAGGCTCAACAACGCCCTCCACCATTGTGGCCAGAGGAGGACCTGCACTAGCGGACAACAAAAGGGAAAAGCAACGGATCAGGCCACATAAAGAGCACAGGAGGAGCCAAACCACAGCGAGCTCACCCAACAGCCCTCTCTAGAACCACCTTCAGGGAGGGGACCCATCTCCACGCCTCAGGGGACCAAAGCAGACTGAATTTAGAAGGCACAACACTCCAAAGCACACCAATAAATACAAAGAAATATGGGTAAATCAAGGAGAACCCTAATATCTGGAGAAACGGAGACAAACCCTAGCAAGTTTCCAAGTCCACCAAAACGCACAGATCCATGGGAAGAAGACCTAAAAGCAGCCATGAGGAAGGAAATGCAAGAATTGATAAAAGAAATGAAAGAAACACTAGCTACCAAGTATAAGAAATCTATAGAAGGAGGTCTGGTGATTAACATCTGGGAATTAAGTAAATTTAAGAAATTGCTCAACACTGAAGTAGTCCAAAGGCATGTAAACCACATCCTTTTGAGATGCAAATCTTGGCTCTGTGAGATTGTCTTTCTCTAACAGTGGCAGAAACAGAATCCAAAAGGAGCCATTCTTAATCTAAAGAACAAGAAAAGACCTTCTAGAGTTCAAGGATTTCCTTGAGACAATGCCCAAATTAACTTTCTACTGTGTAGGAAATTTCAGGCCAAGACAATTTGGAGACAGCTTAATTCTTTCTCTCTTTCCCTCTCTATCTCTCTCTCTCTTTTTCACACACACAAACACACACACACACTCTCACATTTCCTCATTTCTTTCTCTCCTCTCTCATACTCTCTAAGTGAATTTCTTTCAATAAAAATATTGTGCCTCACTAAAAATTAAAGCAAAATCAAAAAGCTAGTGTCATGAAATTTTCAGTAGTGGCCAATTCTTTGCAATAGTGACAGTAACTAAAAGGATAAACAAACTAAACTCTTCCTCCACAAAAGCCCAATTATAAATGATTTTATTAGTAAATTCTTCCAATAATTTTATATCTTTGAGCTTGCATAGCAAACAACACTGTAAAAATATAATGTAGAATCAATAATGTAGAAATATTAGATTCAAGGAGTTTTTACAATTTATGAAACATTACCAGTAAGATTAAAGTTAATTCCTAATATCTTGAATAAAAGACCTATCAAATGGCACAGTCAAGGACATAAAGGAGGACTGATAATCACAGCAGTCTCCCAATTATATGATTTATATAAGTATGAATGATAAAAGAGTGATATAATTCACAGAGCAGTCTCCCAATATCAACTTAATTTCTATAAATGCACTTAATGTTACAAATAGTTTTATATTTTAGTATCTGAATACATTAGACTTATTTAAATGCAGGTGTTCTAAATTGCCTTATTGTTGTGGTAATTTGTTGCTCTTAAAAGAACTACATTACTTTGAAAACAAAAAATGATGTAAATAAGTACCAAAAAGTATTTTTAGAAATATATCAATATAAAAAACACAAAAGTTGTAATACTAGGGGCCAGTGTGGTGGTGCAAGTGGTAGGGCATTTGACTTGCACGTGCTAATCTAGGACAGATCCGATTTGACCCCTGCATCCCATATGGTCCCCCAAGCCAGGAGCAATTCCTGAGCACAGAGCCAGGAGTAATCCCTGAGTGTCACCGGGTGTGGCCCAAAATACCCCGCAAAATGTTGAAATACTAAACTGGGACACTAAATTATGAATGGAGAAAAGAATATAATATATGAAGAGAATATATTTCCCACATTTTCAGGTAAAAGGAATATGCTTAGGAAGACATTCAAAGAGGAAATATTCCATTGTTTATATGAAAAATAATATGGTAATCCAAATATAACAGATTCAATCTGTTTGCTAAGATGACTAATAATTATTAGACAATAATAAATTATTTAATCTAATATTTGAGTGATAGATTTAACATGAGGTGTCTAATAGTACACATTAATTTACCTAATTTACTGTACTTAATTTCCAAAAAAAATCTAGCAAAATTCAAACTCAACTAGTTTTTCATATCGTTTTGAGTGTTGTTTACACAAGAAACATTGAAGTTGGGATTTCAGAACAATTATATCATTTTGAAAATAAAAATGCTAATTACCATTTGTGTTGCTACCAAAATACAGGAAGTCATTTATTAGTTATGGGGATACTGGGAAGACAAATTTCTAAGGTAATTGCAGTATAACATGGCCAAAAACAAGAGGTCTCTGTCCATGATCACAAGGAAGCTTATATCATTTCTGAGGACATCCAGATGTTTAAAGTGTAATGACTATCAATTATAGAAATATCATAAAATCTTCAAGAAGAAGGGAATGACTTTCTTTTTCTAAGGGCATAAAGAGTTAACATTAATATTAAAGTGAACAAAGGTAATAGGTAAAACTAGGTCCATGATATGGTCACTTGCAGATATTAATATTTCAATTTCATTTAAGATATACTATTTATGTCCAAAAAGTATTATTTGGCTTTCAAAACTCAAGAACTATCACCATTTTTAGGGAGAAGACACCGAAGCTAAGTGGTTTTATTTATTTATTATTTATTTATTTATTTATTTATTTATTTATTTATTTATTTGCCACATCCAGTGATGCTTGTGATTATTGGCTCTGTGTGCATGAATCACTCTTTGTGAACTCAGGACACAATATGGGGTATCGAACCTAGGCATGGCTTTTCAAGTCAAGCATCCCATCTATTGCACTATTGCTCCAACCCCACGAGGTGGTCTCTTAAAGGATTAAAAAAAAAAAAGCAACAATTGGCATTGATATTAAAAATCTAAAGAATTGTTAAATTACCTTTTTTTATTACATTTAAAGAGAGTTTAGGGCTACACCAGTACTGTTCAAGTTATACCACTGTTTCTGGGACAGGAATACTTAATAACAGCATTTCAGGAAACTATAGGGTATCAAACTTGGGACCTGTTGGAGAGATTACAGTGGGTAGGTACTTGCCTTGGATGTAAATAGATCAGGGTTTAATCTCTGAAACACATATGATCCACAGGGTACTACCAGGAGTGAACCATGAGCACAGAGCTAGGAATAATAACCCCAGAGCACATCTGTGTGTGGTGCAAAACAAAACAAAACAAAACAAAACAAAACAAAACAAAAAACTCAAAAGAAAAATTTTGCAAAATACTGATCCTTTGTATTATCTTTGACCCCTAGAATTTTCATTTTTTTTTGTTTTTTATTTAAACAACTTTTTTGGTTGTTGTTGTTGTTTTTGGGTCACACCCAGTGATACTCAGGGATCACTCCTGGCTTCTGTACTCAGAATCGCTCTTGGCTTATGAAACGTTAGGGGATCGAACCGCTGTCCTTCCTAAGTCAGCGCATGCAAGGCAAGCATGTACTACTGCTTGTGCCACCACTCCAGCCGCAACAATTTGTTTTTTGGTAATAGTTGTTTTGGTGGGGATTTGGGTCACACTTCATGTTGCTGAAGGATTTACTCTTGCCTTTGTGTGCAGAGCTCAGTACTGGCAGAGGTTCAGAGATTTACATGCGGTGTCAAAGATTGAATCCTGGTCAGCTGTATGCAAAACAAGTATCCAACCTACTGTATTATTTCTCTAGCCCTTCATTTTTACTGAATATGTTTTTCTGGAACATCTTTCAAAGTGATAGTTCTATAAGTGAGAAAACAAAATTTCCTGACTTGTGACTTAAATTGTCAAAAAGACAAACTGACTAAGCGCAAGTTTAAAATTAAATCGGCACAGGAGAAAATATTAGCTATGAAGGAAAAGTGAATCGAGGGCAATAAAAGTAGTAATTGGAACAATATAGAATATTCCCCTCTAGAGGAGTCTTGCTGTGTCCGCTGATATTGGTGCATCATTTTCAATTCATTCAATTATATCTTGAGAAATGTGAAATATGACAGGATGTAACATGAAGGCTCTACAAAATGCAATTATATAAACAGAGAAAGAAAAATTAGATAGAAGCATGCTTATTCTATATTGAGAAGAACATTTCATGCAGAAGAGAAATTCTGGTATATAAAGTGATATGGCTGTGATAAGCCTAAAGTGAAGTCAAGTTATCAGTGCTCAGTAGGCTGAGGGATAATTGTTATAGATGAGTTGTGGAATATAGGAACGATATTTATTTTAAACCTCAACTTTTTTTTATTGAATTGGGCCACACCCACCAGCTCTCAGGGGTTACTTTGAGCTCTGCATTTAGAAATCAGGGGCTGGAGCAGTAGTGCATCGGTAGGGAGTTTGCCTTGCAGGACTGACCTAAGACAGACCACGGTTTGATTCCCTGGCATCCCATATGGTTCCCTGAGCCAGGAGCAATTTCTAAGTACAGAGCTAGGAGTAATCTCTGAGTGTCACAGGGTGTGGTCCAAAGGAAAAAAAAATCACTCCTGGCAGGCTCAGGGGACCATATGGAATACAGGGAATCTAACTGGGTCCCTCCTGGGTCTGCTGCATGCAAGGCAAATGCCTTACGCCTGTGTTATCTACTTCGATTCGCTAAACCTCAATTTTTAAAAGAGCACTGATATAATTCATTTAATTAGGATAATAAAATAAATACTCATAAAATTATACATTGATCAGCAATGTGCGATTTGAAAAACTTCACAACTAGCTTTCTATTAGGAACCAGAGAAAACTAATTTCTTGAGTCCTACGGCTGAGACATACTTGTAAAATATCATCTGCTTAAGGAATGTGACCCAGGCCAATCCTTCAGTGTTGAGACATGAGAAATTTTAAATAATGGGAATCACATTTGTCCCTAACTTGGCATCTTTTCTTGGTATTTAACTAAATAGAAGTTGGTGAAGTAAAAATATAGAAACTGAATTAACTTAGTAGAACCATTTTTTGATGTGACTTGGTGAGCTCTGACCTGATTTTCAATAACATGCATTCCATTAAAGAGAGCTGACTTTCTTCTTTTCAAAAAGCTGAAAGAGAAGATAACTTTACTATGGAAATTTTGCTTTAGCTTTAAAGTTGTAAGTAATCAAGATCAGGAACCAAAAAAGTGGAATAATAAACAATTTGATTAATTTATATTCTCTGCATAAATAAAAATGATTATGATCATTAATATTATTATTATTATTTTGGGGGCCATACATGGTAGTAAGTGCTTATTCCTAGCTTTACATTCAGGAATTACTTCTAGTGGTGGTCCTAAGGGCTTACTCCGGGCTTAATATTATAGGGATCAGTCTGGAAACTATATGGGGTATCAGGGATCGAACGTAGGTTTGCCCAATGCAAAGCAAATACCCTCACTGCTGAACTATCAATCACTCTGGCCACAAACATATCATTCTTAATAACAATTAATGCTTTATTCCCATATGTTTCCTTTTAAATAGATGCTGAGACTTCACCTCAGAATTAATTTTCAGAACGTAAATAATTATAAATAATATAAATAAATAAATTCCCATCTTTATTATGCTAATACACTATATCCCCTCACACTATACCCAATAATTTATTGTGATGGGATGGATGGGAAGGAAGAAAAGGACAGATCTTGAATTAGAAAACCACAAGTAGTTAAGGAAAGATATAAGGAAAAAAATTTTAAATTATCCTTAGGGGCATAAAGCTACCACAAAGAGTTGATATAATTAAATCAGAGTCTACAATTTTAGAAAATCTTATTGTTGGTAAGTTCCCAGTCCAGGTGTAGGGAAGGAATATTAGAAGCAATTACAGGTTCATTATGTCTCAGGGATATCTCTTTAAATTCTAATAGGTAATTAATGAGAAAGTTCTTTTTTTCCCCCCTCCCAACCCATGTTGAAGACTGCTATGCAAAAGTTGGGAGCATTCATGACTTTAACAGCCCAGCATGCTCTTCCACTCCTTCTTAAAGGTCGAATTAGGACTTGGAACACAGCTGTACTTTTGGCCAAGTCCAGAATGGCTGGTTTGTTTGTTTTTTTCACAGAGAACTGGATCTTACTGAACTTACTGAAATTTTACAGAAACTGATGTATGGTGAGATCTATGATTTATAATTCTTTATTTTCTCGAACATTTCAAATTGTGATTAAAACTACCAGTGTTGTTTTTCCTGTCTTTAGATTTAGAGTCCTGGGTTTGTCTCTCACAATTGTGTACACTTAATTTAGCCACAAAACATATCTCTCTAGATTCTTAATTTATAAATTAAGCTTATAATATTTGAAACTGATATTTAGCAGCAGGTAGGGTGCTTGTTTGCCTTGTATATGATCAACTTGAGTTTGATCCCCAGCATCCCTATGGTTTCCCAATCACCTCCAGAACTATTTTTTAAGCAGAGAGCCAGGAGTAACCCCTGTCTATTGACAGTGATAGCCCCCAAATAAACAAACAACTTAAAAAAACTAATGCTGTTTGGAAGCTATTTAATACAATTATATTTCTAGATTAGAAAGGATAGCATTTGGGATTTAATATCAAATGTTAGAATTTAATCATTTGTGAGTGGAATAAACATGTGTAATTTCAAAAATTAAATTTGTTTTTGTCAGCTAAATAAATCAGTAAAAAGAACATGTCTCTTTTTGCTTTAGTTCTTTTTTAGTACTTAAATTATGTTTTCTAATATCATCACTTGTTAACCATATATTTACTTTATCCTCTAAGTATCCTTTATTATTCTCTATGAGTGTATAAAGAGTAGTAATATTTGATGGTTGTGATTTAAATGTTGTTATAATTTCAGAGTCCTTCTATGAACATAGCATTTAATAATCACATGAAAAAACATCAGAATGCATGGGAAACACCTGAAAACTCCAGGCTAATAAGAAAGAATGGTATAAATCATAAATCATAGTTATCAATTAAATTTTTTTATTTGGAATGGAAAGCAATACAGTGGGCAACGCACTTACTTACTTGACAGGTGTCTGACTCATTTGTGAACCCTAGGACCACATATAGTCCCCCAAGCCCAGCCAAGAGAAAGCCCTGAGCACAAGTAAAAAATATCCTTAAGTCAATTACTTATCATTTAAAACATTATATTTAAATGGTAGAAAGTTTAAGCTACTTTAGTGCTAGTTTTTCTTTGTTTCACTATTCAAATGAACTAAATCACCATGAAACAAAATAAAGGCAATGTATGATCAAAAGGATGCTAAGAAAATAAAAGTTTTCTAAATTCTATTAACATTAATAATGTAGAAATTAAAATATTTAGATAAAGAACAGATAAACTTTGTAAATAAAAAAAGAATCTGAAAAGAATAGTATTCTCAGATGGTTAAAGCCTGAATCCTTTAAGTATTATATAAAAAGTAGTGTAAAAGTGCAAAAATATAGTGCAGGTAAGAAACTTTACTAAATAGATAATTAATATTGGATAGATAAGAAAATATTTCATTAATTTTATAACAACATATGTAATATCAGTGGTATGTAAGTATAAGAACACAGAAATGTACCTATACATCTATTCTTTAGAGATAATAATTGATGTCAACCCTATTTTATAGTAGTATAATTACTTTATATCCTCCTTTTATAAGAACTGGATCAGGTGATTTAAATCCCTCTGATTAACTCACGAGCAACCACTTTAAGATTAAGATTGACACTGAGATAAAAATATTTATCACCATTATCAATTATGATTTTACCCTATACAGACACTACACAAGCAATTTATTAATGTATATCTTTATATTTTTATTTGTATATATTTGTATTTCTGCTTGGTCATTCATTGCTACTTTTAATAAATTTATAATTTTATGTCTCATTGATGATGGAGTACAAAAATAATTTTGGTAAAGATAAATCTATTTCTTGGTGCATTATATTAAGATAGCCTGATGTGATTTTTCTTTATTTTTATAATTGCAGATCCTGTATTCTCCCAGTGGTAGCTGTGCACATTTCCTAGGAAATCATGCAAAACCAAAGTGTTGTAACTGAGTTTATACTCTTGGGACTTTCACAGAATCCACATGTCCAAAAAATAGAATTTGTCATATTTCTATCCATTTATATTGGCACTCTTAGTGGCAATGGTCTGATAGTGGTGACCATCTTCAGCAGTCCAGCTCTCCTGTGCTCCCCAATGTACTTTTTCTTGGCTTTCCTGTCCTTCCTGGATGTGTGCCTCTCCTCTGTCATTGTCCCAAAGATGTCTATTGACTGTCTTTATGAAAAGAAAACCATATCTCTTGGAGGCTGTTTGACCCAGATCTTTGCTGGACACTTCTTTGCTGGAGCAGAGATAATTGTCCTTACAGCCATGGCATTTGACAGGTATGTGGCTATCTGCAAGCCTTTGCACTATTCTTCTATCATGAACCCAAAGCTCTGTGGCATTCTGATTGGAGTAGCTTGGATAGGGGGCTTCTTACATTCAACTATACAAATCGCATTTATCTCCCAGCTGCCCTTCTGTGGCCCCAATATCATCGACCATTTCTTGTGTGACTTGTTTCCATTACTGAAACTTGCCTGCACTGATACTTCTGTTTTTGGCCTTATGGTAGTGGCTAACAGTGGATTCTTCTGCACCCTTATCTTCTCCATATTACTTGTGTCCTATGGCATCATTTTGTTCACTCTAAGAAACTACAGTACTGAAGGGCAGAGGAAAGCACTCTCTACCTGTGGATCCCACATTACTGTTGTGCTTTTATTTTTTGTGCCCTGTATATTTGAATATGTACGGCCTCCAACTTCTTTTTCTTTCGATAAAATGGTGTCGGTATTTTACACTGTCCTCCCAACTTTCTTCAATCCTATGATTTACACTTTTAGGAATAAAGATGTGAAAACTGCCATTGGGAAACTGTGGAATAAATTAATCATCATCTCTGATAAAAAATAAAGCAGCAATTTCTTTCAATTTAGTGATACTTAAAAACTAAAACATTTGACAAAATCTACTTTGATATATAAATATATATATATATGTATGTATATACATTTGATATCTGTAAATAAAAACTATCTACGTAAGGTTGTCTCCAATTAAATATTTTGCTCTTGGAGAAATTTGCATTACAAACAAATTGCATCCTTATATGTTAGTCTTGAGTTTAATTTTCTACTTGCCTAAAAGTTAATTATTTAAAAGTAATATACTTTTATTTATTTCTTTATTGAAAACTATGAGGCTGGAGATATAGCACAGTGGTAAGGTGTTTGCCTTCTTAGACGTAGAAGGACGGTGGTTCGGATCTCAGTATCACATATGGTTCCCCGAGCCTGCCAGGAGAGATTTCTGAGTTTAGAGCCAGGAGCACTGCTGGGTGTGACATTCCCCCACAAACCCCCCAAAAAATAAAAATAAAAATATATGCAGAAGAATAATAAAATACTAGGAGAAAAATTTATTTAAAGTATTCCAAATAATTTTATAGCTTTGATTCTTGATTTTGGGCCACACCCAGTGGTGCTCAGGGGTTACTCTTGGCTGTCTGCTCAGAAATAGCTCCTGGCAGGCACGGGGGACCATATGGACACAGGGATTTGAACCAACCACCTTTGGTGGATCGGCTGCTTGCAAGACAAATGACGCTGTGCTATCTCTCCGGGCCCTATAGTTTGGACTCTTATAGAAATATTTAAATTTTAAATAATTTCCCCATGCTGTCAATTCCTGATAAATTTGATGTTTCTCTATGTTCAGCGTGTATTCAGGAAAATATTAATGGAAAACATTTACCCAGTAATAAGCTATTTTGATTCAAGCTTTCTATCTCTTATCTACTGTCACTATAAAATTATATTTTCCCCAATAATTTTTCTTATGTAGTATGTGTTGCCTTATAATATACAGTTCAGCTTTGCTTCATTTGAAACGTTTGTTTAGAGGTTATCTATTTGGAGTAGAATAAAATTTGGGTTGTACACATGAATTTTTTAAAACCTATGATTATGCCTTGTTTGGCCCACAATGCTAACTTTTCAGGGCTTGAACAAGTGATAAGTCAGTAGTGTACATGCAAAAGGTATATATAGGATAATTACAAATATATGAATTATGAAGTAAAATCTAAAGCAGAAGCCCAAAAGATATATATTGTGTTAAGCATAATTTGCCATTATTTGAAGCTTAAACAAAGAAAAATAATTTGAAATGCTATCATAGAGAAATGAAAGAGAAAGCGTTAGTCTGAGTTAAAATAGAAAACAAAATTTCAAATAAAATGAAGTCTTTTATACAGAAAATGTATTTTTGTAGTTAGTGATAAAATAAATTTTATCATAGCATTAATTTAATAAGTTTAATTACACAAATATATTAAAAATAATAAACTATGAATATACTGAAGTATGGTCAAATACCCATCCAAATTTTATTTACTAAAATTAGATAATTTAAATTAATATATTCCAAAATAAATAGTTCCTATTCCTAGATTATTAGAATGAATGAAAATGATTAAATTTAAAATATAAAGAATTTGTACATATAGCTATATTACATATATTTAACTAAGTAAACATTAATTTATATTTAAAACTTTTATTTTCAAAATTCTATCATATGCATATATGTAATAAATATTTTGTCATATATGTGTTTACATAAGTTTGGTACATTGACTATGTGGAAGGCAGTGACCTCTGAAATTTGGAGATACTAAAATTTGAATATTGCAAATGATTTTTAGTTTATATCCTACTGTAAACTTTGTTTTATTATAAGTTTTTGCTTTGGGCCACTCCAAGCAGTGCTTAGGGGGTTTCTTTGCTCTGTAGTCAAGGGTCACTTCAGATTGTGTTCGGGGAATGAATTCAATGTCAAGGATTTAAACAGTTTAGCTACATGTTTAAAGTAAGTAATTTAATCCCTGTATTATATCTAAGAATTCTTGAATCTTGGGGCATATAATTATATCTTATGCTTCAAATAAATCTTTCTAAACTTTTGGGAGGTATTTTAATACAAACTGTTTTAAAATATTAATATTTAATATCAGTAATTTGGCACATACCATATAATTATTAAAAAGGAAATGGTATTTATGAATGAATGTATGAATATAAACCTCAAAAGTTTTATTTAAATTAATTTAATTTTAAATATTAAAATATGTCATAGAAATGCTTTAGGGACCAGAATGATATATAGCAGGCAGGACATTTGCTGACTCTGACTCGGATTCCATCCCTGGTATTCCAAATTGCCCCCAAGCACTGCCAGGAGTAATTCTTGAGTGTAGTGCTACGAGTAACTCCTGAGCACTCTTGGATGTTTCCCCAAAGCAAACCAACAAACAAACAAAAAAAAAAAAAGAAAAAAGTTTTCATTTTGAGATTTTATACTATTGCTTTACAATTTCTGATCGTAGTTTTTGTTTTGGGGCCACACCTGGGGACATTTAGAAATCACTCCTGGCTTGGGGGACCATATGGGATGCTGGGGGATAGTCCTAGGCTAGCTTGGGCTTGTGCCACTGCTCCGGCCCCTGATCGTGTTTTTTTTTTTTTTTTTTTTTTTGGTTTTTGGGCCACACCCGTTTGATGCTCAGGGGTTACTCCTGGCTATGTGCTCAGAAATCGCCCCTGGCTTGGGGGAACCATATGGGACGCCGGGGGATCGAACCGCGGTCCTTCCTTGGCTAGCGCTTGCAAGGCAGACACCTTACCTCCAGCGCCACCTACCCGGCCCCTGATCGTGGTTTTTTATGAGCTCCAGGAAAATTATTTAATGTAAAGGTTTTTAAGAATCCAAAATTAAGATAAAAAGTAAAATACAATTTATAATAATTTAAAACGATCATATAAATATAAACTAAATTAATAGGATCTTTTTTCATGTTAAATTGTGAAATAAAATTTAAATTTTTGTTGCTTGTGTAATAAATACTTGAAAATTAAAATACTTAAAAATAATTGTGATATCCTATTTGAGTTAAATTGTCATATAAAAATATAAGAAGTGACATATCTATTCAGAATCATAAAGTATGGAGCTTGATACCATACCTCTAAAATGATCAACCAGGAATTTTAATAGAGAGAAAAATTTCCTCAATAATTTTCATAAGGTTTCCTCAATATTTGCATAACACATTGTTATTCACATAACACCAATGTGATTTATATAAATGCCTCATGTGTTCAAACTATAAAGGTTAAGAACTGAGCAGTAAAACTGAGAAAGTTAACTTTTGTCTCTTTTTACCTAAGATTAAATACTAAAATTTATACTTATAGCATTTAAATGGTGCCAAGAACATTATATTAATCAGACAGCAGTATTGCCACACTATGCCCACCACAAATGTCTCTTCACTTTTGTCCTCAAGTCCATTGCTTCTTATTTACCTTCTTGTCATCTTTGTATCACAATTTTGACCATATCTCAGGGTTTATCCCATTAAATTGTCCAATCTTATATTTTATTTCTTTATGTTATAAATAACCATGAGTAATTCACTTTTTTCCTTTCTGAATCACTTCATAAGCATGATTTCCTCCAAGTTTAAGCAAACTGTAAGAGTTCATCTTTACTCAGAGCTAAGTAAGAAATTACTAGATGGATGCCATTTATAGGTAAAGCATCTGTAGTGGATCAATATAAAGTTAAATTTTTTTCATCCCCAATGAACTAAACATTTTATTTTGATATGTAAATTATTGGATTAGATAGACAACTTACATTACTAAACTTGAAATATTTCTAGTTTTAGAATACCAGAATAAGACTATTTAACACTTGAATTAAATCCATAATTCTACTTTCACATTTATTAAAATTCATGACCCGTTAATTCATTCTCTTAGGATTGTACTGTTAGACCCAAAATTATTGTGGCATTATAACATGTAAGTGTATGTAACTTCTATTTACTTATCTTCATAAGGAATATTATTCCTTCAACATAATTGTAATGAAATTGAGGATATTTTTCATGATCATGATACTGACCACAGTTATAAGTAGGTGTATAGCTTTTGATAACAACTGGGTTAATGCAGTTACTGATTTAATCATGGATTGGTAATTGATCAGAAAGAAAAAAATCAAAATTCTAGAATTAGAAATAAATTATATTTTAATTAAAATATAATTAGGATTCTAGAATTAGAGTTTATTGTAAGTAATATAATATAATTTATAATATGGTCTAAAACCTAAATTATGATATTTGATACTATCTATAAACTATATGAAAAATGTTAATATTTATGAGTTTTAATAAAAATTTTTTAATTATTAAAAAGTAATGACCATCTCCACATAAAAAGCTTATATTAAAACTCGTTTTTATGATTGTGTATAGCAAATTATAGATTATTTTAATTATATTTATCAAAAAACAAGATAATTTTCTAATAATTATTAGAAACATATGCTTATAAATTAAAAATTAAAGAATTAATCTTGAATAGAATTCAAAATTTGACTATACATGTAGCAACAGTATGTTATAGTTTAAGGATATGCTATATTATTCATTTATATTATTTGAATATATGTAGATATTTTCTCTTTTTGTGCTGTAAAACCTCGAAAAACATGGAAAAAATTGACCTCTAATATGGAATAATTGGGAACTTCCCAGAATTTTTAAAAAGTTGATCCACTTTGCACTTCAAATTTTATTTATGAAACTTCATTAATTCTATAAAAAGTCTTTCTGAAGACCAAACTCTGATATTTGTGAATTACAAATTACAAAAAAATAACAATATTTTTTAGTAATTAAAAATAATTATTTAAAAAGAGTAAATGGCTGAGCCAGAGTGATGGCACAGCTATTAGGATGTTTGCCTTGCACAAGGCCAACCCAGGACCAACCCAGGTTTGATCCCGGCATCCCATATGATCCCCTGAGCCTGCCAGGAATGATTTCAGGACTCAGAGCAAGGAGTAATCCCTGAGTGCTGCCAGGTGTGACCCCCAAACCAAAACAAACAAAAAATTAAATGTCTACATATGAGAAAAAGTTCATTCTGAAACTTGTTTTTCAGGTCTAAAGCTATAGTCTAGTGGTTAGGTAGGTTGCCTTGCATGCTGTGGATTCAAATTCAATCCCCATCTGATCTTCCAAGCCCACCAGGGATAATTACTGAGTGTAGAGCTTGAAGTAACTCTTAAGCATTTCTGGACGTGGTTCCCAAAGTAAAAACATAACCAAAATAAATAATTAAATTAAAAACTAAAATATGGGACCAGAGTGGTGGCACAAGCAGCAAAGCATCTGCCTTGCCCTTGCTAGCCTAGGACCAACTGCAGTTCAATCCCCTGGAGTCCCATATGGTCCCTCAAGCCAGGAGTAACACATGAGCGTCACTGAGTGTGACCCAAAAACCAAAAAAAAAAAAAAAGTGTTTTGTTATAATTTAGCCAGCATATTTACAATTATGGTAGCATTTATAGCATCAGTAAATAAGGTTTCATGACACCATAACCACTAAAGTGTCCAAGACCCTCCTCCACCGTCCACGGTCTCTATGTAATTTCTAGCCCACCTCTTCATTGTTCTCCTATGACTCCCCTAAGTGCTGGGTATTTGGTTTTGTCACCCAAGTCTTGTCATTGTTTACAAATAATTATTCCCTTCTTTTGCCTTTCTACACAGAGACCATGAAAACCAAACTGCGATAAGCAAAAATAAGGTGCCTGTCAAGGTGCCATGCTAGGAGTGGGATGGTAGGAAAGAGAACCTGGGAGTAGTGGTGGAGGGAAGTTGGCATCTGTAATGAGATTTGGGCTGTAACATTGTATGCTTAAAATCCAACTATGAATAACTATAAATCACAGTGTTTTAGTTAAATAAAAATTTAAATAACACTAACAAAATTTGTCTTTCAAATAGATAAATTGGGGCTGGAATTAATTTGAGGTGATTGGTGGAGGGAAATGGTTACTAGGGGTGGGATTATAGTAAAACAACATTGCATGTATTCACTGTATTATCTACAAATATATAAATCACAGTGCCAATTTAAAAATGAAATAAGCATGAAAGTGCATCAAAGAGGATCATAGTGCAAGTGAGATTTAAGCTAAAAGATTATTTTATTTTTAAGCTTTATTGATTGATTGATTGATTGATTTGTGTTTGGACCACACTCAGTGGTGTTCAGGGATTCCTCCTGGCTCTGCACTCAGAAATCGCACCTGGCAGGCTGGTAGACCATATGGGATCCTGGAAATTCAACTGGGTGCCTCCCATGTCGGGCAAATGCAGGCAAATGCCCTACCGCTGTGCTATCTATCCAGCCCTAAGTTAAAAATTCTAATCAGATACTTTCCTCTATCATCTTAGTAATATACAAGTAGACGTTGGTGGGGGAGTGGAACTAATATTCTAATTCACCATGCCAGTGTTCTATCTGCATATAAACTTCCAATTTCTCAATTCTCTGGTAAATGTTCACATCACCATCTCTATTTTAGAAGAAAAGGAATAATGAAGCTCAATGAAGGAGAAATAATAAATGAAGAACAGAAGGAAATAAACTGTTAATTAAAAATCTCACTTGATAGTTTCTCAATGAAAATATAGATTTATTTATTTGAGAAAGGAGGTCCTAGGGTGTTTGGCTTGGTGGTCAGTCCCAATGTTTTGGTCAAATAATATTTAAGCATAGCTCTGAGAATAAAATTTCAGAAGATAGCTGTCCTGACCTTAAATTCTAGTGTTCCCACTTCACTTCTTAGCTTTAAGACTTCAGAAAGTTTAACTTTCTTGGTCATAAATGGTTATTATAAAAATAACATTTTTAGGATTCAATGATGTAATATACAGGAAGTACTTTGTACATAGAACTTATAATATATTTGGCCTTTTATTTAATAAATTTGGTAATATAAATGTATAATTATTTATATGTTAATCATTATATAGCTATTAATATTATGTAATATATTTAATACTGCATAAAAAGTAATTATATAATACATACCAAACACAAACATAAAAATTCCAGAGATATAGTCAAATATTAAATTATCTTATTACTATAAGATTATTTAATACTAATTATTATTATTTGTATTAATATACTATATATCATGATTCTATTACTGTAACATATACATTATATTGTTATATATTATCTAATATCTAATATTTCCCATTGACAAGCATATGCAAGAATTCAGAGATATAGTTCCACAGTAAATTCTTTGAAAACCAAAAAGCAAACTAATTGTGGGTATGAATAATAAAACTTAGTTTAGGTATTAGTCAGACTATTAATATAGAGAAATGTCTCATTATCATGGACAAATTCTTGGCTCTTCTGATAGGCTGTCATACATGTTCTTTAAGAAAGCATCTCTCTCTCTCTCTCTCTCTCTCTTGGGGGACAGAACTATATTACAGTGATAAGGCTTTTGCCTTGCACGCAGCCAACACGGGATGGACCTTGGTTCTAATCCCAGCATCCCATATGGTCCCCTGAGCCCATCAGGAGCTACTTCTGGGTCCAGAGCCAGGAGTAACTCCTGAGCACTGCCAGGTATGACCCGCCCCCCAAAAAACACACACATACACACACCAAAAAACAAAAAAGAGCATCTCTAATTTGAGTAGTTATATTTATAGATGATAGCAAATATTTGTTAATTTCCTCTTACACTAAAAAAACTCTATAGGGTAATTGAACTTCCCATTAAAAAATCTTATGTGGAGGTGCATTGTGTTTTAATTATTTATGGTTAGTTCTTTGATCCCCAAACTTTTTCTTACAGATTGTTGCAGAGCGTTATCCCAGAATTCTGCATGGATGGTTTTATAAATCCAGTGAAATCCCAGGCTTATTCTAAAAATAAAATATTTTTTTCTATAAATACCAACCATTTTTTGCTGATGAGTATGAGAGTATCTTCAAACAGAAATTTAGAAACAAGTTTTGTTTTTTTTTAAAAAACACTCAAAGTTTTAAAAAATTAAAAAAAACATTTTAATAAAGCATTCAAAGTTATAAAGAAAAAGGAAAAATCTAATTAGTTAAGTGCTTCAAAGCTTAGTTACCTTACAGTACTAGGGAATCATATTGCTTCGAAATGACCACAACCATAAGGAAACTTAAAAATAATTCTAAAGGCTCACAGTTTCTCAAGGAAGCCTCTTTAAAAACCAACGAGGTAATTTTGCATCTTTATTGTCTCTACATCATGTTGAAGACAGCACTGCATAAGCAAGGGTGAATATTTTTTATTTCGCCATCCAGAGATGATCTTTATCTTCCTCAGAGAAGTAACAATAGTAATTAAAAATAAGTTTACTTATTGGCCATTCACTGAATGGATATTTATCATCAGAGTAGGCGTTTGGCATCAAATAGTTCACCCAAATTTTTCAGAGAACTGGTGAGATCTATTATTTTGTAGTTTTGTATTTTAGGAAAAATTGAAATTTGTGATATAGCGCTTAAAACCATGAATATTATATTCCATGTTTCCGAGTTAATAGAATCACAGATATCATTGAACTGTGTTCATCACTTACAATTTCTGACTCTATACTCTTATTTTTTAAATATATATTATATTTACAATTCAAATGATCTGTAAGCTCAAATATAAGAACATGCCTATTTAAAGTGAATAACATCTGTGATATTATAAATATTGATTAATAATTGTAGAAAAAGACAATTATTTTGATGATATAGGTGGAATTATTATTGTTGGAAATTAAGCATGCCTCATTTTGTCTTATCTTTTGATTAGCATTTAGTTGGTACTTGTTTTTGGGTTTTGGTTTTTTGGGGCCATACCCAGTGACGCTCAGTGGTTACTCCTGGCTACGCACTCTGAAATTGCTCCTGGCTTGGGGAATTATATCGGACTCTGGAGATCAAACCCAGGTTCGTCCTGGGTCAGCTGCGTGCAAGGCAAACTCCCTATCACTGCACTACTGCTCTGGCCCCTAGTTTGTAGTTTTTAATGCACTGATTTAATAGATTCAATATCTCTTCTCATTCAGGTGTTTTAGATTTCAGAAGTTGTATGAAGAATATTAATGTAATTAGAGTACATTTCATACTTTTAGAGTATTGGTATAAAATATACCATTCAGTATCTCATTAAAATCCCATTGACTTATAAGAATAGCATACATTTAAAATTAAAATTTTAAATTTTACTTAATTTTATATCCTTAATATTGCATATCTAGTCATGATGTTTAAATCAAGTAATTAAAATATAAAAAATATGAAAATTTTTACACTACTATAGGTGCAAAATAACATGATAAAAATAAATAGATAAAAAATAAACTCAGCAAAAGGCATAAATTAAAAATGCATTCATATTGAATAGAAACATAGAGAAATAGGAAAAAGGCTTTAAAAATAGGACTTAGATGAACAGTACTGAATATAATTCTCCATATTGGAATTATCTGAACAATACTGTTTTGTTTAGATAATATTTTAAAACTTTTTTTAACAAACACAAAAGGAAGAAATGTTAATGTATTTAAGAGGATTACTGTCTGCATCTTTAAGGAGTCATTAGGTCCCCCTTGTAATGGCAATTGGAATGGGATCCCCATCCCCCCACCTCCTTAACAGATAACTATTCATATATAAAAAGAAAAGCCTAGCAGTTATAAAAGGAGGGAATCTAGAGGAGAGCCTGCAGGCCATGTTTAAGGACTTAATCCACAGCTCCCAGCCTCCCCTGCCTGACCTGGCTTAGTACACAGCCTTATTGCTCTGCCTTCCCTCTCTTTCCCTCTGCATGAAATATAACAGTTCAGACCTTCAGCTGTTGGCCTCCTCCAGGTACTCACTCTCTTACTCTCACTCTCTCTCCCATTCCCCATCCCACCCATCCCAAACTTCAGGAGATGCACTGCATACAAAGGCAACGTTGTTATTTCAAAAAAAAAAAAAAAAAAACTATCAATTCTAATGCATCAAAAATATAAATATTTAAATAAACCAGCAAAGCTTACTGTGGGTAAAGAAAAGGATCTGAAATCCGAAAGAATTATATCTCCTTGAATGTCACGTAAAGGAATATGCATAAGTAAATAGACAAAGAATACATCTTGAATTGTTTAAACAATGATATAAGATCACAGTTACAGTGGTGTGAAGGAATTTATAGGGAAGATAATAAATAATGTAATTCTGTAGTTTTAGAATGACTTATCTGATATAATGTAAGTACATGTAACATCAATTAAATCCCAAACCTCAGACTGTTTATTTGTTGATTTTTTTTGTGTGTTTTACCTAGTGGTGCTCAGGAGCTTTTCTGGGTCTGGGCTTAGGGATCACTACTAGTGTTGGGAACTGAGTAGTTGCCTCACACCCAGGCATCCTGTATAGATTCCATATCGTTGAGCTATTTCTTAGTTTCACCCAAAAACTAATTTTAAAGTTAATCTCCTACAAATATTTGTATGATTTTAAATATAGTTTTCAATTAAAGGTAAAGACTGAAATTTCTATTGCTTTTAGAATGACTAGGCTACTAGAAAATATTTTGTTGCCAAAATGAATAGAAAAAAATAATTGTGTTTCATTAGGATATCAGGAAGATCAATTTGAATGTCACAGCACTAGAGAAAAACCGGGGGCCTAGAAATAATATCTACAGGAACACGGAGCCATCTGGGAACACAGGTGGCACATAAAGTGTGGTTATCAGGTCAGAGCAGTGACACAAGCTGTAGGGTGTTTGCCTTGCATGTGCTAACCTAGGACAGACCGCAGTTCGATCCCCTGGCATCCTATATGGTCCCCCAAGCCAGGAGAGATTTCTGAGCTCATAGCCAGGAGTAACCCCTAAGCATCACCAGGTGTGGCCCAAAAACAAAAACAAAAACAAAAACAACAACAACAACAAAAAGATGTGATTATCTAGAAAGGAAAGAATTTTCTACACAAAACTGAGCAAAATATGTCTTCTTTTGTAGCAAGTGAGAGCTAAAATGATATCAAAATCAATTTGTAAAATAGAAAAATTGGGCAGGGGGATAAAGAAAAGGAGAAAAAAAAGCACAAAACAATAATTTTTCCACATGTTTATTTATTGATTGATCGATTTTTTTGACATCTTTATTTTGGTGTGGAGATTAAGGTTGATGTCTCCAATATTATTTTATTTTGTCTTGTCTTTTTCTTTTTGCACTCGAGCATGACTATTGTGTGGTGCCTGTCTTTATTTCTGTAGTGCTACCGGTTATTTAATTCGATATTTTTTTTCTGTATTGTTGTAGTATTTCAATTACCTTTTTCACATCCTCTCTCAAACTGAGGTTGGAAGCCTCTAGAGGGACTCTGCCCATTTTCAGCGTATTTGACTTTTGACTTCTTTTTTTTCCTCTTATTTTGTACCCCAATCTATTGCTTTTCTTTCCTTCAAACAAAACCACATACCTAGATTTTTCTAGCTCTGCCTCTTAAATAGAGGGGGAAACTAGGGAGGGTTCCAGAACCAAACAGATATGTGATCACTAATAGTAAGCCAGACAAAGAGGGGTCCACCTACTCTAACAGCCCAGGAAGTGATGGTGGGGTATATGGGTTGTAGAAAGGGAATTGGAATGGGGGGGAGAACATAGTTGGTGATGGGCATTCCCCTGATTCAATGTTAATATGTACCTAAAATACTACTGTGAAAGATATGTAAGCCATTATGGAAAAAAAATTGTGTTTTTAATCAGAAACTTTCTTTGACTTACATGTATTATTATTATATCAATTATATTATGTTATGTTATGTCACTGTATTATGTTATGTTAGTTTACCTCATTATGTTAAGCAATTTTGTCTCTTGAATACATTCTTACAATAAAAAAATAAAAAAAAGAAAAATTAAAACCTATGCTTCAAACTGATGTATTAAAGAATCTTCATAGAAGTTTTTCTTATAATAAATACAGGCTGAAGTCAATCCCCCTTGAAAAGAAGATGAGGTACATATATGTAATTATTAAATGGAATGCTACTTAGAAATTTAATTGTTATTCATAATATGAATATATCTGCAAGACATTTTTCTGAGCAAAGTACCTTAAATATTAAATAATATATATGGCTGGCTCTAGGTAGGTAAAGTTGTAAAACAGGCAAAGTTAAAGTATGATGAACACACACAGAAGAACTGTATAGTGTGAAGAAGGATGGGAGAATATAATTTATTGAAGTTAAATGCATTTTATTTTATTTTATTGTATGATTACTGTACTTCATTTCATTATTTTATTTCTCACTTCATTTTATTACTGAACTTCATCTAATTTTTTTTTTTTACTTTTGGGCCACATCCAGTGATGCTCAGGGGTTACTCCTGGCTCTGTGCTCAGAAATTACTCCTAACTCTGGGGAGCATATGGGATGCTGGGGAATCGAATCACAGTCTGTCCTGGGTCAACCACATGCAAGGCAAATGCCCTACACTCCATTGCTTTGGCCCCTATTTAATTTTTACAACTGTACCTTTTTTTCGTTTTTTTTTTTTTTTGCAGGGGGCACACCCGGTGATGCTCAGGGGTTATTCCTGTCTATGCGCTCGGAAATCACTCCTGGATTGGGGGGCCATCTGGGACACTGAGGATTGAATCGAGGTCCGTTCTGGGTCAGCTGCATGCAAGATAAACATCTTACTGCTGTGCTATGGCTTCTGCCTTATGACTGTATCTTAATAAAATATTTATATATGAGAAAAAATAGGAAGATTGGATACAAGATATAGCTCCTTATATAAAATTTAAAATATTTAAACTATTTAGAATAAATGATATGTTAGCATATTAGTTCCAAACTTGTAAACTAATAATATTAGAAAGAAAAACAAAGTCTATCATCATCAAAAAACCATCTAGAAGCAAAAACTCTATCAAGTAAGTTGTCAGTTCACAAAATACAAAATGGAAAATACAGAATGCAGAATACACTATACAAAATTCTGTATGCTTATATGTAAACTAAAGTGTAGAGGAGGAAAAAAATTCCATTAAAAGTGATGTAAAAATACTCAAGTATCTAAACATTAATACTCAAGATATAAAAATTAATAGAAAACTCCTTATAGCTAATACAAACAAATCACTATTAAGCAATTAGAATTAATTATTCACATAAAGGTATTTCTTAATGTCACCACATGTACATTTGTGGAAGTTAAATCTATCATAATGACACGTTTCTATCACTGTATTTTTGCTTTCCTACACTACCACATTTAAAACATAACTTTGTATCTCAAAAATAGTACAGATCCTGAAAGTTAATTATCATATATATTGCTACACATGTATAAATGCAAAGGTCTGATGTGAAAATTTGATCATTATATTGCAGAATCTATATGCCTGCTCCTGGGACCTTAAGATTCTCCTTGGAAATATGCAAAACCAAAGTTTTATAACTGAGTTTGTTCTCTTGGGACTTTCACAGAATCCAGATGTTCAGAAAATACTATTTTCCTTATTTCTGTTTGTCTACATGGCAACTATCAGTGGAAACATATTGATTGTAGGGACCATCCTCAGTATTCCAGCACTTTTGGGTTCCACAATGTATTTCTTCCTGACATTCCTGTCCTTCCTATATGTGTGTATCTCCTCTGTCAATGGTCCTAAAAAGATAGTTGATCTTCTCAATAAGAAGAAAACTATTTCCTTTGGAGGCTGTCTGATTCAGGACTTTGCTGGATATTTTTTTTAATTTTTTATTAAATATATCTTTTATTTAAGTAACATGATTATATTTGGGTTACAGTCATAACCAGAACACCCCCCTTCACCAGTGCAACATTACCCCCTCCCCCCCTTTCCCATCTCCTGCCTGTATTGGAGACAAGCATTCTACTACAGTAATTTCTTTTTCTGTTCAGTAAGTTGTATTTTTTTTCCTTAAAGGATAAGAGTAAAAAAAATATAGTAAAGGTGTGATAGTGGCAATCGCCAATATTTGCATAGGTCCAGAAAAATGGAGAAAATGGAAAAAAAAATCCTTGACCTGATTACAAAAAGGCCTCACCCCAGAAGTTTATTGGCATAAGACAGACCAGTCTATCCAACTCCAGTCATTCTCAAGGTCCCGGTGAAACTTTTTCACATTTTAGCTATAGTTGGTATCAGACTTTTATATTTAAAGACTCTGGATTCTGTGCATTTCTTTCGTCGATGTCAGGCTGATGTGGAGCATCCTCTAGTGTCAGCATATCATTAAATGCAGAGTGATCTGCCCTGCATGCAGATTGTTGCTGAGTCGCCTGGGTGTTGGGAGTACTCTTTGGAGTAAGTCAATGCCAAAGCAGTGGTAGGTCTTCTCTGGTAGAGGCTTGGATCCTGGTAATGTTAAAGACAAATGTGATGGTTTCCATAGATGGTATCCATTGTTCAGATGTGTGTGGGTGATGCCCATTCTTCTGAGGCCTGAGCCAAATCATTATGCCAATGTTCAGGGTAAAAGGCCTAATTACATTACCAAATTTGTGTTTCCATCTCTATCAGATAAGAACTTGTTGGCATATGTATTATTTTCCCATTTTAATGTGCCTATGCAAAAGAGAAGCAATGCCACAAGATATTGTTGGTGCATCTGGGGGCCGAAGAATAAAGTCCAACATTTCCCATAACTTGGTGTAAACGTGAAATCTACACAGAGTTACTCTTCTACCAGTATTGCTTATAAAACAGATCTCACGGGGGAAAATCAAACAATCAAATAACTAATCTAGTGGACAAAATTGTCACTATATGAGGATATTTCAAAAGAGTTATAGATGTTAAGGGAATACATCTGAGATATACGAAAGTGATACATGTGACCCTTTTATGTTTTAAAAAGAAAAAAAAAGAAAGAAAACAAGGGTATTTGAAGACAACAGGTGATAGTTGAGTTTGAGACATGTTTCGCGACATTACGGAACCCTATATTGTCCTTAAACTAGGGGTTAAGCTGAAGCTGATTCCGGTATCATGCAACAGTCCATAGTTTGATGGGGGCATGAGGGGCCACCAAGCATGGGTCAACAGGCGTGTTGGTTGTAGTTGTTTGTATAGGCATGAGCTGGGGACTGAGAGGGTGTCATTCAATGAGGAGCTGGATGGTGGTGTTGGGGCAGAAGGTCAGTCTTGGTGTCTACACAATTAAGAACTGAGGATAAGGAGGGTTGAATAAGGGGAAAATAATGGTTTAGGGTTTGGGTATGAGGATGTAGGAGAGACAAAAGGGTGAGGGGAGAGGCGATACATAAAAGACTAGACAATAAAGGTCAATTTGAGTGTTTTATCAGAATCTTGGGCATCTTGACTCTATTCCTAGGAACACTCTAGGATCAGGAACGTTTTTGGATAATGCTTACAAAGTATATTTGTCGCACGTGGTTTTGAACAATAGTATTACTAGCAAATAACAAAACAGGGGGTCCAATATACATAGGGGAGGGTTTCCCTCCTCCGCCCGCCCCCCAGGGCCCGAGTTGCCAGGGCCGGCCATGTAGGCCCACCTGGCGTGGGGGTCCCAGTCTCTTTGACCGTGTTCAGTCTAGGAGATCTGTGGCCCGCTGTCCGACCAGTGACCCTAACATACCAGCAAAAAAGAGGGACGGCTTTCCTGGCATGTGCGCTCTGCTGGGTCCAACTGCAAGCTCCTTCTCCATTTTTAAAAGTGAAAGGGAGGGGTTTCCCTCCTCCGTCCGCCCCCCTAGCCAGGGCCAGCCATGAAGGGTCATAAACTTTGCAACATATTGATGACTATAAATCAGACACAGAAAGTGAAACTTTTGTAATAGCTCTTCTAAGGTGCTAAACATGAGCGAAGTTAGTATGGAAAATCCCATTAAGTATTAAAACTCCAAGGGATCAATAATTTTAGGTGTAATTTTTATTTATTTTATTATTAAAACAATGTGATTTTGGGGCCGGCGAGGTGGCGCTAGAGGTAAGGTGTCTGCCTTGCAAGCGCTAGCCAAGGAAAGGACCACGGTTCGATCCCCCGGCGTCCCATATGGTCCCCCCAAGCCAGGGGCAATTTCTGAGCACGTAGCCAGGAGTAACCCCTGAGCATCTAACGGGTGTGGCCCGAAAAACAAAAAAACAAAAAACCAAAAAAACAAAACAAAAAACAACAACAATGTGATTTACAAAATTATTTGTAGTAGAGTTTCAGGCATACAATGTTCCAACACCAACCCAGAGTAAACCGATTGGTCTAAACTTAAAATTGATTATAAGCAAGAATGAAATTAAGGATAAAGAAATCACAAACAGGGTATGTATAAGTGGTACTAATGAAATAACAAAGGAGAGGTCTTTGTCTTTATTTTCTTTTGTTGTTGCTGTTTTGTTTTAGGTCCCTACCAATGGCACTCAGGATTTACTCCTGGACCTTCATTCAGGAATCACTCCTGGTGGACTCTAGGGAGTGCATGGATTGCCAGGGATTGAACCTGGGTCAGCAGCATAGAAGGCAAGTGTTTTACCAGCAATACTGTCATTCAAGTCCCTAGAGAAGAAAGGAATATGTCCTCTACCATTCTTAAACTCATATTATGCTTCTTGAAGAACACAGATAAAAAAAAATAAGGAAATAACATCGGATCTTTTCAGTGAAGTATTCTCTAAATGGTAATTGGAAAACCCTAATCCCCTAATTCCAACAATGGGAAGTATATGCAAGGGAAAACAATCTCATGTGGAAACCCCAAGGTAGTGAGAAGCCTAAAGTGAAGAAGTCGCTGTTACCAGTGAACAGTGGAGAAGATGTTCCTGGTACATGATGAGATATGAACTACAGAACCAGGATCAAGAAATACGATTTCTTTCAAATCACAAGTAAAAAGAGAATAAAAATTTCAAATGAATCTATCCAGACAATAATTAAAAATCAATTCGTTCAAAAGATTTTTGATGCCACAGAATTTTAGCCCAAGGAAAAATGCAAGGAACTTTCATTTAACCCAGTTAACTGCTTTTGTGATGATAATATTGAGATATTATCTATACCATATTTTATTGAGCAATAAATCTGGTATCCTAATAAATACTTTTGAGAGAAACAAGTAAATAAGCAAAGTAGGTTTTAGAATAAAACAAAAAATGTGTGATATAATTTTCAAGTAAGAACCTGAATTTATTTCTGAGTGCAGAGCCAGGAGTAAACCCCTGAGAGTCACTGGGTTTGACCAAAAATAAATATATAAATAAATAAATAAATAAATAAAAAGAACCTGAATTTATTGCTGGAGTCCTTCTATTGAGTCATCTTTTGAGTCGTCTGTTCAGGTACATACCTATGTTTTGTGATTCATTGGTGAAAGTCATCAGAAATTCAATAAAAGTAATTTACCTATGGATGTTGAAGTGCAGGTGCTTCTGATTTCTACTTAATTGTGAATTATTTCACTTTTACATATTTATGTGCAATTTGAATAACATAAAAAGGGTGTAATAAAAATACCAGGACCAATGAACTCCTTATAATGGTCACAACTTTTGACTAGTCATGTGTTTTATTCCTTATTTATCAATTCTACCATACATCTTATAAAAATGATCAGATATAGCTTACTTCTTTTCAAAAACTGGCAAGATAAAAAATTTTTGTTTTCGCAAGAATTTGTGACTTTCCTTTAAATTTGTGACATATAAATTAAAAACAGAGACTGCTGGGACATGTTCAATCAACCTACACATTTTAGTGTTTGTAAATAAAATCATTTTTATTGGTTCAAAATTATGCAGTTTTCTATTCTCTTCCCCATGAGTTCTCTTTCAAATGGATGTTGAGTCTTATATCAATGCCCTCTAGCTTTTTTTGTAAACATACTGAAAATTCAGGTTTCTCTTGCAAATACATTTTATTCTCATAAAATACTTAGTGTTCTGTTCCTAAAAGGATTTAAAACATCTTCAAATAAAAACTCAGCAATAATTTTAAAGAGATATTAAGAACATTGGGGCCCAGAGCGGTAGTGGAAGTGGTAGGGCATTTGCCTTGCACGCGCTGACCTAGGACAGAGTGCAGTTCCCATCCCATGGCATCCCAAATGGTCCTCCAAGCGAGGAGCGATTTCTGAGCACATAGCTAGGAGTCATCTCAGAGCATCACCGGGTGTGGTCCCCCCAAACAAAAAACAATAAAACAAAACAAAACAAAAAGATATTAAGAAGGAAAGAAAGACTCTAATCCTTCAGGTAAATCAAAGTTTTGCAAACACCTAAGAAAACCAAACTAGATAGGCTAATATTAAAAAACCATAGTTTTAGGGCTCCTGCTGGTGGGGAAGCTGGGTGGCCTGCGGGTTTTGGAGGGTGGGGGGGAGAATGAATGGCAATATAAGTGCCAGGCACCTCAATGCCAACCCTCCTCTTCCTCACTGCCTCTCCCACAGCCACCGGAGTCGCTGGGCCCTTCCACTATGTGAATGTTAAGAGTCGACCAGCCCTCTCCACACCACCACTGTCAGCTGAGGGTCTGGCCTGCCCAACCCACCCACCAGCCCCAACACTGGGACCATGGAGATGTGCTGCTAGAGTTCTAGTCTTTCCCAGAGTGCAAAGAAGATGCATATAGAGATCTTTTAGTTGAGAATTTCATGTGTTAAAGTGGACCTCTTGGGTGCAAGCTATAGCACAGCGGTAGGGGGCGTTTGTCTTACATCCAGCAACACCGGATATACTCCAGTTTGATTCCCAGCATCCTATATGACCCGCAAGCCTGCCAGGAATAATATCTGAGTGCAGATCCAGGAGTAACCACTAAGTGTCTCCGGGTGTGACCCCAAGTGCCCCCCCCCATCAATTAAAAAAATAAAGTGAACTTCTGTGACCAATAGGAAGGGACCTATCCAATTAGTCAAGAGATGCAGGAAATTTTACCTGGATTGATTTTAGGCCCATATTCTTCTGCTGTGAAAAGCAAGCTCTACCTCCTAGACCTAGACCATAGAAACATGGAATACCCATTTATGCCTAAAACAGAATATTGAAGCAAACTTTGTTCAACTAAATTTTCAGCAATTATTTAGATATTTAGTCTTGGATATTGCAGATAATCTAGTTGAAAACAATACTTTTTTTTTCCTCCTATAACAAAAGTATTTATTGATGGGAGCTTACAAACTGGAAGAAAAGTTCTTGTCCATGGAAATTCGGGGATTTCCCTGCCTTTGTTATTGCATATATTATGAATATAGATAACATCTGGAATGAAGTACAGAGATGCTTTTGCTTATGTTCAAGAAAGAATATTTTGTATTAATCCTGGATTTGTCCATCAACTTTAGAAATATGAAGCCATCTACCTTGCAAAATTAGCAATACAGATGATTTCACCACTCCAGAAAGAAAAGACATCTGTTCATTCTGTTATTACCTGAAGTTTAAATCTCTTTAAATCATGTAGAGGACGATTTTGGAAATATGCAAGTGGCAACAGCACAGAATGGTTGAGTCAAGCAACAGAGAAGAAATCTCTGTTTGGGAAGGAGAAATGCTAGAGGCAATAAAACATAAAATGTTTTAATATGAACCAAGACTTCTGGATTTACAAAGAGGTATTATGACAATAATGCACTTTTTTATACTTAAAATTTACTTTGTATGATATAAGGCTATTACTTTAAACAAAATGCAATTTAAGGGAATTTATTTCTTAAATCTTGGTAGTTTATAATAAGAAGGTTTTAAAGTGTACTAAAAATTGGGGCCGGATAGATAGCATGGAGGTAAGGCATTTGCCTTACATGCAGAAGGACAGTGGTTCAAATCGCTATCGAATATGGTTCCCTGTGTCTCCCAGGAGCGATTTCTGAGCATAGAGCCAAGAGTAACCCCTGATTGCTGCTGGATGTGACACCTCCCTAAAAAATTTACTAAAAATTTATATATATATATCTGCATATTTCATAAAATAAATATCATCACAGTAGCACATGGATACATTTTTTGTATCAAAAATAATTCTAACTCACTAAAAACTTAAACTAAAAATTGATGGTGCTGTAGTAAGTAGAGGGGTTAAGACTTTTGTCTGCATACAGTTGACCTCAGTTTAACCCAAGCATTGCTCAGACTAAGCTCTGAGTACCACCAAACATGGCCCCCAAACCAGAAGCTATTCCTGGCTCTGCACTCATAAGTGACCTCTGAATGTGCTTAGGAGAGTGTATACAGTGCTAGATATTGAACTGGTGTTAGTAACTTGGAAGGCAAGTAGCTTAATCTCTATTCTATATTACCAATACTATTCTTTCTCATTTTTGAATCTTTATTGCCAATTTATTTGTTCTCTAGGGTTCTTGGACTTCTAAGGCAAAAGTTAATGTTTTTTAAAATTAAAAACTCTCTTTCCATTTAATTATCTAATGTAGAAAAGTGTTGTTTATTCAACACTATGATATTTTACGGAGGTTTCTAGCAAAGCTATAGTAGTAAAAAGTTTAGAACACCTCCCTCTCATCACTGAACACATCAGGGGATGGAAAATCAATATAGAAATAACAGCTGCAAATGAGGAGTTAGATCAATACACATGTATTTCTTTCTCTAAAAATTTTGTGCAAGTGTTAAAGCCTTGGGATATCAAGAGAATAAATAACATTAAAGCATATAAATATATGCTTATATTATTATATTATAAAATATATTTATACATTAAAGCATATTTTTGGAATATAGATATCTTTTAATATAATTATATTTATGTTAAATATATTTATATTTTATTAATATAGATATCTTTGCCAGAATGCTTTCAGGCCACACCCAGCAGTGCTCAAGGCTGTTCCTGGCTCTGTGTTCAATTTGCCCTCAACTGATATTCTTTAACAATCATATATTTTATCATAATTCTGTTATTCTCCCATTAGACAGTAATGATGAGCTTTTTTCCTGAATTCAGTTCCTTAATATTCAAATTTTGCGCAAGTTTCACCCTTATTCTGCAAGATTACTATATCCCATCTCTTTGTACTGAATACTTTGCTTTTAAAGGAAATGAAAGTTTCTGAAATAAAAATCGATAATATAAAAAAGTAAAGAATGGGCTGGAGAGATAGCATGGAGATAAGGTGTTTGCCTTGCATGCAGAAGGACGGTGGTTCTAATCTCGGCATCCCATATGGTCCCCTGAGCATGCCAGGAGCAACCCCTGAGTGCTGCTGGGTGTGATCCAAAAACCAAAAAATAAATAAATAAATAAGACAAAGAAAAACTAATTAATTAAGTATATATTAATATATCACATATTATATTATTTAATGTTAATAAATATAATCAAATGTTAATAAATATTAATGATTAATATATCATATATTAATTAATACAAATACTTTTAAAATAATTAAAAAACAACCAGAATTTAGTTTCAGAAATCATACTTCCAGGGAAACCACCCCTGATGAGAATTTAAAGGCATTACTATAGGTTCATTATATCTCAGAAAAATATCTTTAAATTATGATTGGAAACAAGTGGGGAAACTTTTTTTAATTTCTCCAGGACAATGTTGAATACAGTGTTTTATGCCTTGGGGAATATTTTCTACCTCTTCAACACAAGATGCTTTTCTGCATCTTAGCTTTAGAAATGTGTCTGGGGAACAACCATGATCACACCTGTTCTAAATGGATGTTTATTTGCAGAAAACAGGTGATTGCCATCACCAGAATTTTTAAGAAACTGACATATGGTGAGAACTATAATTTTTTGAATTTTCAGAAAAAATATCAAATTGCAATGTAGGACTTCAAAATACATACATAGTATTCCTCTTTGCAGGATTTCTAGAATAGCAGTTCTGTCTTTACTTAACTGAATGTTTGGGCTAGTCACAAAGCACTAGATTTGTACACCTTTACACAGCTAATAGCATTTAAAATCTAAAGGATATGAAAACAATATAAAAATTGTTACCCTTACCCAAAACCAAGTGCTAATCTCACCTGAATGGTGAGACCCTCTCACAGCTGGGAGGGGTCTGTGCTTGGTAATTAAGGAATGCCTGGAGGGAGGGGCGACAATATGCAGCTAGGATGAATGCAGTGGAACTGCAGAGTGGCTGCTTAGCTTAGAGGCCATGTGAAAAGAGTACATGGCGTTAAAGCTGGATTTCTCCTGAATCTTCATCTGTCTGTATGGAGCCCAGAAAGGCTTCGTCACCATCCGCCACACTAGAACTTTATAATTAATAATTAGTGTGACAAAAATTACTTTTATAGAGTTAGTGGGTGCACTGTCTGAATTGTAATAAGAACTTAATAAATCTCAGGTTTAGAAAGCAGACATTTGGGAGGAATAAGGTGATGGGAATGTTGCACTGGTGATGGGTGGTGTTCTTTACATGACTGAAACCCAAACACAATCATGTATGTAATTAAGGTGTTTAAATAAATTAAAAAAATGTGTTACTTTAGCTTTATGTATTTAAAGCAAATCAGTTAGAAATGGAACATATGCTGTACTTTGTCTTTACTCTTCATTCAAATTTTTTTTTTATTATTTCAAATCGTCTCCTTTATTAGGTATCCACAAAAATCTCTCCCCAGTCTATTGTTTCAGATTTCTGAGCCTGTATAAAGAATGTGGCTACAGGAGCACTGTGATTCAAATGACACATGCAATATATAGAATATTCATACTGAACATAGTATTCGTTCTGATAAAAAGACATCATAGTTTAGGGTTCCATAATAGAAGGACGAGACCACACAACTGGAATAAAGTTTAATACTTTAATCCATCTGCCAACAAGATTCCCCAGCCTAGCCAGCCAGGGCCATCCCTCGAAGGAGAAGAGCCCTGCCCAAAGTCATGAGGAAGATTATATAGGGAAGGGATATAGGGCGGTTCAGCTTTCTAATGATCCTTAAAATAATTGGCTCTAGCTGTACCTTCCTACTGCTCCCTTGTCCTTCCCTGATAGGCTAACTGGTATGACCAGGGAGATTGGGGCGGTCTATGGAAATAGGCTTGTGAAGCCTCAGCATGTGGCTCACAGCATATGATCCTTACAAAATGGTGTTTCTCCCTGCTCAGAAGAAGGCTGTCATGTGGTTTTTACAAAATGGCATCCCTCTTTGTTCAGAATTCAGGTCCCAACAATAGGACTATGAACCCAAGTGCAGAATGGTGATAGAAGTGACAGAGTAGAGATTTCCAGTTAAAGAAAATGTTTAATCTCTTTATTTTTGTTTGTTTTTTTTGGGCCACACCTGTTGATGCTCAGGGGTTACTCATGGCTATGCGCTCCTGGCTTGGGGACTACATGGGACTCGGGAATCGAACTGTGGTCCGTCTTAGGCTAGCATGTGCAAGTCAGACACCTTACTGCTTGTACTACCACGCCGGTCCCCAAAATGTTTAATTTCTATAATTTATCTTCCATACCAAAAATAGCTTTTTATTTCTCTCAGAAATTTTAGGTATTTTAATAAATGGTAGGAACTCTTTATTGTTCTAGTTGGTTGTTATGGTTTTGTCTGCACTTAAAAACTGAACGAATCACCAGGAAAACAGAATAAAAGACTTCATTTATAAAAAGAATGTAGGAATATAGAAAATTATTTTCAAAGTCTATGAAGTATTAAAGGGTATAAAAGTTGAACATTAAAAAATTGACAAAACATTTATATAAATAAATAAAACCAAACCAAACCAAACATTTTACCAAATGAACAGAACAATAGTGTAAGGAGTTAAATAATCTGAAATCTGAGAAAATATAAACGTCAGATTGCAGGTCAAGAAATACAGTTAATTAGTTACAAAGAAGGAACTTCTAATTGTCTATGCAAAAGACTTTTAGACTAATATTTCAATGAGTTCAAGAACATTTATTGGAAAAATAATTACTAATGAATAGGTAATAAGGGATACATAATTTCGACTATCATGACATGGAATCAGTGGCATGCAAATACAGGCACATGTAAACACACCAAAAATGGAAATTTTATATAAAATTTTGGGAAATACTTTAATAAAAATCTACCAATTTTTATATTACTGAATGTTGTTTCACTTAAAGGTCAAAACTTAAAGTTGTTATTCTCAGAATAATTTGTGCTATTTTAGGTTGCCAAAATGGATAAAAAGGAAATTATGAGCCATGGGATGCTAGAGAGGACAATTCAAGGGCATAGCCCAAGGGAACCCAGAGTTAATGGCCATAGGTGTCCCTGAGCCATCTCTAGGGCAATGTCATCACATTAAAGTACATGAATACTGATCAAGAAAAGAAAAGGATAAAATGAGCAAAATAGAATTCTTTCTATAGAAGTATGTATGTAGTGCTAAAACTGGTACCACAGCTAGTGTAGAGAGGCAAAGCTCTTGAGATGGCTCCTTGGAAAGCTTATAATATTAAAAAAAGGTATATGTTTGTAAATTATGCCTGCATCTTAACCATATCTATGTAAAATATTTATCCTAAATATGCAATAAAATGATCTACAAATGTATATCTAAATTTTGAGATGAAAATATGATGATAAGGTCAATGATATAAGAAATATTTTGCATTGTTCCCCATGCTGACAACAGGGCTAATAATTTTATCATTATTTTATTTAACAAAAGAATGTTATAACTTATAGTTTTGATGAGCTAGTTTTATCAGCATTGTGAGTTTTTGGATAAATTTTAAATGACCTTATTATAATATAATATTTGAAGCTTCATTTTAATTCACTTCTTAATAAAATACTTGTACATACATATAAGAATAATCTTTTTATTATGCATAGGTGAAGATGCAATCATTTGTTGATGCCTATGGAAAATGATGTAAAATTGGCAGTAATCATCTCAAGGATGGAAAAATAACTTTCTGGAGGTTAGTTGTGAATTCTTTAGTGAGAGAATGGTAATTTTTATTTGTTATAAACAATACTTTTATATTTTCCACTTAGACAACGATTTGGATAACATCTTCTTTTAGTTCTGTGGTACATAAAAGTATATGTGAACATCTGTATTTTGCCAAAATAGTTATATAATGTTGATATATATGTGTGTATTTATATATATATGAATTTAAACTGGATCATATTGGGGAAAATTATATAAGAGTAAGTAGTTAATAATGCTCCAATACCTCACTTATTTTCATCGTATGTGTTCTTCTCACCTTTAAAAATTATGTCTGCATGAATTGGGGACATTTCTTTCTGATTTTACATTCTAATCATGGTGTTGTTTTTTTTTTAACTAAAATAGAAAAATTAAAAGATTTCAATCTCCATAGATATGAAAATTGTATTTTAAAAAACACTTCATGCTGTTTTTAATTAAGGCAGAATCATAATTGTTTCACAAAGAGAATTAAAGATTTCTTTTGTACTTTTTCCCACCAAAAATTGGTTGCTTTCAAATTCTTTTGATGTAGGTCATTTGGTTGGTCTAACCATCAAGTAGATCTGATGGAGTGTGATGGATACTTTCTCTGTGCCTGTTGACCCTCTGTTTAATTTAAATAACAATTACAATTTCTTTTTCTTTTATTTCTTTTTTTTTGTTTTTTTTTGGGCTACACCTGTTTGATGCTCAGGGGTTACTCCTGGCTAAGCGCTCAGAAATTGCCCCTGGCTTGGGGGACCATATGGGACACCAGGGGATCTATCCGCGGCGGTCCTTCTTTGGCTAGTGCTTGAAAGGCAGACACCTTACCTCTAGCGCCACCTCGCCAACCCCTAAATGACAATTTCTTAAAGAATTTTCTTCTCAGCTTTTCTACTCATTATTTAAAATCAGTTTTCACTGATTAAAATTCTATGATTTACAATTGTGTTAATATGGATTCCCATGCATACAATTATAAGACCATGTCCATCACCAATGTACCTTCCTTCTTCCCCCAGGTACCCCAATACCCTCCTTTCCAAACCCCACCCCAATTCAGTAGTATGGAATTATTTTCTGGCTGTCTGTGCTGACTTTGACCCCTTGTGGTTAGAAGTTATTTATTTTAAGTCCTATATCTGTCCTTCATTCAATTTTTGACAAGGTTACTGATTTTATTATAGCTGTTTTCTGATTGTTTTACAAATTTTTTATTAGCCAATTGTCAGGTTCAAGCTGAGAAAATATTTCATTCTTTAAATATTACTTTATATATAAGTAATTTTATCTTTAACAAAGCAAAAATTTGATTTGACAAAGACCCATTAAATTATTTTTTATTTGTTGCATTTCAAAGTGAGTCAAATCAGCAAAGATACCCAAGATCAATTTTGGAGAACGTTTCCTGTCTCTTTCTATATTTTGCATTAATTTAGGTCTCTGTCAATGTCTTTAATACATTAATATAACTTTATAGTATGAGATAGATTAATTTTATGAATTATATTTTAAAAATATGAATAAAAATAAAAGTATATTCAACATATGTGTACTTGTATTATGTTGTATGTGTATAAATAATTGCAATATTACTATAGTTTAAGCTTTGCAATAGGGAATGCACAATTATATTAAAGGCCATATCAGTTCACATTTTATGAAAGCTTGTGTTGAAGCCAACCTGGATGTGCTGATGTGCTCAGGAGTCATTTCTGGTGTTCCTCAGAGAGTTTGTGCAGTGTTGAGGATTGAACATGACAGACAGATGCTTTAATCTCTGCAGTATCTTGTCTGCCAACAATGACTACAGGATTATCAAAGAGCAATTTTCCTATGGATGCACCAACTTTCATATGACTATGATCACAAACTTGTCTGATACAAGCCTGTTATTCTTCTAATTGCAGATCTATATGTTCACTATGGTAACTTTGAATATTTCGTGGTGAATCATGAAAAACCAAAGTTTTGTAACCGAGTTTGTCCTCCTGGGACTTTCACAGAATCCAGACATTCAAATAATATTATTCATTATATTTATGTTGATCTATATTACAACTGTCAGTGGCAACTTGTTAATTGTGGTGACTATCCTCAGTAGTCCAACACTTCTGGGCTCCCCAATGTACTTCTTCCTGGCCTTTCTGTCCATCCTGGATGTGTGCATCTTATCGGTCATTGCTCCAACTATGATTGGTGCCTGTCTCACTGAAAAGAAAACTATCTCTTTTGTAGGTTGTTTGACCCAACTTTATGTTGGACATTTATTTGGTGGGGTAGAATTGATCATTCTTACAGCCATGGCCTATGATAGGTATGTGGCCATCTGTAAGCCATTGCACTATTCTTCTATCATGAACTCAAGGCTTTGTGGCATTTTGGTGGGAGTAGCCTGGACAGGAGGCTTTCTACATTCCACTGTACAAATTGCCTTTACTTCCCAGCTCCCCTTCTGTGGTCCCAATATCATTGATCACTTTGTATGTGACTTATACCCATTGCTGAAGCTTGCCTGCACTAATACTTACATTTTTGGCTTTTTTGTCGTGGCTAATAGTGGCTTTATGTGCATCCTGATTTTTTCCTTGCTACTTGTGTCTTATATTGTCATCTTGCACTCTCTGAAGAACCATAGTTCTGAAGGACAGAGAAAAGCCCTCTCCACCTGTGGATCTCACTTTGCTGTTGTGGTTTTGTTCTTTGTCCCATGTATATTTGAGTATGCACGACCTCCAACTGCTTTCTCTTTTGACAAAATGGTAGCAGTATTCTATACTGTATTCCCACCTTTCTTCAATCCTTTGATTTACACTTTCAGGAACAAAGAAGTAAAAAGTGCCATTTGGAAATTGTGGAATAGATTAATGGTCATCCTTGATTACAAAAAGCTAATTAAATAGGATACGAAATAAAATTATGATAAAAAGCCAATCATCTTTGACAAAAACTGCCTTCATGTTCTGTTCAACAGAGGTAAAGCTACACAATGTAACCATTAATAGTAGTGTCCTGGAAAACCTATATTAATCCTTATCCTAGTATAAATCCTCATAATCAAAGTATAACATTAAAATTTAGTGTTGACTAATGTTAGTACTTAGAATTTATTTGAAAAAACAACAAAAAGTTTAACTTGTGATTTATTTGTCATTTAGTTCATGCTTTATAGTTCAAAGAACTTAAATAGATTTAAGAAAAATGTTGAGCAATTATTACGTAAACTTACTCAAACTACTGCTCAAATTCTTTTATATGACATTGTATTTCAAAAACAGATATAAACTTTTAAGTTTGACATTTTTAAACAAACTCTTCTGAATGAATCTAATGGATCCCTACTACTTGTGTCATTTGAAAAGTGTTAATGTTAATGAAAGCATTTCATAAGTAAAACATAGTGATTCAAGTGTTGTTTTTTTAGACTTAGTTTCCATATGAAGCTGTATAAGCTATATTAGATCTCAAAAGCATCTTTCTTGTGAAGAAGATATTTCTTTTTTTTTTTGACCTACAGTCTGTGATGCTCAAGGGTCACTCCTGGCTATGCGCTCAGAAATCGCTCCTGGCTTGGGGGACCATATAGGACACGGGATCGAAGCTTGGTTCAGTTCTGGGTCAGCTGCGTGCGAGGCAAATACTCTACCGCTGTGCCACAGCCTTGGCTCTCAAATAATATCTTCTTATATGTGCAGGGCAATTCTAGCAACTTGACATTTACTTCAGTCATGTTACTAGCATGTTGCATGTAGCAGGAAGTTTTACATTACACTTTTAGCAGGTTACAAGACAAAACCAATATGAAAATACCATTCTAAATGAGGACTTAAAAGATGTGGAATTAAAATACACATATACATGTATAGGATTCTCCTGCCCCAGAGATACATATACAATCCAATCTAGTGAACATTCTCCATGACAGAACATAAGCTATGACAAAAAACAAATGTTCGTGAAAATAGAAATCATAGCAAAATTGTTTCCAAGTCATATTGCTAGGTAGCTAGAAATTAAACCTGATCATCTATGGTCAATAAAGATGGGAGCAGGGAAATACAGACAGTAACTGGATATTGGGCCAGCTCTGAGGAACAGGGTGATAGACCTCTAGGGCCATTTCAGTTATGGATATGTGACCACTGGGTGGCAATACTGGGTAGATCATCTTCCTGATTCTAGTTGAATCATTAAACTTGAAATATCATAGTCAAGAGCAGTGGTCCTCAAATTATGGCCCACAGGTCACATATTGTATTTGTATCTGTTTTGTTTCTTCATTGCAAAATAAGATATATGCAGTGTGCATAAGAATTCGTTCATAAGTTTTGTTTTTACTATAGTCAGACCCTCCAATGGTCTGAGGGGCAGTGAACTGGCCCCTGTTTAAAAAGTTTGAGGACCCCTGGTCAAGAGGATACCATACTTAGGAAGACCACCCTTAATTCTTGTGCAAGTATGGGACTTATCCCCCATCTAGAGAAAATTATTTATTTAATTATTTTAAGGTAAATCTTTATTTAAGTACCATAATTACAAGCATGTTCGTAGTTGGGTTTTAGTCATAAACAATTTTTATAAGCCAGAATATTCTGAAGGAAAAGGAAAAAAGCATATAAAATGACCTTTATTTTGTTGCTCTTAAAGTCTCTGCTCTCCTTGGGAGCTTTTCTCCTTCAGGACCTAATATTTTAAATAGTGGTCTGATTTCCTTTTTCAGACCAATAACTCTGTAACTCAATAAACCACTGCCTGGGCTCTTTTTTGTTTGTTTGTTTTTTGTTTTTTGTTTTGGGTCACACCCAGCAGCACTCAGGGGTTACTCCTGGCTCTAACTTCAGAAATCGCTCCTGGTAGGCTCTGAGGGACCATATGGAATGCCGGGATTTGAACCACTTCTGCATGCAAGGAAAATGCCTTACCTCCATGCTATATCTCCAGCCCCAAACCTAGGCTCTTTTAATACTACAGTAGCCTGAGATTTCACTCCTTCCCTGACATATGCAAGGTCTGTGCCATTTTTAAAGCTTGAAATTATCACTCAAGAAGTTATCATTCAAATACCTGCCTTGTACAGAAGATTTAAGGGGGTGAAATCTCTAGGGGTTAGGAATGTTTCAGGTACAAAGATAGAGGGAGGTCTGGTGATTAACATCTGGGAATTCAGTAAATTTAAGAAATTGCTCAACACTGAAGTAGCTCAAAGGCATGAAAACCACATTCCTTTTGAGAAGCAAATCTTGGCTATGTGGAGAATGTCTTTCTCTAACCAGATGCGGGAAGAGACATCCAAAAGAAGCCATCCTTAATCTAAAGAACAAGAAAGAACCTCCTAGAGTTCAATGCTTTCCTTGAGACAACGATCAAATTAACTTTTTACTGTGTAGAGAATTTCAGGCCAAGACAATTTGGAGACAGCTTAGTTCTCTCTCTCTCTCTCTCTCTCTCTCTCTCTCTCTCTCTCTCTCTCTCTCTCTCTCTCTCTCTCACTTTCATTCACACAAATTTCTTTCTCTCCTCTCACACTTCTCTAAGTAAATTTCTTTCAATAAAAATATTGAGCCTCACTAGAAATAAAAACAAAACCTAAAATGTTGTGGCTCTTCTACAAAGGCACAAGTCTAGATGTGTTCATTAGTGAATTCTTCCAAATAGGTAGAGAGAAATCCCTCTAATGTTTTATATCTTTGAACTTGCATAAAAGACAATAATGTAGAAACATTGTGATTTAAGGAGTTTATACAATTTATGGAGCATTAACAGTAAGATTAAAGTTAATCCCTATTATTTTGAGGAAAAGACCTATCGAAGGGCACAGGGAAGGACTTGAAGTGGCAGAGTGATAATTCCAGAAGTCTCCCAATTAATAAGAGTGTTATAAAAAGTATAAATTACAAAAGAGTGACATAATTCACAGAGCAGTCACACAATATCAACTTAATTTCTCTAAGTGCACTTGATATTACAAATAGTTTTATATTTCAGCCTCAGAATTCATTGGACTTATTTAAGGAAAGGTGCTGTGAACTGCTTTATTGTTGTGGTAATTTCTTGCTCTTAAAAGAACTAAGTTATTCTGGAAATAAAAATGATATAAATAAGTAATAAAAACATTTTTTAAATATATCAATATAAAAATCATAAAAGTTGAAATGCTAAACTGGAGACAATACTATGAATAGAGAAAAGACTATGAAATAAAAAAGAAAATATTTCCCAGTTTGTCAGGTAAAAGGAATGGTTTAGGAAGACATTCAAAGAGGGAATCTTCCATTGTTTGTATAAAAATAATATGGTAATCCAAATACAATGGATTAAATCTGTTTGCTAAGAAGATGACTAATGATTGCTAGATAATAATAAATTATTTAATATAATTTTTAAGTGATAGATTTAACATAAGGTATCTAAAATTACACATTAATTTACCTAACTCACTGTACCTTATATCTAAAAAAATAGTAAAATTCAAACTCATAGTTTTTCATAGTTTTGAGTATTGTATGCACAATAAACATTAACATTGGGATTTCAGAAGAATTACATCATTTTGATAATAAAAATGCTAATTATAATTTATATTGTTACCAAAATAGAGGAAATTGGTTGGACATGGGGATATTGGGAAGGCAAGCTTTCCAAGGTAACAACAGTAATAACAGTATAACATGGCCAAAGACAACTTATTTTTCCCACCTGAATGATCAGAACTGCCCAAACCTGGAACGGGCAGGTAGAGGAGTGTGCAGGAGGGAGAGGGGATGAGGAGAGCTAGAGAGAGAAGTGTAGGAGAGGCATCATCAGAGATGCAGCATCAGATTCAGCATTAGCAACTGAGCATCATCAAAGAAACAGCAGTCGCATCATCAAAGTGAGTTAGTCAGCCTGGAAGCCAGTTTGGAAGCCTGGAAAAAGCAGTTGAAAGGGAGACAGGGGCTGAGAGAGCCAGAAGGAGTAGAGAAGTAGCTGCTAAAAAAAGACTTAGTATAAGACGCCATGTGAGGAGGTGAGGATGGCGGTAGGGACTGTGAAATAAAACTGGCTGACTCCTGGAACTTCATCTGACTGCTTTGTGAATCTCTCCGTCCTCACCCTGCAACCCTCAGACTGGCCAAACCATAGGGGCTGTGGGAGCAGAATCAAGATCAAAGGCCTCACCATCACCCCCTACCAACACTAGGACTATTTAGTTAATTTATATTTAAACAACACACAAGGAAGCTTATATCATTCCTGGGGACACCCAGCTGTTTAAGTTGTATGACTATCAATTATGGAAAATCATTAAAACTTCAAGCAGAAGGGAATGACTATTTCTTAAGGGTATATAGAGTTAAAATTAATATCAAAGTGAACAAAGGTAAAGGGTACAACTAAGTCCATGATTTGTCACCTAATATTAATATTTCAATTTCATTTCAGATATACTATTTATGTTCAAAGAGTAATATTTGCCTTTCAAGACTCAAGACCCCTTGTAGGAAGAAGACACTGAAGTGAAGTCGTTTCTTTTTTTTTTTCTCTTTTTTCTTTCTTTTTTTTTTTGTCACATTCAGTGATGCTTGTGATGATTGGTTCTGTGTGCAGGAATCACTCTTTATGAACCCAGTGGAATATATGGGGTATCAAATATCAAACCCAGGCATGCCACTTGCACGTCAAGCATTCTATCTGCTGTAGTATTGCTCCAGCCCCGCTAGGTGGTTTCTATTTTGGTTTTGGTTTTGTTTTTTTTTTGGGTCACACCTGGCATCACTCCTGGCTCTATGCTCAGAAATCACTCCTGGCAGACTTAGGGGACCCTATGGGATGCCTGGATTCGAACCACCATCCTTCTGCATGCAAGGCAAATGCCCTACCTCCTTAAAAGATAAAAACAAACACACTAGCATAGATATTAAAAATCTAAAAGTCCTGTTCAAGTTACACCTCTGTTTCTACAGACAGGAATGCTTCATGACAGCATTTCAGGAGACTATATGTGCTGCTAGGGTATCAAACTTGGGGCCTGTTGGAGTGGTTACAGTGGGTTGGATACCTGCCTTGGATGAAAATAGAACAGGGTTTGATCTCTGAAACACATAGGATCCACAGAGCATCACTAGGAGTGAACCATGAGCACAGAACTAGGAATAATTCTAGAGCACACCTGTGTGTGGTCCAAGAAAATAAAAACCCAAGCAAAAATAATTGCAAAGCAAGCTACTTATCCATTTAATTATATTTGAACCCTGGAATTTCCAGTTTTATTATTTATTTAAACAATTTGATTTTTGGTGGTAGTTTTTTTTCATGGAGATTTGGGTCATACTTTATGCTGCTGAAGGGTTTACTCCTGGCTCTATGTGCAGAGTTCAGATCTGACAGAGGCTCAGAGATTTTCATGGGCTGTCAAAGATTGAACCCTGGTCATTTCTATGCAAACCAAGTGTCCAACCTACTGTACTATTTCTCCAGCCCTACATTTTACTGAATAATTTTTTCTGTAACATCTTTCAAAGTGATAGTTTTATAAATGAGGAGGCAAGAATTTCTTGACTTGTGACTTAAACTAAGAGATAACTGACCGAGCACAAGTTTACAATTAAATAGGCACAGGAGAAAACATTAGCTATTAAGGATAAATGATTGAGGACAATAAAAGTAATAATTGGAACAAGATAGAATATTCCCCTCTAGAAGAGTCTTGCTGTGTCCTCTGACTTTGGTGCATTATTTTCAATCCACTCAATTATATCTTGAGAAATGTGAAATATGACAGAATGTAACATGAAGGCTTTACAAAGTGTCTTATATAAACAGAGATAAAAAATTAGATAGAAGCATGCTAATTTTATATTGAGAAGAACATCACATACAGAAAAGAAATTCTAGTACATGAAGTGATATGTCAGTGATAAGCAAAAAGTGAAGGAAATCAAGTTATCAGTGTTCAGTAGACTAGGAAATAAGTGTTATAGATGAGTTGTTGACTATAGGAATACTAATTATTTTAAACATTAACTTTTTTATTGTTTTTTTGCACTACACCCACTGGTACTCAGGAGTTACTCCTGATTCAGCATTTAGAAATTGTTCCTGGCAGGCTGGAGGACAATATGGGATGCAGGGAATCTAACCGGGTCCCTCCAGGGTTGGTCACATGTAAGGCGAACACCTTACCGCTGTGCTATCTCTCCAGTCCTCTAAACCTCAATTTCTTTTTTTTTAATTTTTATTTTGATCATATTGGCTTACATATCTTTCACAGTAATATTTTAGGTACATATTAACATTGAATCAGGGGAATACCCATCACCAAATTTGTCCTCCCCCATCCCTGTTCCCTTCCTGCAACCCATATCCCCCACCATCACCCCTTGGGCTGCTAGAATAGGTGGTACCCTCTTTGTCTAGCTTACTGTTAGTGATCATGTATCTGTTTGGTCCTTAAACCTCAATTTCTAAAAGAGCACTGATATCATTCATTCAATTAGGATGATAAAAATAAATACTGATAAAATTATACATTGATCGGGACTGGGAAGGTGGCGCTAGAGGTAAGGTGTCTGCCTTGCAAGCGCTAGCGTAGGATGGACCTCGGTTCGATCCCCCGGCATCCCATATGGTCCCCCCAAGCCAGGAGCGACTTCTGAGCGTATAGCCAGGAGTAACCCCTGAGCATTAAACGGGTGTGGCCCAAAAACCAAAAAAAAAAAAAAAACCAAAAAAAAAAACCAAAAAAAAATTATACATTGATGAGCAATCTGCAATGTAAAAAGAATCACAACTATCATTCTAGTAGGAACTAGAGACCTAGAACTATATTTTTTTTGCTTTTTACTGCCGAGACTTGTAAAATATCATCTGCTTAATGAATGTGGCCAGGCCAATTCTTCAGTGTTGAGTCATGAGAAATTTTAAATAATGGAAATCACATTGTCCCTAATAGCTTGGGCAATAGAAGTGAAAATGCTTATTGCTTTCATTATGTTTTGTTTCAATTCAGTAACTTTTCTTGGGTTTTAAATAAATAAAAAATTGGTGGAGTGAAAATATAGAAACAGAATTAACTTAGTATGATCATTTTTTGATGTGACCTGGTAGTCATGACCTGGTTTTCAATCACAGACTTTCCATTAAAGAGTTCCTTCTTTTCAAAAAGCTGAAAGAGAAAGTTACTTTACTATGGAAATTGTGTTTTAGCTTTTTAATTTGTAGGTAACCAAGATCAGAAATCAAAAAAATGGAATAATAAATAATAATTTGATTAATAAATACTTATTTGCATAAATTATTATCATTAATATTAGTATTAGTTTTGGGGCCATACATGGTGGTAAGTGCTATTCCTGGCTTTACATTCAGGAATTACTTCTAGTGGTGGTCCTAAGGTCTTATTCGAGGCTTTGGACTATAGGGATTACTTTGAGAACTATATGGGGTATCAGGGATCGAATGTAGGTTTGCCCAATGCAAGACAAAAAAAACCTCACTGCTGTACTATCTATCTGGCCACAAATATATTATTTTTAATAAAAATTAATAAAAATTAATTATTCCCATATCTTTCCTTCTAAATGGATGCTGACTTGATCTCAGAATTAATTTCTAGAATGAAAATATATAATTATTAATAATATAAATTAATACATTTTCATCTTTATGTTGCTAATACACTATATCCCATCAATCTATACCCAATACTTGATTCTGATGGGATGGATGGGAAGGAAGGAAAAGACAGATCTTAAATTAGAAAACCACAGGTACTTAAGAAAAGTTTAAATAATCCTAATCATTTAGGGATATAAAGCTACCACAAAGAGTTGTTATAATCAAATCAGAGTCTACAATTTTAGAAAATCATGTTGTTGGTAAATTCCCAGTCCAGGTGTAGGGGAGGAGTATTAGAGGCAATTACAGGTTCATTATGTCTCGGGAAAATCTCTTTAAATTCTAATATGTAATTAATGAGAACATTCATTTCTCTTCCCCCTCCCAAATCATGTGAAGACTGTACTATACAAAATTTGGAAGCATTCATGACTTCAGCAGCTGAAGATGCTCTTCTCCTCTTTCTTACATGTAGAATTAGGAGTTGGAAAACAGCTGTACTTTTGGCTATGTCCAGAATGGCTGTATTCCAAAGAAAATTGGATCTTACTGACCTCACTGGGATTTTAAAGAAACCGATGCATGGTGAGATCTATAATGTATAATTCTTCATTTTCAGGAACATTTCAAATTGTAATTAAAACTATTAGAGTTGTTTTTCCTCTCTTTAGGTTTTAAAGACAACTGGGTTTGTCTCTCACAATTGTGTATACTTCAATAAGCCACAAACCATTGCTTTCTAGATTTTTTAATTTAAAAATTGAGCTTATAATATTTGAAAACTGATATTTAGCGGCAAGTATGGTGCTTCTTTTGCATTGTACATGAACAGCTGGAGTTTTATCTCCAACATCCCTGTGGTTCCCAATCACCTCCAGGATTAATTCCTAAGCACAGAGTCAGGAGCAAGCCCTGTTTATTGCCAGTGATAGCCCCAAATAAATAAACCTAAAAAACTCATGCTGTTTGGAAGCTATTTAGTGGTACAATTATATTTCTAGATTAGAAAGGGTAGCATTTAGTATTTAATATCACACATTAGAATTCAATCATTTGGGCCGGAGAGATAGCATGGAGGTAAGGCGTTTGCCTTTCATGCAGGAGGTCATCGGTTCGAATCCCGGCGCCCCATATGGTCCCCTGTGCCTGCCAGGAGCAATTTCTGAGCCTGGAGCCAGGAATAACCCCTGAGCACTGCCAGGTGTGACCCAAAAACCAAAAAAAAAAAAAAAAAAAAAGAATTCAATCATTTGTGAGTGGATTAAATATGTGTAATTTCAAAAATTAAATCTGTTTTTATTTGTCAGCTAAACAAATTAGTAAAAAGAATATATTTCATTTTTCTTTGGTTCTCTTTTACTACTGAAATTATCTTTTTTACTATCATTACTTGTTAACCAGACATTTACTTCATCCTTTAAGTATCCTTTATTATTCCCTAAGACTGTATAAAGAGTAGTAATGTTGGAATTTTGTAATTTTAATGTTGTTATCATTTCAGAGTACTTATATGAACATAGCATTTAATAATCACATAAAAACTCATCACATTACATGGGAAACACCTGGCTAGTAAGACAAAGTGGTATAAATCACAAATCATAGTTAGCAATTAAAAAATTCCATTTGGAAGGAAGGCGATATAGTGGGCAATGCACTTCCTTTACAAGTGGCTGACCCATGTGTGAACCCCAGGACCACATATGGTCCCCCAAGTCCAGCCAGGTGTAAGCCCTGAACACAAGTAATAAAAGTCCTTAAGTCCATTTTTGTCATAGACACATTATATTTAAATGGTAGAATTTTTTAAACTACTTTAGTGCTAGTTTTGTCTTTATTACACTCTTCAAATGAACCAAATTACCATGAAACAGAAAATAAAGGCAATTCATGATCAAAGGGTACTAAGAAAATAAGTTTTTAATTCCATTAATATTAGTAATGTAGAAATTAATATTTAGATCAACAACAGATAAACTTAAAAAGAAAATAGAAAATAGAATCTTAATCTGAAATCTGAAGAGAATAGTATCCTAATAGAGTCAAAGACTAAATTCTTTATGAGTTATATAAGCAGTAGTGAAAATATAGTATAAATGTAGAAAATATAGTGTAGGTAAGAAACTTTACTAGATAATAATATTAGACGATAATAAAATATTTAATTAATTTTATAATAACAGATGTAATATCAGTGGTTTGTAAGTAAAAGAACACAGAGATATACCTACACATCTATTCTTTACAGAAGATAATTGATGTAAACTCTATTTTATAGTAGTATAATTATTTTATATCCTCCTTTCATAAGAACTGGATCAGGTGATTTAAATCTCTCTAAATAAGTCACATAGCAGCCACTATAAGATTAAAGCTGACATTGAGATAAAAATCTCTCACCATTTTCAATTTTGATTTTACTCTACATAGACACTACACAAGCTGTTTATTAATTTATATCTTTAGTATTTCTGCTTGATCTCTCACTGCTACTCTTAATAAATTTATAACTTTATATCTCATTGATGATAGAGTACAAAATAATTTTGGTAAGGATAAATCTACTTCTTCATGCACGATATTAAAATAGCCTGATATGATTTTTTCATTTTTTATAATTGCAGAACCTCTATTTTCCCATTGATAGCACATTTGCTAGGAATCATGCAAAACCAAAGTGTTGTAACTGAGTTTATACTCTTGGGACTTTCACAGAATCCACATGTCCAAAAAGTAGAATTTGTTATATTTCTATCCATTTATATTGGTACTCTTGGTGGCAATGGTCTGATAGTGGTGACCATCTTCAGCAGTCCAGCTCTCCTGTGCTCCCCAATGTACTTCTTCCTGGCTTTCCTGTCCTTCCTGGATGTGTGCCTCTCTTCTGTCATTGTCCCAAAAATGTCTATTGACTGTCTTTACGAAAAGAAAACCATATCTCTTGGAGGCTGTTTGACCCAGATCTTTGCTGGACACTTCTTTGCTGGAGCAGAGGTAATTGTCCTTACAGCTATGGCATTTGACAGGTATGTGGCCATCTGCAAGCCTTTGCACTATTCTTCTATCATGAACCCAAAGCTCTGTGGCATTCTGATTGGAGTAGCTTGGATAGGGGGCTTCCTACATTCAACTATACAAATTGCATTTGCCTCCCAGCTGCCTTTCTGTGGCCCCAATATCATCGACCATTTCTTGTGTGACTTGTATCCATTACTGAAACTTGCCTGCACTGATACTTATGCCTTTGGCCTTATGGTAGTGGCCAACAGTGGATTCTTCTGTATCCTCATCTTCTCCATGTTACTTGTGTCCTATGGCGTCATTTTGTTCTCTCTAAGAAACTACAGTACTGAAGGGCAGAGGAAAGCACTCTCTACCTGTGGATCCCACATTACTGTTGTGCTTTTATTTTTTGTGCCCTGTATATTTGAATATGTACGGCCTCCAACTTCTTTCCCGTTTGATAAAATGGTCTCAGTATTTTACACTGTCCTCCCAACTTTCTTCAATCCTTTGATTTACACTTTTAGGAATAAAGATGTGAAAAATGCCATGAGGAAACTGTGGAATAAGTTATTCATCATCTCTGATAAAAAATAAAGCAGCATATTTTTTAAAAATTTGTGATACTTAGAAGTTAAAACATTTGAGAAAAACTGCATTGATGTACTATTTGATATCTGTAAATAAAAATTATCCACATAAGGTTGTCTCTAATTAAATGTTTTGCATTTAGGTAAGTTTGCATTACAAACAACTTACATCTTCATATGTTAGTCTTCAGTTTAATTTTCTACTTATCTAAAAGTTAATTATTTAAAAGTAATATATCATTTATTTATTTATTGAAAAATACATGCAGAAGAATAATAAAGTAATAGAAAAATGTATTTAAAGTATTCCAACTAATTTTATAGTTTGGACTCTGATAGAAATATTTAAGTTTAAAATATTTTCCCATGCTGTCAAATCCTGGTAAATTTGATGTTTTTCTATTTTCAGTGTGTGTTTAGGAAAATATTAATGGAAAACATTCACCCAATAATGAACTATGGGTTATTCAAGGTTTCTATCCCTATCACTATAAAATTATATTTCTCCCAATAAATTTTTCTTATGTGGTAGGTGTGGTGTCATAATATCCAGTTCAGCTTTGCTTTGTTTTAAATGTTTGCTTAGAGGTTATCTATTTTGATTAGAATAAAATTTGGGTTGGACACATAGATTTTCAAAATGTGTAATTATTCCTTTGTTTGTTTCACACACAATGCTAACTTTTCAGGTGCTTGAACAAGTGACAATCAGTAGTGTACCTATAAAAGTTATATATAGGATAATTACAAACATCTATGAGTTATGAAGTAAAATCTAAGACAGAAGCCCAAAAGATATATATTGTGTCAAGCATAATTTGCCATTATTTGAACCTTTAACAAAGAAAAATAATTTGAAATGCTGTCACAGAGAAATGAATGTATTTCATGATGATGATATTCTCCTTTCAAATATGTAAAAAAACTTCAAAAATGCTAAGAATAATGGCTTACTTCATCAATGTATCTTGAAGATATAGTTCATGGAAGTGTTGCACTGGTGAGGGTTTTGTTCTTTACATGCTTGGAGCCCAACCACAGTCATGTTTGTGGTCAGGGTGCTTAGATAAACATATTAATGAAAAAAAAGACATTGTCATAAGATAGACTTGGAAAATCTTCATGTGCAATTACTAGTCAAAAGAGAAAGCAATAGGGCCGGAGAGATAGCATGGAGGTAAGGCGTTTGCCTTTCATGCAGGAGGTCATCGGTTCGAATCCCGCGCCCCATATGGTCCCCTGTGCCCGCCAGGAGCAATTTCTGAGCATGGAGCCAGGAAAAACCCCTGAGCACTGCCGGGTGTGACCCAAAAACCAAAAAAAAAAAAAAAAAAAAAAAAAAAAGAGAAAGCAATAATGTGAGTTAAAATTGAAAACCAAATTTCAAATAAAATATATAAAGACTTTTATACAGAAAATGTACTTTTATATTTAATTAATGACAAAATAAAATTTAAATTATCGCATTTATTTAATAAGTTAAATTACATAAATATATTACAAATAATAAACTATGAATATACAAAAGTATGATAAAATGCACATCAAAATTTTATTTACTATATATGACATATTTTAATTAGTATTTTATTAGAAATATTTTATATTCCTAGATGATTAGAATGAATAAAATTATTAAATTTAAAATATAAAGAATATGCACATATAAATATATTACACATATTTTAATTATGTAAATAATAATTTATTTACAAAATTCTAACTTATGCACTCATGAAATAAATATTTTGTCATATGTGTTTTTATTTAGGTAAGTTTGGTAACACTGACAGTATGTGGAAGGGATTGACCTCTGGAATTTGGGGATACTAGATTTGAATGTTTGCAAATGATTTTTGCTATATAACCTACTGTAAACTTTTTTTTTCCATCTGTCTTCTTTTTTTTATTTTATTTTATTTTTTTTATTGAATCCACTAGATTAAATTTAATTTGGTGTTACATTCTTTCAGAGTTTCTTTACATAGCAGGAAAAGATAAATCAGAAAGGAAGAAAATATGCACATCCATCAAAGATGAGTATTAACTATGTTGAAACAGAACATTTCAGTCATAGACACGAGTATTCCTCCAGAGCTTGAAACTATTCTATATATCATTTGCAGAAAACCTGTGAGAAGATGTTGAGATGTTAATGAAGAGGGACTAGATACATTGGGATGGGTGCCTGAACCCTTCAATCACATTATCTGTCACTTGGCCCTCCAATTCACAAGCTCAGCTAAGTAAATAAACTTATTATTTAAATATATTACCTGTACTACAGGCAAGGGAAAATCCTGTGCGTAGAGCCAGCCTGTCCTAAAAGGAGCTGTTGTCTGTAGAGAAAAGGCTCAGGGACAGTTATTATCAAGTTGTTGCAGCAAAAGCACAGCCAAGAGGATCATGAGACTTATCATCTCAAATACGTGCATTTGTTGGCTTAAAAAGAAAAAAGAAAGGTTTTCAAAGCATTGTGATGGGAGAATACCACAATGTCTGCTATGAGTAATCTTTGTGTCCATATTTTTGCTTTTATGGTGGTTTGGGGACCACATTCAGTAGTACTCAGTGTTATTCATGTGTCTGCTCCGGGTTGTTCTCAGAGAAATTGAAACTAGATCATATTGGGAATAAAATCTGGGTCTCCTGCATGTAAGGCATGTATACTAGCCCTTTGACATAGCTCCCTGGACCCCATACCCATATTTTACAATCAAACCCCCACTATTGCTGCTGGAGATCTAAACAGAAGCTTCATACATACAGATAGATTTTGAACTCCATAACTGAATAACATCCTAAACTTAAGTTACAATTTTGAAGAATAACATGAAAAATGTTTTTTTCCTATAATTTTAGTAAAAAACAAAATAAATAGCTTGATAATATCTAGATGCATGTAGGACTTCAACTTTGTGGGGAATATAAAAAAACAAGGCCACACCTAAAATATTAATCATGGTTAAATCTGGATGGAGAGATTATGTAAGACTTCAGCTGTTTTCATAACCCATCTCTGAACTTTTTAGTGACCTATAGCATTTTTTTTTGTTTTGTTTTTTAACCAAGGTTTTGTGCTTTTTTGTATTTGTTTTTTTCCCTCCTGCCCTGGCACAGTAAATATTGGGGTCATTCGAAAAGGAATTCACTTGGCCTAAGTGATACTTTTTTTATTATAACTTATTTTTTATTTATTTATTTATTTATTTTTATTTTTTTTATTTTTTATTTTTTATTATATTATATATATTTTATTATTATTATATTATATATTTTTTTTATTATAACTTTTACTTTGGGTCACACCAAGCAGTGCTTAGGGGTGTTCTTGGTTCTGTACACAAGGGTAACTTCAGACTGTGTTCAGGGAATGAATGAAACATGCTTATCTTTACTTATGTAAGGTAATTAAATTAATCCCTGTATTATATCTAAAAAGTCTTGAGTCTTTGGTTATATAAATATATCCATGATTAAAATAAATCTTTCTAAACATTTGAGAGGTAGTTCAATACAGACAAACTTTTAAAATATTATTATTTGTAATTAATTTTATAGGTGCTTTATAATTATTAAAAAAGAAAATAATGGGATCGGAGAGATAGCATGGAGGTAAGGCATTTGTCTTTCATGCAGAAGGTGTTGACCCGAATCCCGGCATCCCATATGGTCCCCTGAGCCTGCCAAGAGCGATTTCTGAGCATAGAGCTAGGAGTAACCCCTGAGAGCTGCTGGGTGTGACCCCAAAAAAAAAATTTGTATGAAGAAAAAACCAAAAGTTTTATTTAGATAAATTTTCAGTATTAAAATATGTAGTAAAAATATTTCTGGGACCAGAGAAAAATTACTGCAGGCAGGACATTGCCTTGTACACTTCCTACTCGAATTCCATATCTTGTATTCTATATGGTCCCCCAACCATTACCAGGAGTAATTCATGAGTACAGAGTTATAAGTAACTCCTGAGCACTGCTGGATGTATCCCCCAAACAAACAAACAAACAAATAAACAAAACAAAACAAGAAAAGAAAAAAGTTTCTATTTAGAGTTCATACTATTGATCATGGTTTTCCAAGAACTTCATGAAAATTATTTAATGTAAAGATTCTTAACAGTCCAAAATTAAGATATAAAAGTAAATTACAATTATATAAGAACTTAAAAGTGTAATATCTATATTACTATATAACATAATATATATATAATATAAATATAAACTAAATTAATAGGCTCTTTTGCATGTTAAATTGTGAAATAAAATTTGAATTTTGTTGCAAGAGAAATAAAAGTTGAAAATTAAAAAAGCATAAAAATAATTTTAGTGATATCCTATTTACATTAATTTATCATCTAAATATATAAGAAGTGACACAATTCAGAATCACTAAGTATGGAGCTTGATACCATACCTCTGAAATAAACAAGGCATTTTGATGGACAGAAAAAATGTCCTCAATAATTTGCATAAAGTTACTTCAATATTTGCATAACATATTGTTTATTTGCATAATAACAATGTGATTTATATAAATGACTCATGTGTTCTGATTATGAAGCTTAAGAACTGAGCAGTAAACTAAGAAAGTTAACTTCTGTCTCATTTTACCTTAAATTTTATTATTATAGAATTTTACAATGGTACCAAGAACATTATATTAATCAAGCAGGAAATATTGCCACACCATGCCCACCACTAGGAGTCCCTACACCTTTGTCCTAAAGTCGATTTCTTCTTTTTGAATTAAAAATACTATAATAGTTAAATTTGCAAGAATTTTTTAAACAGCTTATCCACTTCAAATTTCAAATTTTTATTATAAAACTATATTAATTCTATAAAAGGTCTTTCTGAAAACTAAACTATGATATTTGAGAATTATAAATTATAGAAAAATAACAATATATATTAGTAATTAAAATAATTATTAAAAAGGAGATGGCTAGGCTGGAGAGATAGCTCAGCTAGATGGCATTTGTCATGAAAATGCTAAAGTGACACCAACCCAGGTTTGATCCCTGGCATCCCATATGGCCTTGAGCCTGCTAGGAGTGATTTCTGAGCTCAGATTCAGTAGTAACCCCTGAGTACTGCCGAGTGTGGGCCAAAAACAACAAAACAAAGAAAGAAAGCAAATGTCTATACATGAGAAAAAGTTAACTCCAAAACTTATTTCTCAGGTCTAAAGCCATAGTTTAGTGGGTAGGTAAGGTTGCCTTGCATGCTCTGGATCCAAATTCACAGGTCTTCCAAGCCCATCAGGGATAATTACTGAGTGAAGAGCTTGAAGTAACTTCTAAATATTTCTGGGTGTGGCCCCCCAACCAAAACATAAGCAAAATAAGTTTAAAAAGTAGAATGTGTTTGTTATAATTTTGCTAGTATACTTACAATTCTGGTAGGGTTTATGGCATCAACATATAAGATTGCATGATACCATAACCACCATAGTGCCCAAGACCCTCCATCACTGTTTTTATGTAATTTCTAGTCCTCCTCTTCATTCTCCTCCTATGATTCCCCTAAATGCTGAGTAATTGCTTTTGTCACCAACTTTTGTCATTTTTTGCAACTATTTATTCCCTTCTTTTGCCTTTCTATATACCACCGATGAGTTGCATTTTTCACCCTCTGAAATATTTTGCTTAACATGATGCCCTCCAGTTTCATTCACACTGCATATTATTTGACTTTTTTAATAGGTGACACAAACATCCAAATGTACGTGTCAGTATTTTTACAAATATTTAAAAAAATTTACAACTTTTAATTATCATTTAATTCTCTTTGAATATTGGGTTGTTTCCATATCTTGGCTATTGTACTAAGAACTACAATAAACATAGTTGTGCTCTATTCTTTGATTAATATTTCTGTGTTTAGAGAGTAAACGAGAATAAATGGAATCATAGAGTTAAATGGGGATTTATTATGACTTCATTTCTGTAATCTTATACTGTTTTCTACAGTAACTAAATCAGACAATATTTCCACCAACAATGAAAGAAGTTTCTTTTTTGCCACATACCCTCTAGTACTTCTTGTTTTCAATCTTTTTTGATATGTGTCATTCTCACTAGTGAGATAGAATATTTTTTTGTTTTACTTTTTATTTTACAGACTAGTGATGCTAAACACTTTTTCATAAGCCAAATGACCATTAATATATATTTTCCAGGGAATCATCTGTTCATTTTATCTTTCCATTTTTTGTGGATTATTTTTGTGAGATAATTTGTTGTTTAACTTTGTGAATGCTTTATATATTTTTGTATATAAACTCTATACTTGATATATGATATGCAAGTATTTACTCCTGTACTGTAGAGTTTAGGAAATTGAAACAGTAATTCAAAATCTTTCAAGAACAAAAGCCCTCTTCCATATGAACTCATTTGTATGTTCTACTAAACCTTCCAAAAATTTACTCCCTCAATCCTCAGGCTTCAAAAATATCAAAAACATGAATCCTTCAGTAACTTCTATGAGGTCAATTTTAATTCTAAAATTAGACAGATACCACTAAAAGTAGGTACAGATTGGTAGCCATAATAATTAATTAAAGATTCTCAACAAAATCTTAGTGAAACAAATGAGATTCCCACCAACAATAAAAGAGGGTTCCTTTATTAACTGCCAACTCTGGTTAACATATGACTTTTTCATATATGATTTTCCCCATTGATGTCAGATACCAACTCATTATTTTGATTTGCATTTGCTTAATTATAAGTGATGAACAGTACTTTTCCCTGTACCTATTGGCCATTCTTATATTTTCCCTTAAAAAATGGGGCTGGAGTGGTAGCACAGTGGTAAGATGTTTGCCTTCCATCCAGCTGACCCAGACAGTCACAGATTCTATTTTCAGAATCCCTTATGGTCCCTCTGGTGTACCAGGAGTGATTTCTGAGCGCAAAGCCAGGAGTAAGCCCTGAGTGCCGCTGGGTTTGGCCCAATCTACCCCACCCCAGATGTCTATTCATATCCTAATACCATTTTTGAACATGATTATTTAAATTTCTTTTTTATTTTATTGATCTGAACTTTTTCCTTAAGTGCATGCTGTACACACTTAAGCTAGGAATTAACAGTGACTAGCTCAATATCACTACAGAAAAAAACATGAGGAAGAAACATTATGTTTCTGAGAATAAGCTATTTGTGATTATCTTTACATTGTTTTAATTTTGACCATTTTTCTTCCTTTGTCACTGGAACATGGATCAGAATGAACTTTAATTAAAAAAAAATTTAGGTTGTAACAAGCATACATTCTATTCATTCATAGTTTCTCTTGGAATTTAAAATTTTGGAGGGGTGATTCCCAGCAGCACCCAGGGCTTATTCCTGGCTTTATGCTCAGAAATCGCTCCTGGCAGGCTTGGGGGACCATATGGGTTGCCAGAATTCAAACCACCATCCTTCTGTATGCAAGCCAAATACCTGACCTCCATGCTATTTCTCTGGCCCCGGAATTTAAATTTTAAATGTATTTTTATGTCAATTATGATTTACTTATATTACATATGCCAATATCTCAATTTAAATCAGAAAATTTTCCTATTATTTGACTGCTCAATATAAAATGTTTTCAGTATTTGATACTTAGAAATTAAAATATCCCAAGAATGAGAAAAATTATATGGCAAAGCAACCATTTACATATAAAAAGAAACAAATATTATATCAAAAACTCCAAAAGATTTTCTTACAGAACAAGATAAATAAATGAAGAAAATGTTCTCCTTAGACCTTTCTACTATGGGCAGGTTCTTCTCTCTAGTTACTTTTGAAAAATGAGAACTAAGAAAGAATTAGTCAAGCGTTAGCAAGAAATTTATTGAAGTCAAAGCAAATTGGAAAGCTTCCATAAAGCAGAAAGGGACTGAAATGGATTACTGGCTTCGGAATAAAATTGAAATACTTGTGTATAACCAAACTATCAAAGTCAGGGTGGAGAGATAATACAGCAGAAAAAGATACAGCCTGCCAGAAGTGATTTTTGAGCATAGAGCCAGGTGTAAGCACTGAGCGTTGCCAGGTGTGACCCCAAAACAAACAACAACAACAACAACAAAAACCAACAATAAAACAAAAAAAATTTTCTAAGTTTTTAAATTCTTTAAAAACTTAGAAAATAAGTTTAATGGTGTTGATATTCTTTTGTCATTGAAAGAAAAAGTCATAAAAATGTGTATGGCTGATGATAATAAACATGTATTTTGTTTAAAAAAACAAAACAAAAAAAATAAAAATATCTTGATTTTGGGGGCCTGAGAGATTGTAAAATGGTAGGCATTTGCTTTGCATATGGCTGAGCAGAGGTGGACCTGAGTTCGATCCCCAGCATCCCATGTGGTCCCTCAAACCTGTCAGGACTGATTTCTGAGCACAGAGCCAGGAGTAACTGCTGAGTGCTGCTGGGTGTGGCCCAAACAAACAAAAAAAATGCTAATTAAATGCTTAAATGAAAGTTTTTATTTTTTAATCTGTTTTTTTTTTTGGGGGGGGGGAGGGTTGGGAATACACTCTGGCAACATTCCTGGCTCTGCATTCAGAAATTACTCCTGACAGATACTGATGACCTTATGGGATGCTGGGAGATCAATACTGTTGTATGAATATGAATATGAATAATGAAATTGAGATATATTATCTTTGCTTCTCTTCTGTGAATCATGCTTCTGCTCACGGGATTTGTTTAAAGTTAAACTAGATCCCCAAAGCCAGAACAATGAAGAGGACATACCTGGGCAGCCCAGGTCTCAAAGCATGGCAAAGGGCAGAATATAGGCAGTAAGAATGCCTTAATTTGTCATTTTCTTTAAAACTATTGTCCTAGGTATACCTTGAAATAAATATGAAAGTAGTTGAAGGGGCAATAAGCTGAATTCAGGTGAGGTGGAAGATAATGCTTTTGGTTAAAAATGGAAGGAATTATTGTTTCAGAATTGCTGCATTGTATCTTAATGATTTATTGAATGATGTATGCAATATCTCAAAAACTTATAAAAAGCTGTAGGGTTTGGACAACTGAGTATGCCTGGAGCCTTGAGTTGGTAAGTGCTTCGACGTTAAGATCTCCCTGTTTTTAGTTATTTTAAGGTCAAAGATGTTTATTTCCAAGTTTTCCATATTTTGCTGTGCCTACACAAACGACAATTGCCACACACACACACACACACAGACACACACATCTTTTTTTTTCTTTTAGTGTATTTCCCATCTCTGGAGAAAAAAAATGGGAGCATACTAGATCGTCAGCTATTGATTAATGACTTTATAGGTGATACAATAAGTTTCACAAATATAACTGCTAATGAACTCTCTCCCTTACTTCCATTTCTTATATTCTCTGTTCTCTTTCTATTACTTAATAATTTTGCTCTCTGTCATCCTGAAACAAATGTATTATGATCAGTTATGTCAACACTGTGATACACTTTAAATAAATAGTTAAAAAAAGTAAATAAAAAGCTGTATGTTATTGGCACTCAGAGTCTGCGGACCGCTGGTGACTGTCGGGCTCCTTGATGTGCTCACTATCATTTTTGTCTGCAGGAGGTAATAAACCCCAATCGCTAATTGCATTACCGACTGGTTTACTTTCTCTGGGATTGGCAGGGAGGGAGCCTGGATTCTCAACTCGCTTTCCTGTCTTTTCTTTCTTCCTATACCTCTATACCTTTCTTTCTATACCTCTAACCCTTCTTCACTGGAGAAGTCTGAATATCCCCTCTGGCATGGGTCCTCCAATCTAAAAGCTCTTAGAGCCGGAGGCTGTGAAGACACCAATGAGAGAATAAGGGGGCCTCCAGCAGTTCTCCCCAGATAAAAACTCCCCCCCCCAGAAGAAAAGCTGTGCACCATTGTTAGGTAAATGATTATTTGCCAGATTGCTCCTCTTTAACTCCTCTCAGGCATCTCTGACTCTAACAGGTACCAGGTCAACCCTGTGCATTTCGAAGGTCCTACCTACTATGCTATTGCTCTAGTCCCTAAATGAAAGTTATTTTTATATAAGAAAAGAATCTTGTTACAGCTAAGAAAATGTATTGAGTTTTGCTCTATCCCGCAGACAAAAATGATAGTGAGCACATGTTATCTGCTGTAAGAAATGAAGTGGAAGGTATGAAGGTCCTGATGTATCAGGACTGGTTGTGGCTAGGGTCAGTCTTTATTCTACAGTGTTTCCTTTGCATTGCTAAGAATAAGCACTGATATACTAAACCTCTGACATCTAAAATATTGTAAGCATTTTATTTAGATAAGTTCAAATTTCCATAGTATTGAGACTAGATTAAAAGCTCATATTCTGTTTAATCTTGAATGATTTTTGTTGTTAAATTAAAAACAGCTCCTAACAAAATCTCCTCTGAAGCTTTACTAGAGCTTTATTAATGCTTCTATTAATGCTCTCAGATTTTACATTCCACCAATGTATACACATAAGGTGGGGTGATCCATGCCAATTGTGACACACTGTAGATACAGCTCAGACTTGACCCTCGTTCAACCCTGGCATGTCCTGGCTACCTAAACTCTGCCAATTTGAGCACCACTAGCTTGGATGACAGGTGATACTCTTAGACATGCATCCTCTTTTATTTATTTATTCATTTTTATTTATTTATTTATTGCTATCAATTCCTTAGTGGGGGGCTTGAAAGTTTTAGGTGCCTGGTTCTTAATGGGAAAAATGTTCATAAGAATGGTGGTAGTGAGAATATAGTTTTATGCATAGTTGGATGTCAATATATAATTTCCTTCTGTAGATTAGTGCCAGAAAGTGGTTTGTTGCCTGGAAATTGCAGCCACAAGTTTTCTAACAGCTGAAGCCCTTGATCATACATTGCCCAGTGCTGCCATCTCGTGTTCATATCAGTAAGTATTTGATCCTGTGAAATATCTGTTGCTAGCATTTTCCTGCTCCCAAATGTCCATCTGGCACTAGAGGGTCTGGGAAGCAGGCTTAATGTTTCTCATTTTGTAAAAGCTTGTCTTTGATCTAAATATGAACTGTACAACCTTCCCTAAATTCTTGTATAGTCTCTACTTACAAATAGTAGGTTATGGTAAGAGGTTGACATTTATGACAGAGTAGCTTCTAAGAATGAGCTCTCTAGTTTTACTAGACTATCTTTTTTATTAAATATCGCACACATGACTGTAATCATTTTGTTTCCATCCCTCTCCCTCTGATCATTTCACTCAGCGTTATACTCTCCATGTCCATCCACATATAAGCAAATTTCATGACCTCATTTCCCTAACAGTTGTGTAGTATTCCTATGTATATATGACCAACTTTATCCACTTTATTTTATCCACTCTTTGGCTGCTCATATTGGGCACTTGGGTTGAGATGAGGGTAGAAGGACTAGTCCACGGTAGAAACTTTGCCACAAATAGTGGAGGAGTGCAGTTAGGGAAGAGAAGAGAACACTATGAAAATTACCACTCTAGATAAGAATTGGATGGTGAAAGTAGATAAATTGATATTAATACCCCTTCAATAACACAATTGCAACCCAGAGTCTAAAAATCAAGGAGATAAAGAGAGTGAGAGAGAAGAAAAATGTTTGCTTGAACAGAGGCAGGTGGGAGTGAGAGGGAAAGTGAGAATATTTGTGTCAGAAAATGTGCACAGGTGAAGGATATTGTACATTGTATGACTGAAATTCAGTCTTGAAAACGTTTATAATGCTATATCTCATGTGAATCTATTAAACAATTTATTTATTTATTTATTTATTTATTTATTTATTTATTTATTTATTTAAAATGAGCTCTCTGGGACCGGAGTGATAGCACAGCGATAGGGCATTTGCCTTGCACATGGCTGAGTCACGATGAACCTGGGTTCAAATTCTGGTTTTCCCATATGGTCTCCTGAGCCAAGAGTGATCTGAGCTCATAGACAGGAGGAACCCCTGAGCATCCCAGGGTGTGGCCCAAACTCAAAAAAAAAAAAGAATGAGTTCTCTGTTTGTTTCCATTGCTCTGTCTTTCTCTCTTTATTCTACCTTTATATGGGATTATTGTCTTTTGTACTTTAGCTAGATATTGACATGTGTATGTACATTATGGGAAGGTGACATTTTGGATTCACCCCAAATTGGAGCCACTGATAAGAATTCAGATCTCTGCTTATCTCTGAGACTTATATTGATGGTTGTACATGAAATCAGAATCAAGGGGTAGGAGTTTGCTCCTAACTTGACCCACACCTAAGTTTCTGATAATCATTTCTCAACTTACCTCTTGTCATTTTAAGAGTGGTTGGTTTGAAGTCTATATGGGATGTGACTGAGAAGGAAAAGGGAGCATTTGAGTACTGTTGAGTCTTGAGGAAATACTCTACTGCTTCTGTCTCCTCCAGTCCCAGATTAGACTGTTGTTATGAAAATCTGACTTACAATTTCTTGTGATAAATAGTAAATTATATCTATTAGCTATATATATTGAACAATCCTAATATAACAAGATAATCTCACTGGATTTTAAATAATATTTTTGATGTAGTATTGAAATAAATTTATTAAAGTTTTTGGAGTATGTTTTCATATATGGATATTAGGGTTTTTAATGTTATTTAGTAATATTTATTTAGTAACTTATTTAGTAAACATTATTTAGTAATGTCTTTATATGATTTTGATATTTTTTGAAATATTGGTCTCATTCTAATTTTGAAGATAAACTGATCCTTTTTTAATTCTATGAGAAGCTTGACAGGTATAGATAATAGGTACTCTTTGGATTTTTGGTAGAACTAGTTTGGAACAAAATGTTTATTGGTAATTTTTCGTTGCTTTAATTTTCATATAAAAGCTGTTTTATATTATTTCAGATTTGTTAGGAAAATATGTTATTGCTATTATTGCCATCATTGTAATTAGTTGGTTTTTTTATTGTACTTAGAACTGAGTTTAGGACTTATTCCTTACTCTGTGCTCAGTAATCAGTATCATTCCTGATGGGAGTTAGGGAAACAGATGCAGATGTGGGGATCAAACCTGGCTTGGCTACATACAAAGTAAGTGACTTATCTACTATACTGTCCCTCTTTTGCCTCAGAAGATGTATTATCATTTTTTAAAATGTATGCCGTTTTTCTATATTTGATTTGAGGAAAACATTAGAGGAGTGTCCCAGTGAGGAAATCACAAGTAGGAGAAACCTTCAAAAGAAATAACTGAATTGAAGGACATATTAGGTAATTAAAATACACAAGGGAGAGATTAAATAAGAGAATACAGGTACTTTTATTCAGTTTGCTCAATTAAAGTACATAAACGCCTAGAATAAACAGAAGAAAAAGGAAGCAAGAAATGTGTAGAAAATAACATGACCCATGAGATAGTTTTTTTTAATAACAACAATAGAAATATAGTAGTCCCAGAAGGATTGCAAAGAGAAAATTAAGAGAAAAGCTTTGTTGAGTTAAATTATAACTGAAAACTTCTCCAATATATACAAATTATAATCAGAAACAAGAAGCTCAGAATTGCAAACTAAAATTTACCAAAAAGAGAACACAAGGACAAACATTAATACTATGGTAAGAGCCAAAAAGATAGAGATATAACTCAAAAATATGAAAAAATAAATTAATAAATTATAAAATAAAGTGGTCTTGAAGAGATAAGAGAGGTGGATATAACAGACTTGCATTAGAATCTGCCTTGCATATAGTTTATATTAAATTAATCTGCCAATTGCATAAATTATTTTCTCTCTATGTTCTCTTCCTTCACAATCATATGACCTTTTTTTCTATTTTTCTATTGTTTTTTTAGAAATATATCATGAATTATGGAACACAGTTTTAGGGTAAGTGGAAGAATCTTGGTATGCTTTCTGATAAGAACCAGGGTTCCAGAATTAGTTGTTGGGGATCTGCTGTTGAATTATATTTGTAAAATATCAGCCATTGCATGAATGTGGCCCATGTTCAGTGACTTGAGAAATTTCAAATAAATGAAAATAACACTTGCTGCAAATTATTTAGGACATTGAAGTGTTTCTGGCTATTTCTCTGAAGATTCATTTCAATTCTGTACTTAGGTTTGAATAAATATGTTAAAAATAAATATATATTAACATTTATTTGGATGTTTTGGTTAGTTAAAGTTTTTTTTTAATTTAATTTTATTACATATTCCACTGGAGTAAACAAATCTGACTTCATTATATTTTGAAAAATAATGGAAAGTAAATATTGCTTTATTTTCTAGAAGTAATTTTGCCAAATTTTGTGAGGTAGCAAAATAAGGAAGTGAGAACAACATGGATATTTTGGGTTTATTTAGTTTTAATTTATTTATTATTTTTTCTTAGAATTCTGTAAATAATGGTTTCTCATATACTGTATTCTAAAAACCACACATATGACCAGTGTACATGTCTCCCATGCATCCCTTTATCCACCATCCCTCTCATCCAACTCTCCTTAAAATAACAGCATTTAAGACATCTTTATATTTAATCTGTATTTATAGTTGTTATTTTTCTTAAATAAGCTGGAATTAACACATATATCTCCATTTTTACATTAAAGGTAGATGCTAAGTCTGATTCCAGAATTCAGCATTGGCATTTCAATAAGTACACAGATTTCACACTTTCCTACTAAGGGACAATATTCCATTTCTGTATACATAGTATACCTGAAGTGAATAAAAACACAATCAAATAAAAATCCTGATTTTAAAATATCATATTAATAAAAATAACAGTAATTGGTCAGGGACACAAATATTTGCAAACACTTGAGAAAACCAAACCAAGATCTTAGAAAATCATACTACTGGGAAATTCTGAATCCTGCGGGGGAACTGAGAGACAACTCTACTGGTTCATGATGTCTTATGGAAAAATCCTTCCATTCCAGTGGGAAATCAGTCAAGGAAGAAACTTTGGTTTCTTATTCTCTCCTTTCCCAAACTGTGTTCAAGATTTTGCTGCACAAGCATTGGGAAACATTCTCTGCATCCATTGAAGATGCTCTTTCTATCTCTTTTAGATGTACAAGTAGTAGGATTTGGGTACAACCTTTACTTTATGACCAATCTCTGAATGTGTATTTATCCACAGAGTGGGAGTTTAACATCACCATAACGTTCAATAAATAGATATATGGTAAGTTTTATGAGTTTCAGTTTTGTATTTTAAGTAAGAATTTTCACATTGTAATGAATAACTTAAAACTATGAATTATGTCAGCCATACCTTCTGTATAATAGAATTATATATCTACCCCTAAACTGTGCACACATGGACCAGTCAGAGAAACTTTCTGTTTCAGTATTGTTTATTTTAGAGTGATTATAACATCTATAATATCAATGATTTTGAAAACAATATAAAATTATATATCTAGTGTTCTTAAGACAGAATTTGAACTACAAGAAGGATTCAATAAGTATTTGTGTTGGAAGGAAAACTTTATAGGAGTGGTTCAAGTCCTTGGTATTTTAAAAACTAAAAATATTTATAATTTTCCTAGTTAATTAAAATTATTGAAAATGTACCATATTTAGTACTTAGTCTTTTTCATTAGTATATATTCTTTATAAAGAATACATATATTTTATGTAAAAATATAAAAATATATAAAATATATGTATTCTTTATATATAATTATATATAGATATATTTCTTATAAGACAATTATATTATTTATAAAACTTGTTTATCAGATATTGAAAAACCTCTTATTTTAGTTTTCTGAAGCTATATAAGAATATTAGTGTAGGATCACTGTGATTTAAGTGTTCATAATCATTAGAGTTTTTGATATAGAATACAATTCTTAATATTTGCACAAATAAAACATACTGATGAAATATAGTTATATGTGAATAAAAGTGGTGATATAGTACTCTTGATTATGAATAAGCAGAGATAATTTTCTTGAATGCACATATTTTTGATATTACACATGGGGAGACTTTTGATCTTGTTCTATTTTAGTTGTGTACTTTTTCTACTCTTTTTGTTTGTTTGTTTTTGGGGGCCACATCCGGTGACGATAAGGGGTTACTCCTGGCTATGCGCTCAGAAATCACTCCTGGCTTGGTGGACCATATGGGATGCTGGGATCGAACCGAGGTCCTTCCTGGGTCAACTAGCCATGTACAAGGCAAACTTTCTACCTCTGGGATATTGCTTCTGCTCCTACTTTTTCTACTCTTAATTGTAATTATTCATTATCAAAGCAAAAAATAAAGAGCATGCATCAAATTGGAGCGGATAACAAAAACTAAGAACCAAGATAATTCACAGGAATGCCAAAGACTGACTCTCAAATAGAAATGGTGTAGTATGAAAACTTTAGAATGTGTTACTGAAATCAAATATTTTTAAAATTAAAAATATAATATGATGAGGTTTAATAAAGTGGAGAGGTGAATATAAAGTTTTATTATTACTAAGAATAAGATACTTGAAATAAGATAGTTTTATATTATAAATATTAAACATGAGAAAAATGAAATAATTATCAAGTTATCAAGGTAAGGCATTATGCTTGGCTAGATCCTAAAAGAATGAATATTTGATTTTGATGTAGTTTATGTTCTTGATCTAGACACAATGACTTTAAGGAACTTATTCAGGAAAATTAATAATAATGTTATATATGTGATGCAAGTTCAAGGACATTCTATCTTAAAAAGGCTTACTGCCTTTTATGAAACCTAATTATTTTAAACTTTTAATTTAATAAGTATCTGATTTAAATAACACAATACTAAACTACACCATTTCTATTTGAGAATCAGTCTATGGCATTCCTGTGAACTGTCTTTGTTATTAGCTGTGGTCACACATTTCATTTCATTGCTTTTTCTGTTTTGACAATAGGATACGCTCATCAAAAATGAATATTATAATAAGATCTTTATATTTTAGTAAGTATATATTTTATAAATACTTTTAATAATTTATTGCTACTGATTGGAAGGATAATCAATTTATTCTCTCATCTTAGTGACAGCTTGTAACAGAATTACCAAGTTCATTGTGCAGGCATTGCTTAGGAATGCTGCCTATTCTGGAAACAATAATAAATATGACGACTCATTAACAATTCCTTAATGGAAAATATAATTAGATTAAGTAAGGTTTAACAGAATTAACTATTAATCTACTCCACAGTTTCCTCATAACTTTTTAAACTTATTTCAAAATTATTGTTTGTTATTTTAAGTAGCTAAAAATATATTAGAACATACACTTGCATTGGTTGGTTATTTTTAACATTGTTAGTGTTTATTGTTCAGCCTCTTTTATTTTTATAAAAGATTAATTTTTTATTCTCACAATAAATCTCATCAAATTTTGCTCACGTATTAGATAAATATAGGTTATACACATACATATATATATATATACACACTCACATAAGCATTTTGATGTTATCTGTAGTAAGTACAGGTGAGGATAAAATTATTCTTTGGAGCTGTGTCTTCTTATAAAAAACTAATTGAGGTTACAGTACTTCACTGCATGATTAACAGAAAAATTTTGTGGAGAAAACTGACTTTGGGTGAGAGGCAATTCTAACCATTATTATTAAGAAAATTTTTAATATAAGTCACAATTTATTTTTACTAGTTAGGAAAATAATTGGAAATCATCCTTGTTATAGTCCTATGAGATCAGAGGTAAGTTGTAATTCTTTAGAATATCTGTATTTTGTAAAAATATTATATAAAATTGGAAGAGATATGCTTCATGGATTATATTAATAAAGCCTAAAGACTCCATTTATAGTTAATGTATTGTTCTTCTGCTTACTAAGTGGCTTTGGCAATAAAATTTTAACCTCTGTATGTGAATGATGCAGAAAAATGCCACCTGTGTTCTGAATTTCTAGCTTAGATTTAATTCATGTTCTTTTTTGTATTGAGCCATTGTGAGAAACTGTTGGTTGAAAGTAAGGATTTGAGTTTAAATTTCAAGTCAGGATATGTTATTGTATAAATTTAGCCTTTAAATAATAACTTTTCTACAAGCTAGAAATAAAGCTAACCTAATAGAGACTATTTTTTTTAGGCAGTAGAACTTCATCAGTGGTTTTAGTGACATGATTTAACTTAGAAATATGTTGGCTAAGAAACTATAGCACTCACTAGTAGCTATTAATTTTATAGTTATGTCTAAATGTCTAACAAGTGAAAAAATGCATATTCAACACATGTATATTATCTTTTGTACATGTATTAATTAAAGTACTTTTATTTATTTATTTATTTATTTATTTATTTTGGTTTTTGGGCCACACCCGGTGACGCTCAGGGGTTACTCCTGGCTATGCGCTCAGAAGTTGCTCCTGGCTTGGGGGACCATATGGGACGCCGGGTGATCGAACCGCGGTCCGTCTCCTAGGCTAGCGCAGGTAAGGCAGGCACCTTACCTCGAGCACCACCGCCCGGCCCCTAAAGTACTTTTAACAGTATTTTCTCTTTTATGAAGAATGAATAATTAGTCTTAAAAGCCATTTAAGGTTAGATTATGCAGGAAGTTACGATGATTTCTGTGATATTTCAGTACCTCTGCATTTTTCTTCTCCATTTATAGATAAGGCGACTCCAATCAGTTTCATCATGTACATAATGCCTGATTTTGTTTCTTGTTGTTGTTGTTGTTTTTTTTTTTTGTTTTGGGCAACACCCAGTGACACTTAGGGGTTACTCCTGGCTATGTACTCAAAAATTGTTCCTGGCATTGGGGACTATATGGGACACCAGGGATAGAACCCAGGTCTGTCCTGGGACAGCAGTGTGCAAGGCAAACGCACTACCGCTCTGCTAGTGCTCCAACCTCTAATGCCTGTTTTTCTAAAGAGATGCCTGTTATAACAAATGTATGGCTTTATGCCATTCCTCAAAACTAGGATGCAGTGAAAGAAACTTTATTCACAACATATTATGATAAATCCTGACTAAGGTGGGGTCCCAGAGTGATAGCAGCAGTAGGGCTTTTGCCTTGCCTTGCACATGGCTGAACCTGGAATAGATCTGTTTTTTTCCAGGCAGTATCCCAATTGCAAGCACAGAGCCACGAGTAACCCCTGTGTTCTCTGGGTATGGCCCAAACACAAAAAAAATTAAAAAAAAATCCTAATTAAGGAATCCAGGCTGGTTAATGAGATAAAAACACTTCACAACCTTTGTGCTTGCTCCACTACAGAAGTTCTGGCTATCTTGCACTATTTCATCAATTGATAAGTCTATTTAATTTGATCTCAAATGATCAGTTTTAAAGGAATCTGTCTGTGCCATTTCAATGATGAAACAACAAAATGTATATTATATTATGCTGGAGCCATCATATGGATGCTTGCAACAAAAAACTGCTCTGATATGCTATTTGCATTTTTTGTCATTACAGGTCCTAATGCTGAGTGTGGTAGCTCTGTGTGTTTCCTGGGAAATCATGCAAAACCAGAGCTTTGTAACTGAATTTGTCCTCCTGGGACTTTCACAGAATCCATATGTTCAGAAAATTGTATTTATTATGTTTCTGTTGATCTACATTGCAACTGTCTGTGGAAACTTGTTGATAGTTGTGACCATTCTCAACAGTCCAGCACTCCTAGGGTCCCCAATGTACTTCTTTCTGGCTTTCCTGTCCTTCCTGGATGCATGCTTTTCTTCAGTTATTACTCCTAAAATTATTGTCAATTCTCTCTCTAAAAAGAAAACCATCTCCTTTGGTGGCTGTATGACCCAGCTCTTCGCTAGCCACTTTTTGTCTGGGACAGAAGTGATTGTCCTCACAGCAATGGCTTTTGATCGGTATGTGGCTATCTGCAAGCCCCTGCACTATTCTTCCATCATGAACTCAAGACTCTGTGGCATTCTGATTGGAGTAGCCTGGACAGGGGGATTTATGCATTCCATCATCCAAATCCTCTTTACAGTTAGACTTCCTTTCTGTGGTCCTAATATCATTGATCACTTTTTGTGTGACTTGTACCCACTACTGAAACTCGCCTGCACTGATACTTATATTTTTGGCCTTCTAGTGGTGGCAAACAGTGGGCTCATTTGCATCTTAATCTTCTCCATGTTGCTTGTATCTTATGGCGTTATCTTGTTTTCCCTGAGAAATCACAGCACTGAAGGCCAGAAGAAAGCCCTCTCCACTTGTGGAGCTCATATTGCTGTTGTAGTTTTGTTCTTTGTCCCATGTATATTCGAGTATGCCCGGCCTCCAACTTCTTTCTCCTTTGACAAAATAGTGGAGATATTCTACACTGTCCTAACTCCTTTACTCAACCCTTTGATTTACACTTTCAGGAACAAGGAAGTAAAAAATGCCATGAGGAAACTGTGGAATCGATTCATGGTGGTTTCTGTTGATAAATAGTTCTAAAATTAAGAAATAATCTTGAATTTAGAAGAGTGAACTATCTCCAAAGACAACTTTAATGTGGAATGACTATTTCACAGGTCATGTAATTCAAGAAAAACTTTTACTAAGAGGTTTGGGAAATTAAACTTTTTTAGATCTCTTAATATCCTGTTAAGCAGCTCCTCATTATAGTAATGTTACAACTTGATTTATATTCTTCTTTAGAAGTCAATGATGAAAAAAATAAAGAGAAATAATCAACCCATGTTTTATATTCATTTATTGTGTGACATATATTGTATTTAATGTGGCAAAATGATTTAAATAGTTAAAAATAATTTTTTTGCTGTCCGCACTCACAACTTGAATATCAGCTTCTCTCTCCACTGTTCTGTCTTTCTCTTCATCTTTCTTACACTTTCACTTAGCAATCAGTTTAAACAGGTAGATTCTTATGCAAGTTTTCATTGGTTTCTTATTTTTTATTACTTATTTTTAACTCTGCTTTTAAGAAATCTATTATTCTTCCCCACATTTAGGGATTCTTCATTTTGTTGCTCTTTTGTGAATACTCAAGTCTTAATAGATTTTGTGATTACTAATTAAGTCTTGTTAGATTATCCTCTTCTAAAATGTATGCAGGGTCTTGTGTGCAGATTCTTGACACCAAATGGGTTGTTTGGGGGTTAAGCAGTCATGAGTTTCCTGGAACAGCTTAAAAGTGGAGGATATGTGGCCCAGGGTACTTAGTTTACACACATGCAGGTATAGGTTCAAAAATATACTGTCAAAGCACTTATGAATGAAAAATAGTCAACCACCCAAGCTGACCCAGTGTCTGTGAAGGTGTCTCAATTTGAAGTGTCAGCATTTTAATGCTCTAGAGACTGAAAACACTTGGTATCTAGCCCAATGTTCTCTTGCAGTGTGTATGTTCATAATCTATGGATACAAAGGTGCTGGTTTCAGATTTAATTTATATCAGAGTAGCTGCTATCGATTAATTCTCTGCTTGTCTCTCTTTTTCTCACCCTCAAATTTTTTGCCTTGACACAGTAGCTAATATTGGGGAGTGGCAATATTAATTTTTTTCTATCCTAGAATAACTGACAACAGTGTAAATTTATGCTTAGTTCTTATTCCCAGAATGTTTGCTGTGTAATCTTTATAATCTCAGGGGTTGGATTGATGATTAACTTTTCCACATAATAACCACTGATAATCTACCCTCAGTTGCTCTTTTATCCCTCAAAGGATGGTTGTTTTTACTCCTCAATGGGATGTGAGGGAGAAGGAGAAGACTTGATTTAGTGCATTATTGACAGTAAAGAAACACTAAACTGCCTCCTTTCTCCACTCTCAGATTGCACTGTCAACTTCAGTTTTCATGATCTCTATCATCTAGCAAAAGTGCCCCTACATCTGTCCATGTTCAATCAATTGTGCACATGATATATTATCCTGAGTTCTTGATACCAATAAGAGTCTCAATGTTTCAATCTCCTTCCCGGGGAATGGATGCCACAGTGCATTGGATGGACAAATATGATTAGTAATTTTCCAGAATTAGTGTCTTTCTCAGTGATGCAAGATGCAAAATTCATTATAATTTTATATATTTTTTCTTCTTTAATTTGTGAATGGGAAGTCTCACTTTTCTTCACATCCTAAAATATATGATGTCACACCACCTCTACACTACATATTGATTTTTTTATGCAATCACTGTTTTGCATTTAGTTTCTAATAGTTATTGATTACTGAAATATCACAGAAATGAACTATAATTGTTTATAATTTTATAAACTCAGTAAATTATTGAGAAAATATGTGGTTGTTTCTAGGAATTGGAATACTAAAACCAACAAAAATATACCACTTTATAATAACAAAGATGCAGAAAAGATAGAAATAAGTAATCAGACCAATTTATTATTGTGTCAGAAAAATCAGAACCTAACAAAAATCATGAAAGGATGTAAAATACTCATGTAGTCAAATCATTAAATTACTATTAAATGTAATAAAAGAATAAACAAGACATGTAAAATATTACTTAATTATGAATAGAAAGATTACCTATTAAATTATTAATTAGTCACTGATATTAATAAGTGGGAGTGTCATTACTATTAATCAAAACACTATAGTGACTCTTGGTATGTTCAAATATTCTTAAATACAAAAAACACATATTCCTAAAATTTGTATGGAACTCTCAAAGATAGGAGGCATCATGTTACTTCACTTTATACTTTAAAAGACCTATTGAATACCTCAGAGATAAATCCCCATTTGTATGTGAACTGAATCTTTCTTAGAATTTAAAAATATTTTGATTAAGATTCTGTGATTTATGATATTGTTAGTAATGGTTTCATGAGTGCTACAAAGCAACACCATACCTATTACCAGACTACCCCCTCCTCTCACCCAAATTCTTTAAGGTCTATTTCTTTCAGGCACCAAGATCCACCCAAGTAACTCATTATTGAAGAAAATCTCCCATTCTGTTGCTCTTGTCTTTTTGTTGCTACCTTATTGTGTATCTTTAAGCCCACATTTGAGAAAGAACATTCTGTATTGTTCTGTTCTTTCTGACCGTCTGCACTCAGCATGATATGCTCTAATCTATAGAGAATAAACTTTTGAACAAATAGCATATGTAGTCTTTTTTTAATATCTGTACAATATTTTCTTGTGTAAAAGCATTATTGCTTTTATCTGGTGCCTGTTACCCTTCTTCTACTGAAGGAGCTTTTGTTAAGCTAATGTATTCATCAAAATTATAGAGGAGGTATCATTTCGCTCAGCATAATACTCTCCATATCTATCTACTCATAAGCAAAGTTTTTGTTGTTCTTGTTTTTTGGGACATATCCGGTGATGCTCAGGGGTTACTCCTGGCTATGCATTCAGAAATTGCTCCTGCGTTGGGGGATCATATAGAATGCTGGGGGATCAAACCGAGGCCCGTCCTAGATGTCTTGCCGCTTCACGCCATGGCTCTGGCCCCTCGTAACTAAATTTTATGACTTTATTTTTCCCACCAACCTTGTAATATTCCATTGTGTATATGTATATGGTTTCTTTATCCACTCATCTCTTGCACTTGGGTTGAGATGAGGGCAGGAGGACCAGTCCATGGTAGGAAGCTTGCCACATATATTGGAAGAGTGCAGTTAGGGAAGAGAAGAGACCACAATGACATTGATAGCTGGAAATGATCAGTTTAAAAAGAACTGGGTTCTGAAAGGAGATACAGTGATTTGCATGATTCCCCTCAGTAGCTATATTGCAAGAGAGAGAGAGAGAGAGAGAGAGAGAGAGAGAGAGAGAGAGAGAGAGAGAGAGATAAAAAAGAAAGAATAAAAATGTTTGTCACAGAAATAGGCAAGTGGGAGAATGGAAGGCAAACTGAGGACATTTGTGGCAGAAAATGTACCTGGTAAAGGCTTTTGCCTATCGTGTGACTGAAACTAAAACATGATCAAGTTTGCAATAGTGTGTTTCATAATGATTCAGTTAAAGACTTTCTTTTAAAAGAATGAGCTATATCTATTTCTCTCTCTCCTTTTTCTTTCTCCCAACTTTATGTGGGTGACTGTCCTACATACAATAGTCAGGTGACATTTTAGAGTCACTCCAATTTAGAACCATTAGAATTGTCTGACGACAATTCAGACCTCTGCTTAGCTCTTGGTCTTAGATGTATGGTTGTTCTTTAAAGCAGGATCAAGGAGTAGGAGTTTGCTCCCAACTGGCTCTACATCCAAGTCTCTGATAATCTTTCCTTTACTTCCCACTTGCCACCTCCAAGATGGTTGGTTTGAAGACTGCATGGGATGTGAGTGAGAAGGAAAAGTGACATTAAAGATACACTCCACTGCTCTCTCTTCTCCATTCTCAGCTTGGAATGTTGTTATGAATCTATGACTTATAATTTCTTGTGATAAATGATAAATGATATCTATTAAATATGTATATAGGGCCATCCTTATCTTATAAGATAATATGCATGGATTTTAAAGAAGATTTTTGGTGTAGCACTGAAGTAAGTTCCTTAAAATTTTGTGGAGTATTTTTCCTTCTATGGTTATGCAGATTTTTGATGTGTAAAAATTACATAGTAATGTCCTGTTATGGCTTTAATATTTTGAAATATTGGTCTCATTGCCAGTGTTAGGAATGATGAATCCTTCATTTCATGAGAAGCTTGACAGGTGTAGGTAATATTTACTCTATGCATTTTTGTTGGAGCTATTTAGTAACTTTAGAACTGAGTGTCTTTTGAGAGTTTTTTTTTAATTTAATTTCTGTATGGGAAATTACTCCAGATTTATTGTTAGGAGAGTATGTCACCACTATTATTACTATCAGTATAATTAGTTGAGTATTTTTATTTTATTTTATTTTGGTTTCTGGGTCACACCCAGCAGCGCTCAGAGGTTACTCCTGGCTCTATGCTCAGAAATCACCCCTGGCAGGCTCGGGGAACCACATGGGATGCCAGGATTCGAACCATTGTCCTTCTGCATGCAAGGTAAATAAATGCCTTACCTCCATGCTATCTCTCTCGCGCTAGTTGAGTATTTTTATACTCAGAGCTGATTTTAGGATGTATTTCTTGAACTGGGCACAGGGAACCAGGTATAATGGTGAAGATCAAAAAGATGTATGACTGGCTTCATACAAAGCAAATGCCTTACCTACTATATTCTCCCTCTCTTGTCCCAGAAGATAGAAGATAGTTTTTAAATTTATCCATTTTTTAAAAAAAATTGATGTCTGGAAAACAATAGAGAAGTATTCCAATGAAAAAATCACAAGTAGGAGAAATCTTCAAAAGAAATACCTGAATTGATGAACGATTAGGTTAATTGAAACACACAAGGGAGAGATTAAGGAAGAGAATGACAGATACTTAGACATTAAGTAAGGGAGAGATTAAGGGAGAGATTAAGGAAGAGAATGACAGATACTAAGACATTAAGTGTGTTCAAGGTAAAGGTATATAAGGCCCCTAGAAAGAACAGAGGAAGAAAAAAGTAAGTAAGTAAGAAAAAAGTAAGTAAGTAAGAAAAAAGTAAGTAAGTAACAGGACCATGGAATAGTTTTAATAAAGACATCAATAGAATTATAGGAGTCCTAAAAAGACTGCAGAGAGAAAATGAGAAAAGCTTTGATGGAAAAAATATAGCTGAAAATTTCTCTAATCTGAGAATCAAGTCATATAACCAGAATGAAAAAGCTCAGATATGTAAACAAAGAAATATCAAAAAGAGAGCACAAAGACATATTGTGATAATATAATGAGCCAAAGATAGATATAGAACTCCAAATTATAAAAAATATTCAAAAATTAAACCAAAAAAAGAAAAAGTGGTCTTAAAGAAAGACTTGCTAGAGGTAGGTACATTAGCCTCAAATGAGAATTTGCCTTGCATATAGATTCCATTAAATTAATTTGAAAATTATTGAATTAATTATGTTCTCAGTATTGTTTTCCTATATAGCCATAAATTTTTTTTTGGTTTTTGATTTTCTAGAAATAAATAGCAAATTATGGAACTAAGGTTAGGATAAGTAGAAGACTCCTGATACGCTTCATAGTAGTAGAGTTTCTGAATTAGTAATTAGAATTCTAAAGTTGAGTTATATTTGTAAAATATTAGGCACTCCAAGATATGGCCCATGTTGGGTAATTTACCTGTGATTTACCTCAATATTAACCTCAAAAAATTTCAAATAAATGGAAATAACACTTGCTGCTAATAATTTAGGACACTCTTGGCTGGAGTGGTAGCACAGTGGAAGGGTGTTTGCCTCGCATGTGCTGATCCAGAATGGACGGGGCTTCTATTCCCAGGCTCCCATATGGTCCCTAGAGCCAGGATAGATTTCTGAGTGCAGAACCATGAATATCCCCTGAGCACCTCTGGGTGTGGCCCCCAAACAAAAACAAAATAAAAAACAAAATAATTTAGGACAGTGAAGTGTATGTGCTCTGGCTATCAGATGATTCATGTAAATTCTGTACTTTGCTTAAGGTTTGAATTAATGTAAATAGAAGAAAAATATACAGACTGGTAAATTCCTTATAATTAACATTTATTCATGACTTGGTTAATTAAGCCAAAGTTTTCCTTAACCTTTAATTTTATTACATATTTAATTAAATTTGATAGACCTCTCTTCACTTTTTATATAAAAATCTGAAAAAATAAATAAGTAAAAAATTCTATTATCTTGTAATATTTTTCTTTGCTTAAATTTTATAAGGTATCAAGATGAAAGCTGAGAACAAGCATTTTTTAGTTAATTTATCAATTAATCTTACAATACTATAAATGGTTTCTCATAGGCAGTATTCTGACAAGCACACCCATGTCCAGTCTAGCCATCTCCCACACCTTGCTCTTATCACCTTACCTCTCACCCACTTTTCAACTCAATTGTTTGAGTCATTGGCCTAATTATAACAGCACTTCTATTCATCTATATTCACCTATATTTATTTATCTGTGTATTCTTTTTCCTAAATAGCATGAATTAGTATTCTAATCTCTATATTTACATTACAGAATGATGATAAGTCTTATCCCAGAACTGTTTTGACATTTCTATAGTTTCACAGAAGTTTCACACTTTCCTACTAAGGGACAATATTCCCTTTCTGTATATTCAATACTCTATTCCTGAAGTGAATAAAAACACCTTCAAATAGAAATCTAGAAACTGTTTTTAAAATATTATATTAGCAAAAGGAGTTGTAATTGGTCAGGGACACAAAGGTTTTACAAACAGTTGAGAAAACCAAACCAAGAATTTAGACAATAATCCTAATGGGAAATTCTGAATCCTTGGGGAAACTGAAAAACAACTTCATAGGTTTATGATGTCTCAGGGAAATATCCTTCCATTCCAATGGGAGATAGTCAAAGGAAGAAATTTTGTTTCTTGTTCTCTCCTTCCCCGAATTATGTTCAAGATTGTTCTACACAAGTATTGAGGAACATGCTCTACATCATCCACTAGAGATGCTCTTCGTGTCTCTTTTAAATGTTGAAGTAGAATTTGGGTACTACCTTCACTTCATGTCCAGTCATCAATGTGTATTTATCCACAGAGTGGGAGTTTAACATCACCATAGCTTTCAATAAATAGATAATTGGTAAGATTTATGAATTTCACTTTTGTGTTTTAAGGAAGAATTTTTACATAATAATGAATAACAAAAATTTGAATGATGGGATCCATATCTCTTGTATGGAGTAGAATTACATGTCTACCCCTTAACTGTAGAAACATAGATCAGTCAGAAAAACTTTCTCTATCAGTGTCATTCATTTTTAGAGTGATTAAAACATCTATAATATCAATGGGTTTTGAAGCAATATGTATTATAAATCTAGTGTCAATTAGACAGAATTTGAGCTACAAAAAGGATTCAATAAATATTTGTGTTAGAAGGAAAACTTTTAATCGAATATTTAAAGTGCTTATTATTTTAAAAACAGATTTTGTAGTTTTTTATTTATTTTTTATTTTTGGGCCACACTGGTAATACTTCTGGCTATGCATTCAGAAATAGCTCCTGGCTTGAGGGACCATATGGAAACCTGGGGGATCAAACTGTAGTCCTTCCTGGCAAAAGCCCTACTGCTGCATCATAGCTCCAGCCCCCACATTTTTTATTTTTTGTAGATTAAAATTATTTAAAATGCAGCATATTCAGTACTTATTTTTGTCTTCTCTAGTACATTCTTTATAAAACTTGTTATCAATTATTTAAATAACTTTTGTCTTATTTTAGTTTTCTAAATCTATATAAGTATGGTAGTTTAGAATTACTGTGAACCTAAACAGTAAGATCATCATCTTTAGATTTTTTTATATAAAATATAACAGTTAATATTTGCACATAAATATCATATTGAGTGGAACAGAGTTGTATGTGAAAATTAAGATATGATAGAATACTTTTTTGATTGTAAATAAGCAGAGACCATTTTCTTGAATGCATATATTTTTGATATTACACATAGCTTTATATTTATGCCTCAGAGCTGGTTTTCTATTGTTTGGGGGGGGGGTTTGGCCACACCAGGTGACACTCAGGGGTTACTCCTGGCTATGAGTTCAGAAATTGCTCCGGGCTTGGAGGATCATATGGGACATTGAGGGATCGAACCATGGTCCATCTAAGGCTAGCAAGTACAAGGCAGATGCCTTACCACTTGCACCACTGCTCTTGGCCCTTGTTTTCTATTTATTTTATTTTAATTTTTTGGTTTTTGGGTCACACCCGGCAGTGCTCAGGGGTTACTCCTGGCTCCTCTTTCAGAAATCGCTCCTGGCTGGATCGGGGGGCCATATGGGATAGCGGGATTCAAACCAATGACCTGCGTGAAAGGCAAATGCCTTAACTCCATGCTATCTCTCCGGCCCCTGGTTTTCTAATTTTAAATGGAAATCCTTTGAACATTTTCTATGTTAGATGTGTGTCTTTATATACTTGTAAATATACTAACTCACTATCAAAGCAGAAAATAAGACAATGCTGTCATGATAAGGGTAGAGGTGGAAATAAAGAAGATTATTTTTCAAGTTTTATTATTACTAAGAACAAAGTACTTGAGATATAATTTTATATATTGTGATAAATATAAAATAGGATAAAAATAATATAACTACAATATTATGAAATTAAGGCATATGTTTCCTAAACACTAAAATAATGAACATTTGATTACTGATGCAATTTATATCTGAATCAAGATATAGTGAATTCAAGGAGCTTATGTGGGAAAATTTACAGTAATGTGTGTCATATTTTCTATAGAGCATTATTGATCTACTGTTACTGATAAACATTAGAGGTATATATAAATGCAACTGAAATTTACTGCTTGGTATAAAATTGCAAAAAAGCTAGTTATAATGACTGTATAATACTAAATTTTTATATAGTTTTAGCTCGTATATATGCTTAAAATTTAATGTAGGGTTGTTTGTTGTTTTCAGAAGAAATTACATTTTCATTATTAGGTTTTGGTTTGATATTTTGAAATTGCATAGGAAGGTCATGGGAATGATGCAGAGGCCAACTTTCCAAGGTTGCAACCCATGAGAACCAGAATCTGGAGATCTTAGGAAGAGACCTCAGCTCTGTCTAGGACAAATCCCTAGAGGTCATTAAAAAGTATGGCTGTGAAGGAATGAAAGAATATAGAACCTTCAGAACAAATGTGAGCAGAATGTTTCTTCCTATCATAATCTGTAGACTTAAAAATTATATCCAAGTGAGCATAGAAAATAACTAAGGCTGGGAACACGATATGACTCAGAGAAAAATGCATGACATTTAAATTTTAGGGCATATTTTGTATTTTACATCCATGTTAATTACACCTTTGTGATGCAAATACTCTCAATAGATAAAATTATCCTTAAACACTATCTCTTGCCTCTACATTTTTAGTTGATGGCAACTATGAGGTGTAAATTAATAAGACAATTAAGAATACTTCATTATCTTTTTTTAGAGAAAAGATTTATTAAGAAAAATGTAGAGACAGTAAGAAATAGATAATCTCCTCATTTCAGGTTGTGATGCAGGCTCAAAATCACACTATTTAATAAAGGCTTATTGCTTTTTATTAAAACTCATCATTTTATAATTTTAATTTGGATAAAATATTTCATTTAAATAATACATTTTTTTTTGTTTTTGGGCCACACCCGGCATTGCTCAGGGGTTACTCCTGGCTGTCTGCTCAGAAATAGCTCCTGACAGGCACGGGGGACCATATGGGACACCGGGATTCGAACCAACCACCTTAGGTCCTGGATCGGCTGCTTGCAAGGCAAACACCGTTGTGCTATCTCCCGGGCCCAATAATACATTTCTTAATGATTACTATTACACCTTTTCTATTTGAGAGTCAGTCTATGGATGCCTTTGAATTATCTTTGTTCTTAACTTTGGTTATTTATATCATTTCATTACCTTTTTTGTTTTGACAATAGTATAAACTCATCAAAAATGGATCCTATAGTGGTTTCTTTATTTTTTAAATTTTTTAATATTTTGGATTTTGGGGGGCCACACTTGGTGACACTCAGAAGTTAATCCTGGTTATCTGCTCAGAAATCACTCCTGCCTTGGGAGACCATATGGGACACGAACCACAGTCCATTCTATATATTTTCAATAAATACATTTAATAAAGTACTGTCTACTCATAGAAAGAATAATTTTTATTTATTCTTCTGTTATCCTAGTGTAGCCTGTAGCAGAATACAGAGTTCATTGTGCAGGCATTGCTCAGGAATGCTAACTATTCTGAAACAATAATAAATATGAATACACATTCACTTTTTATTAATGAAAGCCATATAAATAATATTTAAGGCTCAACAGAAACAAAAATTCATCTATTTCACATTTTCTTCATCACATATTTTTACTTCCTTTTAAAATTTCTATTTTTTTTTATTTTATTTATTTATTTATTTATTTTTTTTTGGTTTTTGGGCCACACCCTGTGACGCTCAGGGGTTACTCCTGGCTATGCGCTCAGAAGTCGCTCCTGGCTTGGGGGACCATATGGGACACCGGGGGATCGAACCGCGGTCCGTCCTAGGCTAGCGCGGTCAAGGCAGGCACCTTACCTCTAGTGCCACCGCCCGGCCCCAAAATTTTCTATTTATTATTTTAAGTAAACTAAAAATATATCAGAGAATACACTTGTGTTTGTTAATTATTTTTGGCATTGTGAGTTTTTATTTGCCTGGATATTTTTATGTTAGTAAAACATTTTTTGGGGGGGGCACACCCGTTTGATGCTCAAGGGTTACTCCTGGCTAAGCGCTCAAAAATTGCCCCTGGCTTGGGGGGACCATATGGGACGCCGGGGGATCCAACCACGGTCCTTCCTTGCCTAGTGCTTGCAAGGCAGACACCTTACCTCTAGCGCCACCTAGCTGGCCCCCAAACATAAAATTTTTTATTCTCACAATACATCTCAACAAGATTTACTAATATATTCAAAGATATACGTTATATACATATGCACCTATGAACATACATAAGCTTTATAATGCTATTTGTAGTAGTACAGGTGAGGATAGAATTATTTTTGGCACTATATCTGCTTATGAAAAAATAATTGGAAGTTGCAGTACTTCTCTAGATGATTGACGGTGATTATGGTGAGGTCTGACTTTAAGGGAGAGGTATAGCTATTAATATTAAGGGATTTTTTTAAATACATAAGTCATAATTTAATTCTTCCAGTTAGGAAAATAATTGGGAATAATTCTTGTCCTAGTCCTGTGAGATATAGAATAAGCATACTTCACATGAACAGCTGTACTTTGTAAAAACATCATATTAGTTTGAAAGAAATATATGTTAGGAATTATACTAGATCAGATACTGTTACATAGATAATTACAGAGTAATTAATAAGACCTCAAGATTTCAGTTACTGTTAATGTATTGTTCTACTGTTTACTAAGTGGCTTTGGCAATGAACTCTTTAACCTCTGTATAGAAGAGGCAAAAAATGTCACCTGTGTTCTAAATTTCTAGCTTAGAATAAATCCATTTTGTTTTCTGAACTTATCTAGTGAGAAGAACAGGGTATTGGTTGAAAGTGAGAATTTCAGTTTAAATTTTAAGTCAGCATATGTTATTTATCTAAATTTATTCCTTACATGATGGCTTTTCTATGATTAAAGAAAACCTATTAGAGACTGTTTATTCATCAGTGGAGCTTCATCCGTTGTTTTAGTGACAATATATAACTTAGAAATTGATTTTAAGTTGATTTTATAAGAAACATAACAGCACTCACTAGTAGATATCGATTTAATTAATGTATGTTAACTGTTTGATAAGTGAATAAAATATATATTAACACACACACACACACACACACACATATATATATATATATATATATATATATATATATATAATCTGTACATATATACAATGAGTCACCTTCAATAAAAGTTCTCATTTAGGAGTCACAGAGATAGCGAGATAGCACAGAAGTAGGGCTTTTGCTTTGCACGAAGCTGACCCAGGACAGACTGTGGTTTGAATCATGGCATCCTATATGGTCCCCCGTGCCTGTCAGGAGCGATTTCTGGGAGTAGAGCCAGGAGTAAATCCTGAGTCCTACCGGGTGTGGCCAAAACAAAATAAACAAAAATAGTTCTCATTTACAAACCATAAATAATAACCTTGAAATCCATTTCAGTATAGATTATTGAAGAAGTTTAGGAATATTTCTGTGATACTTTGGTACCTCTGAAACTTTTTCTTTTGCATTTCTAGATAATGCGACTCCTGACCAGTTTCATCTTGTACATAATGCCCACTTACTAAGAATATGCCTGTCATAACAAATAAATGGCTGTACTTCATTCCTCAAAACTATGATGTGGTGAAAGAAACTCTATTAACATATTATAGTAAATCCTTACTCAGAGAAGAGATCTAGGCTCGCAATTGAGATTAAAAGCACTTTCCAAATTTATCACCTGTGGGCTTGCTCCACTACCAAGGTTCTGGCTATCTTGTACTATTTCACCATTTAGTAAGTCTATTTTGATTTGATCTCACTCTATCAGCTTTAATGGAGTTCTATTGTTATCATTTCAATGGCGAAAAATAAGATGCATGTTATCATATGATGCAGCATTTATATGCATGTCTGCAATAATAATTAGGTTTGATGTGCTATATTCATTCTTATAATTACAGATTCTAATGCCGAGTGTGATACCTCTGAGCGTTTCCTGGGAAATCATGCAAAACCAGAGCTTTGTAACTGAATTTGTTCTCCTGGGACTTTCACAGAATCCACATGTTCAGAAAATTGTATTCATTATATTTCTGTTGATCTACATTGCAACTATCTGTGGCAACCTGTTGATAGTCGTGACCATTCTCAACAGTCCAGCACTCCTAGGGTCCCCAATGTACTTCTTCCTGGCTTTCCTGTCCTTCTTGGATGCATGCTTTTCTTCAGTTATTACTCCTAAGATTATTGTTGATTCTATCTCTAAAAAGAAAACAATCTCCTATAATGGCTGTATGACCCAGCTCTTTGCTAGTCACTTCTTATCTGGGACAGAAGCGATCGTCCTTACAGCCATGGCCTATGACAGGTATGTGGCCATCTGCAAGCCCCTGCACTATACTTCCATCATGAACTCAAGGCTCTGTGGCCTTCTGATTGGAGTAGCCTGGACAGGGGGATTTCTGCATTCCATCATCCAAATCCTCTTTACATTTAGACTTCCTTTCTGTGGTCCCAATATCATTGATCACTTTTTGTGTGATTTGTACCCATTACTGAAACTTGCATGTACTGATACTTATATTTTTGGCATTTTGGTGGTGGCCAACAGTGGACTAATCTGCGTCCTGATCTTCTCGATGTTGCTTGTGTCCTATGGTGTCATCTTGTTTTCCCTGAGAAACCATAGCACTGAAGGCCAGAGGAAAGCTCTCTCCACCTGTGGAGCTCATGTGACTGTTGTAGTTTTGTGCTTTGTTCCATGTATATTTGAGTATGTGCGGCCTCCAACTTCTTTCTCCTTTGACAAGGTATTGGAAGTGTTCTACACAGTCCTAACTCCTTTACTCAACCCCTTGATTTACACTTTCAGAAATAAGGAAGTAAAAAATGCCATGAGAAAGCTGTGGAATAAGTTCCTGTTTTTGTCTGTTGAAAAATAAAATATACCTTTATAGCTATTCATTTGTTATGTGGCATATTTTTTATTCATCTTGCCAAAATGACTTACAATACTTGAATTCAAATTTGGAAATTCGGGGGCCAGAGAGATCGAAGAGAGGTAGGGTGTTTGCATTGCATGCAGAAGGACGGTGGTTCAAATCCTGGCACCAGTATGTTCCCCTGAGCCTGCCAGGAGTGATTTCTGAGTGTGGGGCCAGGAGTAACCCCAGAACACTGCTGGGTGTGACCCCCCAAATAAAACAACAACAACAAAAATAAAATTTGGAAGTTCAATATTATTGTCCCCACTAACAATCCAGCTTCCTTCACCACTGCTCTTAGTCTCTCTTTTCACACTTCCCACACCTTCACTTAGCAAATTCAGTTCTTCAGGTAAATTCTTAGTGCAAATTTTCATTAGTCATTTTTTATTCCTGTATTTTTATTAATAAATCTTTATTTAAGAACCATTATTACAAGCATGTTTGTAGTTGGGTTTCAGTCATGAACCGAACACCCCCCTTCACCAGTACAACATTTTCACCACCAATGCCCCCCCTCCCTTGCCTTGTATTCACGACAGGCATTCTACTTTTCTCATTCTTTAACATTTTTATGCTAGTTGTTAGTGTAGTTATTTCCCTAACAGCATTCACCACTCGTTGTGGTGGGCTTCAAATTGTGAACCAGTCCTTTGGGCCCTTCCATCCCTTAACTCTATTGTCTCTGGGCCTTTATACAATAATGTCTTTACTTTTTCTTAAAACCCATAGATAAGTAAGACTATTCTGTGTCTATTTCTCTCCCTCTGACTTATTTCATTCAACATAATAGATTCCATGTACATCCATGTATAGGAAAATTTCATGACTTCATCTTTCCTGATGGCTGCATAATATTCCATTGTGTATATGTATCCCAGTTTTTTAGCCATTCATATGTTGAAGGCATCTTGGTTGTTTCCAGAGTCTGGCTATTGTAAATAGTGCTGAAATGAATATAGGTGTGAGGAAGGGATTTTTGAATTGTATTTTTTGTGTTCCTAGAGTATATCCCTTGAATTGGTCTACCTGGCTCATATGGGAGCTCAATTTTCAGTTTTTTGAGGAATCTTCATATTATTTTCCATTGGACTAGAGGGCATTCCCACCAACAGTGAATAAGAGTTTCTTTTTTTACCCATCCACGCCACCACAGATTATTCCCGCATTTTTAACTCCACATATCCAAAATCTATTCTCCAGTTTGGGGGGTTGTTAATTTTGTTGCTATTTTATGAGTACTGTATATATCTTGTTAAATTATCCTCTTCTCAGATGTATGTCTTCTGTGCAGTTTCCTGTCACAGAATGAATGGGCTGTTGCTGGGAATTTGTAGCTTTGATTTTCCTGGAGCAGGTAAAAAGTGGAGAACATGCTGCCCCGTGCTGCCACCTACTGTTCACATCTGCAGGTACAGTCTCAGTTGTGTCAAAGTATTGAATGGGACATAGCCAACCATCTAAGCTGACTCAGTGCTTGGGAAGGTGTCTCAATATTTTGTATCTAACTACCTATATGGAATTACATTATTCTGGAATTATAAGCATTCCAGTGCTCTAGTACTAAGAAAAACATTGTTCTCTGTCCCAATTTTCTCTAGCATTATGTATGTAATTTATGGATGCAATGGTGGTGATTTCAGGTTTAATTTCCATCAGGGTAGCTGCTATCCATTAATTCTCTGCTCCTTCTTTTTTCTCACCCTCATATGGGATGTCTGGCCTATACATGGTAGCTAAATATTGGAGAGGAGCAGTTTTGAGTGTTCTTCCTCCTAGAATCACTGAAAGCATTACAGACTTCTGTAAGAAAGATCATTCTGTATTGTTTCTTTCCCCTCTGAATATCTTCACTCAGCATGATATCCTTTGGTCAATAGAGGGGATAAAATTTTTTAAGAAATGGCATGACAATATACTTCAAGGGTGGAGAAGCCCTAAATCTTTTAGGCCAAGGGAATTCCTTTTTGATTGACCCCAATATTTACTGTGCATGTGCAGGAGGGAAGAAAAAAAGAAAAAAAAAGGCAAAAAGCACAAAACAATTTTTTATTTATTTGTCTAGTTTTTGTCAATTTTTTTATTTTGATTTGGCTATTGAAGTTATTGTCTCCATTTATATTTATTTATTTATTTTCTTCTTTTTTTCTTCTTTTATGTGCTCTGTGACATTTTTTTATCTCAATACCATGGCTTTTATGTGATGCTTATCTTTCTTTTCTTTTCTTTCTTTTTTTTTTTTTTTGGAGTGCTCACTGGATATTTTATTTGACACTTCTTTTTGTACTGTTGTGGTATTTCACCTTCTTTTTCCCCTTCGTCTCTCAAACCTAGGATGAAAGCCTCTAGAAGGACTCTGCCCATTTTCGGAGTATTTGATTTTTTCCCCAGTTTATTACTTTTCTCTTCAAACAAAACCACATAAATTGAACTATCTAGTCCCTCCTCCCAATTAGAGGGGGAAATAAGGGAGGTACCAAGACCAAACAGATGTAAGACCACTAAGTAGTAAGCTAGGCACAGAGGGGACCACTTATTCTAGCAGCCCCAGGGGTGAGGGAAGAGGATATGGGAGGTAGGATGGACGGGAATGAAGATGGAGGGAGGACAATTCGGTGATGGGAATTCCCCTGATTTTATGTTAATATGTACCTAAAATATTATTGTCAATGATATGTAAGCCACTATGATTAAAATAAGATTTATATTAAAATGGCATGTATTTTTTTAATAGTTGCCTAATATATTCTGTGTAAAAACACCACTGCATCTTGATTCATATTATATAGTGGGGGCATTTGTGCTGTTTGCATTTCTTGGCTATTGTAGTAAGTTTGGGATGCACAAAGACATGCATGTAGTCTTTCACACTTATTTTTGTTTTTTTGTTTTGCCATATATACAAAAAAAGTTGTGCTGCTACATAGCATGGGAGTTCTACTCTTACTTATTGATACAGTCTGCAAATTATTTCATTAGTGGTCCATCAGATTACATTTCTACCAGCAGTGGGAAGAGGAGAACGCAACACAGATTAGAGTCCCATCACCATATATGGTCCCCAGGTTTCAGTGAATTATCCCTGATAGTAAAACCAATACTAACTCCAACATTGAGTACTGATGGGTGTGGCCAAAACCCGAAAACAAATAAAAAAGAAAGTAAAAAAAATATAGCCCACTTTCTCACACCCTTTCAAAAATGATAATTGAAAATGAATTAAACACTTTGATTCCATTAACACTTCTCTGAGATAATATTTACAAAGAATTCTCTGATTTCCTCAATACCTTTAATAGATTCAGGTCAAAAGAGGAAGCAAAAGGTTTAGGGCCAGTGGTTGAGGAAAGTTGGCACCCTGGTGCTGCATGTCATTCAATAGCATTGTAAGCATAAAAATATATTAAGATTATTGTAAACAATATTGTATCCTTTGATATTTATTAATGGAAAATAATTAAATCAAATGATTTGAACCAAGTTACCTTAAAATAACAAACTGTAAAATTTCAGCAAAAGTTTCCCAAGTGATTATAAAAAAGAGATACTGTATCAAGTAAGGTACCTGCCTTGCAAGCAGTTATACAGATCATATTCTTGGTACAACAATGGTTCTCAGAATCCCACCAAGATTAATTTCTGAGCACAGATATAAGAGTAATATCTGAATATTTTGGGTGTTTGGCAAAAATATACAAACACAGATGATTAGACAGTGGAACAAAAAATTACTCACACTATTTCCATGAGTTTTCGTTAGGACACTTCTAGGACTTTTAAATTAGTCTGAAATAGCTTTCCATAATTTCTTTTTGAATAAGTGTGGTGGTTCTATATTTTTAGGGCATCTTCGGAACATTAGAGAACATTCTCCCAATAACGAGATATCAAAACCAAGTTTCTTAGGCTGTCATAAGCTTCAACATAACATTCTTTTATGTTAAACAAACAAAAAAACACAATTAACAGAAATCACTTGTCCCCAATTTCTTATGACATTGAAGTTAACTTTCCTCTGGCTTTCAGTCTAAAGAAACATTCAAATATTTTCTGTCATTGAAATAAGAAAAAATTGTAATAAAAACATAGAGTTATAAATTCCTTAGTATAAAAGTTTAATAAAGAGAAAGGGTAAGACAAAGAAAACCACATTTTTAAATTAACTTTAATTTCACCATACATTCCATTAAGTTGGAAGACCTGGTATCATTCATTTCAAACAATGAGAAAAGAAAATTTGCTTTATAGACTAGAAATTTTATCCTCACATTAAAGTTGTGAGTATGAAGATGTTATATTCAGTTAATATTTTGTATATTTAAACTTTTATTATTATTTAATAAACATGGATTAGCAAAGTAAAACTTGTACTTCACATTTTATGCTTAACTTTATTTTAGAACTAACATTTTTTATAAGGATATAGAAGTTTTATCCTTTACCACAAGGAAACTACAGTCTTTTTCTGTATACCCAATATTATATTTCCTAATGGAATGAATCTCAAATCATATACATGAGCAGATATAAGAATATAATTGGCGAGGGCATAAAGATTTTGTAAACACTGGAGAAAACTAAAGCAGAGTTAACAGTCTTAGAGAGCCATCTAGTTAGCAAATTTCCAACTCTAGGGAAAACTGAGAGGCGATTCTACAGGTTTATAATATCTTAATGAAATATCCTTTAACCCAGTGGGAAATCAATCAATGAGGAAACTGAAGTTTTTATTTCCCTCCTTACCCAAACCATGTTGAAGACTGGGCTGCACCAGCAGTAGGGAAAAATCTCTGCATCGTCAACCAGAGATGCTCTCCTTCTCTCTCTGAGATGTAGAAACAGAACTTAGAAACAACTTTCTCAAGTTGGCCAATCTTTGGATACACATTATCTCAAAAAATAAGCAACTGCCAGCAACAGAACTTTTAATAAATGGTAAGATCTATAATTGCACTTCTGCATTTTATTTCTGCATTCCAATCAATTTATTCTCAAAACTCTCAAGTTTTAAGTCAAACCCAGTCTTCATATTTAATAGAACCTTGACTCTATCATTTAACTGTACAATGGGAATAATCAAATAACTTTCTGTTTCAGAATTCTTCATTTTAAATACAGACTATAATATTTCCAAGCTGAATGAAAGTGGAAACATAAAATTGTATCATGTCAATAAGACACCATTTGAGACACATTAAGCATACAATAAAATATATTCTAGAAGAAAAATATTTAAAAGATTTATTTGAAACACTTGTTATTTCAAAAGCTACATTTAACTTCTGTGGTTATGCCTATTTTCAGTTAAATAAATGTTAAATAATATGCAACATATTCACCACTTTGCCTTTCTCTTCATATAGAATTTTTGTTTTGTATCTAATTTTTTTTTGTTTTGTTTTTGAGTCACACCCCGTGACACTCAGGGGTTACTCCTGGCTATGCTCTCAGAAATTTCTCCTGGCTTGGTGGACCATATGGAACATTAGGGATCGATCTAGGTCTGTCCTGAGTCAGCCGAGTGCAAGGCAAACACCTTACTGCTGCGCTATTGCTCAGGCCTCTCTAATTTTTTAATATAATTTTAATATAATTCAATGATTTATCAAGCACTTAAAAATCTTCCTCTACTCTGGTGTTTTATATTTCTGAGTCTACATAATAAAGAATATAATGTATAAGTTGGTTATAAATTAAAAAGTTTCTGAGTAATGTATTATATTTAATTAGCTACCAAATTAGGAAAATGATCAAAATGTAATGTAAAATTTATTGTTATACTTGCAATAATTTTATTTCCCACTTCATCAAACTTTTTACTGCTATACCTTTTCTCTTTGGAATTCAATCCATGGTAACTTCTTACAGGTATGTCTGTTGCTTCTGTTCTCAATTTTTAGCATCAAATTAAATTATATATATATGTATGTATATATATAATTTATTTATTGTTCCTTCTCTTTTCTTTTTTGACACTATTATACGAAAATCAAAAAATGACAACAACGTCAGTTTTTCTTTTTAACATATGCAAGGATCTTACAATTTTGTTTGTTTAGTTATTTTTGGTTTGTGAACCATACTCAGTGGCACTCAGAGAATACTCCTGGCTCTGTGTTCAGAAATTACTCCTGGCAGGAGGCTTGGGGGACCATATGGGATTCCAGGATGCAACTTGGCCAAGTGCAAGGCAAACGTCCTACATGCTGTACTATTGCTCTGGCCTCAGACTTTGTATTTTGGTTGTCGTGATGACAACAGTTTCTAATTCATTGTGCAGACATTGCTTAGGAATTTTGCCTATTCTGATAACTTAATGAATATGTTTATTATGAACTCATCTTTCATAAGTTGAAAACATATCAGAATGTATCACATAATGCTTTATCTTCAGATTGGTATTAAATTTTTATTTGTATTGTAAACATCATAATTATATATTAAACAGTAGACACAGTACATACATTTGTTAACAAATAATTCTTGATGATTTCTCTACTGGGAACAGGTGAGGATACATTTATTCTATGAATTTGTGCCTGGAAATGAGCTGAGAAATTTCAATAGATCATTGTATGATTAAAGGAACATTTTTTTGTGGGTAAGAGGTCTTACTTTCTAAGTGAGAGAAAATAGAAACAATTGCTAAAAAGGGCACAATAACATAAGTCACATTTTATGTTTTTCAGGTAGGAAAATAATTGGAAATAATTCTTGTCATTATTTATTGATACATGCAGGTAAGTGATATATAAATATCTATGCTATGTAAAAAGGAAAACTTAATAAATTTGAAATAGATATATCTCAGGAGGTTATAACCAATCAAATTATATACATTATATATTAATTAACATATATTGAGCAGGAGAGATAGCACAACAGTAGGGTGTTTGCCTTGTACAGAGTTAACCCAGAATAGACCCGGGTTTGATTCCCGGCATTCCATATGGTCGCCCAAGCCTGCCAGGAGTGACTTCTGAGCACAGAGACAGGAGTAACCCCTGAATGCAGCCGGGTGTGGCCAAAGAGAGCGCTGAATCTTAACCACTAGACCACCAGAGAGTGTTCAGTGTAGCCAAAGAAACAAAACAAAAAAATTAGCAAATAGTGAGTAAAAATTTAAGCTTCAGCTATGTTCAATACATTATTCTGTTTATTGCTGTGTTGTTTTAGTACTTATAGACTTAAACCTTTATATAGGCTTTAGTAATAAATGCTATTGTTCTTTTAATATTTTGCTTAGAAATCAGGATCTTGGTCCTTTCTGGATTAATAAAGTAGCAAAAACTGAGTTTGGAATGAGGGTCTATGTTTAAAATTCCAGATCAGCATCTGTTATTTGTTTGAAATAATATTTTAAGGTATGCATTTTCTACAGGTAAATATAGACAAAACATCTAATCATGAAAATTTTTCATAATAGTGCTTTAAGAATTATTTTACTGGTGTTATTTAACTTAAATGATGACAGATCTTGTAAGTAGTATGATTATTAGTAGAACACTTAAATAAAGTTATATACTAACTTAAAATTAATTTTAACTACCTAACACATAAAATTTAAGTGTTTAGAGCTCAGCATTATGATAATATAAATTACATATGGATGGATAAACTTGTCTATACCTATGATGATAAACTTGTGATATTACCTTTTTATTCTCATAATTTTAGATTCTAATACTTATTGTGGAAGCTCTGAAAGTGTTTCCAGGGAAATCATGCAAAACCAAAGCTTTGTAACTGAATTTGTCTTCTTGGGACTTTCGGAAAATCCTCATGTTCAGAAAATTGTGTTTGTTATATTTCTGTTAATCTACATTGCAACTGTCTGTGGCAACCTGCTGATTGTGGTGACCATCCTCACTAGTCCAGCACTCCTAGACTCTCCAATGTACTTCTTCCTGGCTTTTCTGTGCTTTCTAGAGGCTTGTGTCACTTCTGTTAGTGCCCCCAAAATGATTATAGATTGCCTTTATGAGAAGAAAACTATCTCCTTTGGAGGATGTATGACACAGGTCTTTGCTGCACACTTTTTTTCAGGGGCAGAGGTGATTGTCCTCACAGCCATGGCCTATGACAGGTATGTGGCAATTTGCAAACCCTTGCACTATTCTTCTATCATGAACTCAAGGCTCTGTGGCATTCTGATTGCAGTAGCCTGGACAGGGGGATTTCTACATTCCATCATCCAAATCCTCTTTACCTTTCGACTACCTTTCTGTGGCCCCAATATCATTGATCATTTCATGTGTGACTTGTACCCATTGCTGAAACTTGCCTGCACGGATTCATATGTTTTTGGCCTTTTGGTGGTGGCCAACAGTGGGTTCTTTTGCATCCTCATTTTCTCTTTGTTACTAGTGTCCTATAGTGTCATCTTATTTTCCCTGAGAAACCACAGCTCTGAAGGCCAGAGGAAAGCCCTCTCCACCTGTGGATCTCATGTTACAGTTGTGGTTTTGTTTTTTATTCCATGTATTTTTGAGTATGCCCGGCCTCCAACTTCTTTCTTTTTTGACAAAATAGTAGAGATGTTCTACACAGTGTTAACTCCTTTTCTCAATCCCTTGATTTATGCTTTCAGAAATAAAGAAGTGAAAAATGCCATGAGGAAACTGTGCAACAGATTGATGTTTGCTTCTGTTGAAAAATAAATCTTTGAGGTTAAGAAAATAATGTTAAATATATAAGAATAAATATATTGGAATAAAAATTTATGCAAAAGGATAGTTCAATTTATTTATGTTTATTTTTATGGCACACTTGGCAGTGTTTAGAAATTACTTTTAGTTATGCTTTCAGAAATCACTTCAGGTAGGCTTGGTTAACCAAATGGAATGTCAGGGATTAAAATCAACTTGTCCAAGTCTAATACATCTGCTCTTCTTGCTTTACTATTACTCTGGTTTTGAAATTAATTATTTTACAGAAAGTCATATAATGCCAAAATAGCATCTATTTATTTGAAGAAATCTATTCAGTCTTAGATTCTTAGATATCTTGAGTAACAATTATTATCATTCCAGTCAAAGAAAAAATAATTTGTATTTTTATTTAAAATACAATAATAAAATAATAACTTATTTATATATTATGTGCTATATTTTACTTTGGCAATGTTACAATACAATAATTACAAACTTTTAGAAATACATTGCTGCTTTATTCACTCACCATCATGCTCTTGGTCTTTTCTAAATCTCTATATATCTCTACTTAGCAAAATTCAGTTCTAAGGTACTTTTGAGTCATTTTCCTTTGATCTTTATTAATTCCAAATATCAAACATCTGCTTTTCTACTATCCAAAAATTTTTGTTGCTAAATTTTGTGACTGTTGTATAAATCTTGTTATATTAGCCTATTCTCAGGTATCTACAGTCTCAAGTGCAGAAAGGGTTTTTGGTTAGAATTTGCACTCACAAGTTTATTGGATAAACTGGAAATTTAAGGAGACATTTTCAGTACTGCCATCTAGTGTTCACATCTGCAGGTATAGCCCCAGAGCTGCGGTGTCAAAGACCCTGAGGTACTTACTTGTGAACTGAAAAATGCCCTGATACCCACGCTGACCTAGTATCAGTAAAGTTGCCAATACTTGCTCCCAGCTGTTTATATTATTACTGCATGAAATCTAGTTTTCCAGAGTCTTAAAAGACATGGTCTTTTGTCCAATCTTCCCTTGTAATGGAGAATATACATAGCCTATGAACACAAAGCATAGATGTTGGCTTATATCTGCTTTACATCAGAGTAGCTGCAATGGACCAATCTCTGCTTCTCTCTGTCTTTTTTTCTAACACTCATCCTTATATAGAATGGCTCGCCTAGTTACTAGAGTCAAATATTGAATAAGGAATAGTTTTGGACTTTATCTTTGAATCACCAATGAAAGTCCAGACTCATGCATAATTTTATCCTCAGACAGTTGATTGTAAAATATAGTAGGATGCAAGGGAGATGGGTAGATTCTTGATTTTCACCAGAGAGACTGATAATCCTTCAGTTTTTATGTTGTTCCCATAACGATAGGTTTTTTGATTTTGCAGCAAGGTATGAGAGAGAAGGCTAGCTTTGAGCATTTTTTTATTCTACAGAAATACCAAGTTGTCTTTGCCTTTTTCACTCTCAGGTTGAGACGTCACTTCAGGTTTCAAGCTCACTCATTTAGTAGAGATTTCTGCTTCTTTATATATCTACCAGGGTCAACACTTGATCTCTAAAAGCTCTGAGTATGCCTCTTTCCCATCTTGGGCATGTGCTTATAGCATATTCATTTGTTTATTTCAGACCATATTCTGTTAAGCAGAATGACCACTGGTTTCCCAGCCTTCATTTAAGTGATGCAATCTTCTCTGTCCATTTAATTAATTATTTTATGTCCTGTGTGTGTATAGTTATAAAGCTTCTTCTCTTTTTTACTTCCCGTATTAAAAACCTGACACCCCCTCAATATCATGCCATGATTTTTAATATAATTATTTTTGTACTTCTTTTCATTTATATCAAAAACTGCTATTGACCTATTACAAGAGTCACTATAGGAGTATCAGTATACTTAGAATCAATTAAAATTAGAATAAATTTCAAGAATTACTCAATCCAAGATATATGTCACATTATATCAATAAAGTGTAGAGAGAACTAAAATCTTAGACAATTTGAAGTCTATATCCAACTATGCACCCATTCAAAATTGACTAAAGTAAAAAATATGCTTATCTAGTAAAATTTAAACCACTACTTATGAAAGATAAAGGTCACTTTACACAATATTCCTTATTTAGAGATATGAAGGATTAATAGCAGTAAATTACCATTCAATATAAAGCACTATAGATATTAAATAGTTGTTCATCAAACTTCCCTTGACTTTCTTCAAAGACAAAAAATATTTCTAAAATGTGTATGGAACTATTATATAAGAAGGCATCATATTACCTCAATTTAAACTATCTTATAAAGGTATAGTAAATAAAATGTGTGATACTAGATTAAAAACAAACCCTCAGACCTATTGAATAACCAACAGATAAATTTTCAGATGCATATACAATTATTTTTTCTTTCTATCATTATTATTATTATTATTTTTGCTTTTTTTGACCACACCCTGTGACACTCAGGGGTTACTCCTGGCTATGCCTCAGAAATCACTCCAGGCTCAAGGGACCATATGAGTCTCTTGGGGATTGAACCAAGGTCTGTCATGAATAGGCTGCATGCAAAGCAAATGCCCTATAGCTGTGCTATCCCTCCAGCCCCAATTTTTTTATTTTAAAAATAGATTTTTTTACTTGAAAAAAATTTATTTTAAAAAATATTTTTGAACAAAGTACTTTAATTTGCAATAGTCTAAATGATGATTTCATGCATAAATTATTCTAGCATAATACTCATCACCAGGATACCCACATCTCTCCCCAAGTTTTGAAAGACCTCTTCTTTTCCCTTAATATACAAATTCAGTTCGTTGAACCAACCAACCAGTTCTGCTGTCTTTAACCTTTTTTGTTATTTTAGTATGATGTGCTGTGTTCTCACATTAATTAGTTTTTTTTAATTACAGCTTGAGTTCTGATGTGCAGAACATTTTAATTTGAAGTAGTCCCAATTATTTTTGGCATCTCATTAAAGATACTTTAACTTCTTAGAGAGTTTAGAGAGTTAATTTTCTTTTCTTTTTTGTTTTTGTTTTTGGGCCACACCTGGTGACTCTCAGGGGTTACTCCTGGTTATGCACTCAGAAATCTCTCCTGGCTTGGGGGACCACATGGGATGCCAGGGGATCGAACCGTGGTCCGTCCTAGGCTAACATCCTAGGCAAGGCAGACTCCTGACCCCTTGCACCACCGCTCCAGCCCATAGGAAGTTAATTTTCTTTTCTTTTTTTTTTTTTTTTTCCTTTTTGGCCACACCCAGTGACGCTCAGGGATTACTCCTGTATATGCACTCAGAAGTCGCTCCTGGCTTGGGGGACCATATGGGACGCCAGGTGATCACTGCGGTCCCTCCTAGGCTAGCGCTGGTAAGGCAGACACTTTACCTCTAGCGCCACCGTGCCGGCCCCAGGAAGTTAATTTTCTACAGTAGACTAGGTACATTAAGTAGATCAAATAACCAATAAAATGGTTTTAGGAAAGCATCTTAGCCATATAAGAAAATTAAAAAATGGAGTTCTTTTTCAAACCTTCTAGATATGATCATCTAAAATGATTTAATTAATTCAAATTTTTGTCATTATTCACGAAACATAATACAAGAGAGCAGGCAAACACATATATTGAAACAAAAGTTGAGTAGACAGTTCCTCTCAAAGGACATACAGACAGCCAATAGGCGTATAAAAAAGTTCTTTACCATAATAGGAGTTAGTACAATGGTTAGGACATACTGCTGGCATACCCCTTGCTATGTTTAATCACTGGCATTGACCCCTGAGAATCACTGGATTTGTTCCTGTAGCTTATCGAACCAATGGATGCTGCTGTGTAGACTTCCCTGGACCATTATTGATAAATCTATAAATAAATAATCTCTGCAGTACTCCTGATATCCCGGTTGATAAATCAACAAATAAGTAACTCTTAGATAAGTCCCTGCTTGGCAGGGCCTGAAAAGCTCTACTTTAGCTAAACAAGTATTGCAGTCAGTTTCCTCCAGAATTTCTAAACTCTGCCTATTCCCCTCCCAACAAGGCTTTAATAATCATTGATGATCAAGAAATGAAGGTAAAATATTAGGACTTATCACCTAACACATACAAATGGTATCCTGAAAGTCCAGAAACCACAGTAGTGGTCAGATCACAGTAAAAATGAAAATTCATTTATTCTTCATGGAACAGTCTTTACTGAAAAAGGTATGCAGTCTTCTCAAAAGATCAAAATAGTATTTCTATATGATTAATGATTCTACACTTAGGTGTCTATTCAAAAGTCAGAAAAAAATTCATAGAATTTATATATACCCAATATTGATTGAGTATTTTTAATAATAGTCTAAACATGGAAGTTATCCAAGTGCCCATACAAAGATACATGGTTAATATATTGAGGTATATGCACTTTTTTGAATACTTCTCATCACCGAGAAAAGATAAAAACATGCAATTTACATTAATTTACAGTGGCTGGAGGGGATCTTTTCAAGCAAAGTTAGTCAGACAGAGAAAGACAAATATCAGAAAAATCTTGCTCATCTGTGGAATCTAATCACATAAAGCAAAAAATAGCTGAATGAGTTTACAAAGAATATTTAAAGTGCAATTTTATATATTTATAATTTTATTATTATTTAATAAACTTGGATTGGCATATTAATTCCATATTTTGCCTTAAAGAACATGATCCTTGGGACCAGAGCAATGGCCCAGAGGTAGAGAATTTGCCTTGCATGCAGCTAGGAAGGACCGTGGTTCTCTTCCCTGGCATCCCATAGGTTCCCCAAGCCAGGAGTGGTTTTTGAGAGCATAGCCAGGAATGACCTCAGCGTCACAGGATGTGACCCAAAAATACAAAAAAAAAAAAAAAAAAAAAGAACATGCTCTGACATTATTGGAAGTAAACAGAAATGTAAGCATTTATCACAAAGAGGTATATTCCATACCTGTATACCCAATATTATTTTATTAAGGGAATTATAGTTTTTTCAAATAGAAACACAGGAGAAGATACAAACATGATATAAAAAATACCCTTAATTGGACAGGGACATAAAGATTTTGCAAACAATGAGAAAACAAAGCAGAGGCAACAGTCTGAGAAAGTCATACAGTTGGGAAATTTTTAACTCTGGGGAGAACTGAGAGGCAATTCTATAAATGCATAAAGTCTCACTGAAACATCCTTTAATTCTAGAGGGAAATCAATTAAGGAGAAAACTTTGATTTCTTATTCCCCTCTTCCCCAAACCATGTTCAAGAGAGTGCTGCCAAAGCACTAAGGAACATTCTCTGCATCTTCAACTAGGGATGCTCTTCCTTAGTCTTTGAGATGTAGAAGGACTTTTGAACAACTTTCACTTGAAGGCTAGTCTCTGAATACACATTTATCCATAAGTATTTATCACAGAATCACCAGCCCTAGAACTTTCTATTTACTGAGTCATGGTAAGATCCATAAAATGCTTTGTGTATTTTAAGGAAAAATATTTTTGTTTGTGTTTTTGGGCCACACCCGGGGACGCTCAGTGGTACTCCTGGCTATGTGCTCAGAAATCGCTCCTGGCTTGGGGAAACATGTGGTATGCCAGGGGATCAAACTTCTTATTCTGTCCTAGGTTAAGACTTGTGCGACCACTCTGACCCCGTTTTTAGGAAGGATTTTAAGCTGCAATTTAGGACTTAAAACTATAAATGATTTAAACATCAAGCTTAATAGAATTGTAGGTCTGTCACTTAGCAGAATACTTGAACTAATCATATAACCTTATGGTCTTCAGGTATCTTCTTTGAATAGGGATTATACTCTTTAAAAGCACAATAAATTTGGGAACATTATAAAATTGTATTTCTGATGACATCAGATCTTTAAGATATATTGTTTCAATACATATCAGGAACAAATGAATGTTTGAAATCCTTGCTATGTCATAAGCTAAACCTTTGTGTTATTATCTTCATTTTAAAGTTAAATGCAAATTTGGTGAGACCAGCAGATTCAACATTTTGCCTTTATCTAGATTAGTACTTTGTTCTTTACAATTCTCTTACTCATCAGGAACCCCTCTGAAAATATTTATCACTCTAGGTCTTAGATTTTATTTTTCCTGTGTTTTTTTTTCCCTAACACACTGCAGTTCTCAGGGCTTAATCCCAGCTCTGTGCTCAGAGATCACTCCTGGCAGACTCAGGGAACATTATGGGGTGCCAGGATCAAACCCATTTTGGCATATTTGATCAAACCCATATGTGGAAGTTAAACTCCCTACCCACTTTGTCATTACTCTGATCACCAAGATGTTTTAGATTTCTGAGGCCATTTAATAGAATAATGTAGGTATATTGTGATTGTTGTTTACATTTAGAGGGTTTTTGATATAGAACTTAACACTTACTATCCTTACAAACAGATGTAGCAAATAGGATACGGATGTTCATGAAATGCAGCAATTATGTAAATTGCAGAGCAGTCTGAATTACAAATATATGCAGATAATTTTCTTTGAATGCATTTGATATTACATAGAGCTTTATATTTATGCCTCAAAATGATCAGGTATATTAAAATATGATGTCTTTGAGTTATTTTTGCAGTAGTTGTTCTTAATATTACTCTTAAAATGAACTAAATCAGTAGAAAAACAGGTACTGTGTTCTAGTGATACAAAAAATGATTTTAAAAAATGAGCAAGCCAATTCAACTATTAAAGCTAAAGTTTTAAAAATGTAATATAGAATTTCAGTACTCAAGAGAAGAAATTAAAATAGAGAGAGGTGGGCATAAATATGCATTTATTTTATTGATAACAAGATGATAACTGCAATGTGTATGTAAAAGTACAATGCTGCATCACAATAACTTTTAGCAGTATAGAATCTGAAAAGATACAAAACCCTCAGATGACCAAGTAAAGGCTAGACATGAACATTTAAAAAAATATTTCATTGGCGTCCAGAGCTGTGGCACAAGTGGTAAGGCATCTGCTTTGCCTGCACTAGCCTAGGACAAACTGTGGTTTGATCCCTGGAGTTCCATATCGTCCCCCAAGCCAGGAGCGATTTCTGAGCACCTAGCCAGGAGTAACCCTTAAGCGTCACTAGGTGTGGTCCCAACACCCCTCCCCCAAATTTCAAAGTGGATATAAATGATCATACAATATATTCTTGGAAATTTGAGGGAAAAATATTGATTGGGTTCATTTAATTTTTGGGGTGTCACTGATTTAATGTAACATTTATATGAATATAAAGTACATATAAGCAAACAAAATTTACTGCTTTATGTATAATTTAGAAAAGCTGGGGGCCAGAGCAGTAGCACAGTGGACGGGCATTTGCCTTGCACACAGCTGACCCAAGACAGACCTCGGTTCGCTCTCCAAGGTCCCATATGGCCACCCAGGCCAGGAGCAATAGATTTTTGAGCACATAGCCAGGAGTAATCTCTGAGCAACATGGGGTGTGGCCCCCCAAAACAAACAAACAAAAAGCTATGTATGATAATAATTATTTATATACCTTTGAATGTTGCATATACTTAATGCATGGATTTTTATTACTTTTAGAATTCAGTTTTGATAATATGGAAACCATAGAGCTACTCAGAAAACAAATATTCCAAGTCTGTAACCTTAAAAAGTGGCCAGAGTTCAGAGGTCATGGTCACAGAAAGCCCTGATCTACACATAAAGCAAATCAAACTCATTAAAAACATGCTATTTAAGAGAGAGAATATCAAAGAATCTTCTAGGAATAAGCTTGAGCAGAGTTTATTTCTTGATGCATATATAGAATTACAGTTGATATCAAAAGAGTATATAAAGAATGTTTAGGACTGGAGACATGATAAAATTCTGTGGAATCTTCATGACACTTAAGCATTTATCATAAAATTTTATTTTTATAACCATGTTAAAATAAACTATTTAAAATAATTTTACTGGATAGAAAATGAGATTATTAATAAAATGTATAAATTTTAGGTGCTGAAAATTACAGTTATATTAAAATTGGATTATGGCATAGTGCGTAGGTAATTTACCTTGTACATAGCTTACCTGGGTTCAATAATAAATGTCTATATGGCCTCCAGAGCCCTATTTGGTATGATTCATGAGCACAAAGCCAGGATTAAAACCTGAACACTTTAGGTGTGGTTCTTAAAAAAAAAATATATATATATATATATGCATATATAATGTGTTATTAATGAGATCAGTAGCTCTTTATTCTTAAAAGTATTAACACATATTGCCTCATACTGAATATATACACTGCTTAAAATAATGTTGATACCAACATTTCATAATTTTTTTATTTATGCATAATAACTTCAGTATCTCCTATGAGAATATTACTTGGTATTTTTATGTTGGGCAACTTGAAATATATTATAAGTTTTAGAGAAGAGGATGCTAAGGCTAGGTTTTCTTCAGTAAAATGATTATAAGCAAATAAACTAGGATTGATAAAAATTGTGTAGTTTTTAGTACTTTCGTTAATAAATTTTATGCTAATATAACTGAAAAGCTATGGAACAGTTTTGATTATATTGATTTAATGGCATATTGTTATTAGTTAACAAATACTATTTTTAGTATGATTATTAAAACTCTGACATGATTGTTTGTATTTTACATATAAAAAAATACCTGCTTTTTGTCATGATTCACTGCAACTTTTACTTTTCTCCCTTTTCTATTTGAAACTCCATCCATTGCAACAACTTTCCTATTTTGTCAATTGTTTTTGCAATGATCTACTTTCATCTATTTAGCTTTCTTATCTCTTCTCTTTTGCAATAGGAGAAACTGAGCAAAATACCACTACATAATATTGTTTAACTTTAAAAAATATGATTGATATATTGTAATATAGATATCATTAATATATAATATACATTTGGATAATATATAACCACTATATTATCAATCATATCAATATATAACTATATAAATAAAATGTATATTTAACATTATATATTGGCATATAATTATAGATTTAACATATAATTAAGTATATACATTAATTATATGATCAATTTATATTGTATGAAATGTAATAATTATATAATATATGGTTTAATATCTAATATGATATAAGGATGATAGATTTTGTTTATACTCTCTTCTTTGATGGCAGCTTGTAGCAATACAGAGTTAAGTAGGCAGACATTGCTTATGAATGAAATGATGCTTATTCTAATAACATAATGATTAGAATGATTACTTTCTTTTAATAAGCTGTATATATATAAGATCATGTATTTGATTTAGCAATGATGTGAGGGTTTTGGAGTCAAGTTTTGTAAATAAAATTTAATTGGCCCTTTAAGATTTCTGCTATTTAATGTATTAGGTAAGTATACAACCATATTGGTGCTCATGTGCACAAATCTTTTGTCTGTCTATTATATGCAGATGAAGACGCAGCAGATGTTTTGAAGTTTGCTGGAAGTGAAATGAGAAATTTTAATAGTTTACTTTTTGATTAAAGGAACAACTTTCTGTAAGTAAGATGTTGGCCTTTCTAACTGAAAGTTACATTTAGTAAGACAATTTATAAGTGCTATTTCATATTTTCCAAGTAGAAAAACAATTGGAAATCATTCTGTTCATAAATAATTGAAACATACAAGTAAGGAGTAAATGAGTATCTATTCTCAGAAAAATAAATATAAATAAATTTGAAAGAAATATAATGAAAGATTTATACCAGATCAAGTTGAGCAAAATTATATGCACAGTCAACCTCAAGCTCTGGCTATACTCAACAGATTTTTCCATTTATTAATTTGTAATTTAGGTACTTATGTATTAAATGAAATATGTGAAGTAGAAAAGATCCAAGAAAAAATAAATTATCTGAATTTCTTGCTTAAAATATAGGGTCCTTATTAATCCTTACTACAATCCTTTCTGTGTTGATTAACATCTGATATTTGTTTGAAATAATATTTCACTGGTTAATTTTTTTACATATGACTTGCATAAAATCTAACACCAGTTGTTGATAAGGCAACCATCAACTATTTTGTTGGTATTATTTAATTTAGAAATCATGACAGCATTTTCTAACAATATTATTATTAGCAGTATTTTATATAAAAATATCATTCACTGAATGAGGGAAGTAGAAAGCCTGACTAGAGTACAGGCAGAGGTGGGGAAGGGAGGAGGGAGATTTGGGATATTGATGATGGAAATGTTGCACTAATTAAAGGGGGTGTTCTTTACATGACTAAAAACCAACTATAATCATATTTGTAATCAATGTGTTTAAATAAATATATTAATATAAAGAAGTCCTTATAATATATTCACTTTTAAAATAACATTGAAGAATACTGAATCTTAAAAACTTGTTATTTTTGATAGAATTTTCCTATTATATGATCTGTTTAACTCAGCTTAACGTTCTTGTCAATGAAATCTCTTCCAGGAATTATTCAGAGATAGTTGTGTTTTAAATGTGCATATAAAACTGTTTTTCTCTTCATAGATTAAGCATTCTCTTTATTAAGGCATTATGAATGAGATGCCTGTTGTAATAAGGTGATACCCATCAGGGCCAAGAAATTCCTCCCTTTGATGCTTCAGAATTAAGTTGTGGCTTTTAGCAACTCAAATAGGAATCCATGACTAAGTGATCTAAGTTAGAATCTGAGATAAATTTTCTCCCCTCCTAATCACATTTGGATTTACCTATGCAGAAGCTCTATTATCAATATTTTACTAACTCATGATTTAGCACACACCTTTCTCCTGATCTCTCACTGTTACCTTTAACAAAATCTACTTTAGTGATTTCAACAATGATAGAAGCACAAAAATATTAAGTACCATATGGAAATGTAGATATCCAGGTAGATAACCATGATAATTAACTTGGCTAATGTTACCTTTTTATTCTTATGAATGCAGATGCTTATTTTTAGTGTGGTAGACCTGAAAAATTTCTGGAAAATTATGAAAAATCAAAGCTTTGTTACAGAATTTGTCCTCTTGGGATTTTCGGAGAATCCGCATGTTCAGAAAATCGTGTTTGTTATATTTCTGCTCATCTACATTGCAACAGTGTGTGGCAACCTGCTGATTGTAGTGACCATCATCACCAGTCCAGCACTCCTGGGCTCCCCAATGTATTTCTTCCTGGCTTTTCTATCCTTACTGGATGCATGTTTCACCACTGTTAGTGCCCCCAAATTGATTATAGACTGTCTCTATGAGAAGAAAACCATATCTTTTGGAGGGTGTATGACTCAGATCTTTGCTTTACATTTTTTTTCTGGGGCAGAAGTGATTGTCTTAACAGCCATGGCCTATGACAGGTATGTGGCCATCTGCAAGCCCTTGCACTATACTTCCATCATGAACTCAAGACTCTGTGGCATTTTGATTGCAGTAGCCTGGACAGGGGGCTTTCTCCATTCCATTACTCAAATCCTCTTTACCTTTCAACTGCCTTTCTGTGGTCCCAATATCATTGATCACTTCATGTGTGACTTGTACCCATTACTGAAACTTGCCTGCACTGACACTTATGTCTTTGGCCTTTTGGTGGTGGCCAACAGTGGGTTTTTTTGCATCCTCATCTTCTCCATGTTGCTTGTGTCCTATAGTGTCATTTTGTTTTCCCTGAGAAACCACAGCACTGAAGGCCAGAGGAAAGCCCTATCTACGTGTGGAGCTCACGTTGCTGTTGTGGTTTTGTTCTTTGTCCCATGTATAATTGAATATGCTCGGCCTCCAGCTTCTTACTACTTTGACAAAATAATGGAGATATTTTGCAGTGTTCTAACTCCTTTACTCAACCCTTTGATTTATGCTTTCAGAAACAAAGAAGTGAAAAATGCCATGAGGAATTTATGGAATAGATTAGTGGTTGTTTCTATTGAGCAATAAAGCCTGATGGTTTGACAAAAATAAAGTTAAATAAAAAAGAGTCAATTATCTGTAATACAACATTGAGTAAATGTTTATTTTATAGTTAGTAATGGCATGCATTAAAAACTATAAGAGGTTCAAGAAATATATTTTCCCTTCTAAATATCATAGATTTCATGATAAAATCTATTATTAATAGTCAAGTGATGAGTTAATTTGCAATCTTATTCAGAATCCAACAATGAATCAAAATATGGAATGATTAATTAACATATATTAAAGACCTTGATATCAGATCTAAATCCATAAACTATCCCAAGAAAAATACATTAAAACTCTCTATGAATATCTAAATTGAGTGCTGGTAGACTAAATTACATTTGAAAGTTAGCTAAAGTTAACTGAGTCCTACCTGGGACTCAATATCTGAGCAAGACAAGTACTGCAGGAAGTTGTCCCCAGGACTTCAGAGAGCTCGTCCTGCTTTTCCAAAAGACAAAAAAGAGTTCATTATTACTGATGATCAAGCAAAGAAACTAAAACAATACAAACCAAACCAAACAACTAGAAACTAACAGAACTAAAATTAAAACAAACTAAAACAACCTTATATTACTAAGAATGAATATCAAAAACTTGACAAAACAAGTGGATAGAGAACAGTGGGTACTGTGCTTGCTTGCCATATAGTTAACCCTGGTTTTGACCCTGCCATCACATATGATCCCCGAGTGCCTGCCAGCACGAAGCTAGTGATGCCCTGAACACAGCTGGGTGTGTCCCCAAGAGAAACTGAAACAAAATAAAAAATTCCTGTAAACTATAAGTTGTTGCAAGGGTATAGCAAGAATAAAAATTTATTTATGAATGATGGCACTGTGTGAGTTTCAGACTGTATGAAAACTTCTCAAAAATATAACTAGAATTTCTATTTAATCCAGTGAACTAAGTCTTTGGTGTTTATACAAAGATCACAGAAAGAATTATGAATATACACACAGACACAAATATTCATTTAGTACTGTTTTTATAGCCAAAACCTGCAAACAAATCATGATACCAGTCATAGCTAAAGGGATTAAAAATTATGATATGTACCCAAAATTGAATTCCACTAAACCAAGAAAGTATGAAACTATGCTTTTTTACTTCAAGTTTAAAAATTAAAGAATGTGATATACAAAGTTATTGATAGGGTTTTGCCTTTTAATATTTCAACACTAGTCTCATCATGTGTCAACTCCTATCACCAGTGTTCCCGTATTCCATTATTTTTATTCTACTCCCACACTCTAACCTGCCATCTTTACAAAATTTTTGGTTGTAGCACTTTACTTTGACTTAAATGAAGCTGAAGGTCATCATCATTGTAAATGAAGTGACTTTGAAAGAGAAATAACAGAAAATCTCATGTGTGGTGTTTAACCAAGTAAAGCTAGAAAATAATAATGGCCAAAGAAGCAAATTCTTACAGGTTGTCAATAGAACTAAATCTGAGTTTACCTGAACAGGGGACAATTGGGTCTACATGTAGTGATAGAGAAAAGCTGTCATTACCCTGGCTCTATGTGCTATATGCCATTAAGTAGCACTACAAGCATAAAAAGATATTATTAATACAGTTGTGAAAATGATATGTAATTTACAATTTATTAATAAAAATACATTATATAATATTTAAATAAAATTAAAAGAAAGTCTAAACATTTGAACATTATAAAGAAAATTGTCTTGTATATAATATTTATGTCAATGTGTCATAAAATATTCCTCAGATATAAAAATAAAATTTTGCTGTTTTATTCACTTGAATGAAAATGGAATATGTAAGGCAAGGAAACTCATAGGAACAAGAAAAACATTTAAAATCTCATAAATGATATATAACTTAAGAGTGAAAGGGAGGCAATAAACAGTGGCCAGTTGAGATAAACACTAGAACTCTGACAACTGAGATTAACATATTAAAAGAATGAGGAGAGGTGGCATAAAGGCAATGAATGGTCTGTGAAGCTTCTTTGTTGATAGAAATGCTGTATTTTCACACACCAAAAACATAAATCTTAATGGCACCGCAAATCATGTTACCTTAGAACAAATTAACTCCAAAATTACACAAAAATTTCCTCAGTGATTTTAATAAAGAAGTTTCTTTGCACAGAGAGGATAAAAATACTTAGATAATGAGCCAGAGAGAAAAATAGAGTAGGTAAGATGCCTGCCTGCTTTGCACATGGCTATCATGATTCAATAACCATCAAGGCAATCATTCCCACAGTCCCACCAGAAGGGATTTTGGGCAAAGAGCCAAGTGAAAGCACTGAGTGTTGAGGGTATGCAGACAAAATCAAAACAAATATGCTTATATAATAGGAACAAAAATTCCTCAAACAATTTTAAATGACTCTTCATTGGGATTCACTAATTGGGACTTTTATATTTATCTAAAATACCTTTTATAATTTATCACAGGATATATCTGATGGCTCTATATTCTCAGGGTATTTTCTGAAAAATAGAAATAATTATCTCAATTATGAATTAGCAAGATTCAGAATTTTGCACCTTTACTACCTTTCACATAATATTACATTTCTCCTCAAAAGCATCTCTTCTGATAGTAAAGAATTTGTGGTATCATAACAGTCAGTTGTGCTTTGCAGAAGTTTGTATGTCAGAGATCCCTTCAATAATTCTTGTATAGAATTTTGTGCTGCACTTACCTGAAATTTCAAGGTCCTTGAAAACTCTTGCCTTTCCACAATTTTAGTCTTTCACTGACTTAAACAACTGATATTAATATATTTACACTCATCATACATATACATAGGATAAATTCATATACCTAAATAGTAAAAGTAAATATAGTAGCCGAAAAGATGAATTTTAATTTTAAATATAACTAACTTATGTTCTAATAAGAAAATATACAAATCACTATCATAGGGATATTGCACAATTAATAACTGTGATGAATCCTCCAAAAATCACTAGATAGGAAATTATAATCTATAATATTATAGAATATTATGGATAATACTAACAGTAATAAATCTTTGAGCTCATGACCATCTGAACATATTTATCCAAAGCAAAATGTCACCACTTTGTTTATCTGAAAAAATATAGAATTGGCTGCCATTTTAAGTTGTTCATTCAAGTGTTTTCATATTTTTATTACATATTTTGGAATTATCAAGGTGTTTTTAATGATGATAATCTATATTTTTCTGAAATAACATTTGCTTGTACTTCCAAGTCTTTCTGTATTACCTGGAACTTAATACTCCTCTCCTGAAAGAAAAAAATCATCCCCTTTTATTTCTTTTCTTTCTTTTTTGGGGGTGGAGGGTTGGGCCACACCCAGTGACTCTCAGGGGTTACTCCTGGCTATGCACTTACAAATCGCTCCTGGCTTGCGGAACCAAATGGGACACCAGGGATTGAACTCAGGTTCGTCCTGGGTCAGTGGTGTACAAGGTAAAAGCCCTATTGCTGCATTATCCCACTGGCCCCCTCTTCTATTTCTTTATGGACATTGAACACATTTAATTTTTGTAATTATCAATTAATTGAGTTTTTAAAGATTAAATACATTATTTAAGTTACCAGTTTGAGTTGGGAGTTATTACTGCCGCTCTAGTTTATTAGTCTAAGCTAATATGCCAAATAATATTAAAGTTTTATTTGAGGATTTGCTTTTGAAATATAAATGGTAAGAAAAATATTTTTCAACAGTGCTACATTCCCATGACCAATATCCCAAGTGTCCTTCCTCCCCACCCCACACTGGCCTGTACTCTAGACAGGATTTTTATAAATATATATATTTTTAAAAAATCAAAAAAAAGGGAAAGAAAAGATAGGCCTCCCAATTCTCACCACAGACTGTGTTCCTTACAGTGACAGTATAGAAAGAGGAGGTACAGTAAATGCACCCCATATACACCTCAACCCAGGCACTTTGCCTGGTCTGTATTGTGAATTGGGGGACAAAAAATAGAAAATAGTGACTTTTTATAGTATTAAAAATGAATATAAATGGTAAATTTGAGGTTATTCTATTAAAAGAACTCCAATATAAGGTTTTTATTGTACACCTAATTGCAGAAGCAGTTGAGCCCTAACTGCAGAAGCAGGATTAAGCCATGAAAAAGACTTCTATGTGCAAAAGCCAAAAATAATGTTAGGTGTCCTAAATGACAATGAAGATAAATCAATAGTCATAAGAGTTAAAAGTTAGAACTATATTATTTTCCAAAAAGTGAAGGAATTCCATTTCCTGACATTAAACTATACTATAAAGTTATAGTCATCAAAACTGTGATGTCTTTGAATAAAATTAGAGACTAATAAATAGAATTGAAAATATTCAGATGTATGGTCTGTTTGTTAATTTTCAATAGAGGGGCTAGGTACTTTAATGTTTAATTCCACTACATATGCCACGAGAGTAAATACGAGACATAATTTATTATAAAATACTGAAGGAATGGGGCTGGAGAGATAACATGGAGGTAGGGCAAAGTTTGTCTTGCATGCGGAAGAACAGTGGTGGTTCTAATCCCGGCATCCCATATGGTTCCCTGAGTCTGCCAGGAGCAATTTCTGCGCATAGAGCCAAGAGTAAACCCTGAATGCTGCTGGGTGTGACCCCCCCCAACCAAAACAAAACAAAAGGATAAAAAAAAATGAAGGGAAAAAATTGTTATTGTATAGAAATTATCTATTAGCCTGATATTCAACAGTTTGAAGGCCAGAAACAGAGTAACAGCATTTATTCATTTCATGCACGCTCCTTATAAAAATTAACTTTCACTATGTATTAAAACATAGATTAGTTCACTAATAATCATATTTGACTTTTCCAGATTGATACTGACCTCATCTCAGAACTTTACTATGTAATATTTGTACATATAGAGAAGTTTCATTCTTTACACAGAGAAACCCCTATTTTACTATTTTACCCACTATTCTATTTCTGAAGGCAATGGAAGCATCTACAATACATGAAACAAAAGTGCACATGCATGCATGTGGTCAGGGACAAAGATCTTACAAACAAACAGCATTAGAAAAGCACATATATGGGACTAGAGCCATAGCACAACAAGTGCCTTGTTTGTGGTCAATCAGGGTTTCATCCCAGGCATTTTATATGGTCCCCTGAGCCTGCCAGGAGCAATTTCTGAGCACAGAGAGTAACCCCACAGCACCACCAGGTGTGGCCCATAACCCCACCCCCCAAACAAAAAATAAGTGAAGAAAATCATACAGCTGGGAAATCCACAAGCTTGGGGAGAAATGAGAGATTCTATAGGTTCATCATGTTTTAAGAAAACATCTTTTAATTCCAGTGGGAAATCAATTAAGGAGAAAACTTATTCCCTTCTTCCCCAAACCATGTTCAAGACAGTTTTGCCAACATAGTAAGGAACATTCTCCATTCTCTGCATCCTCAACTAGAGATGCTTTTCATAGTCTCTGAGATGTAAAAACAGAACGTGTGAACAATATTTACTTCTTGGCCAGTATCTGAATGCACATTGATCCAGAGAAAAGAAGAGGTCACTAGCACTAGAACTTTCAATAAACTGATGCATGGTAAGATCCATAATATGTTTTTTTGTATCTTAAAGAATTTCAAAATGCAATTAGAACTTAAAACAAACAATGGTATCATTCAGCCTTGCATTTAATAGAATTTTAGGTCTGTCATGTACTTGGACTAATTGCATAACCTTCCAGCTCAGGATTCTTCCGTTTGAGTAGGGATTATATTATTTAAAAGCATGGGATTTGGAAACATAAAATTCTATTTCTAGTGTCATAAGGTATTTGAGAGAGATCAAGCACTAAATAAATACCAGGAACTAGGAAGAGAACATTTGGTGGAGTATTTGAAATACATGATTTCGAAAGCTATACCTACCTTTATGTAGATATATTCATTTTCAAGTTAAATACAAATTAAGTAAAATTCAGCATATGTACCACTTTGCCTTTGTTTCCATTCATGCCTTTTAACTTATTCACTATATTTTTTAATCAGGAACCCCCCCCAACATTTATTCCTATTTTATGTTTTAGATGTCTAAAGTACTACTTTAAAGAGTATTACTTTAGGTTCATTGTTCATATTTAAAGGGTTTCTTATAGGGCATAATACTTAACATGCTCAGAAATAGATATAACTAAAGAGGTAAAGAAGTCCATGAAATGCCAAAAAAATAAGAGTTATAAGTCACAGAGCAGAATCTTTAAATTACAAATAAGTCAAGCGCTAGCGTAAGATGAACTGCGGTTCGATCCCCGGCATGCCATATGGTCCCCCCAAGCCAGGGGCGATTTCTGAGCACATAGTCAGGAGTAACCCCTGAGCGTCAAACAGGTGTGACCCAAAAACCAAAAAAAAAAAATTACAAATAAGTCTAGATAATTTTCTTTTAATGCATTTGATATTACAGAAAGCTATGTTTTATAGTTATTGGGTATATTAAAATAATTACAACCCTGAGCTGTTTTCACATTATATGTGACTTTATCATACCTTTAAAATGAACTAAATCATTAATGAACAGAAAATATAGATACTTCCTTCATCAAAAGTATAGAAGTTGATATAAAGGATTTTAACATTCTATGATATTAAGAATAGTGAATTATGTAGGTAAATGTGCAATGCTATATTACAAAACAAAGTCATGTGGTATATGAAAAAAATGAATTTCCCAGATGACCAAATAGTCTTCAGTCTAACTGGACATGAAAATTAACAAAAAATTTGTTGTTGGTATAAATTGTAATGTTGACTAAGATATAGAGGTTTTTTCAGTTTGTTTGTTTTGGGGCTACAGTCCATGATGGTTAGGAGTTATTCCTGGCTTTGTGCTCAGAAATTACTCCTGGTAGGCTTGGATTACATTATATAAACAATACTTAAAAATAATGCTGCAGGGCCAGAGAGATAGCATGGAAGTAGAACATTTGCCTCACCTGCAAAAGGATGTTGGTTCGAATCCTGGCATCCCATATGGTCCCCTGAGTGCTGCTGGGTGTGACCCAAAAACAAAATCAATAAAAATAAAAAAATAATTCTGCAACCAATATTTCACAACTTAATTCATTTTATGAGTAGTAATTCTTAGCATATACATAAACTATTATTTGGTTCTTAATTCTGAGCATATACATAAAATAATATTTGGTTCTTGTGGGGTAGGCATTTTAACATATGTAATCATTTTATAAATGAGGATATTAAGACTAAGTGGTCTCTTCAGTAACATGATTATTAGCAAATAAACTAGGATTGATCTAAAAGTGATCATTGTATTTTTTCATGCTACTGTAGCTAGAAAGGCTTCAATGAGTCAATGTATATTGTTTATTAGCTGACATTTTTACTGTTAGAATATTATCAAAACCATGACATGACTATTAACATCTGACTTATAACCAAATACTTTTTTTTTCAGAGTCCACTGCAATGTTCACTATTATCATTTTTCTATTTGAAACTGCATATATGACAACTTCTTGCATATTTGTCATTTGCCTTTTTAGTTACCTGTTTTTTTATTTTAATTTTGTTTTTTCTTTTTTTGAGGGGGCACACCCGGTGATGCTCAGGGCTTACTCCTGGTTATGCACTCAGAAATCGCTCCTGGTTTGGTGGACCATATGGGACACTGGAGGATTGAACCAAGGTCTGTCCTAGGCTAGCACTGGCAAGACAGATGCCTTTTCGCTTGCCCCACTGTTCTGCCACCCTCTCTTTTTTATTTACTTTTTAATGTCTGATTTCACTGGTGCAAGCATGATAAATTTTGTTTATATTCCCAGCTTGTAGCAGCAAAGGGAGTTCATTGTGAAGGCATTGCTCAGGAAATCCCATATGGTCTAAAGACATTGGATATGATTGTTAATTTATCTTAATAAGGTATAAAAATATCACAGTGTTAGCAACAATGTGAGGTTTTATGGTTATTTTAATTAATTAAATATGAAAATTTATTTTCCCTTTAAGACTTGTTATTTATTTTCAAATAAATATACTTTCCATGTTTATAATATGTGCATAAACATTTTATACTCTCTGTATTAGATATAGGTAAAGATAAAATTATTTGAATTTCTGTCTGAAATGAAATGAGTAGTTTCAATAGTTCATTAGTTTATTGGTTCATTAGTTCTTTTTTGGGGGGGGTTTGGTTTTGGGGTCATACTCGGCAGTGCTCAGGGGTTACTCCTGGATCCATGCTCAGAAATCTCTCCTGGCAGGCTCAGGGGACCATATGGGATGACGGGATTCGAACCAATGACCTTCTGCATGAAAGGCAAACACCTTACCTCCATGCTATCTCTCTGGCCCCCATTAGTTCATTTTTAATAGTTCATTCAATAGTATGATTAAATAATAGCTTTCTGTAGGAAAGATGTCTGACTTTCTAATGAGAGACAAAAGTAACTTGTTAGTAAAGGAGCAATAGATAAGCCTCAATTTCATGTTTTTCACATAGTAAAATAATGGGAAATACTACTTGTCTTAGCTTGCTGAGACATACAAGTAAACAGTAAATAAATACATGTACATTTCAAGAAAGTAAATGTATATACATTTGAAATAGAACTGCATCTGGTGAAAATATGAGATGAAATTAGACAAAATTGTATATTCAGTAAGAGTAAACAGAAGCTACAGTATAAGACAAAATCAAAATGAATTGATAAATTGAAGTATTTTGTCAAGACTTTGTCCTAAAGAGCATTGTATATGGACTAATATGTTAGAGCACTGAAGTGCAAAATTAGGGTGTCCAGCCCCCAGACAAAGAAGTTGAAGAGTTATTTTATACATAATAAAATTAAGGCACTAAAGCATACTGGTAGTGAGCACTGCAGCAGAAGTCCCTGGCATCCAATCATATTCTGCACCTGATTCTGTGGATAAACATTAGAACATTATTTTTTTATGTATTTATATTTTGGTTTTTGGGTCACACCCAGCAGCTCTCAGGGATTACTCCTGGCCCTGTGTTCAGAAATCACTCCTGGCAGGCTCAGGGGACCATATGGGATGCCGGGATTTGAACTACCATCCTTCTGCATGAAAGGCAAACGCCCTACCTCCATGCTATCTCTGGCCCCATATTAGAACATTATTATAGGCCTCTGTAGTTAAAACACCTGTAGTGAAAACCTGTTTGATCTAAATAGCTGTTTTCTCTGTTGCAGGTTTCTTTGTAGCATAAAAGAGAGTAAAGGTTTTATGTTTCTCCTCTTCCACTTCCCTCTCCTCTCTATACCCTGGTACCTACAGTGTTTGGAGTATCTGCCATTTAGACCATTGTCTTTCTTCATGGAGTTATTCTAAATTCCACATAAGTGATATCATTTGTATTTATCCTTTTTCTTCTGGCTCACTTCATTTAACATTACATTTTCTTGTTCCATCCATTGCCACACCCCACTCAGGAAGGACACACACCAAAGTGTAGTGCTCTCCTGAAAAGGAATTATTTGCCAAAAAGGCCCGCTTAGAGCAGTCAAAATCACTTGACCCTTTGCGTGGAGGGTTTGGCAATAATTCTAAATATGTGGCTGTAACTATCTCTCTCTTTATTTTAAACCAATATTAGAAATCAGGCCTTAGTAATTTCTTCCTACAACAAAGGACAGCAATCAATCCAGCCAAAAGTCTCCCATTTAACAGCTCCCTGTAATTTTTGCTACCTTGGCGCCAAGAAACAGATTTTTCCATAACTTAGCTCAAAACAAAGTAATTTTCACTTTTCCCCCCCGAAACTCTGAAACATCCCTTACTCTTCCAACTTCCCTGCTAATTACTAGCTCCCTTTTTACCTTCAGCATCAGCTCTTTAAAATGCTAATTTAAGCCAAAGTCCCTTCATTCTTCTCCCAGCCTCTTTGATGCCTAGAATTTGCATCTGCCTTCCTGCCTCCACCCTTTAAAAGCTGCCAGCTTAAAAAATAAATTTGTCTCTCGTTCCTGGTTAACGTGAGTCCCCATACTATCTGTGTGGTTTCATTCATTTTTACAATATATTTCCGTCATTCGCCATTTCGCGTGCCCACCTTCTCCCGTGGAATTTTTCCCGAACTCCACGAAGAATTTGTTTGCAGGTGCTGAAAACTGCAAACAAAATTTGGCTTGCAGCAATCCATGTTGCTGGAAATTGCATGATTGTATTTTTCTTACTGCAAGGTAGTATTCCATTGCATATATGTACCATATCTTCATGAGTCACTCATCTGCTGTTGGACATCTAGGTTGTTTACAAGTCTTAGCTATAAAGCCTCAAGCTACAGCTCTATTTAATACATCGTTCCAATTTGGAGAGGGGTAACACAGCTGTGCACAAGAGTTATTCCTGGCCCTGTCCTCAGGAATTACTCCCTGTAAGATCCAGGAATCATATGGCATGCCAAGATCCAACCTAAGTCAGCTGCATACAAGGCATATGATTTAAACTCTGTACTATCTCTGCAGCCCCATATCGTCATTGCATAATTTGCCATCGTGGAACTAGGAATAACCTCTGAGCACTACCAGATGTGGCCCCCAAACAAAATAAAAGCAAGTAAGCAAACAAACAACAACCAAAAAAAAAAACAAAAATAAATAGACTAAGTGATCCAGGACACCAATTGAGTTAAAATTATCTCCCAACCTTATCATAATTGGGTTTGCTCCTCTACAGAAGCTCCCACTATCAATAATCTAGCCAAGGAGCTAGAGGTCAGGTGTCTGTCTGCCTTGCAAGCTCTTGCCTAGGACAGACCGTGGTTCGATCCCCCAGCATCCCATATGGTTCCCCCAAGCCAGGATTGATTTCTGAGGAGTAATCCGTGGTAGTCAAACGGGTGTGCCCTCCCAAAACAAAAAGCAACAACAAACAAAAACCAATAATCTAGCATTAATTCATTACTTAGTACTCACACTTCCTTCATATCTCTCACTATCACCTTTCACAACGTCTGCTTTTTTAATTTTAATGGAACAGAAATAAAATATAAAGTACCATTTAGATGAATAAGACTGTGGATACCAGTGATAGTAAGGGGTGTTTGTTTTAACCCTTTTATTTTTTATGATTGCAGATGATAATTCTTAGTGTGGTAGATCTGAGCGTTTCCTGGGAAGTCACGCAAAACCAAAGTTTTGTGACAGAATTTGTTCTCCTGGGACTTTCAGAAAATCAACATGTTCAGAAAATTGTGTTTGTTATATTTCTGCTCATCTACATTGCAACAGTGTGTGGGAACCTACTGATCGTGGCAGCCATCGTCAGCACTCCATCACTCCTGGGTTCCCCAATGTATTACTTCCTGGCTTTCCTGTCCTTACTGGATGCATGTTTCACCTCTGTGGGTACCCCCAAGATGATTATAGACTGTCTCTATGAGAAAAAAACCATTTCATTTGGAGGGGTGCCTGACACAGATCTTTGCTGGACACTTCTTCTCAGGGGCAGAAGTGATTGTCTTAACAGCCATGGCCTATGACAGGTATGTGGCCATCTGCAAGCCCTTGCACTATTCCTCCATCATGAACTCCAGGCTTTGTAGCATTCTGATTGGAGTAGCCTGGACAGGGGGCTTTCTGCATTCCATCATCCAAATCCTCTTCACCTTTCAACTGCCTTTCTGTGGTCCCAATATCATTGATCACTTCATGTGTGACTTGTACCCATTACTGAAACTTGCCTGCACTGATACTTACATTTTTAACTTTTTGGTGGCTGCCAACAGTGGGTTCTTTTGCATCCTCATCTTCTCCATGTTGCTTGTGTCCTACAGTGTCATTTTGTTCTCCCTGAGACACCACAGCACTGAAGGCCAGAGGAAAGCCCTCTCTACATGTGGAGCTCATGTTGCAGTTGTGATATTGTTTTTTATCCCATGTATAATTGAATATGCAATACCTCCCATATCTTACTACTTTGACCAAATATTGGAGATATTTTGCATTGTTCTCTCTCCTTTACTTAACCCTTTGATTTATGCTTTCAGAAATAAGGAAGTGAAACATGCTATGAGGAATCTGTGGAATAGATTAGTGGTTGTTTCTGTTGAACAATAAAAAACCAAGGTTTGACAAAAATGAGGTTATATAGAAAAGAGTTAATGATCTGGAGTTTAACTTTATATTAAAGATCTCTTATAGAGGATCATGCTATGCAACAAAAACTATTAGTAAGGTATTTAGAAAAATATTTTCACTCTTAGATATATTATTTATCTTGGTGAGAAATTATTAATGGTAAATTGATGTGCTAATATTTTAATCTTTTTAGAATCACATAATAAAATAGTAAATGATGAAAATATAAAGGTGAAAACAATATGAATTAAAATACTTGATTTAACACCTAAGTTCATAAAATATTGAGGAAAACAGAGCAGAACTCTGAGTATTTATTTCAGAAGAGAGTTGAAGGCATTAGCAACACTTGAAAGGAAATGAAAATGTAAACCAATGTGACTACATTAAACTAAAAATTCACCACTGAAAATTATACAACTTCTAAAATAAAGACAGTTGTTGATGTTGAAGTTTGGATTTTCTTCACAAAGCCAATGGATAATATATGGAAAGTTCTCACAAAACAATAAATCAAAAAGCAAAAATAAAAACAAATAAAATAATTACGGATGAATTGATCAAATTGTTTCACCCGCATGGAATGTGTCCTTCACTACAACAGGATGTAGAACAAGGCAGGCATGCCCCTGTGTTTAATTTCTGGCAACACGGTCTCCTGAGCATCACTCCATGTAACCCTAATGGTTCCCAGAACCACTAGGTATTGTGATGTAGAACTCCAAGTACCACAGTCAGAATATTCCCCAGCATTGCATGGCTGAGCAACACTACATTCTCAGATAGAAAAAAGAAATCTTGCTTTTAGGAGTTTTAATGAAACTGAAGAACACTTGGTTAGAAAATCTGTCAGAAATAAAATAAGCCAACTATGATATATAAATTAAAATTGAAAGAAGGCAATAGACAATGGGTGTTAAAATAAGCATTGGAACTTGACAACTAAGGTTGGTATTTCAGGAAGATGAGGAAAGAACAGTGACAGACTAACAGTGATAAAGACAGTGGATGAGTGACTTTGGTTTTTATACGTTGATGAAAGAGCTGTATTTTTTGTTGTTGTTATTGTTTTTGTTTTTGGCTCACACCCGGCAGCACTCAGGATTACTCCTGGCTCTGCGCTCAGAAATGGCTTCTGGCAGGCACAGGAGACCATGTGGGATGCCGGTTTCCAAACACTGTCCATCCTGGATTGGCTACTTGCAAGGCAAAAGCCCTGTCGCTGTGCTATCTCTCCAACCCTAGTGCTATATGTTTGTACACAAAAACATAAATATTATTGACCTTGCAAACCATGTTACCTTAGAAAAACAACCATAAAATCACCAAGTGATGGTAATAAAGATAAAATTTGCCAAAGAAAGATAAAATTGCCTAAATAATGAGCTGAAAAATATTTAGCAGGTAAGATCCTGCTTTGCACATGGTTATTCATATTTGAAGACCAGAACCACAGTGTTTCTCAGAGTCCTAAAAGGACTAGTTCCTGAGCACTGAGCCAAGGGTATTCACTGAACACTATAACATGTCTTGAAAAAAGTAAACAAAATTAAAATGGTCAAAGTATTTTTAAATAAATTTTCTATTGGGACATTAATTAGAACTTTTAAGTAAATTTGAAATATCTTTCACGATTTCTTTTGGAATATGCCTTATAGTTCTATATTTAGTATAACCTTTGAAAAATATAGCACAAGTCTCCCAATAATGAGTTAGCAAGGTTCAAGATTTTTCTATTTTTATTAGCCTCAAAATTACATTTCTTCCCAAAAATCTATCTTACCTGATGAATCAATATGACATCATAACAGTTTGTTGCAATTTGCAGAAGTTTGTTTCTTGGGGGTCCCTTTGGTAATTTGTTTAAAATTTGTGTTGTACTTCTTAACACCTGGAATTTCAAGGTCATTGATCACTCTTAGGCTATTCCACTATCCTACCTTATCACTGGTTTGGACAACTGATAATGCATTATATAAATACAAGCAATACAAGCATTGTATATATAAATAGGATAAACACACGTGCATATATTTATAAAGTAAAAACAAATATAGTGGCCTAAAAGATGCACTTTTAGTATCAAATGTAACTTTATCTAGCTTAAACAAAAGTAATAAAATTACCAATTAATGATTTAGGGATTGTACACACTTAACTGTGTTGTCTTCTAAACCAGATAGAAGAGTAAAAAGCTGTTATGAATAATGACTAATTCAGTAATAGATCTTTAAATCATAGTTATCTAAATATATTTTTGAATTTATTGTTTTGCCTCATAAGTTTCAAATCTTCTATTTGATTATTTGAAAATATAGAATATCATGTTGCTCATAGTTGTATCATTCACTTGTCTCATAGTTATCTCAATGTCTTCATTAACTGTATTCATATTTTATTATACATGTTCATTTTAACAAGAGGATAATTTTTATGATGATCAAATACATGTTTTTCTGAAACAATACAATCTACTATATGCCAATTTCTGTATGTATTATATTATCATTTACTGCTGCTGAAAGATAAAAACACATCCCTTCTATTTCTCTATGGGAACAGCATGCATATAATTTTTGTAATCATCAATTAATTGAGTCTTAATGATTTTAAGACATTTGTGTTACTAATTAGAGTTAAAAGTTAATACAAAAGCCTCTAGTTTAATAATCTAAAATACTACTATTCTAAATAATATTAATAGTTTTATTTGATATTAGTTTATTTAGGTAAATGGACAATTGAATTAGTAATATTGAATTATTACTACCAATAGAACTCTAGTATAAGTTTCTCACTACTACAGGCATGATCTCCTAGTGCAGAGTCATACTTAAGCCACAGCTGTGGATAAAAAATGAAACTAAAATAATGTATTCTAAATGACAATGAAAGTAAATTAATAGCCATAAAAGTTAAAAGTTAAAAAATATTGTTTTTACAAAGCAATTACAAGAAATAAAGTGAGAGGCGTTTTCTTTTTGGTCATTAAGCTAAACTATAAAATTATAGTCAACAAAATAGTGTTGTTCTTGATTAAAAATAGAAACCAAAATACTCAGGCCAAAGGCAATGACAACAGAATCATGAGACCCAAATTTTAACAAGCTAAACACAAAATGACCTGTTGCACTAGTAGTCCAGGGGCTAGGAGTGGAGTTTTGGGGTACATGCGGGGAACTATGGTGGAAGGAGGTCAACACTGGTTGTGGGAATGGCCCTAATTCACTGTCACTAAATACCTGAATTACAACTGTGAAAGGTTATTCACAATAGCCTCTATAAAAAATTTTAGAAAATAAAGAAACAAATGGAATAGATTTGGGATCCCAAATATATACTTAGGTATATGGCTAGTTAATTTTCAAAAGAGACTTGGAGTATTAAACTATAATTGTACCACATGCCACTAGAGTAAATAAACCAGGAGTTTTTATTTACAAAAATCTGAAACAAAGGAAATATTTTATTGTCTAGAATTACCTTTACATTTCAAAATTAGAAATTTAAATTAGCTGTGGAGTTTTGCAGTATGAATGGAGTATCTGAGAAAACAGTATCCTATTTAATATATATTCTTTATCAAACAGTTATAACATATTATTCTTTAATAAACAAATTAGCCAATGAATAATTATTTTCACATTAAATATCAATGATGTGCCTTATCTCCAAAATCTGCTGTGGCATTTTTATAAGTACATAAAAATTTTATCCTTTTCTACATAAAATTCTATATTATATCTCTGTATACCAATATTTTATTCCTAAAGGCAATGAAATAATCTCCAAATAAAACAATAAAATCTCCAAATAAAACACAACCACAGATACATACATCATATAAATATCTAATTGATCAGGGAAAAATATTGTGCAAACACTGGAGAAAAACCAAACCAGATTTAAAAGTCAAAATATCATAGAGGTGAGGAATTACCAACCTTGGGGACAACTGAGAGGTAATTCTACAGGCTTATGATGTCTCAGGAAACATCCCTTAATTCCAGTGGGAAATCAGTTGAACAGGAAACTTTGATTTCTTATTCCCTCCTTCCCAGGACCATGTTCAATACAGGGCTGCACAAGCAGTAGGGAACATTCTCTGCATTTTCAACTAGAGATGCTCTTCCTCTGCCTCTGAGATGTAGAAACTTGGAGCCAACAATCACCTGTTGGCTAGTCTCTGAGTACACATTTATTCACAGAAAATAAGAGACTGCCAGCATCTGATATTGCAATAAACTGAGTTATGGTAAGCTTCATAATTACACTTTGGTATTGTAAGGAAGAAATTTAAATGATAAATTATGACTTAAAACTAGAAATTATTTAATCCAGGCCTCAAGTTTAATAGAACCCTACGACTTTTGCTTAACTAAAATCACTTGAACTAATTACATAACCTTTCTATGTCAGGAGAGTTTACTTTACATATGGATTATAATCTTTACAAGATCAAAGATTTTGGAAATAAAATTTAATGTCTATTGTCAAATATGGAATGTTTGAGATACATTAGACACTAATAAACAACAGGTATCAGAAAGAAAGCTTTTGGTTTAGTGTTTCAAATATTTGTTATTTCAAAAGCAAATTCTACTCTCTACAGATACGCTCATTTTAAAGTTAAATACAAATTAAGTGAAATGCAGTTTATGCACCATTTTTCCCCTTTGTCTCCATTTGTACAGTTTTATTTCCAAATAACTAATTTCTCAGTCATTCAAACACAGTTTCTCACCACATTGATGTTTTAACTATCTGACTATCTAATAAAGATTTCTCAATATTGAAACATCATAATTCAATGTTGTTTATAACTTAAAGCATTTTTCTATACAATATAGCATTTAATATTCTCAAGAAAGATATAGAAAATGGAATAGTGAAGCCCATGAAACGTACAAAATTATGAAAATTACAGAGCAATCTGTTCTAATTAAAAATAAGTTCATCTAATATTTTGGTATACATTTGTTAATACAAGTATCTTTATAATTATGCCTCAATGTTGATTATGTATATTTACATAACTGATCTGTGATTTGTTTTTAAATTAGTTGTGTCATTTCTCAATTGTAAAACTAAATCATGAGTAAAACAGAAAATAAAGGTTGTCCATTATCAAAAATGTAGTGGTCAACTTTAGGAAATTTAACATTTCATTAATTCTAAGAATAGAACAGTTGAAATATGTAAGTAAATGAGCAAAGTTCATTCAGTTTGTGGAATCTGATTAAAAAAAGAATTCTCATATGATGATGTAAATGTATGTCTACCTAGACATGAAAATACAAAGTATTTTTGTTGCTGAAAATTATACAGATGGCTCAATATACAATAGATTTATGGAACTTCGGAAAGACATTAATGGAATTTGATTCTATAATTTGGGTGTCACTGATTTATTGTCATCAACATGTATATAAATAATTACATATAATAAATATATAAATAAATACATGTACATGTAAATACCATTAAAATGGACTATTTGATATATACTATCAAATATAGTTATAATGATTGCTTACATTTTAATATAGCTTTGAATACTTATCTTTAAGTTATGAATTTATTTTTCAGTTTTAATCTCAAGGAATGAATTTTTATTCTTGTACGGGAAACTTGATAAATAAATTGTGGGACTATTACATAAGCCAACATTCCATTTCATAAACTCCTTCTGGCTCTCTCCTCCTCTGTCTCCCTTTCAGCTGCTTTTGCATGGCTTCCTAGCTGACTAACTCTGGTTGCTGATGCTAAGGCTGATGGCTTCTTTGCTGATGCTCAACTGCTGATGCTGAATCTGATGCTGAATCTCTCTGTTGAACTCTCTGCTGATTCTCAGTTCTGCCACACTTCTCTCTCTAATTCTCCTAAATCCCCCTCTCCTCCCAGGTCAGCCTCCTTTACCCTTCCATTCCAGGTATGAGCAGTTCTGATCATTCAGGTGGGATAAATAAGAAGTTGGGGGAGGGATACCCACACTTACGGATACTAAATATGCCTAGAAAAATATTATTTGGCTCTTCTAGGTTGGGCAGTTTACATCATTACATAATCATTGTTTAGAAGAGGATCCTTAGACTCAGAGATTTCTTCAGTCACACATGACTATCATCAACTCAATTAGGATTTATACCTAAAATTAATAAGTAAAATATTTTAATAAGCAATTTAATATTAATTTAAGTCCAATAGAAAAAAATTTTTCCCCATCACCAATATCCTAAATCTCCTTCCTCCTCACCCCATCCCCATGGGAATGTTGCACTGGTGAAGGTTGGTGTTCTTTACATGACTGAAACCCAACTACAATCATATTTGTAATCAAATTGTTTAAATAAAGATATTAATAAAAAAGAAAAATTTCTATTGGTCTATCTAGAGTTAATGTACATTATTTGATATTTTCACATAATTAAGTATTTTACTACTATTATCTTTACAATTTGAAACTCAGCTCATAGCAGTGCCTTGGATTTCTGTCAGTTTCTTTGGTTTTAACTGTTATAAAATTAATTTTATTTCTTTTTAGATACTAAGATAAAAATACATAAAATGTATAAAATGCTTTATTACTTTAGACATATAATTTAACGTAAGAGTGATAGATTTTTTAGTATCTTTTTTATTTTTTTTGATTTTTTAGTATCTTGCATAACGTTTAAGTTTCATATTCTTACTGGCTTGGTGTTAGCTTGTAACAGAGTTCATTATTTTAGTCACTGATCAGGAGTGTTTCCTATCCTAGAGATATAATGGATATAATAACTAATTATATAAAAATAAATGATGATTAATTGCACATGATTAATTGATAATATAAAAATAAATAATAAAAATGATTGATTAAAATGATAATTAATTAAATAAAGTTAAATATATCAAAATGTGCAGTTGTTTTATCAACATCTTGGGGCATTAGTTTAATATCCATAGAACATATATTTTTGTTTTTAATTTTGGCCACACCTGGAAATACTCAGGAAATATTTCTGGCTCTGCACTCAAAAGTTATTACTTGTGGCTGGTGTGATAGCACAGCAGTAGGGCATTTGCCTTGCACATGGCCGAGCCAGGACAGACACCAGGTTTCAATTTCTGGCATCCATATGGTCCCCTGAGCCTGCCAGAAGCAATTTCTGAGCGCAGATCCAGAAGTAACCCCTGAGTGGTGCCAGGTATGGCCTCAAAACAACAACAACAAAAATTATTCATGGCAGTGCCCAGGGAACCTTTGGAATGCTGAGGATTAAATGCATATTTGTCTCATGTAAGGCAAGAATCCTACCTACTTTACTATAGCCCTGGCCCCTAGAATATACATCTTATTTGTACTACAAATATCATATTTTTATTGTACTAAATTAATTTAGAGCATATGTAAATGCTTTTTTTGCATAAACTTTTTGATGGTTTCTGTACTAGGACCAGGTGAGGATAAAAATATTCTTTGAAGCTATGCCTGGAAAGTGAACTGAGAAGTTGCAAAAATTCTCTGGATGATTAAAGGAAAAGATTTTTGTTGGTAAGATGTATGAATTTCTAAATGAGAGACCATAGGATCTTCAAAATATAAAAGCACAGCAATAGAAGCTAAAACTTTATATTATTCTTATAGGAAAATAACTGGCAATCATTGCTATCATAACCCATTGATACATACATGTTATATGAGCACCTGCATCTTGCAGTAAATTTTAATAAATTTCAAATAGACGTACATCAGAAGTTTATACTAGATTAAAGTGAATAAAATTAATAAGTAGTGAGTAAAGCCTCAAAATATAACTATATTGAATATATTACTCTATTTCTTACTTTGTCATTTTTGCATTTATGCTATTAATTTTTATATGTGGATTAAAGAATGAGCAAAGCTATCCATTTTTTAAATTTCTTGCTGAGAAAGTAAGATATTTGTTCTTTTCTGGGTTGGTATAGTAGACAAGAACTGGGTGTGTAAAATGAATATTTGTGTTTAAATTGCAGATGAACATCTGTTATTTGTGTGAAATAATACTTTAAATGATTATTTTCTATAGATAAATATGAATAAAAGACATAATATGAGAATTTTGCTATGCAATTATTTTATTGCCTTAACTTAGAATTCATGACAGCACTTGATAATAGAATTATCATTATTAGCATTATTTTATAGTTATATTTCAAATTTTAAATAATAAAACTAAATACACATGCACACTTGTAATGTGCTCTTATTTTATTTTAGGCACTGCAGCTTATAATTCATGATAATATATTGTACACAAAAACAGTCCTCACCAAATTCTTCCCCAAATATCTATTTGCTCCACCATTTTTCAAGTGCCATCCCCATACCTAACCTATTCCCAACTCTCCCTTTTCCTTGTGGAAACTTAACATCAAAGACTAATTCTCAATTTTGTTTGCCTTTGGGTATTTGCTATGACCCTAGTTTAGTGTCAACAGATAAGAATGATAATTCTATCTCTTTTCTTTTGATTAATTTTAATCAGCATGGTACCCTTCAGAGCCATCCATGGAGCAGCAATTTTCATGATTTAATCTTTTCATATAGCTGAGTAGTATTCCATTATGTATAAGTATCAACTTTTCTTTATCTTGTAATCTGCTCTTGGACACTTCTGTTGTTTTCAGATATATTGGCTATTGTGAATAGTGCTACAGTGAGCCTAGGAGAGCATATATATTTTTTAAAACTGTTTTTTTTTGCTATAATGTTGATGTCAAGAAGTGAAGTTACTGGTTCAGATGAAATTTTGATTTCTACTTTTTTTGAGAAGTGTCCATATTATTTTTCAAAAAAGTTGGATCAGTAAACATTCCTGTCAGGATTGAATGAGGTTCCCTTTTCCCCACATCTAAGCTTGGAATTTGTTTTTGTTCTTTGTGATGTGTGCCAGTTTCACTTGTTGGCCAGTTTTTGAATACACCATTAATTAACAAACAATAAAAGAATGCCAGACCAGAGCATTCAATACACGAACACCTAGTAAGATTCATAATTATGCTTTTGTATTTTTAGATAGAAATTTTATCAAAGAAGACATACAATAGCCAAACAGCGCATTAAAATATTTTATATGAGGGAAATGCAAATAAAAACATCAATGAGATTCTATGAAGGTACGTTTTATGATCCAGCATGTGGCCTATTTTAATAATGTCCATCTGCACAGGAGAACAATGTGTTCTTGACATTTGGAGCTGAAGAGCTCTGTGTTTTTCTGATAAGTACATCTCTTCCATTTCTTTATTTAAAGCTAGCATTTCCTGGTTCAGATTTAATCTTGTTGGTCTATCAAGCGATGATAAAGTGGTGTTGAAGTCTCCCAACTACTATTGTGTTATTGTCAATATCTTCCTCACAATCTATTTGTTTTAAATATTTTTATGGTTAACATTAGGAACACAGCATTAAAAATTGTGAATAGAGAGTTTACAGACATATTACTGGTTGAGTTGCCCAGGTTACTATCTTTATTCACTAAGCATGGTGACATTCTGTTCTGATCTCCAGTGTGTCTACTGTAGTGTCGCATTGAATCTAAGTTACCACTTGTGCTCTCATATGGAACTCACTAGGGGTAACCAGGTAATCTTTCACTTCTCTGTTGAGCTATTCCAATCTCTGTAGTTGTTATTGACTAATTGTTTAGAGTTCCTGAGAAGATTCCAGGTAGACTTTAATTTCATTGGCCCTGGTATTACTTTATTAATGTAGTCTAGTGTTCTAAACTACTTTCATGGCTACCTTTGTTAATTTTAGTAGGCCTAGAAATAAGCTTAAACTAGTGTAATTGGGGAACGAGCAAAGCACTCCAGCATGAATTCAGTGCAAAAATCATCCCCTGGGAATATGCTGGAGTGAAGAATGGAACCACAAGCTCTTGTGGAAAGTACTCTGTATTGTATCCCAGCAAACTATGGCCTTTGTGCTGTCCTTTCCTTGGAAAATTTGGAGTTTAGAGAGGATAACCAAAGCTGTCCTAGTACATGCTTGTACATGAGGTTTTGTTTTTAATAAAGGTTCCTATTTATATGACCTTATAAATATATGTCTTTATATAATATATAAAATATATGTATAATATATATTAAAGACCCTATCATTTGAGACTAATCAGGAGTTATTGGGGAATAGCTGTGCTTCTTACACTACTGTATTCTGCTAATTAAGGACATCATGTATCTGATAACTTATTTAAAGGTGGCTGTAAAGCAAATGAAGAACAGTTTGGTCCTCGATTCCTCCGATCCAAGAGGTGATTTCAAATTCTCTTTTAACAATTTACTGTAAGAAACCAGGCCGTAGTGATTCAGGATGACAATTTAGATTAAATACCCACTCAATCCTGTGATGTGTAAATTTTCTCCTCTAGATAAAATCTTTACTTTGCATTGTTTCATAACTTAACAAGTTCATCTTCTCCTCATTATACTCTATGATCTGTAATAAAATTCTGTTTTGTGGTTGCAATAACAAAATAAGCACAGATCTAATGTACTAACATACAAAACTTGAATATGCCTATAATAAGTTGTCTGATATCATCTTTTTTATTCTTAAAATTGCAGATTGTGATGTGCAGATTGGTAGCTCTGAGTGTCTCATTGAAAATCATGCAAAACCAAAGTTTTGTAACTGAGTTTATCCTCCTGGGAATTTCACAGAATCCATATGTTGAGAAAATTGTGTTTGTTATATTTCTTTTTGTTTACATTGCAACCATCTGTGGTAACCTGCTGATCGTGGCAGCCATCCTTAATAGTTCAGTACTACTGAGTTCCCCAATGTACTTCTTCCTGGCTTTCCTGTCCTTACTGGATGCATGTCTCACCTCTGTTATTGCCCCCAAAATGATTATAGACTGTCTCTATGAGAAGAAAACCATCTCTTTTGGAGGATGTATGGCACAAGTCTTTGCTGGACACTTATTTTCTGGAGCAGAAGTGATTGTTTTAACAGCTATGGCCTATGACAGGTATGTGGCTATCTGCAAACCCTTGCATTATACAACTATCATGAATTCAAGGCTCTGTGGTGTTCTCATAGGAGTAGCCTGGGCAGGGGGTTTTCTGCATTCTACTATACAACTTCTCTTTACTTTTCAATTGCCTTTCTGTGGCCCCAATATCATTGATCATTTCATGTGTGAATTGTATCCATTACTGAAACTTGCTTGTACTGATACTTATGCCTTTGGCTTAATGGTGGTGGCAAACAGTGGGTTCTTTTGTATCCTCATCTTTTCCATGTTGCTTGTGTCATATAGTGTCATCTTGTTCTCCCTGAGAAACCACAGCTCTGAAGGCCAGAGGAAAGCCCTTTCCACCTGTGGATCTCATGTTGCTGTTGTGGTTTTGTTCTTTGTCCCATGTATTTTTGAATATGCACGACCTCCAATTTCCTTTTCCTTTGACAAAATAGTGGAGATATTCTGCACTATCTTAACTCCTTTACTCAATCCTTTGATTTATGCTTTCAGGAATAAGGAAGTAAAAAATGCCATGAGCAAACTGTGCAATAGAATAATGATTGTTTCCATTGAAAAATAAAGCCTTGGTGTATGAAAAAAAAGATAAATGTAATTTTATTATATCAGAATGACCCCTAAGCACAGAATAATGAGTAAATCCTCAACACTGACAGCTCTGGTCCCACAAAATATAAACTCTCCAAAATAAATAATAAAATAAAAAATATAATAAAGCATTCCACAAAAATATATGCTAGTGGCTATAATGCATGGAATCCTTTTTCAAATATCAAGTTACACCTGTTATTGAAATTAGAAAGTATCATTAGATTTCAGAGACCTATTACATTCCTATTACCAAGGCAATTGAAAATTTTCCAATTTCTTTGCAGATGCACCATTTTAGTTGTCTGAGTTCTACATCAACCTATTAATGTTGAGCTCCACAGCAGTATGAATGAGTCTAATTTACACAATAACATACTTGTGTCTATTTGCATGACATTATTCCCCTTGTGGTGAAATATATTTCTGCCAATCAGAAATGTTCAGTTGGACATCTTTCCTTCTTGGTATGATTTTAGACTGAGAATGTATAAATATACATTTTTAAATTATAGTTACTTTTTGCAGATTTATATTTCACAGCTCCTTATTTTTCTGTGATGGGAAAGTTTTGTTGAAATGTTTTTCAAAACACTTAGATTCTTCTAACCTTGCTGCACTATGTTCAATCCCTTGCATTAAACTTGGAGGAACATAGAAGTGAAAAATATCAAAAAGAAACATAGGATTTATTGGAGCAGGGGCATCTAAGTGAAGATCAAAAATAAGAGAGAAAAACATATTATTCCTATCAACAACAAGAAGAAATTTAGGTAAAATATAAGAGCTATTGCAGAGTGATTTCAATAATAAGCATGGTGAAGGAAATCAGGTAATAAGTGTAAAGCGAACAAGGAGTCACATGAGTTATAGGTTACATAGAGTATAAAGTCTTGATCAACTTAAAATGAGCACCTGAGAACGGAATGATGGGGCCAGAGCGATAGCTCAGCTGTAGGGCTTTTGTCTTGCATTTGGCTGACCCAGAATGAACCTTGTTTGATCCCTGGCTCCCAAGCCAGGAGCAATTTTTGAGCACATAGCCAGTAGTAACATCTGAGCATCACTGGTGTGGCCGAAACAAACAAACAAACAAAAAAAAGAAAACAGAAAGAATAAAAAAAGAGAACGGAATGATACAATTCACATACTAATTAAAATTTAAAAAAATTTCATGTGAAGATCACCAGAACTGTCCTTATAGAGTTCAACAATTTTATATAAATATTTGCTTATTGCTTATTTTGAACTTTATTTCCTATATTTGCTAAAGTCATATGCATATTATATGATTTACGTCATACATTTTTCTAAGCTTATCAATATTATTGGAAAACGATTCTACCAGTTTCCTTTACCAGAAAAAATATAGTAAATAAGGGAACACAGGTCCAAGGAAAATGCTTGGTGTGGTGTCTGATATGAACCAGAGTTCCAGAATCAATAGCTGAAGCCTTGCCTTTTAATCTTATTTCTACATTATCATCTCAAGTTGTGTAGTCTACATCAAAGGGTTTCTATGTGCTAAGTCATAAGAAATTTAAAGCACATATAAATCATATTTGCATCTAGTTTTTTAGACAAAAAAATACCTTGGCTCTAACTCAAAAGTATTTCAAATCCATATATTTTATTGAGATTTATAAAAGTAAAATATTAGTTGAATAAAAATAGAGAGACATGTCATCTGCTTAGAGAGACCATTTTCTGATGGTAACAGATGAACTATGGCCAATATTTTCTACCAGAGTAAACACACGTGCCTTACTTCTTTCCAAAAAGTGAAAAAAATATTCCTTTATATAAAGAAATTGTCCCTTAAAATTAATGTTGTGGGGAAAGCAATATTCTAAAAAATATAGTATGAGTCAAAATTATAATATAGGAGGTATACTTGCCTTACATAGTCAACCCAGGTTCTATCTCCCATACCATAGAAGATTCTTGAGAGTCCATCCAGTAGTGATCCCTGGGCAGAGAGCCAGGAAAAAGTTCTAAGAAATACTAGGTGTGGCCCAAAAGTTACAGAAGAATAGGAAGTAATAGAGAATATTTGATAAATAGACATAAGAATATGTTTGTATGAAATTTATTATTTGTTATTTTAATAAGATTGTGTTATAGCTATATTCCCATGTGTTTTCTTATTGTCTGATGCTTGCCATTACCCAAGAATTCAGTTCTAGGTAAATGCACAGAAGGTTCATCTATATCCCACAGGAAATGATATTTCATCCCTATATGACCAATTATTTTCCAAAGGAAATGCAAGGAATGAGATAAATTTTAACTAGAAAAACTAGGGTAGTTTAAAAGTATGAAGGTTTAAAAGTAATTGTTTAAAAGTATTGGGTGACTAAAACCAATTACTAACATGTTTGCAATCATGGTGCTTAAATAAAGATACTTAAAGAAGAAAAAAAAGAAAATATTGAAAGTTAATACATTTAAATAATAATAAAAACTATGTAAAAAAACTTAAAAACTTTATGGACATAAAAAGTCACCAAAAACTTAAGTAAAAACAAACCAGAGTAAACAGAAGATCCTATTTCTGGGAAGCTCCCAAATCTGGAGGCAGAGGAGCTGATAGGAAGTTATATTAGTTTATGATGTCCCAGGAAAACCTCTTTTAATTCTAATGAGATATCAAAAAGACAGTTGTTGGCTTTTTTTTCCTCATACATTGTTAAGACCAGTATTGGATGAGCTTTGGGAAACATTTTCTTCATGTGCCTGAGATAGGCTTCCACTTTTTCCTATAGGTAGAAATAGGATTTGGAAACAAAGTTAACTTGGTTGTTGTTCAGTATCTGAGTGAGCATATATCAAAAAAATATATTACTATCACCATATTTTTTAGAAACTGATGTATGAAGAGATCAATAATTTGTTTCTGTATTTTTAGGAAATTTTTAAATGGTGACTCAGGGCTTAAAACTGTTGACATTGCATTCCAGTCTTCCTTAAAACCATCTCACCTCTTGGCATTACATATATCAGTTTTAAAATCATAATGTAGGAACATGATGAAAACTTGAAAGTGTTTAAAATTTAGAGTATATAAAACATAGCACTTAATATTCTCATAAAAATATCTATCAAGTGGCATAGAGAAGACATGAAAGGGAACAAGTGTGATACAAGTTAAAGAGCATGGTTTTCCAATGAAAAAATTGTTCATTTTGGGCACTTTCCTTACATACAATAAACCCAGGTTTAATCCCTAAAATTGCAAATGATCCAAATAGCACTATAACTAATTTTTGAGTGTAGAACCCCTGTGCATTGGTAGGTGTTGTCCCAAAACAAAAAAGTTAAATCAAAATGTCTACTTAGTCACTATATAAATATACTTGATATCATGAAGAGCTTTATATTCCTTTTTAGAATTGTCAAATATGTTTAAATAGCAAGGATTCTTTACTGATTTAGTACTAAGTGTATCTTTTCTTTACTCTTAAAATGATCAAAATCACTATGAAAAACAATATAAGTTTTGATTAATAAAATTATTGTGAGCCATGATTCAACAAACATTAAAATTATCTCACTGTAATTTTTTTGTCCATAAAACATTCTTTTAATGGTTGCCATTTTATCTTTGTGTTATATCTTTTATCATCATCAAAATGTATGATAATGTACATAATTGACAGATGACAGAAACACAAAATAAAATTTTGACATGAGTGAATCAACTTGTGGATTCCATTGTGTATACCTATGATAAAAACTAATAGAATATTATTTATTCACTGTTATATAGAAGCAGATCCTCTATTATCACTCTGGAAACTTGGGGGATTTCCTAGGAAAACACATAAAACTAAAGCTTTGCAACTGAGTTTTTCAACTTGGTACTTTCACAAAATTCACATTTGAGAAAATAAAATTTGTCATATTTATGACCATTCTATAGCAATTGTAGGTAACAAATGCTCAATGTACTTATAGTAGCAGTCTCATTATTTCAACAGTCCTAGAATCCCCAATGTACCTTTTTCTGATTTGTGATATATGTATAACTTCAGTTGCTGATGAAAGGATGATTGTTGACTATGAGAAGATAACCATTCCTTTGAGGGTGCTGTCCAACACAACTATTTTCTGCATGTTTCACTGTTGGGATTGAGTTGATTCTCCTCACAGCTATTGATTTAACAGTATGTGGCCATCTATAATTCTTTGCACTATTCTTTCATCATGAACTCAAGTCCCTATGGAATTCTAATATAGTAGTCTCTACAAAAGACTTTCTGCATTCCATTATACAAATTCTGTACATTTTGACTGTCTTTCTGTAGATCCAATATTATTCATATTTTAGATGGCTTGTACCCATTATTAAAACTTTCTTGCACTTTATTTTTGTGACAGATGTCTTTGAACTTTTAGTGTGTGACCAACAGTATTCCCTTTGTTATTTGTATCATATGGTGTCATCTTATTCTCCTTGAGAAAACACAGCACTGAAAAAACACAGGAAACCAATCTCCAACTGTGAATCTGGCATTGCTATTGTGATTTTTGTTCTTTGTTTCATGCATATTTTCATATTGCCAACTTCCATCTTTTATTTTACTATTAACAAAATATTGACTAGTCTACACTTCCTCCCATTTTCTTTAATTCTGTGATTTATACTTTCAAGGATAAAATAGAGAAAAATTTAGGAAGGATGTATGAAATAGAGTTTGGTCACTTTTGATGAAAGGAAATACAACAAATTATAGAAAAAGAGTTATGATGAAAGAGTTGGACAAAAACTCTATTGATTTACTATTTGACAGAAGATAAATTAGTATCTTAAATACCACCAATAATGACTTGAAGAAAAATATTTTCACTTTTGTATCATTTGGAAATATCAATATATTACATAGTCTTATGTGTTTATACATTTAAACAATTTACATATTTAAAATACAAAAAATTAGTGAAGAAAAATAACCTACCCATTAATGATTTTCATTCATTTTATACTTTGCACGGGGAACTTAAAAGAAACTTAGGCTATGAACAGAAGATAATACATCAGGAAAAATGTTTGTTTTGGATAAGGCTATACCCTATATACAAGATACAAAAGACAGTATGGTGATCATCACACAGATGACTATTCAGAGATAGTAGAAATAAGGATTAGGAGGAACAGTCCCTGGTTGGAAATTTTTCCACAAAGAGTGGAGGGTACACTTAGAGCAGTGAAGGGTCTACTATGAAAGGAAAGGAACATGCATGCCATCCTTTCATTAACAGTGGTCAAAACACAGTGTCAAAAGGAAGAGAGACGGCTATTAATGTATAACTTAATGGATATTTTTCTTTTTATAGAAATAAATATACATGCAATTATATATGTAATTTTATTTTATTTTTGAAAAACTTTAGCTCTCAATTTGGAAAAAGTACTGTATTGGCTTGGCATTGTACAGAGATTAACAGCCATCTTGGTCTAGAAACATTGATTATCAATTTTTCCATTTGTACAGAGGTTAATGCGCTGTTTTAAATATGTAAGGTCTTATCTAATGGGTTTAATTATAAAATTATAAAGTATTCTCTAAATGATAAAAAAATGAGAGAGAAAGAATGAAGTAAAATCCCTGCCCAATGGCAGGCGAAGGAGGGTGGGAGAAAGGAAAGAAGGCACCAAGGAAGGTGAGAGGGAAACTGGGGAGATGGTGGTGGAAAATGTGCATTGGTAAGGTTGTTGTACATTGTATGTTTGTAACTCAAGCATTAAAAACTTTATATAGAAAAAACATTGTAGTATGAACAACCTTGTAACCTTGACGTTTAAAGTAGAAAAATAAATAAAACTCAAAAATATTCATAAAGGCTATACTAGATTCAGTTTTCATCAATATACATGTGATCCCAGAACACTGAGTCAAGGGTAAATATTGAGTATTGCAGGGTTTCACAAAAAACAAACAATAATTTTTAGATAGTTGGAAAAATCACTCAAGCTATTTCACATGACATTACATAGGAACAATGATTAAGACACGAATTTGAAATATCTTTCATGATTTCTACCAAAATAAATATGGCAGTTGTATATATATTCAGTTTCTTCTATGAAGTGAAGAAAATCCACCCAATAATAACTTACTAAGATTTAATTTTCCTAGGCTTTAAATGACCTCAGCACAATTTCTTCTCCAATGCATCTCTTCTCACATAGTGAGAAATAATAGCATCAAAAAAGTTAGTTATGATTTACCGAAATTTTTATCATGGGAACTTTTTTCAATATATGTGTTTTGATGTGATAGTCTTGGAGAATAATATAATCTGTATTTAAGTTCCGACTTAAGTAAATTCAGTACTATATGTGCAGGCATAATAAATATAGATTAGATAAATGTATACACATAAAAGGTAAAACTCAAAACTGTAACCAAAAAGAATATTATTTATCTGGTTTAAGCTATAATAAGCAAAAGTAAAAAATAATAGGAATAATGATACATTAAAATATAATTCCCCATACCAAGTCACCTAGGAAGGAGAGCCCATAATTTACAGATAATAAGTTAGTAATAGCTGTTTTTAATGTTGTGGGAACACATATGTTTTTGTTTTTTGATTTTTTTGTGGGGGGAGAGGGAGTCACACCCAACAGTGCTCAAGGGTTATTCCTGATTCTGCATTCAAGAACTCAAGAATTACAAGATCTGTGGTCCATATGAGATGCTGGAATCAAATCTGTGCCTGCTGTATTTAAGTTAAACACCATATTTTTACTATAGATTCACCTCCAGAGCATAACTTTTGGTTTAACTTAAAGGTATTTTTCATGATGATTATATGTTTTGATGATCAAGGTATGCTTCTCTTCCTAAAACTACCCTGTCTATTGCTGCTAAATTCCAGGTAGAAAATAATTAACTGTTGATATTTATAACCACTAGATGGAATCATCCCTGTTTGTTTGTTTTTCCCAACAGAACTACATAACTTGAATAATGTTGTTCTTTCTCATGAATTAAGGGGAAAAATTGGAGGGTACCAGGGCCAAACAGTCATATGAACATTGAGTAGAAATAAAAAATAATCAGACTCAAACACCAAACCCAAAGTCAACGACCACAGAATGGATACCCAATCTACAACAAACTATACACAGAGGGGAGCAGTTACACTTGAGGTTCCGGGGGTCAAATGAGCGAAATATGGAATGCATGCTGGGAATATGGGTGGCACTGGTGGTGGGAATGGCCCTGATTCATTGTCACTATATACGTTAAATATTACTGTGAAAGATTCATAATTCACTTTGGTCACAATAAAATTATTTAAAAATAAATTAACTATTATATTTTTCTATGGTAATGGAATACATTTAATTTACATAATTATCAATTATTTGAGTCTTAAATGTGACTTTAAGTCACAATTGGAGTTGTAAGTTCATAGAGCATCTTTGGTTTGTTAATCTAAGTTAATAATCCAAAATAATTTTGAAGTTTTATCTGAAGTTTTGCTGTATTTAGGTAGATGGGAATTGAAATATTTATATTTAGAGTAATCCACTTTGGTCAAAATAAAAATTATTAATATTAAAAAAAGAAATTGGGGGCCGGAGAGGTAGCATGGAGATAAGGCATTTGCCTTGCATGCAGAAGGTCAACGGTTTGAATCATGGCATCCCATATGTTCCCCTGAGCCTGCCAGGATCGATTTCTGAGCATAGAGCCAGGAGTAACCCCTGAGAGCTGCTGGGTGTGACCCAAAAACAAACAAAAAACATCCCAGTATAAGCATTTCATTGTGTCCAGAAGTTATATCTAAGTGTAGAGTTAGGAGTTAAACCTTGAGTATTGCCAGGATGGTCCAAGAAACAATAAAAAGAAAAAAAAAAAACCCAAATCACATGAGTCCTAAATGACAATGAAATTTAATTAGTGGTTATATACTAGACCCTAAATTAGGTATTAAAAGTTAAAAAAAATGTGATAAGGTCATTCTGAGAAAGAAGCTAAGAGGTACCACATTATGTGGCATTTATCTATACTAAAAAGATACAATAATCAAAAGTGTGTGGTACTGAAATATAAACAGAGACAAGTGAAATAGAATCAAGTATACAGAGGTAAATTCTCAAATATGTGGGCAGTTCATTTCCTACAGAGTAAAACAAGTAGAACTACTCAGAGCTAAGAAAGAATGAAATCTTGAATAAAATGTAAAATTGCCACAGCAAGTGAAATGAATCAGGAAGAAGACAAATACAAGAATATTTTGTTCATATGTGAGACACAAACAAAATATGGGTTTAATAGGTAATGGCTAATAGCAATAAATTCTGAAATATTGTCAAGAAAATGGACGAATAAATCTTCCAAGGGAGAGGCCAAATGATCTGAAGGGTTATGGTAGAGGCAACTGGCACTCTAGTGATGGGAGGTCAGGAGAAATGCAAGAATAATAGATAATGTTGATAATTATAAATTATTATACATTGCTTTAAGATGAACTTTTAAAATTAAGTAACTTAAATAATCTTTATATATAAGAAGTTATTTAGGTAAAAGTATTTAGAAAGACATTGTGCTAGCTATTCATAATGGAATGATACTCAGACATAAGAAAATTAAAATCTCGTTATATTTTTAGTAGCTTGGTTGGAATGAGATTGGGTCAAATTAGATGAAATAAGTAAGAGAACATATTCAGGGAGGTCTCACTCATATACAATATACAACAACAACAACTGAAGGTAATGGACAATGAGAAACTAGAGCGAGTACTGGGACTTAATAAACAAACGGAATTTCACATGTGGAGGCAAATTATAAAAGAAATAAAAAGTGCTTTCCTATATATATGAGAATTGTACTTCAAACTCCAGTGGATATAACTATTGTGGGACTTGGGGCCAGAGAGAATGTATAGTGGTAGGGCATTTTCTTGCACACGGCCCAACCTGGACTAACCTGGATTTGATTTCAGGCATCCCAAATGGTCCCCCAACCCTGTCAGAAGCGATTTCTGAGCTTAGAGCCAGAAGTAACCCCTGAGTGCCACCAAGTGTGGCCCAAAACAAACAAACAAAAAACGGTTGTCGGACTCAACAAGAACATGAGTACATGAGGACTGCTTCACTTAAATATAAATTATGTAACATTTCAAAAATGTTCTGAGTTTTATTTTCCTAAAATCTGTGTTCAGTTTTACAACTGAGGAAGCAAGAATTTTCTGGCTTGTGTCTTAAAATATCACTAAAATCATTAACTGAGCAAAAAATTAAATTTGATTATGTCTAGAAGGAAAGCTTGGGGATAAAAGAAAAGTGAATGTGTGGAAATCAAAATGGGATCAAATGAGAGAACAGAGGTGACTAATTTACATAAAGGGCACCTGTACATGTCCTTTAACATTTTTTCAAACATATTCAATTATTCGAGCTTCAGTTTAAGGAGCTAAGCTGTGAAAAATATCTTGAAATACAGAGACTTATAAGAGAAATATATCAAAACCAAGAATGAAACATGGAGCAGAAGCATCTTATTTCTATTCATGGGAAGAAGATTTCAGTAAAGCAGCATTTTGGCTCAGAGACCCGTAAAGTAATTATTAATATAAATTAAAATAAGTTGGATAACTAGTGTCCAATGGACCAGGAGACACTTGTGACTAATCGAGTTGTGGCTACTAAGGCCTTAATCAAAGATGACTTTTGCTCTGAATCCTTAAATTAAAAAGAACATAGAAAACAAAAAATTCAGTTAGAATAATTAAAAAATCAAATCGTGATATTATAGGTCACCAATAATTTGACACTAAAACATTTGCATATTACTTTTGGGGGTGCTCAGATATTACTCTACACTCAGGAATCACTTTTGACAGGCACGGGGAACCATATGGGATGCTGGGATTCAAACCACCATTAGTCCTGGCTGGGCTGTGTGCAAGGCAAATGATCTACCACAGTGCTACTGCTCCAGCTCCAAGCATATTACTTTCATTGAACATTATCTCCTCATTTTCAAAAGTAATATTCTTGTATTAGCTGTGCTACAAGATGGACTGAAAAGTTTTTTCTATGATTCTACTACTTTCATCTACCTGAAATATTATGAGTTAAAGAACACAGAGCTTAGGATAAAATAAAAGGAGCAGTAGTGTAGTTTCCAGAAAGTACCAAAATTTCAGAATTTGTAGTTAAAGTCTATCTGAGTGAAATATCTGGGTGAAATATCTATGATAGGATATGAATCACGTTAGTAGATTCTTCTGTGCTAAACCAGAATAAATTTTCAAATAATTGGAAATAACTTTCCCTAATTGTTAGAACACATGATGTGAAGGCTCCACTGAATTTCAGTGTGAAGAACCATTCAAATATTTCTTTTATGTGTTCAAAATAAACAAAAATGTGTTGACCTAAAAATATAAGGAATTATAAGGCCAGAGTGATAACACAGCAGGTAGGGCACTTTTCTTTCTTTTTTTTTTATTTAAAAACCTTGATTACATACATGATTGTGTTTGGGTTTCAGTCATAAAAGGAACACCACCCATCACCAGTGCAACATTCCCATCACCCAAGTCCCAAATCTCCCTCCTCCCCACCCAACCCTCGCCTGTACTCTAAATAGGCTCTACATTTCCCTCATACATTCTCAATATTAGGACAGTTCAAAATGTAGTTATTTCTCTAACTAAAATCATCACTCTTTGTGGTGAGCTTCCTGAGGTGAGCTGGAACTTCCAGCTCTTTTCTCTTTTGTGTCTGAAATTTATTATTGCAAGAATGTCTTTCATTTTTCTTAAAACCCATAGATGAGTGAGACCATTCTGCGTTTTTCTCTCTCTCTCTGACTTATTTCACTCAGCATAATAGATTCTGTGTACATCCATGTATAGGAAAATTTCATGACTTCATCTCTCCTGACAGCTGCATAATATTCCATTGTGTATATGTACCACAGTTTCTTTAGCCATTCGTCTGTTGAAGGGCATCTTGGTTGTTTCCAGAGTCTTGCTATGGTAAATAGTGCTGCAATGAATATAGGTGTAAGGAAGGGATTTTTGTATTGTATTTTTGTGTTCTTAGGGTATATTCCTAAGAGTGGTATTGCTGGGTCGTATGGGAGCTCGATTTCCAGTTTTTGGAGGAATCTCCATATTGCTTTCCATAAAGGTTGAACTAGATGGCATTCCCACCAGCAGTGGATAAGGGTTCCTTTCTCTCCACATCCCCGCCAGCACTGTTTGTTCTCATTCTTTGTGATGTGTGTCATTCTCTGTGGTGTGAGGTGGTATCTCATTGTTGTTTTGATTTGCATCTCCCTGATGATTAGTGATGTGGAGCATTTCTTCATGTGTCTTTTGGCCATTTGTATTTCTTCTTTGTCAAAGTGTCTGTTTATTTCTTCTCCCCATTTTTTGATGGGATTAGATGTTTTTTTCTTGTAAATTTCTGTCAGTTCCTTGTATATTTTGGAGATTAGCCCCTTGTCTGATGGATATTGGGTGAATAGATTCTCCCACTCAGTGGGTGGCTCTTGTATCCTGGGCACTATTTCCTTTGAGGTGCAGAAGCTTCTCAACTTAATATATTCCCATCTGTTAATCTCTGTTTTCACTTGCTTGGAGAGTGCAGTTTCCTCCTTGAAGATGCCTGTAGTCTCAATGTCCTGGAGAGTTTTGCCTATGTGTTACTCTATATATCTTATGGTTTGGGGTCTGATATCGAGGTCTTTAATCCATTTGGATTTTACCTTCGTACATGATGTTAGCTGGGGGTCTAAGTTCAATTTTTTGCAAGTGGCTAGCTAGTTGTGCCAACACCACTTGTTGAATAGGCTTTCCTTGCTCCATTTAGGATTTCCTGCTCCTTTATCAAAAATTAGGTGATTGTATGTCTGGGGAACATTTTCTGAGTATTCAAGCCTATTCCACTGATCTGAGGGTCTGTCCTTATTCCAATACCATGCTGTTTTGATAACTATTGCTTTGTAGTAAAGTTTAAAGTTGGGGAAAGTAATTCCTCCCATATTCTTTTTTTTGCAGATGACATGATGCTCTACTTAGAAAACCCTAAAGACTCTACCAAAAAGCTTCTAGAAACAATAGACTCATATAGCAAGGTGGCAGGCTACAAAATTAACACACAAAAATCAATGGCCTTTCTATACACCAATAGCAATAAGGAAGAAATTGACATTAAGAAAACAACCCCATTCACAATAGTGCCACACAAACTCAAATATCTTGGAATCAACTTGACTAAAAATGTGAAGGATCTATACAAAGAAAACTATAAAACTCTCCTCCAAGAAATAAGAGAGGACACGCGGAAATGGAAACACATACCCTGCTCATGGATTGGCAGGATTAACATCATCAAAATGGCAATACTCCCCAAGGCATTATACAGATTCAACGCTATCCCTCTAAAGATACCTATGACATTCTTCAAAGAAGTGGATCAGGCACTTTTGAAATTTGTTTGGAACAATAAACACCCTAGAATAGCTAAAGCAATCATTGGGAAAAAGAATATGGGAGGAATTACTTTCCCCAACTTTAAACTTTACTACAAGGTAGGGCACTTTTCATGTAAGTGGATGACCTGGGTTTGATCTTCAGCTGGTCACATGGTTCTCTGAGGACTGCGAGGAGTAATTCCTAAGTATGGAGCTAACAGTTACTCCTAAGCATCACTGAGTGTGTCTCTAAAGCAAACATATTCCTATATAAGTACAAGGAGTTATAAACTTCTTTGAATGGCCATCCAATAAAGGGAACTGGTGAACTAACCAAAGTTTTCTTTAAATCTAATTTCTCCTACATTCATTCAGAGTAAAAAAAAATAAAACTCAACTTTTATTACAAAAATACTGAAAAAATTCTTTCTTTTCTTTTTTTGGGGAGGAGGCATACCCATTTGATGCTCAAAGGTTACTCCTGGTTAAGTGCTCAGAAATTGCCCCTGGCTTGGGGGACCATATGGGATGCTGAGGGATCAAACCACGGTCCTTCCTTGGCTAGCGCTTGCAAGGCAGACACCTTACCTCTAGTGCCACCTCTCCCGACCCTAATTTTCTAAAAATTATTGTTATTCCTAATTTGATGGAGTTTGAAGATCAGAAACTGTAATAACAGTATATTCATTTATTGCATATATCTTATACATATATTTGTCACTTGTTATTCTTTACTACACATGGGTTTCATATTATATATTGGTGCTGAGCCTTGTACCAGTACTCTACAGTGGCAAATTAGTAAGTACACAGAAATTTCATCCTTTACCACAAAGAAACTGTTTTACATCTCTGTATAAGCAGTATTCTATTCCTGAAGGGGATGAAAGACTTCAAATAAAATAGAGGAATAGATTACATAAAAATTACATAAAAATACAAATTACATAAAAATCTAAATGGTCATGGACCCAAGAATTTAGTAAAAACTTGCAGAAACTAAAGCAGAATGAACAGTCTTCGAAAATCATTCAGCTGGGAAATTCTCAACCTTTGGGAGAACTGAGCAATGATTCCATAGGCTTTCATGATGTCTCAAGGAAAGTTTCTTTGATTCTATTGGGAAATCAATCAAGGAGAAAAACTTTAATTTCTTATTCCCTCCTTACCTAAACCATGTTGAAGACAGGACTGCACAAGCAGTAGATAATCTTTTCTGCATCATCAGCTAATGAGGCTTGACCTCTGTCTTTGAGATGTAGAAACAGAACTGGGAATCAACCTTCAGTCTCTACAACCAAGTCTTTGCCTTTTTGCACAGAGAATAAGAGATTGTCAGCGTCAGACATTTTAATAAACTGACACATGGTAATATCCATAATTTTCATTAAGAAGATTTAAGTTATATTTTCAAATAAAAATGTGTGATTTAAAAGTGTAAGTTATCTAATTGAGTTCTGAAGTTTATTAGAATTATCGGGCAATTATCTAAGTTGATTGTGAATACTTGAATGATACACAAAAGTTCTGTTCTAGGATTTTTCACTTTTTAATAGGAATTATAATCTGTAAAAGTTTATGGAATTTGGAAACAGAAATGTATGTCTGGTGTCAAAAAGACAACATTGGCAATAAATTATTTACTTTAAAAATACCTGAAGCTAGAAGAAAAATATGTGCTGGAGTGATGATCCACTTGTTTTCTCAAAATATAAACCTATATTTGTATAGTTATGTTTGTTTTCAAGTTAGACGAAATTAGATGAAATATAACATGTTTACCACTTTGCCTTAGACTGCATCAAGGCTTGATTCTTTCTAATCTCTGATTTTTCAGGCAAGCAAACAAATCTCTTTCTACACTAGTGTTTTATATATCTGAGACTGTATTTTAAAGAGTACTAATTTAGGACTATGGTGATTCAGCAATATTTGTAATTTAAAGTATCTTTAAATACAGTAAATAGCAATTAATATCTTTAGATAATTTCTTTTTTTAAGCTTTTTTTATTTTTTTGGTTTTTCAGCCACAATTGGTGTTGCACAGGGGTTACTCCTGGCTATGTGCTCAGAAATAGCTCCTGGCTTGGGGGACCATATGGGAAGCTGGGAGGTTGAACCATGGTTTATCCTAGGATAGTGCGGGCAAGGCAGATGCTTATCACTTTTGCCACCACTCTGGCCCCTAGATAAATTCTTAATAAATGGAACCACCAGGGAGTTCATGAAACACAACAAAAAGCCATAGAAAATCACAGAGCAATACCTTACAATTAAATTAATCCAGCTGTTTGTTGAGTGAATTTTATATTCTGCATAGCTTTACATTTAGGTGTTAGTGTTGATTACTTGTATATAAATTTCTAAACTATTTGTGCATTAACTGTGTCTTTATAATACTCTTAAAATGAGCTAAGTTCTAGAACAACTAAATAAAGTCTGTGTATTTATCAAAAGAGAAGTAAACATAAGAAAGAGTGTTTTACACATTCACCTCAGAGCATGAATATAAGAGCTGAACTGTTTAGGCAAATAAGCAGAACTCAATTTTAAGCAACTAAATTTTATAGAAGGAAAATAGAGCCAGATGTTTAAGTTCTTGCTATAATTAATCTAGGTAGACACAGAATAAAATTATGCTTTATTGTTCTTTAATTATTTAATGTTGTACATTAAAAAGATTTATGCTAACTTTGGGAAGAATATATTAATACAGGTATCATTTTATTCTTTTATATTTTACTGACTTAATGTCACTAATACATAAGTTAAAATGCATCCAAGTGTAATTAAAATTTACTGCTTGGTATATAATTACATATAAGTTAGTACTACAATATCTTGATAATTATATAGGTTTGAATGTTGTACAAACTTAAGAGTTAACATCAACTTATATTTTTAGAATTTTAATTATAATGTCATATTTTCATGTGAAAATTGATAATGGAGCTATGGGCTATTAGATAAACAGCATGTTAAGTTGTAACCTTAAAAAATGGTCAGAGTCCAAAGATTACTGCCACGGGGAGCCCTGAGCTAAATTTAAGATACTCAAGCTCATTAAAAACATGATTTTCCAGGTAGGAAAGATCACAGAATCATTTAGTACAATCTTGAGCAGATTTTATTTTTTCCTATGAATATGTACATTTATGGTTGAAATCAAAAGAAATATAAAGAATGATTAAAGTTGAAGTCATGATAAAATTCCTTGAGGAAAATTTATAATAATTAAAAGCTTTAGTATATGATTTCATTTTCTATTAGCAGGTTAACCTTAGCTATGTAAAATGATTGTACTGGGTTAGATTATTCAATTTGATTATTCATATTCTAACTTTTGCAGCTGAATTTTCAGGTGATAAGACATAAATTTTAAGTTAATCATATAATTAAGAACACTATATTTTTTGGAAGTATTAAAATTTTTATGCTCGCTTTTTTGGTATATAAACATTGCTTAAAATAATGCTGACACCAATACTTCATAATTCACTCATTCAATAATTTACTTATAACAAGGTATTTGTTTTTTTGTGGTATAGGAAATTTGAAATGTTAGACTTACTAAGAGGATGTTTTAAGCCTAAGTGGTTTCTTTATTAACACATGACTATAAAAAAAACAACAAACTAACATTAAACTAGCATATTAAGTGGATAAGCATAATATTTTAAATATTTTTCATATTAACTTAAGATAGAAATAGAAAACTTACTATATGTCTATTGTTTGTATATATAAGTTGGTTAATCAAGACAATCATTAGTGTAATCATTAAAACTGTCATATTATTATTTTTCTTGAAATTGTAATGAAATACCTGAGTTGTTAATACTTCACCAAATTTTTCACTACTTTCCCTTTTACACTTGAAATTCAATCCATAGCAATACATTAAAATTTTGTCAGTTATTGTTTTAACTGTTATTATCAAATTGCATCTCCTCTTTTTACACTAGAACAAACATAAAAAATCCATATATTTACTTTTAATCTACATTTAATTTACTTGTTTAGTGTAGTCAAATAGTTTTTATTGAAAAATATTTTCTTATAAAGATATGAAGAAGAAAGAGACTTCCAAGACTTTTTACATTTTGAAGCCACACCACAAAGTGCTCAAGGGTAACCTCGGGCTCAGCACTCAGGTATTGTTCAGGGCAATGGTTTGGGGGTAAATTTAAGGGTAATTTTTTTTTTTTTGGTTTTTGGGCCACACCTGGCAGTGCTCAAGGGTTACTCCTGGCTGTCTGCTCAGAAATAGCTCCTGGCAGGCACGGGGGACCATATGGGACACCGGGATTCGAACCAACCACCTTTGGTCCTGGATCGGCTGCTTGCAAGGCAAACGCTGCTGTGCTATTTCTCCAGGCCCAAGGGTAAATTTTTCTACAGATGAATATGCATGTCATATTCATGACACATTGACATGCATGACACATGTCAATCATGTGTCAACAATTATTTTACTGGTATTATTTAGCACAGAAAATAAAAAGCACTTGCTAGTAGAATTGGTATAAGAAATACTTTATAAAAAGAAATAATTTAATTGAAAATTAAAATATCTAAATTGATATGATAAAAAGTTGATACAACTTTATACAAGTATAGAGCTAGCATATTCATTGAGGTGACCTTTTATGACCTAATTTTTATAAAAAATTTTACCACTTCACATTGTTCCAGTGATTATTTTAGGATCAATATGATTTTTAACATGAACCTGAAACTCATTTTTTTTTCTGGGTAAAGCGTTCTCCTGATCAGGGATATTTGACTAATGCCTATTATGACAAGGTGATATCTGTCATGACAAATTCTTGTAAAAAAATCGATACCTCAGATTTCGGGCTGTGACTTCAGGATCCATTTTAATAATTTATTTTAGTAAAATATAACTAAGCAACTTAGGCATGGCAACAGAGATAAAATTATTTTCTTTTTTTTTTCTTTTTTTTTTTTTTTTGGTTTTTGGGCCACACCCGGTGACGCTCAGGGGTTACTCCTGGCTATGCGCTCAGAAGTCGCTCCTGGCTTGGGGGACCATATGGGACGCCGGGGGATCGAACCGCGGTCCGTCTCCTAGGCTAGCGCAGGTAAGGCTTACCTTACCTCCAGCGCCACCGCCCGGCCCGATAAAATTATTTTCTAACCATATCTCATTGGGTTTAAGTGTTATCCATCTTGTATAACTCATGACTTAGTAAGTGCATTTGTCTTTTGAGCTATGACCTTTAACAAAATTCTGCTTTTATGATTTCAGTAACAAAGATGAAAACATCATATAAATAAAAAAATCTTGTAAATGACTATGATAAAACACTAATAAGCTTCTCTGATGTAACTTTTTTATTCTTATAATTTTAGGTTGGACTCTCAGTGTGGTAGCTTGTGTGTTTCTTGGGACACAATGCAAAACCAAAGCTTTGTAACTGAATTTATCCTTCTGGGACTTTCCAAGAACCCATATGCCCAGAAAGTCATTTTTGTTGTATTTCTGTGTATCTACATTGCAACTGTCTGTGGCAATCTGCTGATTGTGGTGACCATCCGCAGCACTCCAGCTCTCCTGGGCTCCCCAATGTACTACTTCCTGTCTTTCCTGTCCTTCCTGGATGCATGCCATACCTCTGTTTTTGCACCCAGAATGATTATAGACTGTCTCTATGAGAAGAAAACTATCTCCTTTGGACAGTGTATGACCCAACTCTTTGCTGGACACTTCTTTTCTGGGGCAGAACTTATTGTCCTCACAGCCATGGCCTATGACAGGTATGTAGCCATCTGCAAGCCCTTACACTATTCTTCCATCATGAATTCAAGGCTCTGCAACATTCTAATTGGAGTAGCCTGGACAGCTGGCTTTCTGCACTCCACTATACAACTTCTTATAACTTTTCAACTACCTTTCTGTGGCCCTAATGTCATGGATAATTTTATGTGTGATTTGTATCCGTTGATGAAACTTGCCTGCACTGATACTTATGTCTTTGTTCTTTTGATCATAGCCAATAGTGGGGTTTTTTGCATCCTCATCTTCTCCTTGTTGCTTGTTTCCTATAGTGTCATCTTGTTCTCCCTGAGAAAACACAGCACTGAAGGCCAGAAGAAAGCCCTCTCTACCTGTGGATCTCACATTGCTGTTGTAGTTTTGTTCTTTGTCCCATGTATAATCGAGTATGCGCGGCCTCCATCTGATTTATCTTTTGACAAAATATTGGAGGTCTTCTACACTGTCCTAACTCCTCTACTTAATCCTGTGATTTACACATTCAGGAATAAGGAAGTAAAAAATGCCATGAGGAAATTGTGGAATATATAAATGGTTGTTTCTTTTGAAAAATTAAAACAGAACAAAACAAAGCAAAACATAGCCTTAAAGTTAAAAAAAAAGGTCAAATTTTAAAGAGCACATTATTGTGGAATACTAGAAGGACTATAACACAGAAGGTTATATAATACAATAAAAACTATCAATAAAATATTCAGGAAATGTATTTTCACTGCATCTTCAGATATTTTGATAGGCAAGTCTCAATCTAATAGTGACATGAAGAATTAATTTATAAGTTGGAATCCAATTATAAAATAATAAAGTATAAATAATTTACCAGTTATTTTTACTTATTTATTTACAATGTGATGTATTATTTATTTTGATTTAGGAAAGGTAAATATTTGATTTGATTTTGGCTATGTTCATTAATGTTCAAGGGTTACTCCGGCACTGCTCGCACTAATTACTCCTGGAAGTACTTAGGGCACCAATGATCTCAGATCATCCATGTACAAGAAAGTGTCCTACACTCTGTAATATCTCTTTTTTGTAATGTTCAATATTGTAATCCTAACAGTTTAGAAATACTATGTTTCTAGCTATACCCCTACAGGACACCTTCACAGCCTCAGTAACCCTTCGTGTTGCTCTAGGTTTCCTCTCTTCATCCTCCCCACACCTCCACTGAGCAACTCAGTTCTACAGGGTCAGTAATCATTGATCAGTATTTAATTTTTTCACCCTACATAGAGATCTAGTCTCATATCTCCCATATTTTACTTTATTTTTAAAAAATTGCTAATTTTTGAGTACTCTCTAAATCTTGTTATATATAATCCTGCTCCCAGATGTTTGAGGAGTCTTATGTGCAAAGTGGTTTTTTTTTTTTTTGGGGGGGGACCACATCCAGTGGCACTCAGGAGTTATTCCTTCCTCTGAGCTCAGAAATTGCTCCTGGCAGGCTTGGGGAACCAGATGGGATGCCAGAGATCGAATCCAGGTCTGTCTGGGACGGCTAGGTACAAGGCAATCGCCCTATCACTGCGCTTTCACTCCATCCCCTGTGTGCAAATTCTTGACACTGAATGGGCTAGTGCAGGGGATTTAAGACCTAAGTTTCCTGGATCAGCAGGAACTACAGGACACACTGGCTAGTGCTTCCACCTAATGTTCATGACTGCAGGTTTTGGACTCTTGAGTAGTGGTGATCTACAGAATCCCCAGCTAACTACGCAGGCCCAGTATACATAAAGACAATTGCATATCTTTTCTCCCTAAAGTTCATCGAAACTATGTAGTATAGACATGATCAACAGCGTAATGTTCCAAAGCTTGAAAAAGATTTGGCTTCTGCAATTGAATATGAGCATTGCAGATGTATGTAAGTGTAGATGGTAGTTCCAGGCTTGCTTTACATCAGAGGAGTTGCTATGGATTTGCTTTCTACTTCTCCTTTTTTATTTTTCTATCTCTCTCCCTCCTATTGAATGGCTGGCTGAGATTCTCTGTCATATATTGAATAGGGGGAAGTTTGGACTTTTATTCCACCTTGAAATCACTCAGGACAGTTGATATTTCTATTTATTGTGTCAGATTATACAATTTATTTTATTTATTTATTTTTATTAATTTTTTTTATTTTGACCAAAGTGGATTACAAATTATTCACAGTAGTATTTCAGGTACCTAGTGACACTGAGTCAGGGGCATTCCCACCACCAATGTTGTCCTCCCTCCACCCCTATTCCCAATATGCATCTCATATTGCCTCTCTTTTGCCCCCTGGACTGCTAGTATAAGTGGTTCCTTCTGTGTCTAGCCTGTTGTAGGTTGGGTATCGATTCTGTTGTAGTTGGCTTTGGATTTTGTGTTCAAGTCTGATCATTTTTTTTATTTCTACTCAATGTTCATAAGACTGTTTGGTCTTGGTGCCCTCCATTATTTCCCCCTCAATTTCCCCTTAATTTGCGAGGCAAAATAAGATGGTTCAAGTTATGTGGTTCTGTTTGAAGGTAAGAAAAAAAAGGAAAAAGAAAAAATGGAGGGGCCAGAGAGATAGCATGGAGGTAAGGCATTTGCCTTGCATGCAGAAATTCTGTGGTTCGAATCCCAGCATCTCATATGGTTTCCCGAGCCTGGCAAGAGCACTTTCTTAGTGTAGAGCCAGGAGTAACCTCTGAGCGATGTCGGGTGTGAACAAAGTAAAACCATACCAAAAAAACAAACAAAAAAAAAGAAAAAAAAACTGAGGAGGGGGCAAAAATTCAAACAAGCAAAGAGTGGGAGGAGTCCTTCTAGAGACTATAAAAATTAGTTTAAGAAAATAAAGGGGAAAAAGAAGGAAAACATAAAAATAATACAAAAAAATCACCCCCAATACAAAGAAACAAAACCTGAAAAGCACTACAGCAAGTTTAAGAAAATAAAGGGAAAAAGGAAGGAAAACATAAAAATAATACAAAAAATTAACCACAAAAAACAAACAAACAAAACCTGAAAAGCACGACAGCAATAAAGAATACAATCAAACACTAACCACAGTCCTGAAATAAAGACGAATCAAAGCACAGATGGGGAAAAGGCAAAGAAAAAATAAAAACCAAGTAATGATAATTACAAAAATAATTTAAAATATTAATTTGTGCTATTTTTTTGCCTAGGCACAGTAAAAATTGGGGATATTAGAAAGGTAATTCCTCTGGCCTAAGAGATGCAGGTTTTCTCTGCCCTTGAAGTATACTCTCATGGATATAACTGCAGGCTCCGTACATGCTCTTTTACTCTCCCCTAGGTCCTTTTATGATGTCTGGAAGTTTTATTTATATTTAGTTTATCATTTGTATCACAACATGGTTGTTTGGACTCTGCAATGGGATAGAGGAAAAGAAGAAACTTGACTTTTGGCATTATTGACACTGAAGAAACACCTTAAGTGCCTCCTTCTATTCACTCCCAGCTTGCACTGTCAGTCCAGGTTTCCTGCACCCCTCATTTACAGGCCCCAGCGTGTACATCTCACCAGACTAAACTGCCCCAGCTGGTACATAGCACCAGACTCAACTGCTCACACACCTTGATATCTTATCTTGAACAGGTGTGGTGCAAATAAGATCTCACTGCTCCACTCCCCTTCCATGAGAATGTGGTTCAATCATTTCAAAACCATACTCATCACCAGAGTTGCAATTTCCTACCATGATGTCTCAAATTTCAACTTTCCACCTCCAACCTGAAGCCTGAGTTCTGAGAACAAACTTTCCTGTTCTGTTGCCTTTGGCCTTTTATTGCTGTCTTTACTGAATGTTGTTAAGTCCCACATATGAGAGATAGGTCTGTTTTTATCCCTTTTCTTCTGGATGTCGCCATCAGCATCATATCCTCTAGTTCACTTATGTTGCAGAAAATTTCATGTTGTAGAAAATTTTATGCTTGAGCTTGACAGCATATTATAGGGTAGCTAATGGAATCTTTATTTAGTTGAAATTTTTGTGATTAATGTATACATCCCATTGTAATTTCTAATTTTTATATATATGCAGGATCTTGTGGATCAGCTGAAACTAGAGGACACTCTGGCAAATTCTGGCACGTATTGTTCACATCTGGAAATACAGGCACACAGCTATTTCAAAGCACCTGCTGGTCCCTTCTGTAATGGTGGAATGATACAGTATTCCATTGTGTTGCGTATTTACCATATCTTGATCTGATCATTTATAGATGTGCACTTTCTTGTTTCCAGAACTTTACTATTTATTTAAGCAGTTTAGATAAGTATTCATGTTAATATTTTTGTGTTTTGACTTGTTTGTAGGGAGTTCTATTCCTAGATTTTGTGTAAGATCTCTATATTGCTTTTCTTGGTTATTGAGCCAAATAGCATTCCTACCAACATTAATGAGGATTCATCTTTTACCACAAGCCCACCATATATTGCTCTTTTCAGAATTTTAATATATGCCATTCTCTATGCCATGTACTATTATCTCATTTATAAATTTGTTCTCCCATTATCAAAAGTTCCAGGGAATACATTTTTCATATAGTCTTCTTTGGTAAATGTTTGTTCATATCCTCACACCATTTTCAAGTGATTTTGTGTGTTGTTGAGCTTTGAGAGAGCTGTGTATATCTCAGAGAGAGATGCCTTTTCCTCGACAGTAGTGTGTTGCCCATTAAGTAGGGCATATTTTTATTATAACTTAAGCTTCTTTTGCTGCGCAGAACCCTTTTAATTTGATGTATTCCAATTTGTCTGCTTTTTGTTGTTGCTTTTGCCTCTGCAGTCATTTACCGAAGACAGTTATTAGAATGAATTGCATAGATAGTTCTGGCTAGTAAATTTTATACAAAATAGTGAATTGCATTAGGTAAAACTAGAATGACTATTTAATAAGTGGAATTGGGAACAAATGTTAGTCTTACATGAATGTAAGCATACAATGCTGTATGCTGTGGCATGTCAATTTCTCACACTGTATAGAAATGACAATTGAAAATAAATTAAAACCTTTTATATCAGAACTAAATACATAAAATATATTGAAATACTCAGGGAAGAGTTCTTCAAAAATATTGATTTTTTGGGCCCGGAGAGATAGCACAGTGGCATTTGCCTTGCAAGCAGCCAATCCAGGACCAAAGGTGGTTGGTTTGAATCCTAGTGTCCTATATGGTCCCCCGTGCATGCCAGAAGCTATTTCTGAGCAATGCCAGGTGTGGCCCAAAAACCAAAAAAAAATCTATTGATTTTTAATTTTGATTTTAAATGCGACTATGTCAGACTAATAAATTATCACACTGCGAAAGATGAGCAATATACTAAAAAGGAGGATGTTTTCTTTCACAAAAACTGGCCCAAAAGTAATATCCAGGCCATCTAAGAACTTGGAGCATCTAAATTCAGAAAATAAGAAATTGCACAAAATTTTGAAGTGTGAGTTGAACAGATATTTCATAAAAAATACAAATAAAAAAAGCAAAAAATATACAAATGTTTAATAGGCATAAGAAAAAATTTTCATTATCATGGTGAGATAGTATATGCTCCAGATATGTGTAATCCCTAACAATTCATAGCCTCCTAAGCATCACTTGGTTTAGCTCTTGAGATACCTACACCCAGTAGTTGTTGCTCTCTGGGTTCCCAAACACCACAGAGGGAGTTTGGATAATTCTTAGTATTGACAGGACTTAAGAATCATAACTTTATCTTGATCATGGTCCCAGGGACCAAGATAGTTGTGTATTGCAGAAAGTTAATCCCAAACCCTTTGTGAAGTTACAGGGAAGCCCCCTTCCCTATTACCCTTCAAAGTTTCAATTTTCGTTCATGAACTAGTAAAGATAAACTAAAACAACTAATCATTGTTATATAAAAAATGAAAATATTAATGGTGGTGAAGAAATAGTGGAAATGAAGATTTATTTACTGTTGATAGCATTGCATATAGTCCCACCTTTCCAGAAATAGAATGCACACTTCTCAAAAAAAAAGATAATATGAAACTTCTATATGACTTGTTATCCAACTCCTGGTACCTATATAAATATAGCAAAAGCATTATTTATAAATATATAGAGACATATATTCACACAAAAAATAGTTAATACTCTTCATAATAGTCAAAAATTGGAAATAATCTAAGTGAGCAGCCCCAGACCAGCAGATCAAAGTATTGCAGTATATACATGCAAATGAAAAGTACTCAGGTATGAGAAAAGGTAAAATCAAGCATTTTAGTTTTACTGAAATTAAACTGAAGTGTCGTGGCAAGTGAAGTGTGTCAGAGCAGAAAGACAAATACCAGAATATCTTGCTTATGTGTGAAGTCTCAACAAGCAATTCAATGGAATGGTTAGAAAACAGAAGCAATGGAAGCAAATTCTTAGATGTGGTCAATAGAACACAGAATTAAATAAGTCAAAGAGGGGATAATATGGTCTTAGGGACAGTAGAGCAGGGAAGTTGGAATCCTGGTGCTGTCTGTCACCTAGTAACACAGCAAACACCCAGAAAGCATGGAACAATCATATGAACACTATGCATATATACATGTATATCATGCTATTTCTCAGAGATAACAACAAAGACTAGTCCATAGTGATAAGGCTGAAATGATAGCATAGTGGAGAGAACGTTTACCTGCATGCAGCTACTCTGGATTTTAGCCCCAGTGTCCTATTTGCCAGGAGTGATACTGAAGCACAGAGCCAGGAGTAACCCCTGAATGCACCCAGGTATGACCCGAGCCAAAAAATAATATACCGTAGTATTAAAACAGAACTTAGAAACTTAGAATAACCACTTAATGACAAGGCATTTTGTATTTCAAAACACTGAAAATTGTTTTATTCTCTAGAAATTTTCTATTAGCTTCAAAATTGATAGACTATGAGACTATGTAACTTAAGAAAAGCAGGACATGTTTATTTAATGTACACCTCCTATGTTTTGTAGCCTTTGTTATTATCTAATAAACACAGATTAACATATTTCACATTAGAATTTGATGTTAAGTCTTATTCCAGAACTTCGTTCTGACATTTTTAAGTACATAAAACTTTCAACCTTTTTCACAGACAGACTATATTTCATTTCTTGATACTTAGTATACTATTGCTGAAGATAAAGAATTTTCAAATAGTGGACAAAATAAGATTCCAAAAGTATATAAAAATATCTAATTGATCAGGGACATAAAGATTTTTGCAAACTCTTGAGTAAACTAAAGTGGAGGTAACTCTCAGAAAATCATACAGCTGGGAAATTCCCAGCCCTGGGGAAAACTGAGAGGCAATTGTATAGGTTCCTGGTGTCTCAAGAAAATATCCTGTAATTCCAGTGGGAAATCGATCGAGGAAAAAAAACTTTGATTTCTTATTTCTGCTTCTTCACACCATGTTGAAGACAGGGCTGCACCAGCAGTAGGAAATATTCTCTGCATCTTCAACTAGAGATGCTCTTGCACTGTCTCTGAGATGTAGAAACAGAACTTGGAATTGGCCTTCCTGTATTTGGTGGCCAGTTTCTGCATTTGTTAACAGAGAATAAAAGATTGCCAGCACCAGACCTTTCAATAAAGAGAGCGGTGGTAAGGTCCATAGTTTGCAATTTTGCATTTTAAGAAAGAATTTCAAATTTCAATTTTGAACTTATAAATGATATAATCCAGCTCTCCAGTTTATATATAGAATCTTAGTTTTATCATTTATCTTTGCACTCTAGGACTAATCACAAAAAGCAGCTATCCTATTAGTCCTCCTTTTAATAGGGATTATTATTATTATTATTATAGGCTTAGATATTTGAAAACAAAATATTTTGTCAAGTGCCAATAAAACAACATTTAAGAAATATTTAGTAATCAGTAAGTACCAAGAATTTGAAGTAAAATATATGGTGAACGATTCAAATATTTGTTCTTTCAAAAGCCAATTTTACCTTTGTGTAGTTAAGTTCATTATCAAAATACAAATTAGGTGAATTGAAACTATGCACTGTTTTGCCATAGACTCAATTTGAACTTTATTCTTTATTATGTATCCAGAAATATTTCCCACTCTTACATTTCTGAGGATATACAATAAAAAGTATCAATGTAGGGACATTATGATTTCATATTGTTTACAACTTAATGAGTTTGATATAGAGTACAGCACTTCCAAAACGACAGCAAATGGGACTTGGAAGAGCATGAATCGAAATGAAAAGTCATATGTCATAAAGCACTGTATTCTATTAAAAGTAATACAATTAATGTTCTTTGAATGCTTTTAATATTACATACAGCTATATATTTATGCCTAAAGATTGATAAAGTGTATTTATGTAACTAAATCTCTGAGCTCTTTTTGCGTTAGCTATGTCTATCATATTATTATAATGAACTAAATTATTTAAAAAATAAAGGCAGTCTATTCATCAAAATATAGATGTAGATATGGCATCAATACTAAATATATAATGGTTGACATATTTAAGTAAAGGAAGAGTTTTATTCTGAGAATGAAGTAATATGGATCCTGAAAAAAAAAGACTTTCCAGATGATCAAATAAAGGCATAAATCTAGCTAAAATGTCAATAAAAATATTTTGTGATGTAAATTATAATGCTGACACAAGATATAATAGAAGTATAGAATTTGGGAGGAGATATTAATGGCAAGTCAGTCTATTTTGGATATTACCAATTTAAAGTGACTGACATATAAGTATAAAATATTTATAAATGCAGGTAAACTTTACTGTTTGATAAACAGCTGAGGGATCTAACCGAAGTTTGTCCTGGATCAGCCTCTTGCAAGGCAAAAGGTCTACAGCTGCACCACCGCTCCAGCCCCTGAAAATTATTTTTTAATATGAAAATGGATAAGCAGGAAATTAGACAAATAGAGCAGAAAACCATGCAATTTCATATTTTTAAGAAATGACCTGAATCCAGATATCAGAGCCACAGGGAGCCCTGAATCATCCTTAAATTGTCCCCAGTTCATTAAAAATATGATTTTCAAGGTAGAAAGGATAGAATTTTCTAGAAAAAGCAAAAAAAAATGTTGTTTCTTTTTCTAAGTGTATGCAGAATTACAACTGGTATTAAATGGTATCATTAAAATTATTAAGGTAGAAGTTATGATAAATATTCTTGTATAAAATTTATAAAATGATTTTATGCTATATATTAGTTTCAGCTAATCCCTGTAACTAATTGACAATTAGACCATTCATAAATTCTATCTTCTTTCTCTGAACTTCTAGGTAATGAAATACCTGAACTATTGTGATTAAGAACAATCTCTTAGGAAGTATTTAAATTCACAGCAACTAGTGTGTTTTTACACTATTTAAAAATAATGTGAACATTAGTATTTTACAACTTTTTACTTTTGTATGCTAAGTGTGGCCATAAGAATATGAATCTTTTGAATAGTTTTTTTCAAAATTGACAGAATTTGTTCATTTTGTATTAGTAAAATATACATTTTATTTGGAGAGTTATATAAAATCCATGTAGATTTGTAGGTATTAGTTTTTATGCATAAAATTTTTGATGCTTCTTGCATTAGGTATAGTTGAAGATGTAATCATTCTTGAAGTTATGTCCAGACAGGAACTGAGAAGTTGAAATATCCTGCGGCTAATTAAAGAGAAAGCTTTCTGAATGTAATAAATTTCACTTTCTAAGTGAGAAGTAAAAGTAACTTCAACCAATAACAAAAGAAAATTTTTTAGCTCAATAACAAAAGAAAAATTTCAGAAAATAATTTCAAGAAAATAATTGAAATCATCCTTTCAATAAACCATTGAGACATTTAGGTGAGTGGTAAATAAATATCTGTATTTTGCAAGAGAGAACTGTCAAGAATTTGAAATAGGTAGAGTGAGGAGGTTATTGCAATTAAATTGGATAAAATTATATATGTGGTTAACAAGTCATCAGTAATGCTGATAAAGATTAAGCTATATCATTATATTGTTCTATTTCTTATCTGTGATCTGACAAGAAACAGAAGAAAGTCATTCATGCTATTAATTTCTTGCTTAGAATGAAAGATCCTTGTTCCCTTTGGGGTTGATCTAACAAAATGAGCTGGGTGATAAAACTGAGGATTTGGTTTTAGACTCCAGATCAGCACATGCTATTTATTTGAAAGAGCACTTTTAAGTCTTAATTTTTCTATAGGTCTATATGAATCAACCTAGTATTGATATTTATTGAGGAATAGTTACTCAACAATTATTTAAGGCTTTATTTAACTTAGAAATCATAACAGTCCTAGGATTCAGAGTGATAGCACCGTGGTAAGATTTTAGCCTTGCAGACTGCTGACCAAGGACAGATCAAAGTTTGACCCTCAGCATCTCATAAGTCTGCCAGAATTCTGAGTTCACAGCCAGAAGTAACCCTTGAGAACTGTTGGGTGTGACCAAAAAACAACAACAAAATGAAATCATGACAGCACTTTGCTGTCATGGTTGACAATTAATTCCATACTTAATATTAATCAACCAGTATTATTACTGGTAATATTTTAAATATAAAGCTCTATATTATAAAATAATAACTAACACAAGTATAACTGGCATGCACTATGTACATATATAGACCTCAGCATTTTAAATGAGGTTCCCTTTGATAGACCTAATTGATATTGAAAGTCTTATCACTTTAGAATCTTCCAGAAATCATTGCGGTACGCTGTGATTTTAAAGTATCCCTAACACCTTTATTCCCTTTTCTAGATAAATCATTCTAATGACCAAGTACATCATGTATCTAATACCTATTCTTACTTGCCGGTGCTTGTCAAAACAAATAAATTGCTGTTCTGGAGTCCTTGGAACTAGGATGTGGCTTCAGAATCCCTTCTTAACCACTTACATAACTAATTGATCAATGCTATCAATTTAGATAACATTGCCTCCAACCGTATCACACTATGGTTTGCTTCACTGCAGAATCTAATGGTCTGTCTTCCTCTAGTCTAGTTTATGACTTAGTAAGCACAACTTTTCCTATTCTCACATTATCACCTTTAACAGAATTCTATTTTAGTAATTTCAGTGATACAGAGGAAAAAAAACACTATAGGTGAACAATCATGTGCATACCCATGATCATAACCTTGCTGATATAACCTTTTTGTTTTTATAATTGCAGATTTTAATGCTCAGCTTGGTAGCTCTGAGCTTTTCCTGGGAAATCATGCAAAACCAAAGTTTTGTAACTGAGTTTGTTTTTCTTGGACTTTCCAAGAACCCATATGCCCAGAAAGTCATTTTTGTTGTATTTCTGTGTATCTACATTGCAACTGTCTGTGGCAATCTGCTGATTGTGGTGACCATCCGCAGCACTCCAGCTCTCCTGGGTTCCCCAATGTACTTCTTCCTGTCTTTCCTGTCCTTCCTGGATGCATGCCATACCTCTGCTACTACTCCCAAAATGATTATAGACTGTCTCTATGAGAAGAAAACCATCTCCTTTGGAGGGTGTATGACACAGGTCTTTGCTGTGCATTTTCTTTCAGGGACAGAGGTGATTGTTTTAACAGCCATGGCCTATGACAGGTATGTGGCCATCTGCAAGCCCTTGCACTATTCTTCCATCATGAACTCAAGGCTCTGTGGCATTCTGATTGCAGTAGCCTGGACAGGGGGATTTCTGCATTCAATCATTCAAATTCTCTTTACTTTTCAGCTACCCTTTTGTGGCTCCAATGTCATGGATAACTTTATGTGTGACTTGTACCCATTATTGAAACTTGCCTGCACTGATACGTATGTCTTCGGTCTTTTGGTGGTGACAAACAGTGGATTCTTCTGTATCCTCATCTTCTCCATGTTGCTTGTGTCCTATAGTGTCATCTTGTTCTCCTTGAGAAAACACAGCACTGAAGGCCAGAGGAAAGCCCTCTCTACTTGTGGAGCTCATATTGCTGTTGTAGTTTTGTTCTTTGTTCCATGTATAATTGAGTATGCACGGCCTCCGTCTAATTTATCCTTTGACAAAATATTGGAGGTCTTCTACACTGTCCTAACTCCTCTACTTAATCCTTTGATTTATACTTTCAGGAATAAGGAAGTAAAAAGTGCCATAAGGAGACTTTGGAACAAAATAATATTTGTGTCGGTTGAGAAGTAAGGCCTTGTATTTTGAAAAAATGTTAAATTTAAAAGAGTAAAATCTTTTAGACAACTGTTTATGGAAGGACTATGTCACATAAGGTACCATTCTCCAATTAAAACTATTAAGAAGAGGTTCAGGAAATATATTTTTAATCTTAGTTCTCTTAAAAGATCCTGATAATCAACTCATCCTAACAGTTATGTGACAATTCAATTTGTATTTTTATTAGAATCCACTGGTATATAAAATAAAATGAAAATATTTATCGATGGTTGCTATTCATTTATTATGGCATAGTATTTATGGCATCTCAGGCAAAATAATTTACCAATTAATAATAATAATAACAATAACAATAATAAATTAGAATGTTCTAGAAATACTATGCTTCTATTTTTCACCCACCATAAGATTCTAAGCTTCTCTCATCACTACTCTAAGTTATCTTTGCTCATCCTTCCAGTTCTTTTTACCAAACTCAGTTCTGGTAGACATCAGGATCAGATATCACTGATCTTTATTTTGTTCTATCCATTTACTTTCATTTAACTCCAAATATAGATTTGTTCTTTTCTCCTGCCCGTTTTTATGGAATTATTTACTTTATTGAGGTTTTATGATTATAAATCTAGTCATTATAGTTGTCTGTTTTCAGATGTATGCAGGATCCTGTGTGTTAATTTCTACCAAAGAATGGGTAATAATAATAATAATAATAAATCTTTATTTAAGCGCAATGATTACAAGCATGTTTACAATTGGGTTTCATTCATAGACAGAATACACCCCCCTTCACCAGTGCAGCATTCCCACCAACAGTGCCTCACTTCTCCCCAACCCCTGCCAGTATTCTCTACAGGCATTCTACTATTAACATGTCGCTGGGAATTTGAAGTCACAATTCCTAGATCAAAGCTTGAGGACTCAATTCTCAGTGCTGCCATCTAGTGTTTTATTGGAAACATTAGCTGTGATGTCAAAGCACCTCTAGTACTGATGATGGAGTGCCCAGACACCCTGACTGACTCATTACCTTGTAGGTACCTGCACATCCTGCTTCTAAAGCCTAGATTGCCCTATCTGACCTAGAGAGTATTAGCAATATAATATTTCAGGATCTGAAAAGGTCTAGTATCTGGCCCATGTTAGCTTGCATTGGAAGATGTGCATTCCTTATGCATGATAGTTGGTGGTTTCAAATTTGCTTTATAGAAGAGTAACAACTGAGCCGGAGAGACAGCATGGAGGTAGTGCGTTTGCCTTGTATGCAGAAAGACGTTGGTTCGAATCCCGGCATCCTATGGTCCTCCATGCCTTCCGGGAGCGATTTCTAAGCATAGAGCCAGGAGTAACTCCTGAGTGCTGCCAGGTGTGACCCCAAAACCAAAACCAAAACGAAACAAAACAAAACAAAAATAACAACTATGAATACATTCTCTCTTTTCTCAATATTTAAATTGTCTTTTTTTCTTTCTCACCTTATTGGATGACTGGCCTAGATACTGCATCACTGAGTCTAGGTTTCTCAGTTGGTATTTGTTTGTTTGTTTGTTTGTTTTGGCCATACCCTGTAGCACTCAGGCATTACTCCAGGCTTTGCACTCAGAAATCACTCCAAGGTGGCTTAGTTAGGAAACCATATCAAATGCCCAGGTCAACCGTGTGCAAGGCAAATGCCCTACCTGTTTTGCTGCCGCTCCAGTTCCAGAGCTTCTTAGTTTTTATCTTCAGATTGTAAAATATAGTACGATGCAAGGGGCTGGGTTAATTCTTGACTCCCCCCCCCCATTAAATCTATTGACAATGCATTCTCAGTTTCCTTTTTGTCCTTTCAAAACTATTTGGTAAGGGCTCTGCAAAGGACTCTGAGGAAGGAAAAGGGTTGACTTTGAGCATTGATGACACTTAAGTAATACTAACTTGCCTCCCCTCCACACTATCGAGGACTGTGATTCCAGCTTTCAGTCATTTGCAGAACTATTCCTACTTGTATATTTGTCTATGCTCTTTAATTGTGCATCTGATATCATATATTAGACAATGCTCCCAAAGTTCAACTCTCCTTTCCTGGAAATGTACACCAGAATGTGGTCATTGGTAAATTCTAAACCTGAACTCTAAACCTGAACAAGGATAACCACTGTTTTTCCATGTTTAGTATTAGTCTCAGTTACATGCAAAATTCTTTGTTTATTTAAGTGAAATGTATTCTAGAGGGTCTTTTACAGAAATTGCTATTTTTTTAATTCATTGATCAAGGGATGCTTTATTTATTTATTTTTAAATAATTTTATAGTGACCACTGTGAATTATAAATCTTTTACAGTTATATTTAAAGTACACATTGACAGTGAATTAGGGCCATTCCCACCACCAATACTGTCCTTCCTCCACCCATGTTCCCAGTATGCATCCCATACCTCCTCCTTTTGCCTCTTAGTCTGCTAGTGTAACAGATCTCCTTTGTGTATAGCTTGTTGTAGATTGGGTATCGATTCTGTTGTAGTTGAATTTGGGTTTTAGGTATGCTCTTTTATTATTATTATTTATTATTATTGTTATTATTATTATTTCCACTTAGTCTTTATGCCACTGTTTGCTCCTGGTACCATCCACTTTTTTTCCCTCTCAGTTGTGAGGCAGAGCAAGATGTTCCAAGTTCTGTGGATCTGTTGGAAAAAAAAAGTGAAAGATAAATCTGAGAGGAGTCTGTCTAGAAGCTATAAATATCAATTTAAAAGAAGGGGAAAAAAAAAACAAAGAAAAACAAGCAATGACAAAAAAACTCAATAGCAGCAAAAAACAACAAGATGGGAATGAAAGGAACATTTCTTTTTTTGCGGGGAGGGCACATACGTTTGATGCTCAGGGGTTACTCCTGGCTAAGTGCTCAGAAATCGCCCCTGGCTTGGGGGAACCATATGGGACATCAGGGGATCAAATCGTGGTCTGTTCCTTGGCTAGCGCTTGCAAGGCAGACACCTTACCTCTAGCGCCACCTCACCAGCCCCGAAAGGAACATTTCTAAATATAGTCAAGGCCATCTACTACAAACCAATGGCATATATTATTCTTAATGGAGATAAACTAAAAGCCTTTCCCCTAAAATCAGGTACAAGACAAGGCTGCTCTTTCTCACCAGCCCTGTTCAACATAGTGCTAGAATTTCTTGCTATAGGGATTAGGCAAAAAAAGATATCAAGGCATTCAGATAGGGCAGGAAGAAATCAAGCTCTCACTGTTTGCAGACAACATGATACTATATTTAGAAAACCCTAAAAACTCTACCAAAAAGCTTTTAGAAACAATAGATTCATATAACAAATGGCAGGTTACAAAATTAATACACAAAAATCAATGGCCTTCTTATACTCCAATAATGAAAGAGAAGAAATGAACATTAAAAAACAACTCCATTTACATTAATATCACACAAAATCAAATACTTTGGATACTACTTAACCAAAGAGGTTAAGGACCTATACAAAGAAACCTACAAAATCCTACTTCAAGAAATAAAAAAAAGACACATGAAAATGGAGACACGGGGAGTCTAGCAGGAGTGGGTTTGGCAGGCTCCCGCCATGCCAGAGGCCTTCCTAGCCAGGCCTAGTGGGGGTGCGGGACTTGGGTAACGCCAGCACCCCTCTACCACCTTGCTCCAGATCTCCAGGGCTTCCCCGGGCCACATGCCTGGGCAAGCCGGTGAGTTGGGCCCCTTGGTGGAGCTCGAAGGTACCCTAGGCTTTCCCCCATTATCCATTCAGCTCCTTAGGGAGGGTCTGGGTGGGGCCCTAAACTTCTGGCCTCCCAGCTTCTTGAAGTCACTGGTAATCTCTGTCCAGTCTATATTTTCAAAATCACGTGGGGGCTATTGCACAAAAAACATTAATAATACTCACTATCATTGAATTATGTTTTTATATATGCAGAATGTCCATTTTGTACTCTTCCCTTTTGCATACCCTTTCATAATATCATATTTCTCTTTAACTTCCTTAACTCCTATCATCATTACTCCTCATTTACCCTTTCTAACTTAAGTACTGTAGAGTCCTAAGTCACAGATCAAAGTGGTGCCCTGGAGTTAACACTCACCCAACTATTTTAAAAGGCATAAAAAGACACTTATGTCTCTTCAACATTTTATGGGTGTTTTCTTTGACGGCTATCACTTTTGCTGAATATTTTCTTATACAGTGATGATCCCCCCCCCATGTTTTTTTTTTGGTTTTTGGGCCACACCCAGTAACGCTCAGGGGTTACTCCTGGCTATGTGCTCAGAAGTTGCTCCTGGCTTGGGGGACCATATGGGACACCGGGGGATCGAACCGCCATCCGTCCAAGGCTAGCGCAGGCAAGGCAGGCACCTTACCTTTAGTGCCACTGCCCGGCCCCCCCCCCCCATGTTTTTTATCTTCTCTTTGTGAACTGCTCAATATGAAATTTGGTGTGAAAGAATCCCTCAGTTTAATGCTTATGTTTGAACCAAGTCATGGGTATTGTTGGAAATGTTCTTACGCCCCCATATATCTGATAGCACCACGTGGCTTTATTTCTTGTTTGCTTAAGCACACTAAAATGGGAAAATACTATACATACCAATAAGTTCTTATCTAATAGAGATGGGAACACACAAATCTTGTAGTGCAATGAGATCTTACACCCTGAACATTGACATAAAGACCTGGTACAGGCCTCAGAAGAATGGGCATTCTCCATTCACCCCTTATCTAGAAAAGACATCTACAAAACATCCAAGGTTATATATAACATCACCTGGAGGCATTCCTCTACCAGGGAAGACCCTACAGCTGCTCTGACATCAATCTACTCAAAAAAGACTTCCCTTAACACTAAGAAGACTTAACAAAAACAATGACCTGCTTACTGGACAAGGCTTGCTCTATTGCCCCTTAATTGTGAGATTTGTCTATAACATCACCTGGAAGCAATCCTCTACCACGGAAGACCCTACCACTGCTCAGATATCGTCCTGCTGAAAAGAGACTTCCCTTAACAATGAGAAGATTTAACAACGACCTGCTTACAGGACAGGGCTTCCTGCATTGCCCTTTCATGGTGAGGTGAAACGAGAAGACACTCCACATCATGACTTCAATTTAGGATATGCAGATTCCAGAATCTTTAATACAGAAACATGATACCAACAACAGAGACTGTGTGAAAAGTGTGTTGGCACTATGGACAATGTCTTGGATCAGACGATAACTTGCCTGAAGCCTAGAGTTGGTCTTATGCCAGGAAACTTCAGGGGTAGGATCTCTTTGTATTTAGGCCAAGGTTATTCCTTTCCATGCCTCTCATATGTTGGTGGGCCTATGCAAACAACAGTTGCCACTCTAACACCGTTTTTACTGTGCTCCTTTGACTCTAATCCTTAAAATGCACCCACTTAAAATTTGAGGTTAAATGCACCCACTTCAAATTTGAGGTTAACTTAAGCTAATATGCATGTACATGGAAATGTAAAAAATACTATGCCTCTAATGTTTAAGGAGTTACATAAGTTTTATGGCTTTAGATTGCCTTGTGTGCTGTTAAGAAATATTATAATGTGCTACAATCTGGGGGCTTGAGGAACAACGTAATTGTACATGGATTCTGTTTTATTTATCTTAATGTTCTTTGGCTGAAAATTCAAAGTTAAGATATCAGCAAGGGGACTTCTTCTGAGAATTATGTTATGACTAATTGTCCTTTCACTGTAACTTTACCTTGTCCTCTTTCTTTGCATCTTTTGTTCTCATAATTCAAAATAAAAAAAGAAAAAAAAGAAAAAAAAGAAAATGGAGACACATACCCTGATCATGGACTGGGAAGACTAATTTCATTAAAATGGCATTACTCCCCAAAGCACTGTACAGTTGTGAGGCAGAACAAGATGTTCCAAGTTCTGTTGGAAAAACAAAAAGCGAAAGATAAATCTGAGAAGAGTCTGTCTAGAAGCTATAAATATCAATTTAAAAGAAGGGGAAAAAAGAAAAAAAAAAACAAAGAAGAACAAGCAATGACAAAAAAAAAACTCAATAGCAGCAAAAAACAACAAGATGGGAATGAAAGGAACATTTCTTTTTTTGGAGAAGGCATACCCGTTTGATGCTCAGGGGTTACTCCTGGCTAAGTGCTCAGAAATTGCCCCTGGCTTGGGGGGACCATATGGGACACTGGGGGATCGAACCATGGTCCGTTCCTTGGCTAGTGCTTGCAAGGCAGACACCTTACCTCTAGCGCCACCTCACCGGCCCCGAAAGGAACATTTCTAAATATAGTCAATACAATACATAAAATAAATACAAATTTAATGCAATTCCTCTAAGGATACCTATGAAATTCTTCAAAGAAGGGAACAAACACTCCTAAAATTCATTTGGAACAATAAATACCCATGAATAGCTAGAGCAATCCTTGGGAAAAGGAATGTGGGAGGCATCATTTTCCCCAACCTTAAATTGTATTACAAAGCTATAAGCATTAAAACAGCATGGTACTGGAATTTAGACAGACCATCAGAATGGGAATTGACTAGCAGTGGTCCTCAAACTATAACCTGCGGGCCCCATATTGTATTTGTATCTTTTTTTCATTGCAAAATAAGATATATGCAGTGTGCATAAGAATTAGTGCATAAGTTTTGTTTTTACTATAGTCAAACCCTCCAATGGTCTGAGGGACAGTGAACTGGCCCCCTGTTTAAAAAGTTTGAGGACCCCTGCGTCTAGAAGGACTCTGTCCATTTTGGGCTTATTTGATTTTTACCCCATTTTATTGCTTTTCTTTTCTTCAAACAAAACCACATAACTTGAACTATTTAGTTGTGCCTCTCAAATTGAGGGAGGGTACAAGGACCAAACAGATGTATGATCACTAAGTAGTAAGCTAGATACAGAGGGACCACTTATTCTAGCAGTCCAAGGGGTGAAGGTGGGGAATATGTGATGCAAAATGGGAACTGGGATGGAGGAAGGACAAATTTGGTGATGGGGATTCCCCTTGATTCAATTTTAATATGTACCTAAAATATTACTGTTAAAGATATATAAGCCAATATGATGAAAATAAAAATTATATATAAAAAAGAAAGAGAGAAAGAAAGAAAGAGTGAAAGAAAGAAAGAGTGAAAGAAAGAAAGAAAGAAAGAAAGAAAGAAAGAAAGAAAGAAAGAAAGAAAGAAAGAAAGAAGAAAGAAAGAAAGAAGAAAGAAAGAAGAAAAAAGAAAGAAGAAAAGAAAGAAAGAAAAGAAAAAAAAAGAAAGAAAGAAAAGAAAGAAGAAAGAAAGAAAAAGAAAAAGAAGGAAGGAAGGAAGAAAGAAAGAAAGAAAGGAAAAAAGAAAGGAAGGAAAGAAGAAAGAAAGAAAGAAAGAAAGAAAGAAAGAAAAAGAAAGAGAAAGAAAGAAAGAAAGAAAGAAAGAAAGAAAGAAAGAAAGAAAGAAAGAAAGAAAGAAAGAAAGAAAGAAAGAAAGAAAGAAAGAAAGAAAGAAAGAAAGAAAGAAAGAAAGAAAGAAAGAAAGAAGAGTGTTTCACCTACATGCTGTTCTATATACCTTATAGTCTCAGATCTTATATCAAGGTCTTTAATTCATTTGGATTTTACCTTTGTACATGGTGTTAGCTGGGGGTCTGAGTTCGCTTTTTTGCAAGTGGCTAACCAGATGTGCCAACACCACTTGTTGAATAGGCTTTCCTTGCCCCATTTAGGATTTCTTGCTCCTTTATCAAAAACTAGGTGGTTAAATGTCTGAGGAACATTCTCTGAGTACTCAAGCCTATTCCACTGATCTGAGGGTCTGTCTTTATTCCAATACCATGCTGTTTTTATCACTAAAGCTTTGTAATACAGCTTAAAATTGGGGAAAGTAATGCCTCCCATATTCCTTTTCCCAAGGAGTGCTTTAGCTATTTGAGGTTGTTTATTGTTCCAAATGAAATTCAGAAGTGTTTGATCCACTTCTTTGAAGAATGTCATGGGTATCTTAGAGGAATCATGTTAATCTTTAAGGAGGAGACAGCACTCTCCAAACAAGTGGAAGCAGAGATAAACAGATGGGACTATATTAAGCTGAGAAGCTTCTGCATCTCAAAGGAGATAGTGCCCAGAATACAAAGGCCACCCACTGAGTGGGAGAAATTATTCACCCAATACTCATCAGATAAAGGACTAATAACCAGAATTCACAAGGTACTGACAGAACTATACAAGAAACAAACATCTAACTCCATCAAAAAATGGGGAGAAGAAATAAACACACTTTGAAAAAGAAGAAAGGCAAATGGCCAAAAGGCACATGAAAAGATGCTCAACATCACTAATCATCAGGGAGATGCAAATCAAAACTACTATGAGGTACCACCTCACACCACTGAGATTGGCACACATCACAAAAAAGGAAAACAAGCAGTGCTGGCGGGGATGTGGAGAAAAAGGAACTCTTTTTCACTGCTGGTGGGAATGCTGTCTAGTACAACATTTATGGAAAGCGATATGGAGATTCCTTCACAAACTGGAAATTGAGCTTCCATACAATCCAGCTATACCACTCCTAGGAATATACCCGAGGAACATAAAAATACAATAAAAAATTCCTTCCTTACACCTATATTCATTGCAGTGCTATTTACAATAGCCAGACTCTGGAAACAACCAAGATGCCCTTCAACAGATGAGTGGCTAAAGAGACTGTGGTACATATACACAATGGAATACTATGCAGCCATCAGGAGAGATGAAGTCATGAAATTTTCCTATACATGGTTGTACCTGGAATCTATTATGCTGAGTGAAGTAAGTCAGAAGGAGAGAGAAAGATGCAGAATGGTTTCACTCATCTATGGGCTTTAAAAAAATGAAAGACATTTTTAACAGTATCTCAGAGACAAGAGAGATGAGGGCTGGTAGGTGCAGCTCATGACATGAAGCTCATCACATAAAGTGATGAGTGCAGTTGGAGAGATGACTACACTGAAAACTATCATAACAATGTGAATGAATGAGGGAAGTAGAAAGCCTTTCTTGAGTACAGGTGTGGGGGGATGGGGAGGAGGGAGATCTGGGAAATTGGTGGTGGGAATGTTGCACTGGTGAAGGGGGGTGTTCTTTACATGACTGTAATCATACAACTATAATCTATTTGTAATAATGGTGATTAAATAAGGATAATTATAAAAAGAAAGAAAGAAAGAAAGAGAAAAAGAAAGAGAAAAAGAAAGAAAGAAGAAATAAAAATAAATAAAAATAAAGAAAAGAAAGAACAAATGAAATAAAGAAGAAAGAAAGAAAGAAAGAAAGAAAGAAAGAAAGAAAGAAAGAAAGAAAGAAAAAGAAGGAAAGAAAGAAAGAAAGAGAAAGAAGAAAGAAAGAAGAAAGAGAAAGAGAAAGAAAGAAAGAAAGAGTAAGAAAGAAAGAAAGAGTAAGAAAGAAAGAAAGAAAGAAAAGAAAGAAAAAGAAAGAAAGAAAGAAAGAAGAAAGAAAGAAAGAAAGAGAAGGAAGGAAGGAAGGAAGGAAGGAAGGAAGGAAGGAAGGAAGGAAGGAAGGAAGGAAGGAAGGAAGGAAGGAAGGAAGGAAGGAAGGAAGGAAGGAAGGAAGGAAGGAAGAAAGGCAGGCACAGAGATTGGTTTTGCATTTGTTGACTTAATTATTTTGAGATATTTTCAAAAAGAACTTTATTATCAGACTGGAAGTTTAACTCTTCATCTCATTGAGATTTTGTTTCATCATTGGCATAATAAAAGGGAAATATGATTCACCTAAAACAAAGAATGGTATTGCTCTTGGGGCCAGAAGAATAGTGCAGTAGAAGGACGTTTGCATCGCTTGCAGTCCAGAAAGGGTTGACCGGGGTTCAATTCCTGGCTTCCCATATGGTCCCCCAAGCCCAGAGGGATTACTGAGTGCATAGCCAGGAGTAACCCTTGATTATCACTGGGTATGACCCCAAACAAACAAACAAACAAAAAGAATGCTATTGCTCTTATCCACACGATAAAATGAAAATTTATTTTAAATAATGCAATCAAAATAACTAAAAATAAAAAAATTGATTGGCATATGAATTATAAATCAATTTGTTATCAAAATAGATTTCAATGAATTTCCTCCTATTTTGCAGAAATTATATACTTGAATTAGATGTTCTACGCAAGCTACAAATATTAATAAATGAAAGAATACAGAGTTTAGAATAGATGAAAGATAACAGAGTTTAAAATAAAGTAGAAAATACTTGGTGTGGTTTCCAGTATAAACCAAGATTTAATAATTAACTGCTTGAGATCTACTGAGAAGGCATGTGTAAATTTTTATTCATTTTAGTATGTGGTTTATATCAGATGATTCTCCAGTGATAAGCCAGAAGGAACTTGAAATGAGTTGAAATCACTCATTCCTTATTGTTTAATACACCAAAATTAAGTTTCCTCTGACTTTCAGTGTACAGAATCATTCAACATTTTTTTTATTATTTTGGGAATTAAATAAAGAAGGTGATAATAAAATCCAAGGTATTACAAGCTCCTTACAGTGACCATTTAATTGAGGAAAACTCTTTTCTCTATAAACTATACATTGCATCAGTGTAAACAAAGTAAGTAGAATTTAAAGTCTTAGGATATCATATAGCTGGGAAATTCCCACCCCTGGGGAGAACAGAGAGACAACTCTCTAGGTTCAAGATCTCAAGGAAACATCCTTTAATTCCAGTGGGAAATCAATCACAGAAAAGACTCTTATTTTTTTATCTCCTCCATTATGAACCATATTGAAGACAGAGTTGTACAAGCAGTAGAGAACATTCTCTGCATCAACTAGAGATGCTCTTCCTCTGACGGATGTAAAAAGAGGACTTGAAAACAATCTCCACTCTATCTCCAGTCTCTGATATACATTATTTACTGAAAGTAAGAGATTGCAAGCACCAAACACTTCAATAAACTTCAATAAACTGGTAAGATCCAAAATTTGTACTTTTAAATTTTAAGAAAAAATTCAATTGCAAATTATAATTTAAAGGTTTTAGTGGCATAATCCTGGCTTCAAGTTTAAAGGAATTATAAATCTATTATTTATCTTTGCACACTTGGATGACCACACAATATTTGTTTCAAATTCTTCATATTTCATAGGAGAATTATATCTACCAGGTCAATAAATTTGAAAACTTATATTTGTATACCTAGTGTCAAAACAATATTTGAGAAAGTTTAAGAACTCAGTAAATCTGTTACTAGAGAAATACATTTGGTAGAATGTTTGAAATAATTGTTTTTACAATAGGTAGACCCAGCTTTCTGTAATTATGAACATTTCAAAGTAAGTACAAATAGATAAACTGCAACATATTTATTTACTTGTGTATCCTGTGCAGCATTCTAATTTATCGATAGAGTACCTAAGCTCTTTTCCCACTATGGTGATTTAAATTTCTATCTATACAATAAAATTGCTAATGTAGGCTGAATAATAAAAAATACTAATATAGAAGCATTGTGAATCAGTATTATCTATAATATAGTTTTTATGTAGTTTCAGCATTTAATATTTTTAGAAGAAGACCTAGAATACTGGATCAGAAAAGCCATGAAAGGCAAAACAAAGTAGTAGAAGCAGAGAGAAGATTCTTCCAATAATATTTACCTAAGTGGCCAGAGTAGGTAGGGCAGGTAAGGCATTTCCTTTACATAGGAAAGAACTAGGTTTAATTTCTTGTTTTCCACCAAGACTGATCCCTGAGAAGAAAGTCAGGTGTGATCAAAGAAAAGTAACTTCAGCTATTTTTATTTGAATGCACGTGATACTACAACTAGTTGGATATATATACTTCAGTGTTAGATTTAAATAACAGTTGACTTGGTTATCAATTCAACTTAGCTGAATCTCTGAGTAGTTTTTACATTAACTAACCAATGCCAACTCATTTAAAATGAATTTACTCACTAGAAAAATAAATAATAAGGGCTGTGCATTCTTCAAAAGTATAGAGTTGTGCAAGAGAAGTATTTCTCATATTTTATTTATACTAAGGAATATAATTGTTACAATATTTATGTAAACTGGCAGAGCTTTATTCAGAGCAATTAAAATAATATGAACTCTCAAAAACAACAGAATTCCCAAGTGATAAGGCATAATTCTAACTAAACCTAAAATGAAAAAATAATTTATTGTTAATATAAGTTATAAGGTAGGCTCAAAATATATTAGATTTAAGAAATTTTTGTGGAAAAGATTATCATAATTTTTGGATATGACTTACATAATGTGACTGATGAATGAGTATAAGTACATTTAAATACACTTAAAATATACTGCTGGGGCCGGGCGGTGGCGCAAAGAGGTAAGGTGCCTGCCTTGCCTGCGCTAGCCTTGGACGGACCACAGTTCGATCCCCCGGCGTCCCATATGGTCCCCCAAGCCAGGAGCGACTTCTGAGCGCATAGCCAGGAGTAACCCCTGAGCGTTACCGGGTGTGGCCCAAAAACAAAACAAAAAAAAATATACTGCTAAGTATATAAATGCAAGTAAGTTTGTTACAATAAAGCCATAATATTTTATATAATATTGAATGTTTTCTATTCTTAAAATTTAATACCTTAATTTCTTTTATTTTGAGAATTTATACCTTTAAATCATTTTAATTTTTGATGTGAGAATGAACAAGAGTGACAGGCAACCAAAATTCCAAGTTCAGAACCATAAGAAATAGCTAAGTTCAGAAATCATGGACAAGGGAGTTCTGAGATACCCTTGAAGCACTCCCAGTAAATTGCACAGTGTGGTTTTCAAGCTAGAAAATATTTTAGAATCTTCTAGGGCAAATTTGAGCAGAATTAGTTTCCTTCTCTAGTAGTATATAGAGTTATAGTTGATATAAAAGATGGTATAAGGAATGTTTAAGGCTAGGGTTATAATAAGATTTTGTGGAAAGTTGATAATACTTAAAAATTTTAGCATGAGATTTTATATTAAGGATGTTAGTTTCATCTATGCAAAATAATTTTACTGAATCAACAATTAGATTATTAGTAAACCCCATCACCTTCATCTAAACTTCAGGTGACAGAACATGAGTTATAGGTGAATGTTATAATTAATAACACTTATTCTATGCTTTAAACCACTTTATTATGAATAATTTTATAAAATTGTTTGTCAATAAAAATTCTACAAAGTTAAATTTTTTGATTCATCTTCTATATATCTCTATATATTTATACAGTTTAGGAATAATGCTAACACAATGTTTTGCAATTTCTTATGTTTTCTCTATGTCTATAGAAGTATTATTTGATGTTTGTTAACTGAACAGTTTGATTTATGTTTCCACTTTACAGAACAGAACACTAAGTGATTTCTTCAAGATACATAACTATCACTAAATACAGTAGGACTTAAAGTGTATAATTATAGTAGTTTTATTAATATTTCAATACTAATTTTAGATTAATAGAAAAGTTACTGCATATATAATTTCAGTATTTATTTGTTTCCTAATCAAATACTATCAAGTAATTGATCAAAATTATGACACAAACATTTATAATTTACCTGTGATGAAACAAATGATATTTTCCCAAAATTCATTAAATATTTCACTCCTATCCTTGTCTGTTTGAAACTCAGCCAAAATCATATTGTATTTATGTTAATTGCTTATCATTAGCTGTTACTGCCAATTTTATTTAATTGCCTCTTCTCTTGACACTGGGATAAACTGATTAAATTTAAAAAATCATTCATTTTATTTTACTTATTATTTTTGTGGGGGCACAATCATTTATTCACTGGTTCTATGCTCAAGGAATACTTACAGATTGAGAGAACCATATTAAGTACCAGGAATCAAAGTTAAGCCAACAGTATGCAATGAACGTGACTTGTACACTTCACAATCTCTCCAACCTTTGTTAAAAAAAAGGCATGTTAGTATAGAATAGTTGAGTATTGCAATGGCAATTTATTTTGGTTAAAATCCTGTTGTTTTGGTGAGAGTTTGTAGTTGAACACAGAGATCATTGTGTATGCACTGCTCAGGAATGCTGCCTACTCTGGAAATATTATGGATGTGATGATTAATTCTCTTCTAGTAGGCCAAAAACATATCAGATGATGTTGTATGTTTTAAACACTGCAAATTTTTTGGATAACTTGATGTTAATGAAATATAAATGTTCACTTGTGTGATCTTATATATAATCAAATATTAAATAAATATGAAGCATATATAAGTGTTTATACAAATCTGTTTTTGCTTCCTGTATTAGGTATAGATAAGAATAGAATTATTCTTTGTATCTGTGTCTTAAAATTGGAAGTTGCAATATTTGTCTTGATGATTAAAGGAACAGTTTTCTGTGGGTAAAATGTTTGACTTTTTAGGTGAAAGACAATAGTAACATCTTCTAAGTAAGGGCAAGAAATGAAGGCTACCATTTTATATTTTCTTTGTAAGAAAATTGGAAATTTAGTGTTATAATCCTATGAGACATTTAGGTAAGCTGCATATAAAAAAACTATTTTTCGGGCCGGAGAGATAGCACAGCGGCATTTGCCTTGCAAACAGCCGATCCAGGACCTAAGGTGGTTGGTTCGAATCCCGGCATTCCATATGGTCCCCCATGCCTGCCAGGAGCTATTTCTGAGCAGACAGGCAGGAGTAACCCCTAAGCATAGCCGGGTGTGGCCCAAAAACCAAAAAAAAAAAAAAAAAAAAAAACTACTTTTCAAAGAAGTAAATTTCAATAAATTTGGAATAAATTTCCTCAGAATGTTTTACATAACCAGACTGGAATAATATTATACACCTAATCAGCAAAGAGTCAGTAAAGCATCAGAATCCATCTACATTTAAACACTGTAATGTTTTATTGTATAATTACGACATTTAATGGGTTTAACCTCTATATGTTGAGTACATGCAGAATAAAACCTCTCATTTTCTGAACTGCATGCTTAAAAAGAAGAATTCTTATTCCTTTTTGGGTTAATCCATTGGGAATAACTAAGAGCTAAAACTGAGAATTTGCATTAAATTTCAAATCATCACATGTCATTTGTTTGAAATAATACTTCAAGGGATGAGTTTTCTAAAAATAAATATGGATAATAAGATATAGCATCTGTTAATTTTTTGGCAATAATTCTTAGCAATTATTTTACTGGCATTATTTAGTCATCATGGCAGAACTTTCTAATAGTTTTATCATTAGTAGTATTTTATTATACATTTATATTTTAATATTAAAATTATAATAATACCTAACATACTTCCATGTTATGTGTTCTGTACATATATAGAGTGCATTTAGTTTTGACAGAGATTTTATTTTGTGTGACATAATTTATCTTAAAGGTCTTTGTTGGTTCACAACTTACAACTTGGTTTCACCCCAAACATAGATAAATTCCTGGTTTCTTTGTATCTGTTTGTTTACAACTTGGTTTCTCCCAAAACAGATTTTCTTACTTACAATCTAGTTTTAGATATCTCAAGCATACTTGGGCTAGACTGGCTCAATATAGGTCTTTTGTCCTTACTCCACCACCCAGAGGGTGATCTCTGTACCAAATAAAAACTGCAGTAATGGCAGACAGCTCTCTCTCTACAAGAGGCAGAATACTATCTGACCATGTGTTTCATGGACAGCCTGGTTTTGATTACTTTCTGTCACACTCTTTCTCTAGACCCTTTCCCTGGGGTGGGATTACTGAGTGTAGAGACTTTACGTATCTTATCACTTCAGATTATTCCAGGGGATAGGTAAGATTGTAATTGATTCTAGCATTTATTATCCCTTTCTAGATAAGTGTTCTTTGATTTGGAACATCAAGCATCTGATGCTTGCTGTTATCAGGTGGTGACCACCATGACAAGTAACTTGTGTTTGAGTCCTGGAAGTTAGATATGATTTCAGAATCCCTCTTAATAATAACTTACTCTTTTAAATCATGATTCAATGATCCAGATTTGCAACTGAGCTAAAATTAGTTCTCAACCTTATTACAGGTATACCTGTCTTCCTTGAACTATTAGATGATTCCATAAGAATATTTTCCTGACCTTGCACTGTTGCTTTAGCAAAGTTTTCTATTTGTAATTCTAATGATGACAGAAGTACAACTATAAAGTATCGTATGGATATAAAATGGATATAAAATTGTGAATACTTGTGATAGTAAATTTACTGATGTAACCTTTTCATTCTTATATCTGCAGGTGTGCATTGTGGTAGTTCTGACTGTTTTATGGGAAGACATGCAAAACCAAAGCTTTGTAACTGAATTTATTCTTCTAGGACTTTCCCAGAATCCACAAATTCTGAAAATCATTTTCGTTGTATTTCTGTGTGTCTACATTACAACTGTCTTTGGCAACCTGCTGATTGTGGTGACCATCCTCAGCACTCCAGCACTTCTGGGCTCCCCAATGTACTTTTTTCTGTCTTTCTTGTCCTTCCTGGATGCATGCTACACTTCTGCTATTGCCCCCAAAATGATTATAGACTGTCTTTATGAGAAGAAAACTATCTCCTTTGGAGGGTGTATGACCCAAGTCTTTGCAGTGCACTTCTTATCAGGGGCAGAACTTATTGTCCTCACAGCCATGGCCTATGACAGGTATGTGGCCATCTGCAAGCCCTTGCACTATTCTTCTATCATGAACTCAAGGCTCTGTGGCATTTTGATTGGAGTGGCCTGGGCAGGGGGCTTTCTGCATTCCATTATACAAATTCTCATTACTGTTCATCTACCCTTCTGTGGTCCTAATGTCATTGATAACTTTATGTGTGATTTGTTCCCATTACTGAAACTTGCCTGCACTGATACTTATGCCTTTGGACTTTTTGTGGTTTCCAACAGTGGATCTTTTTGTATTCTCATCTTCTCCATGTTGCTTGTGTCCTATAGTGTCATCTTGTTTTCCCTGAGAAACCACAGCACTGAAGGCCAAAAGAAAGCCCTCTCCACCTGTGGAGCTCACATTACTGTTGTTGTTTCGTTCTTTGTCCCATGTATAATTGAGTATGCAAGACCTCCCTCTGAGTTATCCTTTGTCAACATATTGGAGGTATTCTACACTGTCATAACTCCCCTACTGAATCCCTTGATTTATACTTTCAGGAATAAGGAAGTGAAAACTGCCTTAAGAAGACTTTGGAATAGAATAATGTTTGTTTCTCTTGAAAAATAAGACCTTACATATTAAAAATATAATGCTAAATTTAAAACACTAGTTTTTATTGTATACAAATCTATTTCAAAGGGCTATCTCACTGAAGATCATAGAAATCTAATTAAAACTATTAGGAAGACTTTCATAAAATTGATTTTCTATCTTACATATCCTAGAGATCCTGATAAGCATTTCTTATTCTAAGTTCTGTGAGGAATTATTTTATATTTTTATTTAGAATAAAATAATGTAAAATAATAATAAAATAAATAATTATAAAATATAAATAAAATAATAATATATTAATGATTTTACTTCCTTTATTATGAAAATATGTGTGTTATTTTAGTTTGGCAAAATAATTTAACAGTACTTTAGTAAGAATATACTAGTTCACTCATCTATGGGTTTTAAGAAAAATAAGACATTACTGTAATAATGCCCAGAGACGAGGGCCAGAAAGATTGGCTCACAATATGAAGTTCACCACAAAGATTTGTGAGTGCAGTTAGAGAAGTCATTACATTAACAACTACCATGACAGTGTTAATGAGTGAGAGAAGTAGAATGCCTGTCTTGAATACAGGCAGGAGGTGAGGGAGGAGGAAAATGGGGTCATTGGTGGTAGAAATATTGCCCGGTAAAGGGGGTATTCTTTTTATGACTGAAACCCAACTACAATCATGTTTATAAGCATGGTGTTTAAATAAAGATATTATTTAAAAATAAATACAAAAATAAAAGAGGCACTAGCAATCTTCAGGGCCACACCTCGAGACACCAAATGACTGTATTTTAAAAAAAAAACATTTTGTTTAAGTAAGCCAATATATCTTTACAGTCACAAAAAATCTTCACTGGTAAAGATCTGCTACCAATCAAAGAGTTACAAATCTAGGCCTGTGTTCCTTTCTTTAACCTGCATGTGACTTAGTTGCCTTATCCTCTATGACTACGTGTTGCTTCTAGATTCTCTTGTTCCCCATTCCTTAACTTTTATCTTTCTACTTCTGCCATACTTGAAATCACCATCATTCTTGCCTGAGCTATGATAATCACCTAACCTGCCTCCTTGCCAGTGTTTTCTTCCTAGCTAACCTGTTCTTTCAGCAGCTATAATAACTACAGTGATTATTGCTAGATTATTCCAAAATGATTTCAGAGCTCAAATGTAGTGAAAAATCCCCAAATCCAGAAGACAAAAGAAAAGAAAGAATATGCTAGAAATACTATGTTGCTATCTTTGCCCAATATAAGAATACCAGCTTCCCTTAGCTGCTTTAAGTACCCTCAAATTATCCTTCCCTCTGTTCATCCACTTTGAAAACTCAGTTTGCAAACTCAATTCTAAAGGATCAGATATCATTGATTATTATTTTTCTTAATTTATTTTCCATTTTAACTCAACTATAAGAGATTTGTTCTTATCTTAATCTCATTTTATAGGATTATTTTATTGATGTTTTGTGTCTTGTATAAATATTGTTATATTAGCCTGTCGTGCCATCTATGCAGGGTCTTCATGCAAAGTTTTTCCACAGCATTTGCTATATCTGATTGAACACAGTTCTCAGTGCTGCCATCTAGTGTTCACATCTGCAGGTACAGGCCTACAGTTGCAGTGAATTGACTGCCTAGCCACCAAAGTTGGCCCATTATCTCTGGAGTTGCCTGCCTATCCTTGCTCCTAACTGCCTATGGTATTATGTGACCTGGGAGGTATTAACAGTATAATATTACAGAGTCTGAAAAGACCTGGTGTCTTTTCCAAAGCTAGCTTGCATTGGAATATGCCCATCCCTTATGTGTGCAAATGTTAGGTGATGTTTTCAAATTTGCTGCTATATATTCATTCTCTGCTTTCCTCTGTAATTTTCTTTGCCTTTCTATCATATGGGATAACTGGAATAGATACTGTAGCTAATATTGGGAAGGGGGCAATTTTGGATTTTCTTCACCCTGGGACGCCTGTTGAGAGTCCAAGATTCTTAGTTCTCGTTGTCAGAGAATAGCTATGAAAAATAATAGGATGAAAGGGACTGGGTTGATTCTAGACTTATTCCACATCAGATTCACCAATAATCAATCCTCAGTTTCCCTTTTGTCCCCACAGAGTGGTTGGTACAGACTCTGAAGTGGGTTGTGAGAAAGGAGAAAGGTTGACACTGCATTTTTTTTTTTTTTAGTTTTGGGGCCACACTCAGAGGAACTCAGGGGCACACCTGGCTCTATCATCAGAAATCGCTCCTGGCAGTCTGGGGGACCTATATGAAATGGGGATTTAACCAGAGTCTGTCCTGGGTTGGCAGCTTGCAAGGCAAAAGCTGTACCACTTATGCTATCACTCAGCTTGACACTGCATTTTTGACACTTAAGTAGTACTAAATTGCCTCCTCTTCTTCACTCCCAACTAGGACTGCGACTCCAGCTTTCATTATCTGTCATTTGCAAATGTTTCCCTCCTTTTATATTTTTCGAAGTTCAAACAATTTGCACCTGATATCATATCCTGTGCAAAGCTTGGTCCAACAAAGTTTGAAGTGTTCCACTCTCCTTTCTTCGGAATGTGCACCATAGTGTGTTCATTGGTGAACTCAAAACCACTTTTCACAAACAAGGATGACCACTGGTTTTCCATGTTTAGTGTCTGTCTCAGTGAAGTCACATACAAAATTCTTCGTTCATTTCAATTTTCTTGCTTTACTATGTTTTTTGTGGATGGCAACTTCTTTGTTCTTCACTTTCTGTTCTCTGAGACTGAGAATGCTCCATATGCCATACTTGGAATAGTTATTTTCTAACAGATAATGGGCATTGAAATATCAAAGGAACAAATATAAGGAGTGTGATATCTTGAAAAATCATTTTAGAAGTTAGGGTAGGTTGGTCCTGGAGAGATAGCACAGCCGCGTTTGCCTTGCAAGCAGCCGATCCAGGACCAAAGGTGGTTGGTTCAAATCCCGGTGTCCCATGTGGTCCCCGGTACCTGCCAGGAGCTATTTCTGAGCAGATAGCCAGGAGTAACCCCTGAGCACCACTGGGTGTGGCCCAAAAACCAAAAAAAAAAAAAAAAAAAAAGTTAGGGTAGGTTTAAAAGATTAGAATTGTAAGATTCACAGAAACCTACTTCATTATAAAAACAAAGAAATTAAAAATGAAATGAATTTATTTCTTAAATTGAAAAGTTACATAGAAAATAAAATCAACTTACGACCATGCTATAAAACAACAAATTACCTAGTAAATATTGAACAACAGTGTAATATACTCACTCAGGCAATATATTATGATTCAAAGATATAAGATACAGGACATTTGAAACTGTATCTTGTTCATGCATTGGATGATTTAATTTTATTAAAATGATTATATGGGGCTGGAGCTGTGGCACATGTAGTAGGGCATTTGCCTTGCATGCACTAAGCTAGGACATACTGTGGTTTAATCCCCTGACATCCCATATGGTCCCCCAAGCCAGGAGCAATTCCTGAGTGCATAGCCAGGAGTAACCCTTGAGTATCACCAGTGTTTCCCAAAAATGAAGAAAAAGAAGAAAAAAAAAAGATTATCTTATTCAAGCATGACAGAGATCTGTAGAATGTCCAGAGAAATCTATAGTTTCTTCAACTACATAAAGCAAATATTTCTAAAATTTTATCGAGTCATCAAAGGTGAGATGCATCACATTATTTCAGTTTGAACAGACTATAAAGCTACAGGAAGCAAAACTGTGTGCTATTAGACAAAGACTGACTCTCAGACTTATTCTATAGACCAGATTTAATCCTTAGATGTATGTATAGTTGCTCCTCCTTTCATAACTCTTTTGTTATTTTCTTAGTTGTTATTTTGTTAGAATACTGTTAGCGATCATTTCATATTAGCATCATTGCAGCAACACAGCTATCACCAAAGTATTCACTTTCTAACAAGGTTCAGAAGTCCTCTTCTTCCACTCCACAAACTAAGTTCTGTGGATCAACTGTCCCATTCTGTTGTCTTTGGCTTTCTGTTGTTACTCATATATTTAAGTGCTACATAAGAGACAGATCATATTGTACTATTTTTTCCTCCTTAATTACTTATTATGATGTCTATCATCTATCTATGTTGCAGATAATTGCATGATAGGGCTGCACAGTAACCTACTTGTATGTACAGAAAAACATCTTGAACATTTGACTCATTTCCCTATCTTAGTTATTGGGAATTTACTGTGATAAACACAGCCATGCACAAATATCAATATCATCTAACCATGCATTATGTAAAAACAAGGATTGGATCATTTTTTAAAGCTTCTCTGCCAAACCCACTAATATAGAAAATATTGCAGAAGTTGTAAAAATTATCTGGATAGAAACAGAAATAAGATTTATTCTGATAATTTGACTGGCATGTTCAAGATAGGAAAATAATCTAACAAATCTTCATAATCTTGTGATATATAATCCTGTTATATAAATTATACAAAGAGATATGATAATCCTCTGGGATTTATGAAAACATAACAAAGAACATACTTGCTCTTAATTATTTGCAGAAGAAGAATATTTCCTGGCTAATCCAGAAGGAAGATCTTCAGATTAAACCATACAATTTGTAATTAAATTTCAAATTCAGCATCTTTTATTTGTGTGCCCCTATATTAAGCAATAATTTTTCTAAAGGTAAAACAGAGACATAGACAATTTAGCAGTTGTCCTTAGACAACTATTTTGCCTAATATTTTTGTTAGTTTAGGGCCACACCCAGTTATACTTGGGGTTTATCCTGATTCTGCTCTCAGGAATCACTTCTGGTGATTCTGCCTTGGAATCTCATAAGCACCCAGTAGAAGTTTAATCCAATAACCCAGAGAAACTAGATTCCATATCTCTATACCCAATGTTCTATTCCTGAAGGGAATGAGAATATCTTTAAATAGAAACTCAGGATCCCATGTAAAAATGATTTAAAAAAATCTATTTGGCCAAATACTTAAATTCTTGGAAAAATTTGAGAAAACCAAGGCAAAGTTTACAGTCTTAAAATATTAGACAGCTGGGAAATTCCAACCCTGGAGAGAACTGAGAGTCAATTCTATACATTCATGATGTCTCAAGGAAACATCTTTTAATTCCAGTGGGAAATCAATCAAGGAACAAACTTTGATTTCTTAGTCCCTCTGTCCCCAAACCATGTTCTAGACAGCACTGCTCAAGCAGTAGGGAACATTCTCTGCATCAACTAGAGATGCTCTTCTTCTGTCTGGTAGATGTAGTAATAGGACTTGAAAATTACCTTCACTTCATGTCCAGTCTTTGTTTATACATTATTCATTGAGAATAAGAGATTGCCAGCACCAAACATTTCAATAAACTTCAAAGATCTGGTAAGATTCACTATTTGCATTTTGAATTTTAAGAAAAAAATTAAATTACAAATTAGAATTTAAAACTATTAATGGCATAATTCAGCCCTCAAGTTAAAGTAATCATAAATCTATAACTTTTCTGTGTGCTCTTAGTTAATCACACAATTTTTTTGTTTCAAAATTATTCAGTTTTTATATCTACTTTATACTATATTTTATATATACACTATATTTTATAGTATAATATTACCTGGTTTATGATTTTGAAAACATAAATTTGTATATCTAGTGTCAAAACAACCTTTTGAGATACCATAAGCACTCAATGAATCTAGTTACTAGTGAGAAAACAGTTGGTGGATTGTTTGAAATAATTTTTTCTTTAATAGCAAAACCCAGCTTTCTGTAGTTATGTTCATTTTTAAGTTAAATACAAATATATAAAACTCAGCACATTTATTTACATATTTATCCTTTCTAACATTCTTATTTATCAGGCACTCCTAAAATCACCCCTCACGATGGTAATATAGATTTCTTAGACAGTATAATAAAAATACTAATGTAGGCTGTATGATAAAAATATTAATATCAGAGCATTGTGATCCAGTGTCGTTTATCATTTAGAGTTTTTATATAGTTATTGCACTTAATATTTTCATAATAAGACCTAGTTTATTGGATGGATAAGTCCATGTAAAAGAATAAAATTTTATATAAGCATAGAGAAGATTCCTCAAATAAAAATGAGAACAGTGGTCAGAGTAGGTAGGGAAGCTTGGGTATTTGATTGCATGAGAATGAACTATGTTTGATTCCTGGCTTCCCTAATAATTCCCAAATAGTTAAACCACCAGGACTGCTTCCTTGGCACAAAAACAGGAGTAAACTCTGAGCACTGAAAGTTTGGCCTCAAAGCAAAAACAAACAAAATAAATGTACATAAAATACATTTTTAATGTGTTTGTATTTCAAATAATTTGATATTTATGATTCAGTGTTTACCAGGCAGATTTAATTAACAGGTTATTCAGTTATTGATTTAACTGGGCTGACTCTCTGAGTTGTTTTTGCCTTAATGACTGAATAACAACTCATTCAAAATGAACCAAATCACTAACAAAATGGAATATAATACAAGTTCATTTATCAAAAGAATACAGGTGTATATCAACAAATATATTTTTCACATTTCATTGATATTAACATAAAAATTAAAATATCTATGTAAATTAGCAGAGCTCTATTTGTAGCAAATAAAATAGCATGATCTCTCAAAATAATAGAATACCCAGATGATCAAGTAATTCTCTACATAATTTCTCTACACAACAAAAGAAAAATATTTTATTATTGATATAAATTATAATACTGGCTTTGAATACACTAGATTTAAGAAACTTTTATGAAGAACTATATAGGGCTTTTATTCTTTTCTTTTGGAGGTTAATAATTTAATAGGTCTGATGCACAAATATAGAGAACTCTTAAATACATTTAAAATTAACTGCATGGGGACCGGCGAGGTGGCGCTAGAGGTAAGGTGTCTGCCTTGCAAGCGTTAGCCAAGGAAGGACCACGGTTTGATCACCTGATGTCCCATATGTTCCCCCAAGCTAGGGGCAATTTCTGAGCGCTTAGCCAGGAGTAACCCCTCAGCATCAAACAGATGTGGCCCAAACCCCCGCCCCCCCAAAAATTAACTGCATGGTATTTAATTGCATTAATTGCATATCTAATTTCATTCATTAGTTAAAATGAAGCCATAATATTTTATATCATAATGAATGTTTTCTATACTTAAACCTCATTTTCTATTATTATTTCTATTATATGCATTTCTATTATTTTGGGGATTTAAACCTTTGTATTAGTTATTTTTGAATGTAATAATGATCAAGAATGGCATTTTGAGGCTACAAGGGAAGCAAACATTTCAAATTAATAATCTTAAGATATTACTAAGGGGCCAGAGTGGTAGCACAGTGGTAGGGCAATTTACCTTGCATGGGACATTTGTCTTGCATGCAGGAAGACCAGGATTCTATCCCCAGCATCATATATGGTCCCCCGAGCCAGGAGCAATTTTCTGAGTGCAGAGCCAGGAATAATTCCTAAGCACTGCCCAGTGTAGCCTCCCCAAAAATAAAAAGAAAGATATTACTGGGTTCAGCTATTATGCACAAGGGAGCTCTGAACTACCTTTAAGCACCCCCCTGAAAATTGCAAATTATAATTTTCTTTTTTTTTTTTTTTTGGTTTTTGGGCCACACCCAGCATTGCACAGGGGTTACTCCTGGCTGTCTGCTCAGAAATAGCTCCTGGCAGGCACAGGGGACCACATGGGACACTGGGATTCAAACCAACCACGTTTGGTCCTGGATCGGCTGCTTGCAAGGCAAATGCCGCTGTGCTATCTCTCCGGGCCGGCAAATTATAATTTTCAAGATATTATCTTGAACTTATCTTGATAACCATGGTTTCAGGATTGTAGATGTCTAGGACAAAATTAGCTTTTTCCTCTAGCAGAATATACAGTTACAGGTGATGTCAAAGGATACTTCAGAATGATTAGGTTTAGGGCCATCTTAAGATATTTTTGTGAAAAAGTGATGATATTTAAAAACTTCAGCATGAGATTTTATATTATTTTAAGATATTAGTTTTATATATGCAAAATAATTTTAGTGAATCAACAAGAGTATTCATAAACACCATCTTATTCATCTAAATTTTAGGTGACAAAACATCAGTCATAGGTTAATGATATGATTAAGAACACTTCTATGCCTTAAACCATTCTATTATGAATAACTTTATAAGTCCTATATTTTTGTAAAAATTAAAAGAAAAATCTTTTAATATACTCTAATTCATGACTGGCTAACCACCTTCTTTATATATAAGTATCTATCTATATATATTTATACAACTAATAAATAATGCTGACACCAATATCTGACTATTTTTTGTTTGCACTATGTCCATAGGAATATTATTTGATGCCTGTAAACTGGGCCATTTGATGTATGTTTTCAATTTATAGAACAGAACACTAAGACTAAGTGGTTTCCTCAAGATAAATGAGTAACATAAAATAAACTAGGACATAAAAATGTCTCATTATAATATTTCTATTAATACTTAAATACTAAGTTTAGATTAATAGAAAAGATAGTCTGAGTCAATATACAATTCTTTTATGCTGTTTGATTGTAAAACACTAACATTAATAGAGTTATTAAAATGGTTACATAAATATTTATATTTTACTTATTAAAAAACTGATTTCCCCCCAAAATTAATTAAATATTTTACTAGTATCCCTTGCCTATTTGAAGCTAGGCCAAAGACAACATCTTGAATTTATGTCAGCAGCTTGTTCTTAACTGTTAACACCCATTTCATTCATTCATTCATTCATTCATTCATTCATCCATTCTTTTGACACTGGGATAAACTGATCAAAATAAAACACAAGTCGCTATTATTTTAATATATTTTCCCACAAACAATGATGCTCATGACTTGTTCTTGTATCTATGCTCAAGGACTACTTTTATTATACTTGGAGAACCATATGGGGTACCAGAAACTGAACTTTGGTCAACAGCATGCAATGCATGTGGCTTATCCACTGTACTATCTCTCTAACTTCCCCTCCCCTTTTTTGGTTTTTGGTTTTTGGGCCACACTGGGCGACGCTCAGGGGTTACTCTTGGCTATTTCATATACCGCTCCTGGCTTGAGGGATCATATGGGATGCCGGGGAATCAAACCACGGTCCATCCTGGGTCAGCGGCGTGCAAGACAAAAACACCCTACCACTACACCATCCTCCGGCCCCTCTCCAACCTCCTTTTACAAAATCATTTTAATGTAGAAATATCAAGTAGTGAAATGATTACTTATTTTGTTTATGCTCCTGTTGTTTTAGTGAGAGCTTGTAGCAGAATATTGAGTTCATTGTGCTGGCACTGCTCAGGAATGTTGCCTATTCTGGAAATATTATGGACATGATTATTAATTCTATTTTAGTAATACAAAAATATATCAGGTTTATGTTTATAAAATGCCATTTTTGGATCATTTGGTATAAATAAATATAAATATTCACTTGTGTGGTACATTCATATATTAAATAAATATGGAGCATATGTACGTTCTTACTATCAAACAGTATTTTTTTTTTGCTTTCTGTTTTAGGTACATGTGAAATATAAGTAATTTTTAGTTGTGTTTTAAAATTAATTGACCAGTTGGATTATTTTTATGGATGATTATAGGAATAATATTTTGTGGATAAGATGATTGACTTTTTTAAATATATTTTTATTTAAGTAACATGATCATATTTGGGTTACAGTCATAACCATAACACCCCCCTTCACTAGTGCAACATTACCCCTCCCCCCTTCCCATCCCTGCCTGTATTCGAGACAGGCATTCTACTACATTTGTTTTTACATTTACATTTACATTTTTACATTCTACTAATTTGTTTTTAGTTCAGTAAGTTGTATTTTTTTCCTTAAAGGATAAGTGTAAAAAATATAGTAAAGGTGTGATAGTGGCAATCGCCAATGTTTGCATAGGTCCAGAAAAATGAAGAAAATGGAAAAAAATCCTTGACCTGATTACAAAAAGGCCTCACCTCAGAAGTTTATTGGCATAAGACTGACTCTGGGTTCCAGGCATACGTGTCTATCCAACTCCAGTCATTCTCAAGGTCCCGGTGAAACTTTTTCACACTTTAGCTATTGTTGGTATCAGACTCTTATATTTAAAGACTCTGGATTCTGTGCATTTCTTTTATCGATGTCAGGCTGATGTGGAGCATCCTCTAGTTTCAGCATATCATTAAATGTGAGCGATCTGCCCTGCATGCAGACTGTTGCTGAATCGCCTGGGTGTTGGGAGCACTCTGGAGTAAGTCAATGCCAAAGCAGTGGTAGGTCTTCTCTGGTAGAGGCTTGGATCCTGGCAATGTTAAAGACAATTGTGGTTGTTTCCATAGATGGTATCCATTGTTCAGGTGTGTGTGGGCAATGCCCATTCTTCTGAGGCCTGAGCCAAATCATCATGCCAATGTTCAGGGTAAAAGGCCTAATTACATTACCAAATTTGTGTTCCCATCTCTATTAGATAAGAACTTGTTTGCATATGTATTATTTTCCCATTTTAATGTGCCTATGCAAAAGAGAAGCAATGCCACAAGATATTGTTGGTGCATCTGGGGGCCGAAGAATAAAGTCCAACATTTCCCGTAACTTGATATAAATGTGAAATCTATACAGAGTTACTCTTCTACCAATATTGCTTATAAAACAGATCTCACAAGGGAAAAATCAAACAATCAAATAACTAATCTAGTGGGCAAAATTGTCACTATATGAGGATATTCGAAAAGAGTTATAGATGTTAAGGAAACACATCTGAGATATACAAAAGAGATACATGTGACCCTTTTATGTTTTAAAAAGAAAAAAGAAAGAAAGAAAACAAGACTTTTTAAATAAGAGACAATTCTGTATTAGACAATACTAGTAAGGACAAGTAATGTAATCTGCAATTTTGTTTCTTTTTTAGCATAAAAATTATAAATATTTTATTATATAATCCTGTGAGACATACAGGTAAGCTGTATATTAAAACCTATATTGCAAGAAAATAAATTTCAATATATTTGGGATAGATTTACTTAGGAATACTAGATGAGATTGGTATAAAATTGTGATCTAATTAATTAGTAGTCAGAAAAGCCTGAAAATACAGCTATAATTAATGCATTATTATATGATTTATTATATAATTATGGTATTTTATGCTTGTAAACTGTATATGTAAAGTATAAGCACAATAAAACCGTCTATACTCCACATTTTTTTAAATTTGGGGCCACACCTGATGATGCTCAGGGGTTACTCTTGGCTATGCGCTCAGAAATTGCTCCTCTACTGGGGGACAATATGGGACACCAGAATGTAGGTCCATCCTGGGTCTGCTGCATGAAAGGCAAACGCCCTACTGCTATGCTATCACTCAGGCCCCCACTCTCTGCATTTCTTTTTTTTTTTTGTTTTATAATAGCTTATTTTTATTGAGGATCAGAAGTTAATATACGGTTAACATTATTTCTGCACACATCTTTCCAACAATACCCCCATGGCCTGAGCACTTCTTACCTTCACAGTAGCCCAAGGGCCCCTTTCATAATAGCTCAATCCAGGGCCTATTTTAGTAACATAGGATTGAAACATAAACCAATCAGATTTGTACAAGTACAACAATTTTAACCAATGGGAGCATAAACACATTTTGATGGCGGGAAGGATAAAGAGGAACCTGGCAGGATGGGGTGAGGTGAAGCAAATTCTTAAACAAATAGCTAATTGATATTTATGCAAATACAATTATTTGTTTAGCCTATTTTCCATTTAGATCTATCTTTTGTGCAAGCAATAAGGATCATAATTTAAACTTTACAAAAACATATCTATAACTACATGCTTGAGAGCAGTTACAAAAACAGGTTCCATGGAAAGGTTAAGGCATCTGGTTAAGCCAGATTCTTTGTGCTGAGCTAAATTTATTTGCAGAGTTTTCTGTTGGTTTGGGGCTATGTATTTCTTACTTAGAAAGAAGAGTCCTTATTCCTTTTGGACTGAGCCAGTGGAAAGAAATAGAGCTAAACTGAGAACTTTAAATTTTAACACAAATATACTATTTTCTTTAAATAACACATTAAGTGATGTTTTCTACAAATAAATATGGGTAATTATATATAATATCTACTGTTTATTAGTGAGTAATGCTTCAACTGTTATTTTAATGACATTATTTAACTTAGAAATCATAACAGTACTTTCTCATAGTGATAACAATAGATAATAAATATCATAGAAATTTAGTATAATGTTATATTTTTATAATAAAACAATACAATGCATGCTTGTATGTGTTTTGTACATATTAGAACTCATCAAACTTTTACAGAAATATCCCTATGGATGACATTAATTATGACATCAATTTAAAAAAGGTCTTATTACATAAAATAAGTCTATAACAGATAATATTTGGGGATAAATCTGATTATAATTGCATCTAACACTTTACCCTCCTTTTAGTTAAGTCATTCTCCTGAGGAGGACATCATACATCTGATGCTTGCTGTTACAAAGTGGTGCTCATCATGACAAATATGTTGTGTCCTTGACTCATCAGAACTCGTCAGAACTATATGGACACATGATCACTTTTAATGCCTTAATCTAGTAAATCATGATCTAGTCTGGCAACTGAGATAAAACTATTTCCTAATCATATCACAGGTCTGTTTTTTCCTCTACAGAAGCTCTGTCTTGACAATATATAGAATTGTGTTTATATTTTCCCCTGATCTCAAATTTTCCATTTGTAATTTTAATGATAAAGGATAAGCTATAAAGTATAATGTGGATATAAAAACTTGTGTAGACCTGTCATAATAAATGAATGTAATATTTTCTATTTATAACTGCAGATTTCAATGTGCAGTGTGGTAGCTCTAACTGTTTCCTGTGAAATCATGCAAAACCAAAGTTTTGTAACTGAGTTTGTTCTTCCAGGACTTTCACAGAATCCACATGTTCAGAAAATTGTGTTCATTATATTTCTTTGTGTTTACATTGCAACTCTCTATGGTGCAACTCTCTATGGTAATTTGCTAATCGTGGTGGCCATTCTCACCAATCCAGCACTCCTAGGCTCCCCAATGTGCTTTTTTCTGGTTTTCCTCTCCATACTGGATACATGCTTTACATCTGCTATTGCCTCCAAATTGATTAAGACTGTCTCTATGAGAAGAAAACCATCTCATTTGGAGGTTGTATGACCCAACTCTTCGCTGGACACTTCTTTTCAGGGGCAGAAGTCATTGTGCTTACAGCCATGGCCTATGACAGGTATGTGGCCATCTGCAAGCCCCTGCTCTATTCTTCCATCATGAACTCAAGGCTCTGTGGCATTCTTATTGGAGTAGCCTGGACAAGGGGCTTTCTGCATTCCATCATACAAATCCTCTTTACTTTTCAACTGCCTTTCTGTGGACCCAATATCAGTGATCACTTCATGTGTGACATGTAAAACTTGCCTGCACGGATACTTATATCTTTGGACTTTTGGTGGTGGCCAATAGTGGGTTCATCTGTATTCTCATCTTCTCCTTGTTACTTGTGTCTTATGGGATCATCTTGTTCTCCCTGAGAAACCATTGCACTGAAGGACAGAGGAAAGCCCTCTCCACCTGTATCTCATGTGGCTGTCGTAGTTTTGTTCTTTGTCCCTTGTATATTTGAGTATGCTCGACCTCCAACTTCTTTCTCCTTCGACAAAATATTGGAAATGTTTTACACAGTACTAACTCCTTTACTCAATCCCTTGATTTTCACTTTCAGAAATAAGGAAGTAAAAAATGCTATGAGAAAACTCTGGAATAGGTTTATAGTTTTTTTCTGTTGAAAAATAAAGCGCTAGAATAAGAAAAATATATAATTAAGTAGAAAATTGTCAAATAACAGAAAGAAAACATGTAAGAACTATTTTATACAATATAAAATAACATAATAAAAATATCTGCCAATTTTGCAATGAAATATATAATTTCATCTTTTCTTATGACTTCATAGTATTTTATCATGTGTATACACAAGAACTTCTTATCTATTCCTCTTTTGTTGCACATGTAGGTTATTTTCATTACCTAGATATTGTACTGAGTATAATAATGAACAAAGAAAAACTTTGGGGTCAGATAACTTAGTATGCCCAGAGTCTGTAGTTGGTCTTATGGTAGAATTCTTCATGGGTAAGGTCTACCTGTTTTAGGCCAAAGTTTTTTCCTTTCTGTTTTCCTCAACTTTTACTGCACCTATGCAAAAACAATCAAACAACAATAACAAAACATGCCCCCCACATATACACACACCTTTTATTTCTTTATTTTTTCCCTTCTTTTTTATCTTTTAAATAGGGGCTCCAAGAGCCTATTTTATAGAACCTTGGAACATGGATTATTTTGTTTACTTCATATTTCTGCACTTTTCTATAAAACTAAAAAGAAAGAAAAAAAGAAAAAAAAAGAAAGGATAGGGGCCAATGGTCTTAGATGCATTGATGGAGGAAAAAAAAGAACAGAACTAAATATCCAAGCTTAAGTCAATGACAGTAGAATCAAGAGACCTAAACTTTCACAATCTAAACTTCAATGGGTCTGTTATAGTAGCAGGCCAAGGTGCAAAAAGTGGTGGTATAGGATGCACTCTGGGATCATTGGTAGATGAAGGTCAACACTGGTGCTGGGAATGGCCTTGATTCACTGTATATCTGAAATTCAACTATGAAGAACTTTGTAGATCACAATGGTTTCAATAAGATAAAATTTAAAAAATAAATTGTTTTTGTGTGTTTTGGGAGTATGTCAAAAATGAAATTGCTGGGTCACATTGGAATCCTATTACTTTCTTAGAATAACTTTCTGCATTGTTTTCTTTTTTTTAATTTTTTATTTTTAATTATGAGAACAATGATGCAAAGAGGACAAGGTAAAGTTACAGTGGAAGGACAATCGCCCATAAACAGAGTTCTCAGAAGAAATCCCCTTGATGACGCCTAAATATTGAACGTACAGTCAAAGAACATTAAGAAAAATAAGGCAGAGGGCCCGGAGAGATAGCACAGCGGTGTTTGCCTTGCAAGCAGCTGATCCAGGACCTAAGGTGGTTGGTTCGAATCCGGTTGTCCCATATGGTCTCCCGTGCCTGCCAGGAGCTATTTCTGAGCAGATAGCCAGGAGTAACCCCTGAGCGCCGCCGGTGTGGCCCAAAAACCAAAAAAAAATAAAAAATAAAAAATAAAAGGCAGAACCCATGTACAATTACTTTGTCCACAAGTCCCCAGATTGTAGTACATTATAACATTTCTTAGCAGTACACAAAGCAATTTAAAGCCATGAAATTTATGTGACTTCTTAAACATTGAAGGCATAGTATTTTTTTTATATTTTCATGCACATGCATATTGGTTTATGTTAACATCAAAAGTTTAAGAGGTTAATTTTTTAAAGATTAGATTTGTCTAAGGAGCACAGTAAAAACGGTGTTAGAGTGGCAAATATTAGATGTGAAAGAGATAGCATGACCACCAACAGTGAATGAAGATTTCTTATTTGTTGCATTCCCACCAAAACTATTTCCAGATTTTTCCGTTATGCCACTCTCAATGGTGTAGGTATCTCACTGTTCTTTATATTTGCATTATTACTAGGGAGTATTAAACAACAATGATCACTTTTCTTATGAATTTTAACTATTTTTATATCTTTTGTTGGTATCATTCTTTTTACTATTTTAATTGGTTAATTAAACTTTTGCCATTTATCTTTGTATACTATATATATATTAGCCTTAATCATATATATTTTGTGCAGATATTATCTTCCACTTAAATAGATTTTCTTTTTTTACTGCTAGATTTTTTCCAAATAAATGGATTTTTAAATTTAATGTTGTTCCATATTTATATTGTTAATGATGTATTTATTTATCTCTACCTTGAAAATGCATCTGAGGTTCATTTTCTGCAAACTTATTCCCATATTTCTCTCATGTATTTATGAATTCTGGTCCAATTATGAAGTCTCCCTTCAGGTTTTAGTTAACATTTATGAGTGGTTTTTGATATGATTCTAGTTTCCTTTTTTGTTACTTGTATATCAATTTTCCCCAATATCATAGGTTGAAGACACTTAACCTTGCCCCATTTCATGTACTTAGCTCTTTTGTCTTATTATTTTAATTTGCCTAAAAACCTTTTCTCTGATATAATTATGACCATTCCCCACCTTTTTAGTATTCAATTAACCAGCATGACTATTCTCCATCTTATCATTTTGAGCATATTGTTATCATGTCAAATTAAGTGTGTCTCTTCTAAGCAAAAGAAGGTTGGATTTCTTTCCATGCTCCATAAAATAACTACCATTATGTGTAATTTTTATAGAGAAGTTCAGTGCGTTGACATTTAGAGAAATTATTATGAAGTAATTTGTGGCTATATGGACCTGAGGAGTTTGGTTGCTTATGTTGATTGATCTTTACTTTTTATATGAGACCATTAGCATATTTGCCAGATATAGTTTTTATTCAATAACGTTCTAAGCAGCCATTTTTTCTGACAATATTTTAGCTTGGTCCTCATATCTGACTGGTGATCTTGCTGGGTAGATAATTCTTGGGTGGAAGTTCTTTTTCATAAGGCCTCTAAAAGCACCTACTCTGTGTTCATCAGGTGTTTACTCAGGTTACTGAACTGAGCTGCTGGGAGCATACCAAGTGCTGGTGCAGAATTTGAGAATAATCTGACAAAAGCTGGATATTTCTTTCCTATTCATATCTCCTAATGTTATAGTTATAATTGGGCTCTCAGTTTTACTCTAATTGGTTTAATAGTTTGCCTCTTATCACACATTTTGGATAATCTTTCCTATATAGCATAATTTTAAGTCAGGGAGAGAAACATATCCTATCCTACTTTTTTCAGATATTCTCTGTTTGTTCAGGGAGTTTTATAGTTCTACATACAGTTTAACAGTTTTGGGTTCATTTTGCTAAAAAATATTATGGGGATTTTAATGGGAACTACATTGAATCTGTATGATGCTTTGGATAAAATGGCAATTTTAACTATACAATCCTTCCAATTCATGAACAAGGAAATGTTTTCAACCTTTTATCTCCCTTTATACATGATGCTAATTTATATTATTCATTGTATAACTCTTTCATCTGTTTTACTAAGTTAATTTCCAGTACTTCTTTAGGGTTTTTTTTTGGGGGGGGGATACCTTTATCATTGGAATTAATTTAGTTTTTTTTTAAATTTCTCTGTTGTACCTCATCTTTTTCATAGAAAAAAGCAACACATATTTGCATATTTATTGTATAGATTGCCACCTTTCTATATAGTTTGTTGTTTCATAACATTTTGTTGACATTATACTTTTTTATTGTAGCTTAAGTGACATAGATAAAATTCACAGTTAAAATGGTTAAAATTCACAGTTATGAAAAAAGTTATTGCACTTCTACACCACTATGGTGAAGGCATCCAGGATCCAGGATCCATGGCACCTAGGATCCTCACTATTTCCCACTGTTATTCCTCATTCACTTTTCTTACCTTCTTACCACCAATTCACAGTTCATTTTTGCATTTAAAGGATGAGAGTTTGCTTTTGATAGTATTACAAAAGAGGATTTTTATATTCCCTTATTTTGGTTCTCTGTATAACAGGTATGAGTGAGATGATCTAATATTTAATTTTTCCTCTCTCTTTAACTTATTTTACTTAACATCATGAATTACAGCTCCTTCCAAGTTGTAGTAAAATGCAAAATTTGTTTTTTCTCAGAGCTGTATGGCATTCTGCTATATCTGTATCATGATTTACTTATCTAATCATATGGTGTTGATAAATTACTTAATTTTTTCAGATCCTCACATTAGTCATTAGTACTTAAATGAACACAGGTATGCATACATTCCTTTATGGTGCTATCTTCAGTGTTTTCTATGTATATTGTGGTGTAATTATTATTGCAATTAAGTGATATCTTGACTTCTTTTATAATTTGAATAACTTTGACATCTATTGTTTTATTGTTTTATTTGCTTTCAGTTTGACTTTGAGCATACATTTACTTGTATTTGTGATTAATACACAATATTCTACTTAATACAATGCTGATAGTCTGTTCTGGCACTAGTTTTTAAAGAAATAAATGGATGTTGAATTTTCTTGAGATGCTTTATTGGCATCTGTTAAATGATTATATTATTTTCATTTTCCTTAAATTAATGTAGTATATCATTTTAATTGAATTGTGTATATTGAGTTAACTATGCATCCAGTTGACTGGAACAAAATCAACTAATCATAGAGATTGAATCTTGATGTATGTTGATTTATGAATACTACTATGTTAAATATATTTACATGTATATTAATCATTGATATTAGTTTGTAATTTTTCTGTTTTAGTTAGTCTCTGCTTTTTAATAGGTGTAATATTGTCTTCATAGAAAAATTTTAGTAGGGTTGCTGTTTCTTTGACTTCCTGGAAGAGGATAAATAATAGATATACTTTAAATGTTAGGAAGGACTCATTAGTGAGCTCATCTGAGTATGCAGTTTTGTATTTGTGGAAATTTGATTCCTATTTCAATTTTTGTGTTGTGATAAGAATATTGAAATACGCTTTATTCTTTATTTAACTTTAAATAATTTATATCAAAGTATAGGACTCAAAAAATTATCTATTTTTTAAATGTATTTTTATTTTATTTTTCTAACTTTATTTAAACACTGTAATTTACAAAGTTGATCTTTTTTTGTTTTTGTTTTTGTTTTTTGTTTTTTGTTTGTTTGTTTTTGGGTCACACCCGGCGGTGCTCAGGGGTTACTCCTGGCTATCTGCTCAGAAATAGCTCCTGGCAGGCACAGGGGACCATATGAGACACCGGGATTCGAACCAACCACCTTTGGTCCTGGATCGGCTGCTTGCAAGGCAAATGCCACTGTGCTATCTCTCCGGGCCAAAAATTTTCTATTTTTTTCAACTTCAATATTGTGGCATAAAGTTGTTCATTATAGGCCCATAAACTTTTGAGTTTATATGATATATGTATTAAATTATATTATTTGATTTATGACCTGATTTATAAGAGATTTCTTTTATTTTTTGTTTTTGACAATTCAAATAATTTTTTTATGTTATCATGAAGGTTACTAGTGCCAAAAGTTGGAGAAATAATTTTTCTTAAAGATCAATCAAACCAAATTATTTGAGACCACAAAGACTAGTGGTGCAGTTCAGGAAATAATTCCACTAACAACTATCATGACAATCTTAATGAGTGAGAGAAGTAGAATGCATATCTCAAATATAGGCAAGGGTTGGGAAGGAGAAAGGGGGCATTGATGATAGGAATGTTGCACTGAATAGGGGTGTTCTGTTTATGACTGAAACCCAACTACAATCATACTTGTAATCATGGTGCTTAAAGATTATATAAATAAAAAAAATAAATAAAAAGAATAATTTGTTATCCAAAGAAAGTTATTTCTAGAGTCTACCAAAGTCTTAATATGGATAAAATTTTCCTGACAAATGTTATAAGAATATACAAATACTATTATGTAAAAACCCTGGCAGATAGTACAATCACTTGAGGGATATTTTTTCTCCAAAAACTGTTAGTCCATTCAGAAAATTTTGATTGAATGAATATCCATGTCTAAAGAATGATGTCAGCATTAAAAATAAATTTCCCCGCTGACTGAAATGCATAAAATATATATTGTAATTTTATCTACATTGTAAACATTCAAGTGTTTATACTGAAACTTAGTTACTATTATTGCATATTCACTATGTTACCAACTTTCTTCACATATTATTTATACCATTTATTCTATCTTCACTGTAAATATGAGGATAAATAAAAGTTTGAATATAAAAAGAAAAAAATTTGAATAAATTCATTTTGTTTGGCTTTATAAGAGCTATTATGTTTGTATTTTGCCATCTATATCTTTAAATCTGTAAATCTTTAAATATATAAATTTAATTATGGTGACAATAATATTCTATAATGGACACTTGAAAGCCCCATATATTTCTACTTTTTATTCTTACCTTTATGGATAATTGATTTATAATTGTCAATAAATAGTGCTTCTAGTTTGATTACAAACTCTTTATCTGAGAATAAAGTTTTCTATAGAAGATAACTGTTTATGTCAGCTGTCCCAAAACACTGCATTTTATTCTTTGGTTTTATCTGTAAAAATAGAGAGATTTTTAGTCAACCATATGTGCTTTGTCACATATGTGTAAGCCCCTAGTATGCCACAATATTGAAGTTGAAAAAAATGGATAATTTTTGGAGTCCTATACTTTGATACAAATTATTTAAAGCTAAATAAAGAATAAAGCATATTTCAATATTCTTATCACAACACAAAAATTGAAATAGGAATCAAATTTCCGCAAATACAAAGCTGCATGCTCAGATGAGCTCACTAATGAGTCCTTCCAAATATTTAAATCCTGAATCAGCTTGTCTTTAACAATGAATAGTTCTGTCATGGGTGGGTTCATGTTCCCATTCCTTCTTATAGGTTTTCTTCTTTTTATTCATCTGTAAACTCAGTGCTCTCCTTGTAGAAAGCAAGCTTTTTTAAAACTTTTTTTGGGGAGACCACACCCAGTGACAGTCAGGGGTTACTACTGGATATGGGCTCAGAAATAGTTCGTGGCATGGGATACCATATGGGATGCCGGAGATCTAAACTAAGTCCAACTAAGCCACGTGCAAGGCAAACACCCTACCACTGTGCTATCACTTGGGCCCCTGAAAACGTTTTTGTATGACATTTATATCACTAATCCTCTCAAAGTATATAGCAATGGGAAAAAATGGATAAAATTTTCAGTCTTCCTTTTCTGGTATATCTTCATATTCAATATTCTGAATAATCACAATGCCAACAGAGTTAACTCACTCCATCTCCACCTTTACATTTAAATTTTGATTAAACATCTTTATGTCTTTAAAAAAATGTTATTTATAATGGGGAATTCAACTCCCGTGTCTTAGAAATGAAAATATTTTTCTCACATTTGAGATTTATACCCCAAAGTCTAGAGGACAAATTTAAGATAAATTAAGATAAATTGACAGACTCAGCATGAATCATCACAGGACATAAAGACTTGGATAATACAATTTTGGTAAAATTACTAAAATCTCATACTCTTTTCTGGAAAAATATTTCTGGAAAATGTGAAAGTCTAACATATGAAGACTTGGAAATTTCTTGGTGTTTGATTTTACATCTCTATAAACCAGTTACTGCACTCATGTTCATTCCCTTAGAATACCTATGGAAGCACAGATATAGTATGAGGAGACATGGGGATTTTTCAAGAAGGTGAGGTCCAAGTCAAGCCAAGATTTGAAAGATGAGACAAAAGTATGTTTATTCCATCAGTGATAAGAATATAGCAAGCCAAATAGAAAAATTGGTACAGGGACCAGAGAGATCAAACAAGTGGTAGGGTACTTGGCTTGCACACAGCCAACCCAGGATGGACAGATGGTGATTCGAATCCCAGCGACCCATAAGGTCCCCCATGCCTTCCAGGAGTGATGATCTCTGAGCTCAGAGCCAGAAGTAACCCCTGTGTGCCAACAGGTGTGAGCCTCACCACCAAAGAGAGAGAGAGAGAGAGAGAGAGAGAGAGAGAGAGAGAGAGAGAGAGAGAGAGAGAGAGAGAGAGAGAGAACCAAAAAAAAGGTACATTGAGTGATATGGTCATGATAAGTCTAAAGTGAAAGGGACCATAAGTGCACTGTGGACCAGAGGACACCTAGTGCAAAGAGAGATGTGAAAACAGGGGTCATGACCAAGGAATGTTATTTATTTCTTTAAATCTGTAAAGTAGTAGGCTTGTCTTAACAATTCATTTGACATTATATTCAAAATTAATTCTTGGGAATGAGACAATACAGATGTTAATGCCCTTGCATTGGCTGCACTGACCCTTCTCCAATATTTGGTACCATATTTGGTTCCTAGAGTAGTGCCAGCAAGATTAATGAGCACAAAGTCAGGAGTAAGCCCTGAAAATATATGGACCTAAAAAAAAAACAAACAAATAAAAAACTCCTGCTAAACTAAACTATAAAACAAACTAAACCCCTAATTCCTCATTGATTTTTATATGGTTCATTAATATGGCATTAGAATCTTGTGCATAGTTTCCATTGAATATTTTGTATGTTTTAGTGCAAATAATTTCCTTGTTACACTACTTGTTCTCCACAGCTTTTATTTAACAGTGTTGATATTGTTAAGTGAAGACTATGTTCCTCTAAAGATACAAGTAATAAAGAACTAAGCAACATTGAACTTGGATAAAGAAGACGTCTGATGTGATTTTAAGAAGAAACCGAAGTTCTAGAGAAGATGGTGGAGTCCTTTGGCTGAATCCTATCTGTATAAAATAGTAACTTTTTTAACTTCCCAGAAATGTCCACATCAGGTGGCTCTTCAATCCCAATACATTAATAATTTTATCACACTCATTATAATCAATAATAAACAAAATCATCCCTGTCTCTAATTGTTTAGGCCATAAATGTAAAAGTGCTCTGGCTTTCAATATTCAGAATAATGTCAAATCTGCATCTTTCTGTGAACTTAATAAATTCAAGACAATATGAATAAAAACATAAAAACTAAAGGACCCTTTTATTAAGGGACCTGGTGAGCTAGAATCAAGTTTTCCCATATTTTAATATCACTATACTTCATTTAATAAAAATAAAGAGTCCAAACTTTCTTTCTCAAAAAAAAAAAAAAAAAGAAAGAAAGAAAGAAAGAAAAATTCCTTTTTTGTTTAAAAACTACCATAGCTTTAAGATTTTAAAATAGCAAGATTTGGAACTGAGAGTAACACATAGATATGATAAAAGAAAAGAAAATGCCTTTTATATCTAGATATTATGTCAGCTTCAAAGTTTTGAAAATAGTTTTGATGCATCTATAATCCTTTGCATTTTATGTGTAAAATATGTTATTCTTTAATAACACATATTAATATGCTAATTTTCCTATTTTGAATTGCTTTTGTGCTTAACCTCCCAAATCAATCAGCTCTGACATTTTTATAACGAACAACACAGAAATTTTATCCTTATTTCTAGCAAAGACATATTCCATTTCTGAATGCCCTGTGTTCTGTTCCTGAAGGGAATAACGTAAATTGAAAGCATCTTGAAATAGAAACACAACAGATTTGAACAAATAGAGGAGAAATATAGTTCTAGCTCTGAGGGACATAAAAGTTTTGCAAGCACTTGGAAAAAATAGCAGCATGAACAATCTCAGAAAAGTGTGGAAAATACTGTTGGGAAATTCACAAACCCTGAGAGGAACTAAGTGGCAATTCTTTAAGTTCACGATCTCTTGGGGATCTGTCTTAAATCATGTTGGCAATAAAAAAGAGGTAACTTTGATTTATTTTTCCCCAAAACATGGTCAAGGCTGTACTGTATGAAGCAGTGGGGAACATTCTCTACTTCATCCATCACAGAAGTTCTTATTTATAGAAAGAATCCTTGGAAACAGCCCTTCTCATTTTACTACCAATTTCTGATATGGACACTTATCCCACTGAGAAAAGGAGATTTCCATCATCAGAATTCTCAAGAAACTGACTCATGGTGAGGTCTGTACTTGCACTTTTTCATTTTTAGGAAGAATATTAATTTGTGGTTTAGAGGTGAGATTGTTGATTCCAAGTTTAATAAGATCACAGTTCTTTCCATTTTATATACCTAGACTATAACTTGCTGTTTCCTAGATTCTTCTTTTGATAGAAATATCAAGCCTAAGATTATTAGAATACAATTTATTATATCATAAACCAATGAGACTTTATTTAGAATACAAGAGCACTACAGCTATTAGAATGGATATAACCGGGGTCCTTGGATGCTCATTTAAAGACACTAATCTATATTCATTCAGATCTCTTATTTTTAGGTTAATATAAATGAGTTTAAATGCAATACATACATCATTTAAACTGTCCAGTAACATTATATTTTCTAATACTATAATGTATTGGGCATCTATAAATTTCTCTAATGTGATGCTCTAGATTTCTGATTGTGGGTAAGTATAAAAACATGAAAGCATGTTTATTTCAAGTGCAATTTTAATTTTATATTTCACAATAGATGCTAATTCTAAGAAAACCCCTATCAAATGTCCATTAAATGACTTGATGATTGATAAGTAGCAGAAAGAACAAAACAGTGTCCTAAAAACACACTCCACTTAAATTTTCTAAGTATTTGTTCATCACATGAGCTTTATAATTTGCCCTTAGCATTGATCAGTTATATTTAAATGAAAAGAATTCTCAGAAGTGTTTTTGTAATAGTTTTTGTGGCTGTTTCACCAATAAAATAGACTAACAGAGATAAATATCCTATTGCTATCAAGAAGACTTCAGAATGGGTAAAGAAAATAAGTTCAAAAATAAGTTCAAATTCCATCTAGTATTAAGAATATTGAATGAAATAATGCAATATTTAGGTCAAATAACCTGAACTACATTGTAAGTAAATAAGAATATCTGCGAGCTGAAGAAAATTATAATGCACATAAAGGCGTATGCTTAACAAGAAATGCACAGATTACATGTTATAAATAATAATAGTGGATTGAAATTAATTAGAATGAAGGCAATTACTTGAGAATATAAATAGTAATGGGTTTCTAATCTACTATTTGAGAGTTGACTTACCTAATATAATCAACATACAATTATATTTTCACTAAATGTTTATTTTTTGTCTATAACCATTAATAAGGATTTACACTTTACTAGGATAAGTTGCTAAGCTACTATATGGATTCACGTATGTCCTTAGTTTGTTTTATGGTTATCATGAATATGTTTATTAAATTAATGAAGTATACATTGATATTTTATTCTTTTTTTTTTTTGGTTTTTGGGCCACACCCGGCGGTGCTCAGGGGTTACTCCTCGGATGTCTGCTCAGAAATAGCTCCTGGCAGGCACGGGGACCATATGGGACACCGGGATTCGAACCAACCACCTTTGGTCCCTGATCGGATGCTTGCAAGGCAAACGCCTGCCGCTGTGCTATCTCTCCGGCGCCCGATATTTTATTCTTTAATGAAAACCATTGTGATTAGGGGCACCTATACACTAGATTCTCAAATGCTGTTCACACTTAATATTAGAAATCAGTTTCTTCTGAAAAAGGGGGCTGTCCATTTTGTTTGTGACTAAGTGACATTCTAATGACAAAATAGCATAACTCCTAGGAATTCCCAGATACATAAAAATAAATTTAATTCATTCCTAAATTAATTAATTACTAAATTAATAAGGAGCTTTAGCCTTCTCTCAACTCCTCACCCAGCCACATTGTTTATACACTTTTTACACTGAAGCTGACCAAAATATAAGTGAGTCATGCAGGTCAGAGAGCTCTGGTAATTTATTTTGGGATTATTGAGGGCATGTTATTAAAAAATACATGTAACTGTGCTATGCAAAAGATACCTTATATTTGCAAATAAATAAATTAGATAAAGTATTCATGCAGTTAGTTATGATCAAGCATAATTATATATAAATGCATTGTGATTCTTTCTGTATCATTAGTCTGTGACTTATTCTTTTAAGATATTTCTCCTTTTCTTCTAGTAGTACATATTGTAATATGGAGTTCATTATCTGATTCTCACAAGAAGTATAACAGTAGACATCCTTGTTATATCCAGTTACAGAAGTAGAATTTGTGTTTTGCTGTCTTTGAGTAGTTCATTATGTTAAGTAATAAAGCTGAGCACAAAAAATTAAGTTATAATCTAAATTTTTCTGGATGTGAAGTTATTTTATCGTTTATTTTATTTAATTGTTTCTCCCATATAGATGCTGAGATAAGGTTAAACTCTTGAGTAATAAAATGCTGACTGTTAATGTTTAAGAAATGGTTGACTACTGCAATAAATAGCTTGTTTATATTTCTGTGAATTTTTGTACTACCTTTTAATTGATTTGTAATAAATCAATTAAGTTAAAGCTGGCAATTAGCACACAATTCTTTACTTATTAAATATATATGAATATACTTGTGCACATGCTAACATCATCTAATCCCTTTGCGTTATATATGGTACAGACAAAATCATCCCCCTTTGACTCTGTATCTGCTTATGGAAAATGAAGACAAAAGTTGCAACAGTTATCTGGATGATTACAAGAAAATCTTTCTGTGTGTAAGTTGACATTTTTATTTTGTTTTGGTGGCCCACATCCAGGGGGTGCTCAGCATTTACCCCCAACTCTATCTTTACTCAGGGATCCCTCCTGGTGGTTGTAGGAAATCAAATGGGAAAGCAGGGACTGAAACTGGTGAATGCATGCAAGGTTAAGTCTCTACCCACTGCATGATTACTCTGGTCCATGATTAATTTTTCTTAAGAATAAATGGTAACTTTTATTGGTAAGAACATTTTAAAAATATGTTGTATGTGCTTTAAAATTATGAAGATATTGAAAATTATTCCATCTCAATCCTCTGATATAGATACATGTCAGCTATTTATGAACATTTTAAACTTTACATAAATAATTAGCAATGATAAATAAAGCTTCTAGACTCAATTTTGGTTAACATATTTTTCTATTCTTATATGTGTTTTCTTTCCAAAAATTTTTATAATTGACAAGACCACAATATTTCCTAATTCTGCATTCTAGCTACTTAACACTTTTTGGTGAGATCATAAGATCTTTTGAAATAAGTAAAAAAAAAGTAAGCATCAATCACTGACTGTGTTTGGGTCATAACAAAAATCACCTTGGTGTTGAACTTTGGCTCATAAAATTGTCATTTATTTCTGGGGTGAACAAATTTTTTTTATTTTTGGCCACACCCGGTGATGCTCAAGGGTTAGTTCTGGCTATGTGCTCAGAAATCGCTCCTGGTTTGGGGGACCATATGAGACACTGAGGATAGAATTGAGGTCTGTCCTAGGTCAGCCGCATGTAAGGCAAATGACCAAAGATAATGTTTTCAAATTCAGATCCACCATATCCTTTATGGTTGATCTTATTTTTAATTATCATTTATCTATCTATCTATCTATCTATCATCTATCTATCTATCATCTGTCTCTATCTATTTATCTATCATCTATATATCTATCTATCATCTATATATCTGTCTATCTGTCTATCTGTCTGTCTGTCTGTCTGTATATCTATTTGAAGTCACATTTGGATATGCTTAGAAGTTACTCCTGGATTTGCACTCAGAAATTATTCCTGACTGTAATAGGGGAACATATAGGATGCTAAGAATTTAGCCAGGATCAGTCCTGTCAAGGCAAGTGTACTTTGTGTCCATACCAATTGACTTTATTATTTAAAGAAAGATTTTTCTACAAGGTGTAGTAAAACATAACATAGACTTTCTTTTATACAATACTCATTGAAAAACTAATTTACTGACTAATTTAACTTAGAGATCATAACAATACTCACCAGTATATATATGAGAACCTACAGAATATTTTAGTATTTTAAAGTATAATATATTAATTTATTTTGTTTAGTTTAGACCATCCTTGGCTGTGCTAGGGGCTTATTCTTTTCTCTGTGTTCAGGGATCATTCATGGAGGGCTAAGGGAATAATATTTGGTAAAGGAAATCAAACGTAGGTCAGTCATGTGCAGGTCAACTGCCCTACTCACCATACTATTGGTCTTTTCCCTAAAGGAAAATAGTTTAACTCTAGTAAGTGTATATAGAAAAATATTTGGTGATAAAAAGAGAGATATATGTTTAAGACGGAGTTACTATTCTTATTTTAGAATGACAAATAAAATAAAAACGTGATACTCAAAATACATTTACTTGTTATGCATTTTTATAGATTTTTCTCATTTTATAAGGCTTAAACTGCATCCTTGAAAGCAATCAGCTTATAGTTAAAGAAAATATTAAGACAACTGTATTTTTATGTGCCTCTAATGGTAGGTTACGTTTTTTTTTTTTTCTTTTTGGTTTTTGGGTCACACCTGGCAGTGCTTAAGGGTTACTCCTGGCTCTATGCTCAGAAATTATTCCTGGCAGGCTTGGGGACCATATAGGATGCCGGGATTCTAACCACAGTCCTTCTGCATCTAAGGCAAATGTCTTACCACTGTGCTATCTCTCAGGCCCTGGTTAAATTTATATTTAATAGAGAGAGAAATTTTTCTAATCAGGGATGTCATGTTTTTATTATAAGATAATGCCTTCCTGAACAAATTTGTTGTTGTTCTTTATTACTCACACAATTTATTCTAACTGACCGGGATGGCATTAGGGAAATAGAAATTTTTCTCAGTCCTTGCACCTATGAATATGCCTTTAGAAAGTTCCCAATATCTTATACTATTTAATAACTTACCTCTATTCCATTATCAAGTATTATACCTATTATACTTGTAACAAAATTTTAATTTTAGATCCAAAATTTAAAACTTGATAATAAAATTTCTGTGGGTTGGTTTTTTTTTGGGGGGGGGGTCACACCCAGCAGCGCTCAGGGGTTACTACTGGCTTTACACTCAGAAATTGCTCCTGGCAGGCTCGGGGGACCATATGGGATGCCGGGATTCAAACCACTGTCTTCTGCATGGAAGACAAATGCCTTACCTCCATGCTATCTCTCCAGTCCCAATTTCTGTGTTTCTGATACAGAAGCTCAAAAGTTAATTTTCAGGATAGATGAAGAATCTCATCATTGTCCATTTTTTCTGGTGGTCTTTGATTTGATGTTCGTTTTCCATTCTTGTAATTACAGATTCTCTATGCTCACTTTGATCACTTTGAGTGGTTCCTTGAAAATCATGCAAAACCAAAGTTTTGTAACTGAATTTGTCCTCCTGGGACTTTCACAAAATCCACATGTCCAGAAAATTGTATTTGTCATATTTCTGTTCATCTACATTGCGACTGTTTGTGGTAATCTGTTGATTGTGGTAACCATCGTCAGTAGTCCAGCACTAATGGGCTCCCCAATGTACTTCTTCCTGGCTTTCTTGTCATTCCTGGATGCATGTTTCTCATCTGTTATTGCCCCCCAAAATGATTGTTGATGCTCTCTATGAGAAGAAAACCATCTCCTTTGGAGGCTGTATGACCCAGCTTTTTGCTGAACACTTCTTTGCTGGAGTGGAGGTGATTGTGCTCACAGCCATGGCTTTTGACAGATATGTGGCCATCTGCAAACCTTTGCACTATACTTCCATCATGAACTCAAGGCTCTGTGGCATTCTGATAGGGGTAGCTTGGGCAGGGGGATTTCTGCATTCCATTATTCAAATTTTCTTTACCTCCCACCTACCCTTTTGTGGTCCCAATATCATTGATCACTTCATGTGTGACTTGTACCCATTACTGAAACTTGCCTGCACGGATACTTATATCTTTGGCCTTTTGGTGGTGGCCAACAGTGGGTTCATCTGCATCCTCATCTTCTCTATGTTACTTGTATCTTATGGGGTCATCTTGTTCTCCCTGAGAAACCACAGCTCTGAAGGACAGAAGAAAGCCCTCTCGACTTGTGGAGCTCACATTGCTGTTGTGATTTTGTTCTTTGTTCCATGTATTTTTGAGTATGCTCGGCCTCCATCTGCTTTCTCTTTTGACAAAACAGTAGCAATATTCTATACTATCTTAACTCCTTTTATCAATCCTTTGATTTACACTTTCAGGAATAAGGAAGTGAAAAATGCCATGAGGAAACTATGGAACAGATTATTTGTAGTTTCAAGTGAAAAATAAAAAGTTGCCTTTTAAAGACAATGTATGAGTAAATATTCTTTTTCTAGAAGTTTCCTTTGAAAACTGAACTTTCTTTTTTTATTTTATTGTAAGAATTTATTCAAGAGACAAAATTGATTAACATAATGAGGTAAACTAATATAACATACTATAGTGACATACCATAACATATAATATAGTTGATATAATAATAATAATACATGTAAGTCAAAGAAAGTTTCTGAACTTTCTTAAGAGTAGCTTATTAAAATAAATACAAATTATAATCTTGAAAATAAAGCAAATCAATTTTGACTCTATGACATATTAGCTCTGCTTTTCTGTTTTAGATCTTTATTCATAATTTTAAATATATTTTTCTTTTTTATAATTTCAAAACTAATAAATTACTTTTACTGGAATTATATATTATCCTGCAAGTCTAATGAAACTTTTGAAAAACCAGATGAAACTATTTAGATATTAGATATAAATGATCATTTCTTGTTGAAAATAAATCTTTTTACATTGCTTGAGTGACTAAAGAAAACAATTAGGATTTAGTAAAGATGGAGGATAGAGTTTGTTGAAATATTAGAGATTTTTGTGTCATATGACTTTCATTATTTAGTAAGTCAATTAGAATTTGGTCACATTGTAAATTTATTAGAGATAAAAATCTAATAATAGGGAGAAAATATAATAGTAAGAGAAATAGGCCTGGGAATAGACAGGATTCTTAAAAGAAGTCAGCACTAAATACCTTTACTCTGGTGCAAACTGACATTGTCAATTTAGGTTTAAATTATTCCATTTGAACAGTAATTAGTAAGGAGATATTTTTCAGATTTAAATATAGCATATGTTATTCCCATGACTGAAGTTGGATATAGATTTTTTTAAATGAATCTTTATTTAAACACCTTGATAACAATTATGATTGTAGTTGGGTTTCAGTCATGTAAAGAATACCCCCCTTCACTAGTGCAACATTCCCATCACCAATGTCCCAATTTTCCATCCTCCCCACACCACCACCCCCAGCCTGTACTTGAGACAGGCTTTAAACTTTCCTCATTTACTCACATTGTTATGAAAGTTCTCAATGTAATTATTTCTCTAATGCACTCATCACTCTGTGGAGAGCTTCATGTCATGAGCTGGACCTTCCAGCACTCTCTCTCTGAGAATTATTGCAAAAATATTTTTCTTTTTTCTTAAAACCCATAGATGAGTGAGACTATTTTGTGTCTATCTCTCTCCCTCTGACATATTTTACTCAGCATAGTAGATTCCATGTATATCCATGTATAGGGAAATTTCATGATTTCATCCCTTCTGACAGCTGCATAATATTCCATTGTATATATGTACCACAGTTTCTTTAGCCATTCATCTCTTGAAGGGCATCTTGGTTGATTCCAGAGTCTGGCTATTATAAATTGTGCTGAAATGAATATAGGTATGAGAAAGGAAATTTTGTATTGGATAGATTTTTTAATGCCCTCTCTATTGTAATATTTATAAAAAATATTTTAATTTTCTTAAGCATAACACTCAAAAGCACCTATCAACTCATTATAATATACAAAAATATAATTTTATTTATTTATTCTTCATGCAAGGCCCAATGCAGAACCATATGTTTTCTATTTTAAAATGAACATGGAAAAATGATATTGTTTTATTATATTTCACAATGAAGTCAATGAAGGATTAAGGCGAGATCTAAAAATTTGAACACAACGATTGAGTTGCAGAAAACTAGGTGCATATTAAAGGATTGAACATATTAACTCTTTCCCCACTCTATTTAATTCTCTAATAATTTGCTTATTTTTCTAACATGAGTAGCTATTAATTGCTTATTTCCCCTTTTCTAAGGGAGTTTCTTACTTTTAAGTGCTTAATTTATTTTTTAGATTAAGCTATCGAAGTGAATATTAGTGTCATGGTCTTAACTATTTTACTATTCAAAATGTTAAAAAAAATGGGGCTGGAGAGATAGCACAGCGGTAGGGTATTTTACTTGCACTGTGACCAACCCAGGATGAACCTGGGTTCTATTCCCAGCATCACATATAGTCCCCTGTGCCTGCCAGGAGAGATTTCTGAGGGCAGAGCCAGGAGTAACCCCAGAACACCACCAGGTGTGGCCCCAAAACCAACCAACAAACAACAGTATTCAAATTTTTAATTTGGGGCCAGAGTGATAGTACAGTGGTAGGGCGTTGGCCTTGTAAGTGGCCAATCTAGGATGGACCCGGGTTCAATCTCGGGAATCTCATATGATCCCCAAAGCCTACTAGGAGTGATTTCTAAGAAAAAAAAAGCATGAATAATACCTGAGCACTGCCGATTGTGGCCCCTCTAAAAACAATTGGCAAATAACACAATTTAGGATGCAAAAATGAATAATTATTAGGAGATAAATGACTAAGTAATAAATTTTAATCTTGATTTTAACCTTTCAGAGTGGTTTCTGAATTTAAATTCTGATTGAACAACTTCATGTCTTTAAAGAAAATTTTATTTATAAAGAGAAAGTCAACTCCTGTGTCTTAGAAATAAAGAATATTTTCTCACATTTGAGATTAATACCCCAAACTCTGGAGGATAAATTTAAGCAGTACCACATTGACAGACTCAGCATGAGCATGCATAGTGAGGATAAATCACTACAGGACATAAAGACTTGGATAATACAACTTTGGTTAAATAACTGAAATCTCATACTCTTTTCTGGAAAAGTCTTTAATATGAAAGTCTAACATATGAAGATTCAGAAATTTCTTGCTGTTTGATTTAACATCTCTATAAACCAGTTGGCTGGAAATTATATAAAGTGTATTGAATTTATGAGGGAATATTAAGGATGAAATAAAAATGAATTCTGTAATAGAGAATTGATTTGGTTTGGTTTGGTTTGGGAAGGGTCATCACACTGGCAGCATTCAGGGTTACTCCTGGTTCTGAGCTCAGAAGTCAATCCTGGCAGGCTTGGGAGAGCATATTGGATGCCAAGATTCAAACCGAGGTCCATTTTGTGTTGGCTGCATGCAAGGCAAATGCCTAGCCGCTATGCCATTGCTCTGAGCCTGTATTAGAGAATTGGTAATTGAAATGATATGACAGAGTGACAGAGTTCATTTCTTCTTATAGAGAAGACCTGGCTATATCTTTAACATTACTACACTCATGTTCATTCCCTTAGAATACCTATGGATGGACAGTTGTATAGTATAGCATGAGGAAACATGAGGATTTTTCAAGAAGGTGAGATCCAAGTCAAGACAAGATTTGAAAGATGAGACAGAAGTATGTTTATTCCATCAGTGATAAGAATACAGCAATCTAAGTAGAAAAACTGGTCTGGGGCTGAAGAGATAGAACAGTGGTAGGGCATTTGTCTTGCACGCAACCGACCCAGGACAGATAGTGGTTCAAATTCCTGCATTCCATGCGGTCCCCCGAACCTGCCAGGAGTAATTTCTGAGCACAGAGCCAGGGATGAACCTCCGAGAACCACCAGGTGTGATCCTCTCCACCCAAAAAAAGAAGAAAAAAGAAAAATTGGTACATTGAGTGATATGGTCATAATAAATCTAAAGTGAAAAGGATCTTGTAATTAGGGCACTGTGGACCAAGGATGCCTAGTGCAAAGAAAGATGTGAAAACAGGGGTCATGACCAAGGAATATTATTTCTTTAAATCTGTAGAGTAGTAGACTTGTCTTAATTCGGTTGACATTATATTCAAAAGTTAATCCTTGGGAATGAGATAGTATAGATAATACCCTTGCATTTGTTGCACTGACATTTATTCAATCTTTGGTACCATATTTGGTCCATAGAATAGTGCCAGGAAGATTAATGAACACAAAGCCAGGAATAGGACCTGAAAAAAGCTAGATATGGATCCTAAAAAAAACTAACAAATAAACAAAAAAACTCCTGCTAAATTAAACTATAAAACAAAACAAACCCCAAATTCCTCGTTAATTACTATATGGTTCATTATTTGGCATAACAACTTTGTGCATAGCTTTTATTGAATATTTTTTACATTTTAGAGCAAATATTTGCTTATTTTGCAGTGTTGATATTGTTAAATGAAAACTATGTTCCTCTAAGGGGACAAATAATAAAGAACTAAGAAACATTGTACTTGGATGAAGAAGATGGCTGGTGTGATTTTAAGTAGGAACCGAGGTTCTAGAAGATAGTGGAGTCCTTTGGCTGAATCCTATATGTATAAAATATTACCTTTCTTAACTTTCCAGAAATGTCCATATCAGGTGGGTCTTCAATCCCAATACATGAATACTTTTATTGCACACATATCAATAATAAATAAAAATTAGCCTTATCCCTAATTGTTTAGGCCATAAATGTGAAAGTGCTCTGGCTTTCAATATTCTGAATAATGTCAAATCTGCATCTTTCTGTGGACTTAATAAATTCAAAACAGTATGAATAAAAACATAGAAACTAAAGGACTCTTTTATTAAGAGACCTGATAAAGTAAGTCAAGTTTTCTTATAAGTTTTAATATCACTATACTTCATTTAATCAGAATAAAGAGTCCAAACTTTCTTTTCTCAGAACAAAGAAAGAAAGAAATATTTCTTAATGTTTAGAAACTGCCTTAGCTTTAAGATTTTGAAATAGTTAGATTTGGAAATGAGAATAACACATATATTTGATAAAAGAAAAAAATGCCTTTTATATCTAGAAACTATATCTTAGCTTAAAAATTGGCATAGTAGTTTTGATGCATCTATAATCTTTAGCATTTTATATGTAAAATATGTTATTCTTTAAAAAGCACATATTACTATGCTAGTTTTCCTATTTTTCCCTTTAGATGGCTGTTGTGCTTAACTTCCCAAATCAATCAGCTCTGACATTTTTATAAAGACACAGAAATTTTATCCTTATTTTGCAAAGACATTCCATTTCTGAATGCCCTGTGTTCTCTTCATTAGGGGAGTAACATGAACTGAAAACATCTTGAAAATAGAAACACAAGAACAGTTTTGAATAAAGAGAAAAATAACTCTAACTTTGAGGGACATAAAAGTTTTGCAAACACTTGGAAAAAATAGCAGCATGAACAATCTTACAAAAGTGTGGAAAATACTGCTGGGAAATTTACAAACCCTGAGAGGCACTAAGTGTCAATTCTGTAAGTTCACAATCTCTAGGGTAATGTGTCTTACATTCCTGTTGGCTATAAAAAAGGTAACTTCGATTTATTTTCCCCCCAAAACCATGTTCAAGACTGTACTGCATAAGCAGTGGGGAACATTCTCTCCTTCATCCATCACAGATGCTCTTATATATAGAAAGAAAACTGGGAAACAGCCTTCTCATTTTGCTCAGTCTCTGAATGGACACTTATCCAGTGAGAAAAGGAGATTTTCATCATCAAAATTCTTTAAAAAATTGACACATGGTGAGATCTGTACATTGCACTTATCATTTTTAGGAAGAATATTAGGGATGGAATTGTTGATTCCAAGTTTAATAAGATGACAGTTCTTTCAATTTTGTATACTTGACCAAAACTTGCTGTTTCTATGTTCTTCTTTTGATAGAAATTTCTAATGTTTATAAGCCTAAAATTATTTAAAAATACAATAATGCATTTTTATCAAAAATCAATGAGACTTTAGAATACAACGAGCACCCAGCTATTAAAATAAAAATAATTAGGGCCGGAGAGAGAGCATGGAGGTAATGTTTGCCTTTCATGCAGAAGGTCATTGGTTTGAATTCCGGCATCCCATATGCCCTGTGCCTGCCAGGAGCGATTTCTGAGCATGAAACCAGGAGTAACCCCTGAGCACTGTCAGGTGTGACCCCCCCCCCCAAAAGAAAAGAAAAGAAAAGAATTAGTGTTTTGGAATGTTTATTTAAAGAGCTAAATTATTCAGGTATCTTTTATTTTTAGGTTAAATGTAAATTAGTTTAAATGCAATACATAGATCAATTTGTCTTAGCTGTCCAGTAACATTATATTTTCTAATACTACAACATAATGGGCCTCTATAAAATCTCTATTCTGATGCTCTAGATTTTTGATTGTGGGTAAATATGATAACATGAAAGCATTTTGATCCACATGTCGTTTTAATTTTATATACACAATACATAAATTATGAAGAAAACCCTATTAAATGTCCATTAAATGACTTGAAGATTGATAAGTAGCAGAAATAGCAAAACAGTGTTCTAAAAACAATTCACTTAATTTTTCTAAGTATTTGTTATCTCATAGAGCTTTATAATTTGCCCTTAGCATTGATCAGTTATATTTAAATGACTGAAATTCTGAGAAATGTTTTGTATTAGTTTTTGTGGCTTTGTCTCACCAATAAAATAAACTAACTAACTGAGAACAGAAAATAACTGTCCTGTTGTCATCAATAAGATTCAGGTGGGTAAAAAAAATAAGTTCAAATTCCATCAATACTAAGAATATGAAATCTGCACTATTTAGGTCAACTAACAGAACTACATTGTAAGTAAATAAAAATATCTTAGAGCTGAAAAAAATGCACATAAAGGATTTGCTTAATAGAAATGCTCAGATTCTCATGTTATAAATAAAAATAGTGGGTCAAAATTAATTAGAATGAAGGCAATTACTTAGGAATATAAGTAGTAATGGGTTTCTAATCTATTATTTGAGAGGTAACTTTCTTTTTTTTTTTTTTTTTGGTTTTTGGGCCACACCCTGTGACGCTCAGGGGTTACTCCTGGCTATGCGCTCAGAAGTTGCTCCTGGCTTCTTGGGGGACCATATGGGATGCTGGGGGATCGAACTGAGGTCCGTCCTAGGCTAGCGCAGGCAAGGCAGGCACCTTACCTCCAGCGCCACCGCCCGGCCCGAGAGGTAACTTTCTAATAAAATCAACATACAATTATATTTTCACTAAGTGTTTATTTTTCTATTTTTATTTTATTTTATTTTTTTGGTTTTAGGGTCATACCCGGCAGCGCTCAGTTACTCTTGGCTCTATGCTCAGAAATTAATCCTGGCAGGTTCTGGGGACCATATGGGATGCCGGGATTCAAACCACTGACCTTTTGCATGCAAGACAAATGCCTTACCTCGATGCTATCTCTGTGATCCCACTATGTGTTTTTTATATCATATAACCATTAATAAAGATTTATACTTTACTAGGATAAGTCGCTAAGCTACCGTATAGATTCATGTATGGACGTCCTTAGTTTGCCTTATGGTTATCATGAATATATTTATTAAATTAATGATGTGTACATTGATATTTTATTTTTAATGAAAACCATTGTGATTAGGACACTATACACTAGATTCTCAAATACCGTTCACACTAATATTAGAAATTGTTTCTTCTGAAAATGGGTTTGTCCATTTTGTTTGTATCTAAGTGACATTCTAATTTCAAAATAGCATAACTCCTAGGAATAACCAGAGGAATAAAAATATATCATATATATAAATATAAATAAAATAAATTTAATTCATTGCTAAATTAATTAATTACTACATTAATATGGAGTCTTCGCCTTCTCTCATCTCCTCACTCAGCCACATTGTTCTTAAACTTTTTACACTGAAGCTGACCAAAATAAATTTAGTCATGCAGGTCTGAGAGTCCTGGTAATTTATTCTAGGAATATTGAGGGTATGTTATTAAAAATATATATGTGTGTTATGCAAAAAATACCTTATATTTGCAAAAAATAAATTAGATAAAGTATTCATGCAGTCAGTTATGATCAAGCATAAGTTATAAGTAAATGCACTGTGATTTTTTTCTGTATCATTAGCCTGTGACTTATTATTTTTAAGATATTTTTCCTTCCTTCTACTAGTACTATTTTAATATGGAGTTCATTATCTGAATCTCACAAGAAGTATAACAGTAGGCATTTTTATAATATCGTTACAGAAGTAGAATCTGAGTATTGCTGTCTTTATGTTCATTATGTTAAGTAATAAAACTGAGTACAAAAAATTAAGTTATCTAATTTCTTCTGAATGTGAAATTATTTTCTTGTTCATTTTATTTAATTGTCTCTTCTGTTTAGATGCTGGGATATGGTTAAACTCTTGAATAATAAAATGTTGATAGTTACTGTTTAACAAATTGTTGACTGCTGCAATGAATAAGTAGTTTGTTTATATCTCTGTGAATTTTTGTACTACCTTTTAGTTGATTTTTCATAAATCAATTAAGTTAAAGCTGGCAATGGATACACAATTCTTTAAATATTTAATTTAAATTTAATATTTAATTATTAAATATATAGTAATATACTTGTGCACATGCTAACATCATCTAATCCCTTTGCTTTATATATGGTACAGACAAAATCATTCCCCTTTGACTCTGTATCTGTCTATGGAAAATAAAGACGAAAGTTGCAACAGTTATCTGGATGATTACAAGAAAATCTTTCTGTGTGTAAGTTGACCATTATATTTTGTTTTGGTGGCCACATCCATGGGTGTTCAGCATTTACCAACATCTCATTACTCAGGGATCCCTCCTGGTGGTTGTAGGTGATCAAATGGGAAAGCATGGACTGAAACTGGTGAATTGCATACAAGGTTAAGTCCATACCCACTGCTTGATTACTCTGGTCCATGATTAATTTTTCTTAAGAATGAATGGTAACTTTTATTGGTAAGAAAATTTTAAAAATATATTATAAATTCTTTAAATTTATGAAGTTATTGAAAATTATTCCATCTCAATCCTCTGATATAGATACATGTAAGCTATTTATGAACAGTTTATGCTTTAAATAAATAATTAGCAATGATAAATAAAGCTTCTAGACTCAATTTTGGTTAGCATTTTTTTTATTCTTATATATGTGGGTTTTTTTTCCGAAAAATTTCTATAATTGACAAGACCACAATATTTTCTATTTCTGCATTATAGCTACTTAACACTTTCTGGTTGAGATCATAAGGTCTTTTGAAGTAAGCAACAAAAAAGCAAGCATCAATCACTGACTGTGTTTGGATCATAACAAAGGTCACCCTGGTTTTGAACTTATGCTCAAAAATTGTCATTTATTTCTGGGGTGAACTTTTTTTGTTTTGGTTTTTAGGCCACATCTGGTGATGCTCAAAGGTTACTTCTGGTCAGAAATTGCTCCTGGCTTGGGGGGCCATATGAGACACCAGGGATAGAATTGAAATCCATCCTATGTCAGCCGCATGCAAGGCAAACGTGCTACTGTTGTGCTATTGCTCTGGCCCCTGGGGTGAACAAATTTAAGGATTTGGCTGCAATGACCAAAGATAAAGTATTCAAATTCAGATTCACCATATCTTTTATGGTTGACCTTATTTTTATCTCTCTCTCTTTTTCTGTCTAACGATCCATCATCTATCATCCATCTATTTATCTATCATCTATCTACCTATCTTATTTTTATCTCTCTATCGATCATCAATCGATCATCTATCATCTATTTATCTATCATCTATTTATCTAGCTAGCTATTATATATATATATATATATATGTCTATTTGAAGTCACATTTGGATATGCTCTGAAGTCATTCCTGAATCTGCATTCAGGCATTATTTCTGACTGTACTATGGTACCATCTATGATGCTAGGAATTTAGCCAGGGTCAGTTCTGTTCAATGCAAGTGCCCTACCACTGTACTATGTGTCCATACCAATTGACTTTATTATTTAAAAAAAGATTTTTCTATGCGGGGTAGAAAAAGAGAACATAGACTTTCTTTTAGACAATACTCATTGGAAAACTAATTTACTGGTTAATTTAACTTAAAGATCATAACAATACTCATCAGTATATATTAGAACATATTGAATATTTTAGTATTTTAAAGTGTAATATTTTAATTTATTTTGTTTATTTTTGGACCACCCTGGCTGTGCTAGGGGCTTACTTTTCTCTGAGTTTGGTTATCATTCATGGAGGGCTAGGGGGATGATATTTGGTGAAGGAAATTAAACCTAGGTCAGTCATATGCAAGGTAACTGCCCTACCTACTGTACTATTGGTCTTTTCCCTATATCAAAATTGTTTAACTTAAATAAATATATAGAGAATAAATTAAATAAATATATAGAGAAAAATTTGTTGATAAAAAGGGGCCGGGCGGTGGCGCTGGAGGTAAGGTGCCTGCCTTACCTGCGCTAGCCTTGGACAGGACCGCGGTTCGATCCCCCGGCGTCCCATATGGTCCCCCAAGCCAGGAGCGACTTCTGAGCGCATAGCCAGGAGTAACCCCTGAGCGTTACCGGGTGTGGCCCAAAAACCAAAAAAAAAAAAAAAAAAAAAAAGATGTATATGTTTAAGACAGTGTTTCGAAGCTTCTTTTAGAATGATAAATGAAATAAAAAGTAATATTAAAAACACATGTATTTGTTATGCATTTTCCTATAGATTGTTCTCAATTTATAAGGCATGATCAGTATCATGAAAAGCAGTAAGCTTGTAGTTAAAGAAATTATTAAGACAACCGTATTTTTTATGTGCTTCAAATGGTAGGTTCTATTTATTTTTTCACTGACTTTTTTTTTTTTTTTGGTCACACCCAGCAGCACTCAGGGGTTACTCCTGGCTCTACGCTCAAAAATCACTTCTGGCTGGCTCAGGGGACCATATGGGATGCCAGGATTCAAACCACAGACCTTCTGCATGCAAGGCAAATGCCTTACCTTCATGCTATTTCTCCAGCCCCTGAGATTCTATTTATTTTTTTATTTTATATTAATATCTTTATTTAAATATGTTGATTAAAAATGTGATTGTAGTTGGGTTTCAGTCATGTAAAGTATAACCCGCTTCACCAGTGCAACGTTCCCACCAAAATGTTTATTTTTAATTTGGAGAGAAAATTTCCTGATCAGGGATGTCATGCTTGTTATTATAAGGTAATGCCTTCCTGAACAAATTTGTTGTTGTTCTTTATACTCACACAATTTACTCTAATTGACCAGGGAAAGCATTAGGGAAAAAGAATTTTTTTTCAGTCTTAGTACCTATGAATATGACTTATATAAAGTTCTCAATATCTTATACTATTTAATAACTTATTTCTATCCCATTATCAAATACTATACTTATACTACTTGTAACAATTTTTCAATTTTAGATCCAAAATTTAAAATTTGATAATGAAATTTCTGTGTTTCTAATACAGAAACTCAAACGTTAATTTTCAGGATAGATGAAGAAACTCATCATTGTCCATTTTTTCTGGTGGTCTATGATCTGATGTTCATTTTCCATTCTTATAATTACAGATTCTCTATGCTCACTTTGATCACTTTGAGTGGTTCTTTGAAAATCATGCAAAATCAAAGTTTTGTAACTGAATTTGTCCTCCTGGGACTTTCACAAAATCCACATGTCCAGAAAATTGTATTTGTCGTATTTCTGCTCATCTACATTGCAACTCTTTGTGGCAACCTGCTGATTGTGGTAACCATCGTCAGCAGTCCAGAGCTTCTGGGCTCCCCAATGTACTTCTTCCTGGCTTTCTTATCTTTCCTGGATGCATGTTTCTCATCTGTTATTGCCCCCAAAATGATTGTTGATGCTCTCTATGAAAAGAAAACCATCTCCTTTGGAGGCTGTATGACCCAGCTTTTTGCTGAACACTTCTTTGCTGGAGTGGAGGTGATTGTGCTCACAGCCATGGCTTTTGACAGATATGTGGCCATCTGCAAACCTTTGCACTATACTTCCATCATGAACTCAAGGCTCTGTGGCATTCTGATTGGGGTAGCATGGGCAGGGGGACTTCTGCACTCCACTATACAAATGATCTTTACCTCCTATCTACCCTTTTGTGGTCCCAATATCATAGATCATTTCATGTGTGACTTGTACCCATTACTGAAACTTGCCTGCACGGATACTTATATCTTTGGCCTTTTGGTGGTGGCCAACAGTGGGTTCATCTGCATCCTCATCTTCTCTATGTTACTTGTATCTTATGGGGTCATCTTGTTCTCCCTGAGAAACCACAGCTCTGAAGGACAGAAGAAAGCCCTCTCGACTTGTGGAGCTCACATTGCTGTTGTGATTTTGTTCTTTGTCCCATGTATGTTCGAGTATGCTCGGCCTCCAGATGCTTTGTCTTTTGACAAAATGGTAGCAATATTTTGCACTCTCTTAACTCCCTTTATCAACCCTTTGATTTACACTTTCAGGAATAAGGAAGTGAAAAATGCCATAAGGAAACTATGGAACAGATTATATGTAGTTTCAAGTGAAAAATAAAATGTCCTTTAAAATCAATGTATGAGTAAATATTCTTTTTCTAGGAGTATCCTATGAAAACTGAACTTTCTTAATAGTATTTTATTAAAATAAATAAAAACTATAATCTTGAAAATAAACAAATCAAGTTGGACTTTATATCACTTATTAGGTCTGCTTTTCTATTTAATATCCTTATTCATAATTTTAAAAATATTGTTTTTATAATTTTAAAACAAATAATTAATGTTCTTTTACTGAAATTATATTAGGCTGCAAGCCATCCATTACATATCTAAGGAACTTTTGAAAAAACAAATGAAATAATTTAGATAATCATTTATAAGTGAAAATATATGTTTTTATACACTTCTTAGTGATTAAGGAAAGCAATGAGGATTTAGTAAGGATAGAGTCCATAGTGTGTTGAAAGATCTCAATATTAGAGATTTCTGTATCATATGACTTCCATTATTTAGTAAAGTCGATTAGAAACTGGTCACTTTGTAAATTTATTAGAAATAAAATCTAATAATAGGGGGAAAATCTAATAGAAGGGAAAATAGGCCTGGTGATAGATAGGATTCCTAAAAGAAATCAGCAATAGATACCCTTTACTCTGGTGCAAACTGACATGGTCAATTCATATTTAAATAATTATATTTCAACAGTAACAGTAAAAAGATTTTTTCAGATTTAAATATAGCATATGTCTTTCCCATGACTGAGGTTAGTTATAGATTTTATAATGCCCTCTCTATTGTAATATTTATAATAATAGTTTGATTTCCTCAAGCATAATACTCAAAAGCACCTATCAACTCATATTTATATACAATATAATTTTATTTAGTTATTTTCCATGCAAGACCAATGTAGAAGCTATGTTTTATATTTTACAATGAATATGGCAAAAATAATACATCATTTTATTGGTATTTCATGATGAAGTAAATAAAGGATTAAGGTGAGATCTAAAAATTTGAACACAACCATTTAGTTGTTGAAAATGGTGTACATTAAAGGATTGAGCATATTAACTTTCCCCACTCTATTTAATTCTCTAATAATTTGCTTATTTTTCTAACATGAGTAGTTATTTATTATTATTTACCCTTTTCTCAGGGAAGTTCTTACTTTTAAGTTATTTATTTATTTTTTAGATTAAGCTATAGAAGTAAATATTAGTGTCATGGTCTTAACTACTTTACTATTCAAAAATGTTAAAAAACCTATAAAATAAATAATCCTGATCAGATTTTATAAATAATACAAATCCACATGTGATATTTAAATATTCATATTTTAAGATACTTTATCACATTATCTTTCATTCTATCTGTGTGACTCTGACTATAATTTTTAAGGATAAACAATATATTATTTTTCATAGCTAAATAATACCAAAAGGAAGCCAATAAATGGTTGCCATTCCAAAGACATTGATAATATTATCAAAATGTTTCCAAGATCATTTCTTGCTTCCTATTTTGTTTTCTATTTGTGAGATGTGATAGATTTGATTGTGGTAGAATGGTTAAATCCACTTTAATTTAACTTCTTTTATAATTAAAACTTTTGTTATTTAAAGAATGTTCAAAATTTCTCATCAATTTAAAAAAGATATGACTTTCCTCTGATAATTGGAATATAATAATGGAGAGATTATTTCTAATTAAATACAACCAAATCAAGGGCCAGAGTATAGATCTATGGAAAAGTGTTTGCCTCGCATGTGACTGACCTGGGTTCAAACTTCTGTACCACAGCTGATACCCCCTTTTGGAGCCCCTTCAAGAGTGATCCTTGAGAACCAAACCAGAAAGAAGTTCTAAATAGTAGGTGTAGTTCAAAAAGCGACAAATAATCAAATAACTCACATATAAAATTGTGTAAGCCCTAAACCAAATGAAATCATGACTTCCTTTTTTTTTTTTTAATCCACTTTTGCTTTGGGGTCACACCCGGAGGCGCTCAGGGGTTATTCCTGACTGAGCTCAGAAATCACTTCTGGCAGGCTCCAGAGACGGAATGAGATGCCAGGATTCAAACCATAGTCGGTTGTGGGTTGGCTGTGTGCAAGGCAAAGCACTACTCTGTGCCTTCTCTCCGACCCTTGAAATCATGCCTTTTTTCAAAAGCTTGCATTTGTTCTCTGTTTTTATATTTTTCCTAGCAAAAATATATAAAATCCTGATAATATTTTTTTGATCTTCTGGTTGGCTTACAATTTAAGATTTCTGTTTAGCTGATCCTTTTATATTGATGTCATCACCTTCTGAGATAGCAGCAAGATAATTTTAGGCTCAAGACCACACATTTCCCTTGGTTGAGATTTTTCTCTCACAGAATAGAAAGTCACAGCTACTAAGAGGGAAGGGATTAATTTTTCTCTTTACTCCACTGAATGTTGTCACCTAGACCAATAGGATGACTTCCTATAAACACTTTTAAATCTACCTTTTTTATTTTTATTTTTTTGGCAGGGAACATGACCTGGCAAAGAGCAGGGATTATTCCTATCTCTATATTCAAGAATCATTGCTGAAGGTGATCAATGAGTCCATCTGGGATGCTGGGAATCAAACTCAGGATGGTGACATGCAAAGCAAGTGCCTTACCTACTGTACTCTTTCAGGTTCCTTAAAACTATATTTAACATTAATAAACTAAAATGTCAACTTTAAACATAAATAAAGGTATTATTGGCATTAACTTCTAGGTTTTGATGACAATAATACATTTTTCTCAAATATAACAGAATATTTACCAGAAGAAAAATTTTCTAATTATTTTTCTTTTAGTTTTTGGGCCACAACTTGCCTTATTCAGGGCTTATTTATGGCTCTAAGCTCAAGTATCCCTCCTTGTATTGCTTGAGAAACCATATGAGGTGCCAGGATTGCACTCAGGTTGACCACATGCAAGACAAGCTCTCTACTCACAGGACTATCTCCGCACTTCCCATCTAGACACTATTATAATAGATAAAATATAAATAAAAATTGAAATGATAATATAATCATGTTCTTAATTCTTTCCATTAATATTTCTTTCTTTTTTTTCTTTTTTTTTTTTTTTTTTTTTTGGTTTTTGGGCCACAGCCAATAACACTCAGGGGTTACTCCTGCTCTGCACTCAGAAATTGCTTCTGGTTTGTGGGACCATATGGGATGCTGGGGGATAGAACCACAGTCCATCCAAGGTCGGCAGCATGCAAGGCAAGTGCCCTACTGCTGCGCCACCACTCCAGGCCCTCTTTACATTAATATGTCTTCTAGTTCATGTATTCTCAAGTCTTTTCGCTATATCTAATTCTCTTCCTTTTATTCCTTACAGTGTATACAAATAAGATATACAGAAGATCACCTGGGCATCTCCAGGAGTGACTCTAAGCACAGTTTTGAGAGTTAACTCCAAAACAATACCAAATAAAACCAAAAAAGCTTAAAGACAAATATCCTTTGTAAACGTAGATTCAAAGTTACTTAATAAAGTCTTAGAAAACTGCTTGCCAATTCAATACAAGAACATTCAAATAACAATCAAAAGTTTCCCCACCTAAATGATAGCTTGTCTGAATTTCTGTGAAAACTCAAAATTATTAGTTACTAAATACTGTAAAACTGAGAAAAATTACAGAATTTCTGCAAATTTCAAAATCCTTGCAAAATTATGGGCCAGTTTTCATCCAAAGAGGTGGCAAATCATTCTTCCAATAAAAAATTCCAAGGTCAAAAAATTCCATTTCTGGGTAAAACAAAGTTGGTTTAATTTGACAAGTAAACTTTCCAGACTCCCCAGGATAGTATTCTACCTGGATATTCTACTAAGTCTGATTCATTTTTTACAATGAATCCTGTGGTACTCTACCAAGATTAAAGTTATCGAACAGGAGGGATAAAACCATCTATAAAAATATACTACTGTCTACCTGTCTCAAGGTTTTATAAATAAATAAATAAATAAATAAATTCATCCATTCATCCTGGGCCAGAGCACTAGCACAGCAATAGGGAGTTTGCCTTGCACACGGCTGACCCAGGTTGGACCTGGGTTTGATAGCTGGCATCCCATAAGGTTCTCCAAGCCAGGAGCAATTTCTGAGCACATAGCCAGAAGTAACCCCTGAGCATCACCCATCACCAGGTGTGGCCCAAAAACCGAAAAAAAAATTTTTCCAAAACAGTATTTGAGGTCTATAATGAAAATTTAATTAACATGTAGGGTCAACCTACTTAGAGTTTGAAGGGATTTCCAAGAGCTCATTTACCGTATTTGCCGGTGTATAAGACGACCATTCAATCCATGAAAAACTTCCTAAAAGTCGGGAGTCATATTATATGCTGTTATACGGCATGCTGAAACTTGTTCCAATTCAGGGACGAGTGATCCGCACCCCTCTTACTTTTAAGAAGTAACTTATTTTTAAGACTTTTAAGAAGTTTTTCACAGGTTGAAGGGTCGTCTTATACGCCGGCTAATACGGGTACTCAAATTTGAGCATTAGTAATTATCAAAGTTACCCTTTGCAATATATTTTCTTTAGAACTGAAAAGTTTTATCACAGTTTCATAGATAAGGAGTTAGTTTAAAGTTTTTTAACTAATGAAATAATTCAGCAGAAATTCTTTTTTTCTAGTCTAGAAAATGTCAAAGCCCAACTACACATCTCATTGAATTAAAAGACTCACATTTGTAACTTTGTAAGGCAGGAAGATAGTTGAAGGGGTGGTTAGAAATGTACAATGGGGAACCGGCTAAGCTTTGCAAAAGCCGGCTCCCTGTGTGTGACACCAGGCGGGGAAAATCCGCGAAAGTACACCGGCCCAGTGGGGCCCAACTGTGAAAAACTGTGAGTGTGACCTGTCTATGTCTGTCTACTGTCCTCTTGCGTGAAACTCTTGCGAGTGGGGCAAAAAGAGCCTCCAGAAACCTTGCTCGCCCAGATGCCATTATCAGGGAGGGACTACAGAGCATGAAAACCGGCTAAGCTTTGCAAAAGCCGGCTCCCTGTGTGTGACACCAGGCGGGGAAAATCTGCGAAAGTACACCAGCCCAGTGGGGCCCAACTGTGAAAAACTGTGAGTGTGACCTGTCTATGTCTGTCTACTGTCCTCTTGCATGAAACTCTTGCGAGTGGGGCAAAAAGAGGCTCCAGCAGAGCATGGCAGCTCCGCTTCACTATGCGGCCGTGCACTCTTTCTAAGGAAAGAAGACCATTGCAACAAGAAGGAAAAATCACACTAAGAACGGCGCTACATCACAGAAGCAAACATTTCTCTCCGGACTGTCTTCTCTGTTGCATGCTAGGGCCTAAGATTTGACCCAGTGTGAGGCTTCATCCATGGAGGACTCCCCTCCCTTAGAGGCAAGTCAGCCCATCCAGAAAGGGAGGAGCCAGAGGAGTGTGCTGCCTGCATCATATAGACAATGAATACCACCACAACACGTAGAAAAACCCACAATACAAGTGTGACAATGGGGAAACAACGCAGGCCAGCATCAGACATAGAGAATGAAGATGACAATTCTGAGGAGCAGATAATGACCAACCAACTAATCAACCTCTCAGATAAGGACTTTAGACTAGCAATATGGAAGATGCTCAACGGACTCCAAGAAACCATGGATCGAGATGAACAGAACACTAATAAGAACCAAGAAAATATGAAGACAGAAATCACAAAACTCCAAACTGAAATAACATGTCAACTAACAGGACTGAAAAAGTCAGTAAACGAAGTGAATGACAAAATGGATAAGCTCTGGGACAGGGTATCAGAAGCTGAGAATAGACTTGGTGCTGTGGAAGATGAGATACATAACAATTCCATACAGCAGGAGAGATTGGACAAAAAACTTAAAGCAAATGAGCAGACAATGGAAAAATTAGTCAAAGAATGGGAACAGATGAAAATAGAAGTCTATGATAAGATCAACAGAAACAACTTAAGAATCATTGGAGTCCCAGAGACCCAGGAAGAAAATTTCCAGGAAGAATCAACGGTCAAGAACATCATTAAAGAGAAACTTCCAGAGCTAAAGAATATATGTGATCAAATCCTGCATGCCCGAAGAGTACCAACCAAAAGAGACCCCAGAAAAACCACCCCAAGACACATCCTAGTCACAATGACAAATCCCACAGATAGAGACAGAATTCTGAAAACAGCAAGATCAAAAGGGGAAATCACGTTCAAGCAAGCTTCCCTGAGATTTACAGCAGACCTGTTACCAGAAACACTCAATGCCAGAAAGCAGTGGTGGGATATTGTGACAAGACTGAATGAAATGAATGCTTCACCCAGAATACTATACCCAGCAAAACTCACTTTCCGGTTTGACGAAAGAATACATGGCTTCACAGACAAAAAACAGCTCAGAAACTTCACAGACACAAAACCAGTCTTAAGAGAAAAACTGAAGGACCTAATCTAACACAAGACTACCCAAAAGACACACCAAATTTTGAAATAAAGATGGCGTTAAATCCCAGGACAATTCTTTCTCTCAACGTCAATGGACTAAATGCACCAGTTAAGAGACACAGAGTGGCTAAATGGATCAAAAAACTCAATCCAACCTTCTGCTGCCTACAAGAAACGCAACTGAATAGTCAGAACAAACATAGACTCAAAATAAAAGGCTGGAGAAAAGTTATCCAAGCAAACAACACCCATAAAAAAGCTGGCGTGGCCATACTAATATCAGATAATGCAAACTTTATACTCAGGAAGGTTGTAAGGGAAAAAGATGGACATTTTATATTAATCAAGGGGTACGTAGAGCAGGAAGAATTCACTCTCCTAAACATATATGCACCGAATGAGGGGCCAGCAAAATATTTAATACAACTGTTGAAAATCTGAAAAATAATATCAACAACACAATAATTGTGGGGAACCTTAACACGGCTTTGTCAACACTGGATAGGTCAAGCAGACTGAAACCCAACAAGAATATACTAGACCTGAGGAGAGAAATGGAAGAAAGAGGCCTAGTGGATATATATAGGACACTCCATCCCCAGAAACCTGGATACACATTCTTCTCCAATGTACATGGGACATTTGACAGGATAGACTACATGCTGGCACATAAAACATACCTCCATAAGATCAAGAGGATAGAAATTTTACAGACTACCTTCGCTGACCACAAGGCTCTGAAATTATTTGTGAACTCCAAAGGGACTCAGAAGAAACAATTTAACACCTGGAAGTTAAACAGCCTCATGCTCAATAACCAGTGGGTCCGAGATAAAATCAAGGAGGAAATCAAAAGGTTCCTGGAAACAAATGACAATAAAGACACAAACTATCAGAACTTATGGACACAGCAAAAGCAGTATTGAGAGGAAAATTTATAGCTTTGCAAGCACACATCAGGAAGGAAGAAGGAGCTTACCTGAGTAGCTTAATGACACAGCTAATAGAACTAGAAAATGCTCAACAAAAGGACCCAAGAATAGGAAGACAGAAGGAAATAACAAAGCTGAGAGCAGAAATCAAGGAAGTGGAAACTCAAAAAACAATCCGAAAGATCAACGAAAGCAGAAGTTGGTTCTTTGAAAAAATAAACAAGATTGAGAGACGACTGGCAAACCTAACAAAGAAAAAGAGAGAGAGAAACTTGATAACTCGTATCAGGAATGAAAAAGGAGAGATCACTACTGATATGACAGAGATTCAAAGGGTAATCAGAAACTACTTTGAAAAACTCTACGCCACTAAAAATGAGAACCTGGAAGAAATGGATAAATTCTTGGACTCTTATAATCTTCCACGGTTGAAGGAAGAGGATGTAGCATATCTAAACACCCCCATCACCATTGATGAAATTAAAACAGTAATCAAATGTCTGCCGAAAAACAAAAGCCCAGGTCCAGATGGATTCACTAATGAATTCTATCAAACTTTCCAAGAGGAACTACTGCCAATCTTGGCAAGACTCTTTCATGAAATTGAACAAACAAAAACACTTCCAAATAGCTTTTATGAAGCCAACATCACCTTGATACCTAAACCAGACAGAGACGCTACCAAAAAAGAAAATTACAGACCAATATCACTGATGAATGCAGATGCAAAGATCCTTAACAAAATTCTGGCAAATAGGATTCAATGCCTCGTTAAAAAGATCATCCACTACGATCAAGTAGGTTTCATCCCAGGAATGCAAGGCTGGTTTAACATCCATAAATCTAACAACATAATACACAACATCAATAACAAGAAAAATAAAAACCACATGATCATATCAGTAGATGCAGAGAAAGCATTTGATAAGGTCCAACACCCATTCTTGATCAAAACTCTCAGCAAGATGGGAATGGAGGGAACCTTTCTCAGTATAGTGAAGGCCATCTACCACAAGCCAGTGGCAAATATTATCCTCAATGGAGAAAAACTGAAAGCCTTCCCTCTAAATTCTGGCACAAGACAAGGCTGTCCTCTCTCAACCACTCCTATTCAACATAGCACTGGAAATACTTGCTATAGCGATTAGGCAAGAAAAGGATATCAAGGGAATCCAGATAGGAAAGGAAGAAGTCAAGCTCTCACTGTTTGCAGATGACATGATACTCTACTTAGAAAACCCTAAAGACTCTATCAAAAAGCTTCTAGAAACAATAGACTCATATTGCAAGGTGGCAGGCTACAAAATTAACACAAAAAAATCAATGGCCTTTCTATACACCAATAGTAATAAGGATGAAATGGACATTAAGAAACAACCCCATTCACAATAGTGCCACACAAACTCAAATATCTTGGAATCAACTTGACTAAATATGTGAAGGATCTATACAAAGAAAACTATAAAACTCTGCTCCAAGAAATAAGAGAGGACACACGGAAATGGAAGCACATACCCTGCTCATGGATTGGCAGGATTAACATCATCAAAATGGCAATACTCCCCCAAGGCATTATACAGATTTAATGCCATCCCTCTAAAGATACCCATGACATTCTTCAAAGAAGTGGATCAGACACTTTTGAAATTCATTTGGAACAATAAACACCCTCGAATAGCTAAAGCAATCATTGGGAAAAAGAATATGGGAGGAATTACTTTTCCCAACTTTAAACTGTACTACAAAGCAACAGTTATCAAAACAGCATGGTATTGGAATAAGGATAGGTCCTCAGATCAGTGGAATAGGCTTGAATACTCAGAAAATGTTCCCCAGACATACAACCACCTAATTTTTGATAAAGGAGCAGGAAATCCTAAATGGAGCAGGGAAAGCCTCTTCAACAAGTGGTGTTGGCACAATTGGATAGCCACTTGCAAAAAATTTACTTAGACCCCCAGCTAACATCATGTACGAAGGTAAAATCCAAATGGATTAAAGACCTCAATATCAGCCCCAAAACCATAAGTTATATAGAACAGCACATAGGCAAAACACTCCAGGACATTACAGGCATCTTCAAGGAGGAAACTGCACTCTCCAAGCAAGTGAAAGCAGAGATTAACAGATGGGAATATATTAAGCTGAGAAGCTTCTGCACCTCAAAGGAAATAGTGCCCAGGATACAAGAGCCACCCACTGAGTGGGAGAAACTATTCACCCAATACCCATCAGATAAGGGGCTAATCTCCAAAATATACAAGGCACTGACAGAACTTTACAAGAAAAAACATCTAACCCCATCAAAAAAATGGGGAGAAGAAATGAACAGACACTTTGACAAAGAAGAAATACACATGGCCAAAAGACACATGAAAAAATGTTCCACATCACTAATCATCAGGGAAATGCAAATCAAAACAACGATGAGATACCACCTCACACCCCAGAGAATGGCACACATCACAAAGAATGAGAATAAACAGTGTTGGCGGGGATGTGGAGAGAAAGGAACTCTTATCCACTGCTGGTGGGAATGCCATCTAGTTCAACCTTTATGGAAAGCAATATGGAGATTCCTCCAAAAAACTGGAAATCGAGCTCCCATATGATCCAGCTATACCACTCCTAGGAATATACCCTAGGAACACATAAATACAATACAAAAACCCCTTCCTTACACCTATATTCATTGCAGCACTATTTACCATAGCAAGACTCTGGAAACAACCAAGATGCCCTTCAACAGACGAATGGCTAAAGAAACTGTGGTACATATACACAATGGAATATTATGCAGCTGTCAGGCGAGATGAAGTCATGAAATTTTCCTATACATGGATGCACACGGAATCTATTATGCTGAGTGAAATAAGTCAGAGAGAGAGAAAAACGCAGAATTGTCTCACTCATCTATGGGTTTTAAGAAAAATGAAAGACACCCTTGTAATAATAATTTTCAGACACAAAAGAGAAAAGAGCTGTAAGTTCCAGCTCACCTCAGGAAGCTCACCACAAAGAGTGATGAGTTTAGTTAGGGAAATAACTACATTTTGAACTGTCCTAATAATGAGAATGTATGAGGAAAATGGAGAGCCTGTCTAGAGTACAGGCGGGGGTCGGGTGGGGCGAAGTGAGACTTGGGACATTGGTGCTGGGAATGTTGCACTGGTGATGGGTGGTGTTCTTTACATGACTGAAACCCAAACACAATCATGTATGTAATTAAGGTGTTTAAAGAAATTTAAAAAAATGAAAAAAAAAGAAATGTACAATGGGAGAAATAGTTTGAAATATAAAACAGCACGAAGACTGTGAGGCCTTCGACACAAGGAACCCATATCAGAAAACTGGAAAGTTATAGAGATGAAGAATTCCAGGCCAGCACATTATTGATTCCTGAGTGTAGAGATGGCTGGACCCCTTTGGAGAGGAGGTTGAAACAAAGACCATGAGGATAGCAAAGGACCCTCAACTGCTTCAAAATCCCCCTTCGTAACCACCTTAGCAAGGTACTGAGGGGAGATTGCTTGTGTAAGTTACCTCGTCTTTCTAGAGTGAGCACTTTTATACTTTCTGTCATGTATGTTATGCACTCTAGCTCTCTCTGAATATACATCTCTATATGTAAGGTCATATACATATAAAACAAATGCTACACTATACTATCTCTCCAGGAATTTTTATATTTTCCATAGGTATGTTTCAGATTCTAATGTTGAATTATGATTAACAGTGTGGACTTCATATTCTTAGTAGTAAAACTTGTACATGTTGAGTTAGAAAATTTATTTGCATTTGAAAAATTCCAATTAGATCTGAAATGTACCTTCCCAGAAATCTTTTTTTTTTTTTTTTTTTTTTTAAATTTTTTTTTTATTTAAACACCTTGATTACATACATGATTGTGTTTGGGTTTCAGTCATAAAAGGAACACCACCCATCACCAGTGCAACATTCCCATCACCCAAGTCCCAAATCACCCTCCTCCCCACCCCACCCCCGCCTGTACCCTAAACAGGCTCTACATTTCCCTCATACATTCTCAATATTAGGACAGTTCAAAATGTAGTTATTTCTCTAACTAAACTCATCACTCTTTGTGGTGAGCTTCCTGAGGTGAGCTGGAACTTCCAGCTCTTTTCTCTTTTGTGTCTGAAAATTATTATTACAAGGGTGTCTTTCATTTTTCTTAAAACCCATAGATGAGTGAGACCATTCTGCGTTTTTCTCTCTCTCTCTGACTTATTTCACTCAGCATAATAGATTCCATGTACATCCATGTATAGGAAAATTTCATGACTTCATCTCTCCTGACAGCTGCATAATATTCCATTGTGTATATGTACCACAGTTTCTTTAGCCATTCATCTGTTGAAGGGCATCTTGGTTGTTTCCAGAGTCTTGCTATGGTAAATAGAGCTGCAATGAATATAGGTGTAAGGAAGGGTTTTTTGTATTGTATTTTTGTGTTCCTAGGGTATATTCCTAGGAGTGGTATAGCTGGATCGTATGGGAGCTCGATTTCCAGTTTTTGGAGGAATCTCCATATCGCTTTCCATAAAGGTTGAACTAGACAGCATTCCCACCAGCAGTGGATAAGAGTTCCGTTCTCTCCACATCCCCGCCAACACTGTTTATTCTCATTCTTTGTGATGTGTGCCATTCTCTGGGGTGTGAGGTGGTATCTCATCGTTGTTTTGATTTGCATCTCCCTGATGATTAGTGATGTGGAACATTTTTTCATGTGTCTTTTGGCCATGCGTATTTCTTCTTTGTCAAAAGTGTCTGTTCATTTCTTCTCCCCATTTTTTGATGGGGGTTAGATGTTTTTTTCTTGTAAAGTTCTGTCAGTGCCTTGTATATTTTGGAGATTAGCCCCTTATCTGATGGGTATTGGGTGAATAGTTTCTCCCACTCAGTGGGTGGCTCTTGTATCCTGGGCACTATTTCCTTTGAGGTGCAGAAGCTTCTCAGCTTAATATATTCCCATCTGTTAATCTCTGCTTTCACTTGCTTGGAGAGTGCAGTTTCCTCCTTGAAGATGCCTGTAATGTCCTGTAGTGTTTTGCCTATGTGCTGTTCTATATATCTTATGGTTTTGGGGCTGATATCGAGGTCTTTAATCCATTTGGATTTTACCTTTGTACATGATGTTAGCTGGGGGTCTAAGTTTAATTTTTTGCAAGTGGCTATCCAATTGTGCCAACACCACTTGTTGAAGAGGCTTTCCCTGCCCATTTAGGATTTCCTGCTCCTTTATCAAAAATTAGATGGTTGTATCTCTGGGGAACATTTTCTGAGTATTCAAGCCTATTCCACTGATCTGAGGACCTATCCTTATTCCAATACCATGCTGTTTTGATAACTGTTGCTTTGTAGTACAGTTTAAAGTTGGGAAAAGTAATTCCTCCCATATTCTTTTTCCCAATGATTGCTTTAGCTATCGAGGGTGTTTATTGTTCCAAATGAATTTCAAAAGTGTCTGATCCACTTCTTTGAAGAATGTCATGGGTATCTTTAGAGGGATGGCATTAAATCTGTATAATGCCTTGGGGAGTATTGACATTTTGATGATGTTAATCCTGCCAATCCATGAGCAGGGGTATGTGTTTCCATTTCCGTGTGTCCTCTCTTATTTCTTGGAGCGAGTTTTATAGTTTTCTTTGTATAGGTCCTTCACATATTTAGTCAAGTTGATTCCAAGATATTTGAGTTTGTGTGGTACTATTGTGAATGGGGTTGTTTTCTTAATGTCCATTTCTTCTTTATTACTGTTGGTGTATAGAAAGGCCATTGATTTTTGTGTGTTAATTTTGTAGCCTGCCACCTTGCTATATGAGTCTATTGTTTCTAGAAGCTTTTTGATAGAGTCTTTAGGGTTTTCTAAGTAGAGTATCATGTCATCTGCAAACAGTGAGAGCTTGACTTCTTCCTTTCCTATCTGGATTCCCTTGATATCCTTTTCTTGCCTAATCGCTATAGCAAGTACTTCCAGTGCTATGTTGAATAGGAGTGGTGAGAGAGGACAGCCTTGTCTTGTGCCAGAATTTAGAGGGAAGGCTTTCAGTTTTCTCCATTGAGGATAATATTTGCCACTGGCTTGTGGTAGATGGCCTTCACTATATTGAGAAAGGTTCCCTCCATTCCCATCTTGCTGAGAGTTTTGATCAAGAATGGGTGTTGGACCTTATCAAAATGCTTTCTCTGCATCTATTGATATGATCATGTGGTTTTTATTTTTCTTGTTATTGATGTTGTGTATTATGTTGATAGATTTACGGATGTTAAACCAGCCTTGCATTCCTGGGATGAAACCTACTTGATCGTAGTGGATGATCTTCTTAACGAGGCATTGAATCCTATTTGCCAGGATTTTGTTGAGGATCTTTGCATCTGCATTCATCAGTGATATTGGTCTGTAATTTTCTTTTTTGGTAGCGTCCTGTCTGGTTTAGGTATCAAGGTGATGTTGGCTTCATAAAAGCTATTTGGAAGTGTTTCTGTTTGTTCAATTTCATGAAAGAGTCTTGCCAAGATTGGCAGTAGTTCCTCTTGGAAAGTTTGATAGAATTCATTAGTGAATCCATCTGGACCTGGGCTTTTGTTTTTCGGCAGACATTTGATTACTGTTTTAATTTCATCAATGGTGATGGGGGTGTTTAGATATGCTACATCCTCTTCCTTCAACCGTGGAAGATTATAAGAGTCCAAGAATTTATCCATTTCTTCCAGGTTCTCATTTTTAGTGGCGTAGAGTTTTTCAAAGTAGTTTCTGATTACCCTTTGAATCTCTGTCATATCAGTAGTGATCTCTCCTTTTTCATTCCTGATACGAGTTATCAAGTTTCTCTCTCTCTCTTTCTTTGTTAGGTTTGCCAGTGGTCTATCAATCTTGTTTATTTTTTCAAAGAACCAACTTCTGCTTTCGTTGATCTTTCGGATTGTTTTTTTGAGTTTCCACTTCGTTGATTTCTGCTCTCAGCTTTGTTATTTCCTTCTGTCTTCCTGTTCTTGGGTCCTTTTGTTGAGCATTTTCTAGTTCTATTAGCTGTGTCATTAAGCTACTCAGGTAAGCTCCTCTTCCTTCCTGATGTGTGCTTGCAAAGCTATAAATTTTCCTCTCAGTACTGCTTTTGCTGTGTCCCATAAGTTCTGAGAGTTTGTGTCTTTATGTCATTTGTTTCCAGGAACCTTTTTATTTCCTCCTTGATTTCATCTCGACCCACTGGTTATTGAGCATGAGGCTGTTTAACTTCCAGGTGTTAAAGTGTTTCTTCTGAGTCCCTTTGGAGTTCACAAATAATTTCAGAGCCTTGTGGTCAGCGAAGGTAGTCTGCAAAATTTCTATCCTCTTGATCTTATGGAGGTATGTTTTATGTGCCAGCATGTAGTCTATCCTGGAGAATGTCCCATGTACATTGGAGAAGAATGTGTATCCAGGTTTCTGGGGATGGAGTGTCCTATATATATCCACTAGGCCTCTTTCTTCCATTTCTCTCCTCAGGTCTAGTATATTCTTGTTGGGTTTCAGTCTGGTTGACCTGTCCAGTGTTGACAAAGCCGTGTTTAGGTCCCCCACAATTATTGTGTTGTTGTTGATATTATTTTTCAGATTTGTCAGCAGTTGTATTAAATATTTTGCTGGCCCCTCATTCGGTGCATATATGTTTAGGAGAGTGAATTCTTCCTGCTCTACGTACCCCTTGATTAATATAAAATGTCCGTCTTTGTCCCTACAACCTTCCTGAGTATAAAGTTTGCATTATCTGATATTAGTATGGCCACGCCAGCTTTTTTATGGGTGTTGTTTGCTTGGATAACTTTTCTCCAGCCTTTTATTTTGAGTCTATGTTTGTTCTGACTATTCAGGTGCGTTTCTTGTAGGCAGCAGAAGGTTGGATTGAGTTTTTTGATCCATGTAGCCACTCTGTGTCTCTTAACTGGTGCATTTAGTCCATTGACGTTGAGAGAGAAAGAATTGTCCTGGGATTTAACGCCATCTTTATTTCAAAATTTGGTGTGTCTTTTGGGTAGTCTTGTCTTAGATTAGGTCTTTCAGTTTTTCTCTTAAGACTGGTTTTGTGTCTGTGAAGTTTCTGAGCTGTTTTTTGTCTGTGAAACCATGTATTCTTCCATCAAACCGGAAGTGAGTTTTGCTGGGTATAGTATTCTGGGTGAAGCATTCATTTCATTCAGTCTTGTCACAATATCCCACCACTGCTTTCTGGCTTTGAGCGTTTCTGGTGACAGGTCTGCTGTAAATCTCAGGGAAGCTTGCTTGAACATGATTTCCCCTTTTGATCTTGCTGTTTTCAGAATTCTGTCTCTATCTGTGGGATTTGTCATTGTGACTAGGATGTGTCTTGGGGTGGTTTTTCTGGGGGTCTCTTTTGGTTGGTACTCTTCGGGCATGCAGGATTTGATCACATATATTCTTTAGCTCTGGAAGTTTCTCTTTAATGATGTTCTTGACCATTGATTCTTCCTGGAAATTTTCTTCCTGGGTCTCTGGGACTCCAATGATTCTTAAGTTGTTTCTGTTGATCTTATCATAGACTTCTATTTCGTCTGTTCCCATTCTTTGACTAATTTTTCCATTGTCTGCTCATTTGCTTTAAGTTTTTTTGTCCAATCTCTCCTGCTGTATGGAATTGTTATGTATCTCATCTTCCACAGCACCAAGTCTATTCTCAGCTTCTGATACCCTGTCCCAGAGCTTATCCATTTTGTCATTCACTTCGTTTACTGAGTTTTTCAGGCCTGTTAGTTGACATGTTATTTCAGTTTGGAGTTTTGTCATTTCTGCCTTCATATTTTCTTGGTTCTTATTAGTGTTCTGTCAACTCGATCCATGGTTTCTTGGAGTCTGTTGAGCACCTTCCATATTGCTAGTCTAAAGTCCTTATCTGAGAGGTTGATTAGTTGTTCAGTCATTATCTGGTCCTCAGAATTGTCATCTTCATTCTCTATGTCTGATGCTGGCCTGCGCTATTTCCCCATTGTCACATTTGTATTGTGGGTTTTTCTACGTGTTGTAGTGGTATTCATTGTCTATATGATGTAGGCAGCACACTCCTCTGGCTCCTCCCTTTCTGGATGGGCTGACTTGCCTCTAAGGGAGGGGAGTCCTCCGTGGATGAAGCCTCACACTGGGTCAAATCTTAGGCCCGAGCATGTAACAGAGAAGACAGTCCAGAGAGAAATGTTTGCTTCTGTGATATAGCGCCGTTCTTAGTGTGATTTTTTCCTTCTTGTTGCAATGGAGTTCTTTCCTTAGAAAGAGTGCACGGCGCGTAGCGAAGCGGAGCGGCCGTGCTCTGCTGGAGCCTCTTTTTGCCCCACTCGCAAGAGTTTCACGCAAGAGGACAGTAGACAGACATAGACAGGTCACACTCACAGTCTTTCACAGCTGAGCCCCACTGGGCCGGTGTACTTTCGCGGATTTTCCCCGCCTGGTGTCACACACAGGGAGCCAGCTTTTGCAAAGGATAGCCGGTTTTTATGCTCTGAAGTCCCTCCCTGAAAATGGCGTCTGGGCGAGCGAGGTTTCTGGAGGCTCTTTTTGCCCCACTCGCAAGAGTTTCACGCAAGAGGACAGTAGACAGACATAGACAGGTCACACTCACAGTCTTCACAGCTGAGCCCCACTGGGCCGGTGTACTTTCGCGGATTTTCCCCGCCTGGTGTCACACACAGGGAGCCAGCTTTTGCAAAGGATAGCCGGTTTTTATGCTCTGAAGTCCCTCCCTGAAAATGGCGTCTGGGCGAGCGAGGTTCTGGAGGCTCTTTTTGCCCCACTCGCAAGAGTTTCACGCAAGAGGACAGTAGACAGACATAGACAGGTCACACTCACAGTCTTTCACAGCTGAGCCCCACTGGGCCGGTGTACTTTCGCGGATTTTCCCCGCCTGGTGTCACACACAGGGAGCCAGCTTTTGCAAAGGATAGCCGGCTTTTATGATCTGAAGTCCCTCCCTGAAAATGGCGTCTGGGCAAGCGAGGTTTCTGGAGGCTCATTTTGCCCCACTCGCAAGAGTTTCACGCAAGAGGACAGTAGACAGACATAGACAGGTCACACTCACAGTCTTTCACAGCTGAGCCCCACTGGGCCGGTGTACTTTCGCGGATTTTCCCCGCCTGGTGTCACACACAGGGAGCCAGCTTTTGCAAAGGATAGCCGGTTTTTTGCTTCCCAGAAATCTTACATTATTATCTTTAAGAAATATTTAGAAGAAAAAAGATAATATATAAAAGATAAAATGTTTTGTGCTTTTTGCCTTCGAAAAGGAATGAACCCAATATTTACTGTGCCAGTGCAGGAGGGGAAAAAAAGGCAAAAAAACATTTTTTATCTTTCATATATTTTTTCTTCATTTATTATTATTATTATTATTATTATTATTATTATTATTATTATTATTATTATTATTTACCTATCTACTTTTTGTCGATTTCTTTGTTTTGGTGTGGTTATTGAAGTTGTTGTCCCAATTTATATTTATATTGTTTGTTTGTTTTTTTTCTTTTCTTTTCTTTCTTTAGGTGCACTGCCATGTTTTTTAACTTAAGACCATGGCTTTTTTGTGGTGCCTATCGTAAACACTGGAGTGCTCATTGGATATTTGACACTTCTTTTTGTACTGTTGGGATGTTTCACCTTCTTTTTCTCCATCTCTCAAACCAACAATGAGAGCCTCTAGAAGGATTCCGCCCATGTTTGGCATATTAGACTTTTACCCACAGTTTATTACTTTTCTCTTCTTCAAATAAAACCACATAACTTGAACTATGTAGTCCCTCCTCCAAGTTAGAGGGGGAAATAAGGGAGGCATTAAGACCAAGACTACTAAGTAGTAAGCTAGGTACAGAGGGGACCACATATTCTAGGTGTCCTGGGGGTGAGGGAGGAGGATATGGGAGGTAGGACGAACACGGAGGTGTAGGGAGGACAAATCGGTGATGGGAATCCCCCCGATTTTATGTACATATGTACAGATAATATTATTGTCAACAATATGTAAACCACTACAATCAAAATAAAAATAATATTATTAAAAATAAATATTTTAATTATAAATATTTAATTACTTAAATTTTGAGTAAGACTAGATATCTATAAAAGAAAGGCCATTATTTATTGTGGTTTTCTTGTGGATTGGTCACACAGTGATTCTAAGGACTTTATTTTTTCTTTTGGTTTTTGGGTGACACCTGTGATGATCAGGGGTTACTCCTGGCTATGTGACCAGAAATCACTCCTGACTCAGAAATCGCTCCTGGCTTGGGGGACCATATTGGATGCAGGTATCAAACTGTTGTCCATCCTAGGCTAGCACTGGCAAGCACAAATTTACCATTTGGCCCACAAATCTGGCCCCACTCATAGAATACTTCTAAGAGCAACACAGAGCACAGAGCTGTGAGTAGCACCTGAACACCAACCTACATACATGCTCCAACCCTCTTCCCTGAAAGAAAGAAAATTCAGAAATATCCTTCCCTATTTGCAATATTTTGTCTGTTATATTGCAGCTTTACTATGATATAATTATATAATATCATGTAAATTTAAGAAATACAATGAACCTGTCTGATACACTTATATGTTGTGAATTATTAATCACAATAGAGTTATTGATTTGGAGGAAAGTCTATGGGTATAGACAGCTATTAACAGTTATTCAACACTGGAATTAATACACTTCATATTATGTGTTTTATGCCTAAAGGCATCAATTAAATGCTAAAATATGTGACACTTTTTCTTATGATTGGATGCTCTATTTTCCTTTCCTTACTGTTTTATAAATACTGTAAAAATTATAAAACTTATAATTATGCAGTCTATAAAGTATTTTAAAATAAAATTTATATTTAAAATATTTAAATATTTATTGCTTAAAAGTAGAATTTTTCAAAATATAAAAGAGAAGTGAAGGAAGTTTAGATGTAGTGGTTGGAACTATAGTACAGTAGACAGGTGTGTTTTCCTGTCTATAGTAACCTGGCTTCAATCCTCAGCATTCTATATTGTCCCTAAACACCTCTAAAAGTGAGTTGTGAGTGCAGAAGCAGGAGTAACCCAGGAGCATCCCTGGGTATTGCCCCCAAACCAAAAGTCCAATAAAAATAAGACCAAAAACTTTAGATATAGAAGTATAAATAATATACCCCAAATTCAGTTATAGCACAGCTTGGTGTGATATTTTGCCTGGACTCAACATATTTGAAAGGAGAACTTTGGTTAGCCTTCAGTAGTGTGCAACTCACCTTGACACTATGAATGGAGGGCCAGTTGAAACAGAAATGAAGGCATTCTCTAAGGGACTTGGTGGTAAGGAGGGCTCTGAGGGCAGAATCTGCCTGCTGACAGCTTTGTCCGGAGTTAATTGGCCCCAAAGCTTGCTGTTCTTCTAGATTTACTGAGTTAAGTAGCTCATTGAGTAAACCCTGAGGGTTGAATGTGAAGGGAGAATTCCCCTCCCTCCCTCTCTCTAGAAATGGGCCACTTGTGAAACTTTATCATATTCCTATAAATAGCAGGAGAAAGAAAATTTTAAATGTGTTCTAATAGAGAATATTTTGTGGTAATGAAACAGATTATATTTTCTGCTCTCACATATATTAGCACAGATATTTCATTTTAATTCCAGAAAGGTCTAAATATAAAACTAGTGATTTGTAGGTATTAAAAACTGTCAGAACTGGCCCCAAAACAAAAACAAAAACACAAAATGTCAGATCCTAATTCAAGCTCTCAAGGAAGAGATGTTCTCTGCAGATATTTAAATATTTTTGCTTCAATCCCCTGCATAGAGGAGTTAACAGAGAATCAAATAGATGAATTTGGAAAATCAGGATGCATGTCGCAAACTTACTACATATGATATATCTTCAATGTAAGCCAATGGAAAGAGACAAAAGAGGAAGATATTCCCCTGGACTCTCTTCAAAGTAAGTCAATCGAAAGAGCCAAAAACAATATCAATGGATGATCTCCTCCTCTCTCTCTCTCTCTCTCTCTCTCTCTCTCTCTCTCTCTCTCTCTCTCTCTCTCTCTCTCTCTCTCTCCCTCTCTCTCTCTCTCTCATTCTCTCTCTCTTTCTGTCTCATTCACTCTCTCTCCTATCTCCCCACCCCTGAAAAAAAAGGTATTAAGTCCAATGAAAATCTTAGTTTCTTTCTTAATCTCTCTCCCTATTCAGGACTGATTTTGAGGTCATGACATTATAGGTTTAATGTCCTGAGGAAAAGTGAAATTTCAGAGACAAATAGCATCATCCCACAATAATCAGAAGATACTGAAGTCTCCAAATCTTCCACCTGACTTCTTGGTTTGCTTAGAACAAGATTACCCCAGTCCACATATTTTTTATTGTGGAGTACATAGAAAACAAGAGATGCCATAACATCATAAATGTTTTAGCAAATGTTAGGGGCAAGAGAAGGTGAAGCGAAAGTCAGTCAGTGAAAGGATTGGGATGTAGAATTGTTGTTATGAGATGCAGATACCATATGATTTGTTGTTATTGTTGTTATGATGACCAATTGTATAAAGCTATGACACTCATGGTTTTAAGAATAATCATACTATTACTGTCACACATACTTACTGTCAGTTTACATATTTACAAAATTGTCATTTTTTTCTGAGTGGATTAAGGGATGCTATGCATAGTGAAGAGATATGAAAATTTCCCCAGGATTCATGAGCAAATTGCTGTCTATCTATTCTTTGCTCACCCTATGAGGTTTTTCATTGTTTTCTTTTCTTTTTGCTGCTTTCTTTCTTGAATATTTCCCACTATTACTTTTCCTCTTGACATTATTAATTCTTAATCCTTGACTTTCTTAATTCTCCATCCTTGGAACCCGCTCCTCAGCACTTTCAAAGAATACATAGAAAATTCTTATATTTTAATTAAATTCTCAGAGTCTGTATCTGTTTAATAGTCAAAAATAATACTGAAAAGTCAGTAATTTTCTTTTTAAATTTGTTTTGTATCTTAATTCTGATATTTTGGCTTTCTGCTACCTCAATTTTTTTGACTAGAGACCAGGGCCAGCAAGACTGAGCGCACAAAGTGTCTTACAGATTGCCAGAGAGCATTGAGGCTTGAGTCTCTTCTCTTTCTGCTCCTCAATACAAATCTAACTACCCACTTAACCTCTTGGTACAGAACATAACTATAGAGATTTTTCTTAGGAGATTAGAAGATGGTATAATACCAAATGGACAAAACCCTGTGCACAATCTGGATGATGGTAGAATAGGAAAGGTATTTAGGAAATATCACAGGAAAGATATTTAGGTCAATGAAATTTAGAAATGGGATGGACTGCTTATGTTAGGAGAGATTATATGTATAATAGATATTAAAGTTCATTGGAACACACATTAGCTGAAACACTGGGGTAAGTGTAAAACAAAATGATGGCTCAGCATGCTGAAGGAGGGTGGATCGAATTCTGGCATCCCATATGGTCCCCCATGCCTGCCAGTGGTGATTTCTGAGTGTAGAGCCAGGAGTAACCTCTGAGCACTGCCGGGTGTGACCCCCCCAAAAAATTTTAGAAAATACATAACGTAAAAAAATAAATTTGAAATGCATAGCAACCAGTTTATTATAAATTGTCATATTTTTAAATGCTCCTTTTTCTTTTAAGGGATTTCAAGGTGGTCACTAGAGTAAGGACATAAAATATGAGTCGCTTGACTCATATCTCACATTCTATTCTCTTCTATTGTTTTATTTATAAATAATGAATACTTAGATTTGCTTTAGAATTCTAAGATTGTTTATCTTACTGAGGTTTTGGAAACATTAATCTGATGTTTTGCTATGTAGGATCTAATGATTCTTACACATAGCATCCAAAGAAATCCACATCATTTTTCTAAGTTTTAATAACTAACACTAGTTTGCAAAAAGTATGTTACTCAGAATTTAATGACTTGTAAATATGTGTAAAACTATTACTGTATTCTATATTTTCAAAATGTAACAGTTGTTCTGTGAAAGGCAATAACAATTTTTCTATATATTTTTTGGCATGTGATATGTACTTTCTAAACCCATAGTGTTATACATTATCTAAACCCCTAGTAACCTGGAAGATTATGTTATACCAAATAATCTAGTCATTATAACACATGGAAAACTTTGATAACAGATATTCTTATGGCCTTTAAGGTGGGATAAATTTATGCATATGTGAATACAGAGACAATTTGAAATTATGCATTGTAATTTTCCTGCATATCATAAAATATTTTTGCTTTGGCTTTTCCACAAAACCCTCAACTTTTGCACAATATTCAATTATTTTGCATAATTATAGTGTATATTTTAGACATATGATTATATAAAAGACTATAGTTATATTGGAGCCAGAGATATAGTACAGCAGGTTGGACACTTGACTGTATGTATCTGAATTTGATCCTTATATATGACGTTCAAGTTCCACCAGGTGTGATACCTGAATACTGAGTCCTGAGTATTTCTGAGTGTAGTCCACTCACCCAAAAAATATATACATACACAAACATGCAACTATATTAACATAATGTTAATATGAGGAACATAGGAAATATATACTATATAGTATAAGAACATAAGGAAATAGAATTAGTTTCTTTGTGGAGAGTAAAATAATAGATTCAAATAACTAATACATTTAGTTTTTCTTCTCAGGTTCCTATATTTTAAAGATTTGTTATGATCAATTATTTTTGTTTACTTATATATCTTGGGGATTTGGAGCACAGCTACTAGTGCTCAGAACTTATTGCTGGCTCTCTGCTCAGGGATCTCTTCTGATGGTACTTTATAAACCATATATGGTAAATGTGAGCTAATTGTGGTCAGTTACTCCAAACCATTTGTGTTTGTCCCTATTATTTCTGTCCTATCACTAGTCAATTACTTTCTATAATAATTTTCTATAATAAAGGGTATACATTAAACAAATTATCTTTATCAATAAATAATAATATTTAATATTTGGGGCACTAATACCTGGCAAATTATTCTAAAACCTTGGACTTACTTATTAGGAGAGTCAAAAACTGAAATGAATAAATAAATCAGTGAATTAATTGTCAAATTATTCTTGTCAAAATCATGCTCCTACATTGACATACTATGGCATCAAATAATATATTGGATACTGGGTGAGTACACATTATATTATGCTTACTATTAATTTCACATAAAATCTAAAAAAAAAGACTGGAAGCCTTTTTAAACCATAAATTTTTATATTAGAATTAGAGAAAGTTTTTCCCTCAAATAACAGTTTTAGCTGAGGTATTTATAGAACATATGTTAAAAAGGAAATTTAAGAATAAACTCACTATTTAGATTTTAGATATGTAACAAAATTTAGATCAGATCTAATTTATAGACTGAGAGGTTAAATATTATATGAAATGAACTCAAGATTATAGAAAAATAGTAAAATATATGCATCTCTAACTTCTATTTAAATCTTCTTAAAGCATTAACTGGGCATTTGTTAAAAGATGAAACAAGCGAAGTTAGTGTTATTATCTTATTTACTGTACTTTCTTCTGCACATAAATTTATTTTCTTCTGCTCGACATCCAGAAAAACAGGAAAAAATTGTTAAAGAAAAGCATACTACCTCAGAAATCCTGAATGAGTCAGGGATAATTTGCACACACATACACACACACAAAAGTAGGTATGAAAAAATTGTGTTCATACTCCAATAATATTAGCCCTTTATTTTGAAATATTGCTGTTTTTCTTCTCAAGGAACAGAGATAACATTCATAACCCTTGAAATATAGGTTGTGTGTGTGGTCATAAAAGTAGGTTTGTATCCTTTTAAGGTAGAGAAAACATTTGAACTTGGTTTTCCACTTTGATTCTCTTGCCATAACAATAAGGACACTAAAGTTATTGGTAGCAATCAATATTTCTTAAAGAACAACTACTCTTATTTTTCTATGACAGCAAACAGCTTGATCTCATATACATTTTGAACCAAACGAAAGATTCCACAGGGGCTTCTTCATTTGAAGTTTGAAAAATTCACTCAGAACTAATAGCAGTTGGAGGGAACAGGAATGCTCAACTGAAAAGAAATTCAGAGATCTTCCCGTGATCCTCCAAGATGTTACTGTCTTTCTTCTGTCAGCTGATCAAATCTTTGTGAGATATAGCTTGCCTATAAGCACTTAGATGGCAATGAACAACACCGTGACTGAATTCATTCTGTTTGGATTGACACAGGATCCAAGAAAGCAGAAAAGAATATTTGTAATGTTCCTGATTCTTTACCTGGCAACACTAGTGGGGAACTTTCTCATTATGGTGACTATTAAAAACAGTAGTAATCTTGGAAGCCCTATGTACTTCTTCCTATTCTATCTGTCCTTTACTGATGCCTGCTTCTCTACCACCACAGCCCCCAGATTGATTGTGGATTCCCTCTCTCAGAAAAAGACCATTTCCTACAATGAATGTATGACTCAAGTGTTTGCAGTGCATTTTTTTGGGTGCATGGAGATCTTTGTGCTTATCCTCATGGCGTTTGATCGCTATGTAGCCATTTGCAAACCCCTACAGTACATGACCATTATGCGTAGGCAGGTCTGTGTTGTGTTGATGCTTGTGGCTTGGATAGGAAGTTGTATCCACTCAACAGCACAGATTTTACTGGCTGTGCAATTGCCTTTTTGTGGCCCCAATGTGATTGATCACTACTTCTGTGATTTGCAGCCCTTGCTGAAACTTGCCTGCATGGATACTTATGTGATAAACTTATTAGTGGTTTCCAATAGTGGGGCCATATGTATAGTGAGTTTTATCATTCTGCTTATGTCCTATATTGTCATATTGTATTCTCTGAAAAACCACAGTGCAGAAGGAAGGAGGAAAGCCCTTTCCACATGTACCTCCCACTTTATTGTGGTCGTCATATCTTTTGGACCATGTATATTCATATATACAAGGCCAGCCACCACATTTCCAATTGACAAGTTAGTGGCTGTGTTTTATACAATTGGGACACCTTTGATCAACCCTTTGATCTACACACTGAGAAACGCAGAAGTAAAGAATGCTATGAGAAAACTGTGGTGCAGCAAAGTATGACTTCAATTGATAAATGCTTTGTGGTAATTCAAATATGAACTTTTATAATAAAAGGTTTGTGAGCAGAGAAAATAAATATTCTTGCTATAAATAAATAAATCTGTATATAACATTCATAGGATAATCACATATTTGTTAATTATATGTTTATTATCCACAATCTGAGATGATTATGTTATATTCGTAAAGTCCATTTCCATTTTACTAGTGTTTTTTTGTACCACACTGGTGTGCTCAGGGCTTTCTACTGACTGTGCTTATAGATTACTCGTGGCATGCTTAGGGGACCATAAGGATTACTTTAGATCTAACTCAAGCCATTTGCTTGTTAGGCAAACACCTTACCTGCTGTCCTATCACTCAGGTCTTCCTCTAACCATTTAAACAAACTAATTTTATTACAATTTTATTTGTATCCAACCTTCTTCACATGACAATTTAGCTTTCTTTACATACTTTTCTTCAAAAACCATTGACCAACTAATAAAATGATTGTGTATATGTATGCACACTGACTATTTCTCTAGAATTCATTTTCATCAATACAAATGTGGTCATTTGTATTAATTAATTCAGAATATAGGTGATTTCCTCTTCTCCCCCCAAAAAGTAAGGTTATAGACGAGGCTTAAGAAAATACTTCTCAGGGCCAGCATGGTGACGCTAGAAGTCAGGTGCCTGCCTTGTCAGTGCTAGCCTAGGATGAACCATGGTTCTATCCCCCGGCGTCCCATATGGTCCCCCAAGCCAGGAGCGATTTCTGAGTGCGTAGCCAGGAGTAACCCCTAAGTGTCACCGGGTGTGGCCCAAAAACCAAAAAAAAAAAAACTTTTATATAAATGACTGGCCCCCTTTTAATAGATAATATGTAACTGTATTTTATACCATTAGGACTCCCTTTCTCAATACTTTACTGAGTACACACTAAGAAATGTCAAAATGAAAATTACTAGTAAAAATTGTGGTGCAGCAAGTTGTGACTTCAGTCCATAAATTCAATATTGTAATATAAATATTATATTGCAGTAAAATGTGAGCTAACTTAAATCTTTTTTTTTGTTCTGTGAACCAGAAACAAAATTTCTAGGAAAACAATAGCCAAGATATATGTGATTGTATATCATATATGACATATGTTACAGATGCTTTAATTACATAGGCTTACTCTTAAGGGATAATATTAAACTATTATTAAAACTTAGAATGTTTTACCAACCTAAATTGTATTGGGATTTGCACTTATACAACCATATTCACATGAAAATTAATTTTATTTACCTATTTTCCTCATAATGAAATGTAAAGAAATATAAAAAATAAGGGCCATACTCAATTCCCAACGTTTGCATTATTTGACTATAGAAAAAGGTTCATTCTGTTTTTTCATTTCCACAATCTAAAGCTATTACAAATGTACAATAAATTTATATTTTATTAAGAATTTAAATGTATTCCTTGTTGTTTATAATGGGAAATAGGAAAAATAAGCACTGAGAAATATGTATGCTGAAATCACTTACTTACAGATAAGTAGTTTTAAGAAGTTCTAAAATAGGAAAGAGGCAAATAGAAACTCATTTAAATAACTCGATCCTGTTATTGAATAACTGTTATTCAACCCATCTTTAACATAAAAGTCAAAGTTGAGGGGGCTGGAGCAATAGTACAGTGGTAGGGAATTTGCCTTGTATGCGGCACCCCGGGGATAGACTTGGGTTTGATTCCTGGCATCCTCTGAGCCTGCCAGGAACAATTTCTGAGTGCAGAGCTAGGGCAAACCTCAGAGCTGCAGGGTGTGCCCCCCCAAAAAAAAATAAAACAAAGTTAGCCTGCATTCTGAGACTTTGATTATGGTGATTTTTATGAGGTAACTCATATATAGCATGGGATATTTATAATTAATTATAACTCTTTATATAGCTTATATATTATATCATCTGAATCCTTTTCATTTTTCTGATCATACTTATTGTCATTATCTGGATAATTCTATTCCATTTTTTGGTATCCTTGAAATATTCAGAGACCTCTATGTAGATTATGTTCTAATAACCACATTCTACCCTTTATATTTAGTCTATTTTTAACTTCCTCTGATCACTATTTTTTTTACTTAATCATCTAAACTTGAGAAAAATAACTCATTTCCTATAATCAGTCAACAGATATTTATTGAAAATATGAGTACCTAATCATAAGTAATAACAATAAAAAGTTAGTCTTTTGAAAATTTTACTAATAAAAATAATATAAATGGACACAATAATGGCAAAGTGGATACAGTTCTAAGATTCACATGGGAAAGCTCTGTAGAGTTGACCTACCAAAGAAGTAGGTTATTTTCAGATTCAGGAAGTTGAAAGGATTTACAAGGATTTATCTAATCCTAAGGATAGGAGAAAATATGTGATGCTTTGATATTTAGAGAGGCAGGGAATAAAGTATTTGAGATGTGGATGCAGATTAGAAGTCAGATAATGGGGCTGGAGTGGTAGTACAGCAGTTATTTTCAGATTCAGGAAGTTGAAAAGGATTTACAAGGATTTATCTAATCCTAAGGATAGGAGAAAATATGTGATGCTTTGATATCTAGAGAGGCAGGGAATAAAGTATTTGAGATGTGGATGCAGATTAGAAGTCAGATAATGGGGCTGGAGTGGTAGTACAGCGGTAGGGCATTTGCTTTGCACGCTGCCAACCCGGGACCAACCTAGGTTCCATCCCCAGCATGTCCCATATGGTCCCTCAAGCCAGGGGCCCAGTGATTTCACAGTGGTAGGGCATTTGCCTTGCAACTGACCTACTCCCGATGGACTGGGGTTCAATCTCCAGCATTCCATTTCTGAGCGCAGAGCCAGGAGTGAACAAACAGAAAGTCAAGGACAGTCAAAGAAGGAGATAAAAGTACTATAATCTCTAACTAGTCAATATTTTGAATTATACATGATATTTACAGTTCAGAGATTTCCCCTAAGCAGCTGGTAGAAAATAGATAGTTTTAACTTTTATGCACTCTGAAATAAAATCTTCCAATGATGAGAAAACTCTGAGGCTCTTAGCTAGATTCAATTAATAACCAGAGTCCCTTCTTTGCTACTATGTCCTTTTATTTGTACCTCTGTGTTCCTCAAGTTGTAGATTAAAATATAGACCAAGGGTGTGATGATGGAGTTTGACAACGTCATTGCTTTTTATCTTTGTGGCAAGTTATCACAGGCCTCATTTACAAGAATATACATGAAACAAAAAATAAGATGGCCATCGTTACATAGGGGCTGGGCATGGTTTTATGAAACTCCTCTGAGCTGTAATACATTAAGAGATGACCATGTAATGAGCATGAGGAAGATGATCATTTGCATTACCCTAATGCTGATCTTTTCTTTTATTTTATTTATTTTTATATAATTGCTGCTTTATTTTATTTATTGATTTTAATGAATTTTTACTGCAGTCAAAGTGAATTACCTATCTTTCACAGTAAGTTAGATTTGAGGGTATTTCTACAGTAAGACTAAATAAAAATACTAGAATTTATGCAAATGTTTCACATAAGGTGTGTTTATATACCTGAGTAGTTTTTAAGAGAAGCTCTAAGAAAAGTGAGTAATAATTATTAAAGAATATTTGAATCTATATAAATATTAAATTTGAGTAATCTTAGAATGTCAGCTGAAGGTAGATCTCAACTAATATTTATGCTACATTCCTTTGTTTCCCAAATGTCTCATGGACAGGCAACCAAGATTTTATCAGGCCCCAATGCCTCTGAGTACAGCTTATTTTATCAAGCATTTTTTCTTACAGGTGCTACTTTTTTAGAACTTCCTCTCTGCAAGTACAGACTGCTTTGAAAAAGTTAATATCAGAGAGCTTTTTTAAAAACTCTCCCTTTGGCAATTAGGGCCTTTATAAACTTGGTGCCTTTCTACGCATCAAGATTTGTTAGACAGGGGATATAGCAAGAGCTCATCCAGCGATGCTCAGGGATCAATTCTGGCTGGCTCAGGGAACTATATGGGAATCTGGATATTGATCAAATTATGGTATGCTAGATATAAGGCAGATTCCTTAACCACTACTATTTCTCTGGCTTCCTTCAAATAGATTTTTTTAATTTTTTTGGGGGGTCACATCCGGCAGTGCTCAGGAGTTATGCCTGGCTCTATGCTCAGAAATGGCCCCTGGCAGGCACGGGGGGTGGGGGGACCATATGGGATGCTGGGATTTGAATCACCATCCTTCTGTATGCAAGGAAAATGCTCTACCCCCATGCTCTCTCTCTGGCCCATTTTCAAACAGATTTTAAAGCATCTTAAATCTGGCATCAAGTCAGTGAGAAAATTCTTCCTGTTGTCCCTTGACATGGCTCTGGAGCATCATCATCTATGCTTATGACGTTTCTCATATATATATATATATAGATAGATAGATAGATAGATAGATAGATAGATAGATAGATAGATAGATAGATAGATATGGGCATCATTACAGTAATGTCTTTAATTTTTCTCAAAACCCATAGATGAGTGAGACTATTCTGTGTCTATATCTCTCCTCTGACTTATTTCACTCAACATAATAGATTCCATGGACATCCATGTATAGGAAAATTTCATGACTTTATTTCTCCTGACGGCTGCATAATATACCATTGTGTATATGTACCACAGTTTCTTTAGTCATTCTATTGTGGAAGACCATCTTGGTTGGTTCCAGAGTCTGGCTATTGTAAATAGCACTGCAATGAATATAGTTGTGAGGAAGGGATTTTTGAATTGTGTTTTTGTGTTCCTGTGGTATATCCTTATGAGTGTAATAGCTGGATCTTTTGGGAGTTCAATTTCTAGCTTTTTGAGGAATCTCCATATTGTTTTCCATAAAGGCTGGACTAGTGGCATTCCTGCAAGCAGTGAGTAAGAGTTCCTTTCTCTCCACATCCCCACCAGCACTGATTGTTCTTGTTCTTTGTGATGTGTGCCAGACTCTGTGATGTGAGATGGTAACCTCATTGTACTTTTGATTTGCATTTCCCTGATGATATATATTTCTTATAGATAGATCATAGAGTTTGATATTTTGTAACACAGAGCTTTTAGCCTAGTTTGAGATCAGCTAACTTAGCATTCAGAGTAAGCATTTAGAGTTTAATTAGTGTTTAAGAAGGAGTTTTGTCTATACCAAGTGATTGTTTATTTAATTTTATTTGGAGGAAGACATTAGTTTTATTATCACAGTAGAAAACAGAGAGGTTTTTTATCCCAAAGAAAAACATATTCCAAAGCTACATGCCACACAATAAAAATGTATATAAAAGTAATACCAAAGGGGATGGAGAGATAACATGGAGACAAGGGTGTTTGCCTTGCATGCAGCAGGGCAGTGGTTCAAATCCCGGCATCCCATATGGTCCCCCGCGCCTGCCAGGAGTGATTTCTGAGCATATAGCCAGGAGTAATTCCTTAGCGTTGCCAGGTGTGACTCAAAAACCAAAAAAAAAAAAAAGTAATACCAAAAAAATATACCCAAGGAGGAATGATTATGTCTCATAATAATCCATGCCATAAAAATGACTAATGTATTAAATTTCATATTTTATTTATTTATTTTTAAAGATGCATTAGAGAGTTATTAAATAAAATTTATGTGAGGAGACGGTGACAGAGAAAACAAAAGTTCAGAAGAATTTATGAGCTTCTCCAAACTGGGAAAAAACAAAAGAAAACAAGACACATAGAGACAATCAAGTTGTCAAGGAAGAGCAGAGCACAGCTGGAAGAAAACACTGATTTTGTGTTTTGTTTTTGTTTGGTTTTTGTTTTTTGGGTCATACCAGGCATCTCTCAGGGGTTACTCCTGGCTTTATGCTCAAAAATCGCTCCTGGAGGGCTTGGAAAAATATATGGAATGTCAAGATTCGAACCACCATCCTTCTGCATACAAGGCAAATGCCCTACCTCCATGCTATCTCTCTGGCCCCTGATTTTGTGTTTTAATTGCTGTTATCCAGCATTATTTTCTTTTATCTTTATAAATAAGACTATATTTTGATTATAATCTTATTCTCATTATCAAAATATATTTTCTTGTCAATAAAATAATTTATTTGCTTTGAAACATTTACTTACTTGAACATTTTAAAAATAAGTTTTGAGGGGCTAGAGTGATAGCACAGTGGTAAGGCATCTGCCTTGTACGCGGTCCATCCAGAATGAATCTTGGTTTAATCCCCAGAGTCCCATATGGTCCCCCAAGCCAGGAGCGATTTCTGAGTGCATAGACAGGAGTAACCTCTGAGTGTTATAGGGTGTGGTCCAAAAAAGTAAAATAATAATAATAATAATTACAATAATAATAATAATAATAAGCTTTGACTAATATATGTGTTTTAGAAATTAAAGCTTAATTTTGTTTACATTCTGGGATTTTACTTATTTAGGTGTATACTCAAATTTACATCTCTATATATAAAAATCTTTTTAGGAAGTTACAAAAATAGAATATATCTTATATATTATGTTTAATCATAAGGAAAATGAGTTAATATGGTCTTTTAATGTCAGAAATTATTATTGTGTTATTATTTGTCTTATTGAGGTTAATTAGGTACCCTGGGTGAATTTTGATGGTAGAATGCCCTGCTGAGAAGAAATCCATGGAGAAATTTCTGTAAAATTTTATAGACTAAGAGCAGTGTATACTGGATGAGAGAGTTATCTAAAATGACTCATTTATCCCCTTAGTGTTCAGTCTTTTATTTTTTATTTATTTTGTTTTGTTTTGTTTTGGGGCCACACCCAGAGGCACTCAGGGTTACTCCTGGTTCTGTGGTCAAAAATCGCTTCTGGCAGGCTCAGGGGACCATATGGAATGCCGGGAACCAAACTCCCTGGATCTATCACTGGTTGGCAGCATCCAAGGCAAACACCCTACCTCGTGCTATCACTCCGGTTTCATCACGCACAGTCTTTTAACAGTTGTAACCTAAGATGATCAATGGTTTTGACTGAACAACAAGCAGAAGCTGAACTTCAAAACTCCCTTATTCAAGTCTTCTGTAATATAATAAAGTTTCAGAATCGATATTTCATGCAATTCTGTTTTATGTTGCAGTTTCTGTTTTTGGAGATCTGATGTGATCTTAATAATCACTAGACTACAGCTCAGTAAGAAAATACTTTCTTGGACCTGAATGATAGCACAGTGGGTAAGGCATTTGTCTTGTACAAAGCCACCTCAGGTTCGATCCCCGACATCCCATATGGTGTTCAAAGCCTGCCAGGAATGATTTCTGAGCACAGACTCAAAAGAAACTCCTGAGCATCTCTGGGCTGGGTGTTGATCAAATCCAAACAAAAAAGTAAAACACTTCCTTTAAATGAAAAACACAGATGAGGGGTTTAGTAGACATTAACAGGACTTTAATCTCCCAGGTACTAAATACACATTTTGCTTAGTGTATCTGAGTAATTCTCTAGAATAGACCATATGCTGGGACATAAAATTTACTTCCACAAAATCAAGACAATTGAAATCATAGCAACTGTCATTTCATACTATGTCTCACTGAAAACAGATGTTAATTCACAATCTGAAATGGTGAAACAATGCAAACACCAGGTGAGTCAATAGCTCATTACTGAATAGTAAGTAGGAAAGAAAGAAAATTGAAGAGGGGATTAAAATATTTATGAAAATAGGAGCTGGAGTGATAGCAAAACTAAGTGATAGGAAAGATAAGGACGTTTGCCTTGCATGCAACTGATTCAAGTTTGATCCCCGGTATCCCAAATATTTCCCCGATACTGCCAGGAGTGATTTCTGAGCATAGAGCCAGGAGTAACCCTTGAAAGCAGCTGGATGTGGCCCAAAAACTAAGAAGAAAAGAACAGATTCCCACTATCTAGTGAGAATGAGGACATAAGCTACCAGAATTTGTGGGGCACGAGACACAGCAAAGCAGTGTTAACATGACAGTTCATAGTCATGTAAACATTCAACAGGGAGGATGAAAGGTCATATAAATAACTTGACAACACTTTAGGAAAGTATAAATGACCAACAGAAAAGTCACAACGCAGGCAAGAGAAAGAAAATAATAATGGCCTTTTTATACACCAATAATGATAGGGAAGAGATGGAAGTCAGGAAGGCAATCCTATTCACAATAGTGCCACACAAACTCAAATATCTTGGAGTCAACTTGACCAAAGACATGAAGGACTTATACAAAGAAAACTATAAAGCCTTGCTTCAAGAAATAAGAGAGGACACACGGAAATGGAAACACATACCCTGGTAATGGATTGGCAGGATTAACATCATTAAAATGGCAATACTCCCCAAAGCATTATACAGATTTAATGCGAGCCCCTTAAATATACCCATGACATTCTTCAAAGAAGTGTATAAAACACTTATGAAGTTTATCTGGAACAATAAACACCCTCGAATAGCTAAAGCCCTCCTAGGGAAAAGGAAAATGGGAGGCATTACTTTCCCCAACTTTAAACTATACTACAAAGCAATAGTTATCAAAACAGCATGGTATTGGAAAAAGACCGACCCTCGGATTTGTGGAATAGGCTTGAGTTCTCAGAGAACGTTCTCCAGACATAAAATTATCTAATTTTTGACAAAGGCGCAAGAAATCCTAAGTGGAGCAGGGAAAATCTCTTCAACAAGTGGTGCTGGCAGAACTGGTTAGCCACTTGCAAAAAAGCGAACATAGACCCCAAGTTAACATCATGTATGAAGGTAAAATCCAAATGGATTAAAGACCTTGATATCAGACCAGATACAATGAGGTATATAGAACAACACATCGGTAAAACACTCCATGACATTGAGACTAAAGGTATCTTCAAGGAGGAAACTGAACTTTCCAAACAAGTGGAAGCAGAGATCAACAGATGGGAATACATTAAGCTGAGAAGCTTCTGCACCTCAAAAGAAATAGTGCCCAGGATACAAGAGTCACCCACCGAGTGGGAGAAACTATTCACCCAACACACTTCAGATAAGGGGCTAATATCCAAAATATGCAGGGCACTGACAGAACTTTACAAGAAAAAAACATCTAATCCCATAAAAAAATGGGGAGAAAAAATGAACAGACACTTTGATAAAAAAGAAATACAAATGGCCAAAAGGCACATGAAAAAATGCTCCTCGTCACTAATCATCAGGGAGATGCAAATCAAAACAACAATGAGATACCACCTCACAACGCAGAGATTGGCGCACATCACAAAGAATGAGAACAATCAGTGCTGGCGAGGATGTGGAAAGAAAGGAACTCTTATCCACTGCTGGTGGGAATGCCGTCTAGTACAGCCTCTATGGAAAGCGATATGGAGATTCCTTCAAAATCTGGAAGTTGAGCACCCATTCGACCCAGCTATTCCACTCCTAGGGATATATCCTAAGAACACAAGAATACAATACAAAAACCCCTTTCTCACACCTATATTTATTGCAGCACTATTCACAATAGCCAGGCTCTGGAAACAACCAAGATGCCCTTCAACAGATGAATGGCTAAAGAAACTGTGGTACATATACACAATGGAATATTATGCAGCTGTCAGATGAGATGAAGCCATGAAATTTTCCTATACATGGATATACATGGAATCTATCATGCTGAGTGAAATAAGTCAGATGGAGAGAGAGACACACACAGAAGAGTCTCACTCATCTATGGGTTTTAAGAAAATTAAAAGTCATTTTTGTAACAATCTTCAGAGACAATGAGAGGAGGGCTGGAACACCAGCTCACTCCATGAAGCTCACCACAAAGAGTGGTGAGTACAGCTATAGAAATAACTACACAGAGAACTACCTTAACCATGTGAATAAATGAGGGAACTGGAAAGCCTGTTTGGAGTACAGGTGGGGGTGTGGTGGGATGGAGGGAGATTTGGGACATTGGTGGTGGGAATGTTGCACTGGTGAAGGGGGCGTTCTTTACATGACTGAAACCTAATCACAATCATTTATGTAATCAAGATGTTCAAATAAAGAAGAAAAAATAATAAAAATAAATAAAAGGAAATGCCAAAAAAAATTAGACCATAAACTGGTGAACTATAATCTAAAAAGAATTGTTAAATATCAATGAAACTGAGAGCTGGTTCTTTAAAAAAATTTACAAAATCCATGAATCATCAATAAAACCACAACACTAATAAATCAAATCAGAAAATAAAAGAGGAGCATCACAATAGACACCACAAAAATTTAAAAGATCATTATTTTACTTTAAGAAAATTTATGCCATAGAATGAAAGAACCTAGAAGAAATGGATTAATTTTTTTGAATTCTGTAACCTGCCAAGGTTGAATTAAGAAGATATGGAATACCTATAACTTTCAAAGAAAATCATACAATAATCAAAATTTTACTCAAAATCAAAAGCTCAATTCCAGATAGATTCACCACATGAGTTCTTTTAAACCTTTAAAGGAGATCTAGTGCCAATTTCTATTTAAGCTTTTCCAGGAAATTTAAGAAATAGACACACTTCCATGAAACAAACATGATACAAAACAGATAAAAAAAAAACAGGGAAAAGAATACAAAAGAGAGAGAGAATTATAGGTCAATATTCTTGTTGAACACAGTTGCAAAGACCCTCAATAAAATACTAGCAAAAAAATCTAATTTATCAAAAATAAATCATACATCATGACCAAGTAGAACTTATTTCAGGAATACAATGTTGGCTTAGATAACCAATATAATATAACATATCAATAAAAGAAAAATTTATATAATCATATAAATGTGTGTAGAGAAAGTATTTAACAATATCCAGAACCAATTCATGATAAAAAAAAAACTCTCAACAAAGTGAGAATTGAAGGAACTTCCCTCATTATAGTCAAAACCATTTATCTCAAATTCACAACAAACATAACCAAAGGGGGAAAATGAAAAGCTATCTCTCTAATAGAAAACACAAAATAAGTTTGCCAACACTCAATATTTCTATTCAGTATGGTTCTAAAAGCAATTGCCATATCAATTAGGTAAGAAATATATTTCAATAACATACTTATAGGAAAGGAAGAAGTCGAGATCTCACTAATTGCAGATGGTAAGATATTATCATGAGAAAATCCTAAAAACAATAAAATATAGAATAATAGATTTTATAGTAATGTGACAGGCTACAAAATTAATATACTAAAGTCCTTGGTTTTGCTAATCAAATAAAAAAGGAAAAGATATTTTTTAAAATCCCATTCACAATTGAATCCCAGAAAATCAAGTACATTGAAATCAATTTATCTAAAGAGATGAAAGACCTGTACAATGAGAAATGCAAAACATGTCAAAAAATAAGAGTACATGTGAAATGGAAGCACATCTCTTGCTCATTAATTGAGAATATTAACATCATTAAAGTGGTGATACTTGTCATGGGGCCAGAGTAATGGTGCATGGTAAGGCATTTGCCTTGCCTATGCTAGCCTAGGATGGACCGTGGTTCAATCCCCCAGCATCCCATATAGTCCACCAAGCCAGGAGTGATTTCTGAGTGTATATCCAGGAGTATCTTCTGAGAGTCACTGGGTGTGGCTCAAAAAACAAAAATAACAATACTTGTCAAAGTATTGTACAGATTAGTACAGCCCCTAAAATGATACCTATGATGATTTAAAAAAAAACAGATCAAACACTCCTAAAATTTCTATGAAAAAATAAGCCTCCACAAATAGCTAAGATAATTCTTGGGCAAAAGAATATGGGATGCACCACTTTCCCCAACTTCAAACTATATTACAAAATAGTAGTAATTAAAATGACCTGGTATTTGAATAAAAATATGGATCCTCAGATCAGTGAAACAAAATTGAATATCCTCACATAGATCTCAGGTACATGTACAATTATTCTTTGATAAAGGAACAAAATATATGAGGTAGAGCAAGGAAAGCCTCTTCCAAATGTGGTAAGTGTGAGCTATGCAGAAATGAGCAACTTAGACTTCTTTCTAAGACCATGCACAAAAGTCAGTTCAACTGGACTAAAGATCTTTTTTATATTTATTATATAATAATAATATATTATTAAATATATAATGTATATGCAGAAAAATATAGCAAAACTCTCCATGATATTGAAAATGCATAATTACAAGTTTAGATCTGAAAAAAAAAGAAAATGCATCTTCAAGGATAAGATACAACTGACCAAGCAAGTGAAAGCAAAAATAAATAAATGAAACTATATTAAATTAAAAAAACTTCTGCATCTCAAATGAAGAGTCAATGACCAGGATATAAAAACCATATATGAATGGGAGAAATTATTTACCAAATATTTATATTATATTATATTAATATGAGATATATATAATGCACTGTTTAAACTTAAAACACACACCTCGTCCATCCTATAAAAGGGGGGTGTAAACAGATAAATAGGAACTCCCCTAAAGGAGAAATGCAAACGACCAAAAGGCCAATAATAATGCGCCACATTATTAATAATCAGAAATATGCAAAGCAGAACAACATTATGATATCATCTCACACCACAGTGAATGGCACACAACAAAAGAACAATCAGTATTGAAACATATATGGGAGAGAAGTGACACTTGTTTACTGCTGGTGGGAATGAGGTTGACTGGCTTGGACTCTAAGCAATATGAACAATAACTCATAAACTAGAAATTGAGTTTCCATATAACCCAGCAATTCTATCCTGGTAATATACCCTAACAACCCAGAAACACATTGCAGAAATCCTATATATTTTAGCATTATTCACAATAGAAACACCCAAGTACCAAAAATAGTTGAATGGATATAGAAAACATGGTACATATACACAATGGAATACTCTGCAGCTGACAGGAAAAATAAAGTTATAAAAATCACTTATACATGGAAAGATATGGAGAGTATCATGCTAAGTTAAGTGAGTTTGAGGGAGAGCTACATACGACTCTCATCTGTGGTGTATAAAAATAATATAAAATAATACCAGAATACAATACAAATAGGAGTTGCAGTTAGAATAGAGAAGTGACCACTATGAAAATAATAGCTGGAAATTATCACTCAGATAAAACTGGATTTGAAAGTTGGTATAAATATATGCATGATATCCTTTGTTTGTTTTTGGGCCACATCTGGTGATGCTCAGGGGTAGGGGTTCCTCCTGGGTAGGCTCTCAGAAATCTCTCCTGGCTCTGGAGACCATATGAGATGCCAGGATTGAACCTAGGTCTATCCTGGATCAGCCACATGCAAGGCAAATGCCCTACCACTGTGCTATCACTCTGGCCCCTTGATATCCTTTCTTAACAGTATTGCAAAACATGATGCCTAAGAAAAAAATCAGAGAGAGGGAGAGTGGGAATGGGAGGGAAACTGGGAAAATGGTGACAGGAAATAAACAGTGGTGATGGGATGGGTGTTTAACATTGTACGAGTGAAACTCAACCATAAACAACTTTTTAACTTTATCTCAAGGTGATTCAAGAAAAAAAATTTTTTAAGTTTAAAATGTGATTTTCTACATGCTAAATATATACACATATATTTACATATAATTAAAAAATAAAAATTAATAAAAATAAAAAATAAAAATAAAGAAATGCTCATAGATTACTCCTAAAAAGAGACACAATTTTGAATATGAAGTTGTGTAATTTTCATGCTCTGATGGCATGGCAGAGACACCTGTGATTTCCTTGTAAAGAAAGAATTTGCATGAATGCATGAATAGGGATAAAGGTAACTGACCTCCTTTGTCCTTTAACAGGAAGGACACTAGAGACAAGGAGGCTGATGTAATTTCTTTAGAGAATATTTTACCATGTTGCGGGATCTGGGGGCCTGTTAGTATGAGTCATTTTCAATAGTCTAGTAGTAGGATTTCTCTCTAAAAAGCTATGCCAAGAAGTTTGAAGTTATCACTGGGGAATTATATAAAGTGTTAGTTTGGAAGTGGTTTTGGCACCAAACATTCTGAATAATAAGGGATTTCATCATCCTTAGAGACCAAGAGACCATGTTGGAAGAAGTATTGACCACAGTCAATACCTCAGAGAATGAACCATTTTCTTTTCTGTTTTATGAAACAGAGATTAAGGCCGGTGTTTCGGGTCATGTTCTAAAGAGCAAATTTTTATTTTTGTCTCTATCTAGCTCATAACTGAGAAATCACACCCCATATAAATATTGAGAATATTCATATTAAGATCTATGCCTTAATCAACAAATAGTATTGACTTAAAAAATGAGAGTAGTTTTTGATTCACTGTAAGATTGAAAAATAAAAGTAGAGAAATACACATGAGGAAATTTTCTCACACACATGCATAGCTGTTTCTAATATTGATATTTCCTACCAAAGTAATATAGTTTTGAAAATTGATCAATGTAAATCAGCATTATCAATGACTCCAAGTTCAAAGTTTACTTGAAGCTTTTCTGTTGGTGTTGTGCATCATATAAGTTTAGGCAGTATAATAATGTATGAATTCTTCATTCAGAGAGAATTTCTTTTAAAGAAAAAATACACAGCCTCATAAATAAACAATCCTGAGGAAATTTACAGACACACCACTGACCTTAAAGTAAAAATGGAATGGTTGACTTTAAAGCAAGATAAACTCCTCAAACATCCAAACTTTTACAAAAAGGTAGGTAAAAAATCCCACGACAATAATCTCTCTCAACGTCAGTGGACTAAATGTATTAATAGAGATACAAACTGGCAATATGTTCAGAAAATTGAATCCTACTTTATGCTGCCTGAATAAAACACCTTTGATTAGTCAGAGAAAAGAGAGTCTTAGAGTCAAAGATCAGAAGAAAAATCCCTCAAGCAAAGAACACACTCAAAAAGACTAGAATGGCCTAATAACATAAGATGAGATAGACTTTAGGCTTAAAAGGTTATAGCAGACAGACAGGTCATTTCTTAATAATCAAGCCATATGTACATCAGTAAGAAATAACACTCCTAATAAAATATTTACTAAATGACAGACGGACAAAATACTTAACACATATACAAATAGACATGGAGAAAGATCAATAAAAACAAATTGTAGTGGGGGACATCAAAATCTCATTGTTACATCTTTGATATATCAACCAGGCTAAAACTCAACTATATTGGCTTTGAAGACTGTAAAGGAACAGAGTAGCTACATATACGGCATTTATATCTAAAATATGAATAAACTTTCTTCTTTAGTGTACATAGAACATTATCCAAGATAAACCATACTCTAGCCCATAAAATATGCCTCCCCAAAATAAAAAATAGATATTGTATCAGCTATCTTCTTAGAGCATGATGCTCTGAAAATATAAGTGAAATACATAGAGAATCAGATATATAACTTGAAACCTGAAAACTAAACAGTTCATAAATGAACATCCAGTGGATTATAGAGAATATCAAAAGAGTCCTAGGAATATCTGAGAATTAAGAAACAAATTATCAGACTTCGTGGAACAGAGCAAAAGAAGTATTAAGAGGAAAAATGAATAGCTTTGCAAGCTTTCATTCATCAATCAGGAAGTGTCCATATGCATATCTTAATTGTACAGCTTAAAAAATTGAGAATACTGGGGCCTGCCTTATGCACTCTAACCTAGGATGGACCGTGGTTGGATCCCCTGGTGCACCATATGGTCTCCCAAGCCAGGAGTGATTTTAGAGCTCATAGCCAAGAATAACCCCTCAGCATGTCACTGGGTGTGGCTGAAAAATCAAAAAATCAAATGGAAAATAACAACAATATGAACAAAAAGTAGGGAGTTAGAGGGATTAATATATATATTAGAGCATAAATATATACTTTTAGGTGCAGTGATGTTACTTAGGCAAGTATACACCTAATTCATTTTTTCATCTTTTATTCACAATGTTATTCTATTGTTGGCTACTGAATTGTAGGAACATCTAATGTTTTGTGTTCTTTTTGAAAGTGCAAATTTGCAACTTCATCATTTTATTTCATGGATTTTATTAACTTTGTGTTCATTATTTTACTTCATTCAATATAGTCCCATTTTAGGTTTTCACTCTTGAGGATTATGTTTTTGGTGTCATGTCCAAAACAAAAAATAATGGCCATATCCATGTCAAGAAACTTTATTTTGATATTGATTTTATCAGGATTAATCTTCAAATCATTGTACAGTTAGGTGATTTTCATGTGTAGTTGAATAGAGTGAACTGTTTTCATTTTTCAGCATCGTTATATCAACACACCCGGCTGTGCTCAGGGGTTACTCCTGACTCCATGCTCAGAAATCACTCCTGGCAAGCTTGGGAACCATATGGGACGCTGGGATTCGAACCACCGACCTTCTGCATGAAAGGCAAACACCTTACCTCTGTGCTATCTCTCTGGCCCCTTGAGTATATTTTTAGGTGTCTATGTTTTCCCATTTAAAATAACCACTGCAATGAAGTATAGGACAGGGAATGCCAGAGTTTCTATCCCATCACAAAGAAAATACTTAACGTAATGAAAGAAGGGAAATAACTTTAAAAAATTGCAATTTGAGCACACATATTAAGGAAAGTAAAAGCAAGGAAAGTATTTTTGTATTTTCAGTAAGTTGTCATATATTAAATAATATATATATACATATATATATGCAATTCCTATAACTGTTGAGAAGCATCACAGAGCATTTAAGAAGTTCTGCTGTCTGGGATTTCTATTGTCTCCACAGAGTCTGTAATCCCATCCGTACCACAGTCTTTTTTGTGAGATCACCAGGCAAAACTATGCTGCATAGCTCACACCCCCAACAGCCTAGATGAATGAATGAGCACCACATTCAACTGCAATGCTGGCTTGTGCAATATGATCACTCAAAAAACCCATGAGTACTATAGGCAAAATATATGAGCACCACAGTTAGAAAGCACCAGTGATAACTCTGCAGACTGTGTGTGCATATAAAAAGACCAGAGCTCCCTGGCAAGCAGCTCAAACAGATGTGTGAACCCCACACCACACATGTGGCTGTAACACACAGGTTAAAGCCACAGCAATGGTAATTAAAAAAAGGAGGGGAATGGAGAAAAAATTACAGAAGCACAAAAGTACATATTGCCATTTTCACAAGACATATGACTTAGAGGACTCAGATTCATTAAAATGGACAGAGTCAATGATTTTACTCCTAAATAGAAGCTTAAACTTTAACACACAGAAAAGCTGAGAAATAATGAAAGTTTCCCCAGATTGTCAAAAGGAAAATGGGTAGAGAAACTCTTTTTTTTAGGTAGAGACTGGGTGGTCAATGAGAAAAATGTGTAAATCAAACTCACAACAATGCAGTTAGCTAACGCAGTGCTATGCCAAGTTTACCCAGAGAGAAGAATTTAGTTACTCTTCTTCAAAATGTAATGGTTTGGTGAGCTAATGAACATAAATGACTTGGTGGTGGTAATAAGAATAGTATAGTATATTGGGGCCGGGCGGTGGCGCTAAAAGGTAAGGTGCCTGCCTTGCCTGCACTAGCCTTGGACGGACCGCGGTTCGATCCCCCGGTATCCCATATGGTCCCCCAAGCCAGGAGCAACTTCTGAGCACATAGCCAGGAGTAACCCCTGAGCGTTACCGGGTGTGGCCCAAAAACCCAAAAAAAAAAAAAAAAAAAAAAAAAGAAAGAATAGTATAGTATATCAATCCATGATGTTATATACCTAATACAAATATTTTCAGTATTTCACAATGAAGCTAAAATTCTTTGATATCACAATAACTGAGCTCATCCCTGGTAAGAGAAGCATTGCTTATAGAATAAATGCTTCAGGTTGAAAAAAATTCATTTATTAGGTCATAATTATCTTGGTGTTCAGAGGCTACACCTGGCAAAATACTTGGGGTTCATGCCTGGCTATGCTCAGGAAACCACATGATTCTGGACTCCAACTTGGAGTATAGGTTCCAACACTGGTGCAATCTTACCTCAGTTCTATAAAGTTTCTGAGTTCCAAAGGAAGGAAAAGACTAAATCTGATGTCCTTTGAGAATTGAAAAAGAAAACAAACAATATCTTCAGGATTACAAACAGCATTTTAATAACACAGAAGGAAAAAATAGCATAAATTGAAATGTATCTATCTGTATGCATCAGCATTTTCTTCCAATAAAAACAGCCATTGAAGAGATTATTTAAGAGACAATGTTCGTCTCTACCCTCTTCTGTTATTGTGCAAGTGAATGAAAAAACTTCCAGCCTTCAGCACAGTAGCTAAGTGTGGAAGTGGTATCACTGCAGTAGGTGACACTTTCTAGTGACAAAACTCATCAGTTTCCAGGGCTTCAGGAGCTGGAAAAGGCATTGCTACAGAACATCTATTAGTCATAGTCCTAGTGCCCTCCCAATGTCTACCCTGCATCTATCCTCTGCCTTCCTGAAAGTCCCAAGACAATTTTGCAACAGTGCAGAGAGACATGGACACAGCTATGGACTACCCAGGCACAGTGCACTCTTGTCCTTGGATAGGTGGGGCCTCTGCTTACCTCTCCTCCTCATCCAATATCTTGAGATTCTGTTGCCACTTCCCAATGGCCTCCACAGGCTCAAGAGTGTACTTCTCAGCAGCTCTTTGGAGCTGAATGATCTCATTTAGAATTTGGTTCTCCTGGGTTCAGAAGAGAGGAAATGAGATAAAGTGAATGTGTGTGTGTGTGTGTGTGTGTTTCTGTCTGTCATCTGTCTATGTGAGAGATGCTATAGGAATCTCCTGAGAAGAGGAACTAGACAGAACCTGGGGAGCTGCATACAAAGAACCCTTCATCTAACAAACTCCATCTATGCTTCAGTTCTTTGAGGAGAAACTAATTTCTCATCCTGGAGCCTGATTCCTCCTGGTCTCCCTGCTCTGACAGAATCCACATAAGCTTACCAATATCCATTTGGCTCATTGAGGTGGTTCCCCTGGAAGAGAGAGAAAGGGCATGAAAAAAAGGCCAAAGTCTGAGCAGCAAGCTAGCCCCTCTATCTTCATGCTGCACAAGGGGCCAGATGAAGACAAGATGAATGGAAACAGGTGCTTTGGAGGCAAGGCTTTGTCCAGAAATTTCTAGAGATCTTTGTGCCAGAAATGGAGAATGGGGCCAAATCAGAGACTTCAAGCACCCAATTCTTTGGGATCAACTGGTAGACTGAGATTTCATGAATGGTGACCCTGAGTTCACAGATACAGATGTCCTTCCCTGCCTTCCTTCTCCCACAGACCAGACAGGCTTAGTGGCCACCAGAGAAACTCAAGCCACCCTGATTGGAGTTCCCCACATGGGAAAGCCATGTGGAGAGTCTACCTTCTCTAAGACCTGCAAGAGTTCCCGGTCACATAGCAAGCTATAGCTTTCTGACTGGAGGTGAGCAGTTACTGAGAGTTGAAGGCTCTGGGCAGGAATCTGTGTCCCCCAAATCTCCATACTAATCTCCCAGTCCAGGCCCACTCACATGCAGATAATCCTTCATGGTAATATTCATCATCATCATTGTGTCAAGAAAGGGGAGAAAGAAAGAAACCACATCCTGTGAAAATTGGGGCTGTGCTAGCTGGAAATTTCTTTCTGTAGCCTGAGAAATGTTTTCAAAGCACCCTTCTTCTGCATTGTCCTGGCCAACTCAATCATTCTTTGGAGTGTCCAACCCTCAGGAATTACCTCTCATTTCTTGTTCCCTTTATAAACTGCACATTCTTTGGATCTAATCCTGTCTCTCTCCTCCTATCCCATCCTGCGACACCCCTGAGGCCTCCTTTTTGGTTTACATCAGGCAGACTTAGGTGTTATGTCAACAGGATGCAGCCACCCTCCCATTAGTTTCAGGCTGGGGAAGAGGGGGCTACACACCTTTTTGTTCCACTTGTAGTGGGATCTCTTGGATTTTGATAGCAAGGCAGCAATAGTAGAGAGGCTCTTTTGCAGGCAGAGTTTTCATTAAATCCAAACATTCTTCACCCGATGTGTCCCCAATTCCTTCTCTTTCCCATGGAGGCCTACAACCTTCTGAACTTCACAGGCACCAAAATCTCTTGGCAGAATGGCCTCACCACCAATCTCAACAACAAACAAGAAGGAAATAGAAAGGCCTCACCTGCTTGTGCCAGAACCTAGTCCAACCCTCAGGAACCCCACTGTCACCTGAGGAGCTGACATTTTCAGTGAAGTTTTCTGTTCTAATAAAGATCATTGTCAGGGAGAAGACATTCCATACTATAATGATGCCCTTGTGCCTGGGGCATCCTCCCTTCCAGCTTTCTTGCCTCCACTCTATCTTAAGGACCAGCCTCTTGTTTGTATAGAGATCTTTAAAACATAGGTTCTTAAATTTGTCAAAGTTCTTCCTGTGGAGAGAAAAGATGAAAAAATAGTTGAGATTTCTGTGGTGCAAAACCCTCTGAACAAAAGCCAGTTTCAGCTGCTAGAGGAGGGTTTGCTTTGGGACGATAGCTCTGTGATCCCTGAGATCAAAAGGGGCTGTCTGTGGACCCTAAGATCTTTTTTTCCTTTGAATTGAATAACTGCTTTAAGCACTGGTGAATCAGTCCACTAGTGTTTTCAAGCTGTGAAGTCAGTGTTGAACATTGTCTATCACATCCCAGGTTGTGACATGAAGAGAAAATAGCCTCCAGTCACAACCCTTAGTCCAGGGTCTGCTGTTTGTGGGGGACAGAGGAGGCTGGTTCCAGCTGACTGAGAGGCCAATCAGAAGAAATAGCCAACAGCCCTCAGAAACTATTGACCCACCCTGAGAGGTTGTCCTACAATTTTGGAGCCTAATTATGGAGGTGCTCTCCTGAGCATCAAGGATGGTGTGCATTGATAAATAATTGTGCAGCTTCTTGTATTCCTAGGGAAGAAGTGAAGAAGCTGTGAGCTGGGAACCAGCTCCTTTCAAGTGTCCTTCACCTCAAGGACTCCACCCTTCTATGGTGGTGCAGGAAACAATAAAGGTCCATTTTTACTGATTTAGCTTCTAGAAGGCAGCCCATAATTTCCAGAGGCAGGAGACCCCAGCCTTCTGTCACCTCTGCTAGCTCCCTTCAGAAGCATGTGGGTTGGGGGAAGGTTACCATATGCTTAATCTCCCTGATCCTTATATCCACTTTGAAGAACTGAGACTAAACTGGCTCAAGGCTCTTAGCTGAGAAGCTGGGGATTGGATACACACTGTTAACCCAGGCCCCCTACCATCAAATCACATCAACATCTCTCTGATGGGCTCTGGGGACTCTGGGAGAGCTGTGGGGTAGCATGGATGGTATGTGGGTGGTGGAATGCATAAGAACCTGGAGGGCAAGAAGGCTAAGGGTGATAGTCAGGCCCATTGAAGGGAGGCCTATGCAGCATTGGCCCTAACCCTATGCTTACTGTGTCCATCCAGGTTATCTGCTTGGCCAGCAGCTTGGGAGCAATTTTCAGGATGATCAATGTATAGTTTGGACGTCTGTACCTGGCCATATTCTGGGCACAGCAAAGCTCTGTAGCTGCAGCCTCCTTCATTTCTCCTTCTGGATCTCCAGGTGCTGTTTCTTCCATAGCGGGCCATGCTGCAGGTCTCCCACACTCAGAAGCTGACTCTCCCATGGAACATGATCCCAAAAGATCTTCCTGGAGTACTGAGACTTTGGATGACTCATCAATACACACTGCCAAAAGAGCAAAAGGACACAAGCAAGAACCCCAGACAGGGTTCATCATGTAGTTGGAATGGAAAAGGGCCCCAGGAGGACAGAAACCCCAATATTGCCTCCTCCCTGCTCTTGGGCCAGAGCCAGCTTTCCACAGTCTGGCTTCATCCAAGTAGATCACAAGAGTCAATTTGGTGCCACTTCTATTGGCTTGCACACAGGCCTTATGCAGAGCCAGTGTGCTTGCCAGAGACTCTCAGGATACTGAAGATAATGCTCAACCCAGGAGCCCATGAACGGATTGAGGGAACTGGGGAGAAGCAAAGAGAAAGGAGCCTCAGATGTCTGAAATTTCTTCATCCAAGGCAAGGACAAGCACCGCACCCGACCCAGGCCACTCACCTATGAAGAAGGCCAATGAGAATCTCCTGGAAGATGGTGAAGGTGAGCTTTGAGTAGAGCACTGACAAGTACATAAATAGGATCCACCTTGGGATAGCTGGTGGCAGCAGAGTGGCCAGAGACTGCACAGTCTGGGCCTTGAAGGTAAGCATGGCACATAGGCTTCTACTACACACATGCCTGCCTTGAGCTCATTCTGGGTGTGAAGTAGGGACACACCATCAGACAAAGCTCCCAGAGAATTAGAGTGTCTGCCTATCTGTTAGGCAGGGGTGAGACCTAAGAACTGTCCAGCCACAGGTCTAAGACATTCCCTCCACATCTCCTCCAACTAGCTCTGCAAGTCTCCTGATTATGGGGACCACCCAACATTCAGAAGGCTCCCATATCATGACTTATTTGACAGCACTCTCCATCTCTCTCATTATTGTGCATGGTTTGGGACTGGAGGCATTCCACCTGTAATGGCCTCATCCTCCTCACAGTTACCCCAGACTAGTGAACATGGGTTTGAGCCAGCCTACTGCTTGCAGCCCCTGTGGCCTGGTGGGTCTTTAGGTAACAGGTTAAGGCAAAGAAATGATCCACAGCAGTTAGATGAAGTTTCAGGATAAATTCAGCTTTATTAAAATCTAACTGCCATGTGCATACTCCTCACATGGCCTCTAAGCTAACCAGCCTCTCTGCACCCCACCTGTGTCTCTGATCTCCTTCCTTCCTGTGTCTCCCTGGCTGAGTCTAACTCTCACCTCTTCCCTTAGGGCTTAGGCCACTCTTAATTACCAACCACAGACCCCTCCCAGCTGTGGGAGAGTCTGACAATCCAGGTAAGATTAGCATTTGGCTTTGAGGAGGGGTAACAGAAACAATACCAGTAGAAAATAGGAAAGTGACTGATGAAGACAAAGAGTAATGAATAAAGAGAATGAATATTCAACTTTTTCATGTCGTTTTAGCACTAGATGAACATTTACCTTGCTTCCAGGGGTGTGTTTGGGATTGTGGTTTATTTCCTTGCTTGTCCTTTATAGCCCCAGAGGAGCATTTGGATGTGAGTTTGGGCCTTTCCTGCCAGGCACTGACCATGGCTAAGGAGATCACCTTCTCCTCACTTGCCTTATGCTGACATGGAACTGGATTGGTGGTGTGGCATCCAACCTGATTCTCTGAAAAGTGATATCCTTCCACGAATGTCTCATTCATTGGATCGATTGAGGTCTGTAAAATATGACAGTCACCCAAACAGGAATCTTAGTATGTGCCACACATGAGCACAGCTCTTTAAATGACATTCTGAGTTTAGACAATGCACATCTCAGAGCTATAACCCCAGACAGCATATCTTAGGGCTCAGGGTGCCACATGGGTATATAATCTTCAACCCCAACATCACCACTGCCCATTTCTGCCACCTGGGACCTGGGATTCAATCGTAACAGACACGCCTGACTCTCTTTGATTGACTTTCTGCATTGGGCAAACCCTTCTACAATTCCTCCTTCATCTCAGCAAGTCTATCTCTTACTCCTGGTGTCTCACTTCCTTTCTTTAACCTAGACTCATACACATCCAACCACCCCTCCCGATATATGCTCCATCCTATGAGAGACTCTGTAGGTAGATAACATCATGAATAGGACCTGGTCACTACTACTTTGCCATGGGATTCCCACATTTACCTTTGGACAGTTTTTGTCAATTGGCCCATGATGTTAGCCTTGGTACCTGGTCAATCATCTATTTGGGCAGCAAGGTCTCACTGTAGGTCTTTGAACTCTGTAGAGAATTAACAAACAATATTTCCTAATACTTATAAATTTGTTTTTATTTAACAATATTAAGATGATAGTTTTTGTTTTACCAGTGTTATAATGTCTTTACTTCCCTAAAATTCTTTGAAATATCACCAATTTATCCCATTCCACCTGTATTCAACATCACCTGTTTGTCATACTATACTTATATTCGTATAGGATTTTATTTTAAAGAAAACACATATAATGAGATAAGAAGGTAAATATCTTTGATTAGTTTCCTATGTTGAATTCTATATATTTAAATTTTTTCTTTCCTTTTATTTTCTTTGGTTTTTGGGTCACCTGGCAGTGCTTAGGGGTTACTCCTCGGTCTATGCTCAGAAATTGCTCCTGGCAGATTTAGGGAACCACATGGAATGCTGGGATTCAAACCACCATCCTTCTGCATGCAAAGCAAATGCCTTACCTCCAGGCCATCTCTCTGGCCCCCTATTTAAGAAATTTCTTATGGAATCTATACTATAAATTTTTTTTAAAAGTCTAGGCCCACTTAGTGCTGGAGAGTAGCACAGCAATGGGGTGTTTGCCTTACACGCAACAGTCCCACGACAGATGGTGGTTTGAATCCCAACATCCCATATGGTCCCTATGCCTGCTAAGAGTGACTTCTGAGTGTAGAGCAAGGAGTAACCCCGAGTGTGTCTGAGTGTGACACAAAAACAAACAAAAAAGTCTAGGCCTACTAATACTTAGGTACACAAAATACATCTATTTTTAGATCTCTTACCAGAGCGAAATAACTTTGAGGATTGAAGAAATCAAAAACTGAACCAGGAGCTTTACATGCAGGAGACTTAGGTTTGATCCCTGGATGGTCCTCAAACAACATTCAAAATCATCCAGAGAACCATGCTTGAAGACATCCCCATGCTCCTCCAGGTATGGTCTCAAAACAAAACAAAATAAAGCAATAAGATCTATTCCAAATTATTTTCTAAGGGATAAATAACTTCATGATACCATTATATAATAAGATATTGCATTACAATGCCTTCTCTAACTCAGGCTAATCACCTTTAATTAATGTGTGCAGTAATATGTGGAAATATTTCAATAAATATACTTTTCAAGAATAGATACCTACAATTTTTGAGTTAAATATTTTATAATATTTATTAAATAAAGAGGTCTTTCTTTTTTTTTTTTTTTTTTTTTTTTGGTTTTTGGGTCACACCCGGCAGTGCTCAGGGGTTACTCCTGGCTCCATGCTCAGAAATTGCTCCTGGCAGGCACGGGGGACCATATGGGACGCCGGGATTTGAACCGATGACCTTCTGCATGAAAGGCAAACGCCTTACCTCCATGCTATCTCTCCGCAAGGAGGTCTTTCTAATTTCAAAACTCTCACAAAGTTTATTTATTTATTATTTTGGGCCACATCCGGTGGTTCTCAGGAGTTACCCTGTACTCTGCTTTCAGAAATTGCTCTATGCAGGCTCCAGGAACCATATGGGATGTTAGGGATTGAACCTGGGTCTTTCCAGGGATTGCTGTGTGCACTAAATTATTACTATGCTATTACTAAGTTTATTTTAGTGTTCAAAATTATGACATATGACACAGATATGTGACCCTACATCTCAGAAACAATATTTTAAGTTAATATGAACAAGATATTTTATATTAAATATAAATTTTGTAAATTACAAACAAATTTTCTTAAAGCATCACAGAAAAATACATTTACTTATTTAATCTCATGTTGAGGTTATTAATTTTGCTTACACATATTCTGAACTTACCTTTTTTGGACACAATAAGACTATATTTCCTGCATCCCTTTTGAAATTTATTTCAATTAGGACTTGTAATCCCTGATTTTTTGGAAACTGATACACATCAGGCCTACTTATATACTATCTTCTTTTGTATTTTGCTTGTTTTAGGCCCACACCTGGAGATACTCACGGTTACTCCCCTCTCTGCACTCAGGAATTACTCCTGAGTAATGCACCGAAGTAAATACCAGTTTTCCTTAGATGATCTTACACAGTAGCATTATTAAAATTATAATTCATAGTAATTATTTCCAAATCTAGTTTATATCCAAATTAGAATAAAGTAACATGAACAATGAAATAGCTTAAAACTTCATTCGACTTAAATACCAACCTGTTCTCAGTGCCTGACAATTAATTTTAATTTTCTCAAATTATACCGTGACGCTATAAACAAAGAACCTAGTATATAACAGAATTCAAAATCTTTGGTGAAATAAATTTGTTTCCAAAATGTATGACTCCTTAAGTCTTTTATCTATATGAGTTATCAAAACATATGGAAAGGAATTTTTCAAAACACTATGAAATATCTATTAGTATAAGTTACAGTTCTCAGAAAATTTGTGTTAAATCAATGTTTTATATTTCCCCCCCTGAGGGAAACTTCTGGTTTTAAGACAACATACCGTCTTTCCAAAATTGTGGCAAATAAATTACAATAAACTAGAAAAGTTTGTTTCCTAGCACATAAAAAAGTATATACAGGCACTGAATGTGGTTCAAGTTGTTTCTTAGTGATTATTTATTTATACAAAATACTGTTTATTCTTCTCACTATTGTCTATCCCCTGCTCAATCTTATTTATTTATTCACTTCTCTTGCTTTCTTATGTATCTTATCAACTTGAAGCTTTTATTGCCTCCAAAACTCTATTTCCATTTGATGAGTTGGAGGAGGATTATCTTACTATCTATGGGACATAGAACATAGATACATATTCATTGTATCATAATATCAAGGATGTTTGTGATTAGGAGAAAAAAAAGAACTTTAGGGAATAGCACTCTCCGGGATACTAGTATCTTACATCATAATACCTTAAAAAATTCCCTACGGAAATAGGAAGACAGTTTTTCCTCATTATTGTATGGGAAGGTTGCTTTTAAAGGACCTCAAAAGATTTAACACTGACTTAGAGTGCTCTAATAGGTAAGTGGCAGACTATATCTTTTGCACAGAAAGGTATTATTACAGAATAATATGACATAATCAAAAATAGATTTTTATACATGTTGAGAAAGTTTTGACTCCTTTAAGAAAGGAAGAAAATAAAACGATTAATTTAAAAATTATTATAATATGCTATGTTGATATAAACTAATATAATTATTGCAATAAAAATACTCTTTGTGTATCACAAATAATCTGAGATTTATTTTATCATTTGCATATGACTTTATATCTTCAATAACAAATTATTTAAACAAATAAGAATATTCACTGTATTCTCTTGTGGATATCGCTTTGAGTTTATTAATTTAATTTTTATTATGGCATAATATTTTGAGGCCTATACCCTATGATGTTCAGGGGTTATTCCTGGTATTATACACAGAACTTATTCCTGGCAGTATTTGGGCACCATATGGAATGCTGAGGATCAAATAAAGATCGGTTGCATATAAGCAAGTGTCTTACCCAATGTATTATCATTTCTTACATTATATAAAATCTTTGACAAAATTGAATTATAGGTAAATTTAGACTATTTTTCATTATTTTTCTTTTTGATGAAATCTTGCACAAAATTCTACCAAATGAAATTATATCTTTTTGTCATAGCCATCTCTATATTTCAAAACTGGTTACCATGTAATGTTACACTGTAAGTATCCAGGATGCACTTTGCTAAATTTACATATAACTGGAATAGAATAAAAAGTATTCATAGTTAGGAGTGAGAAACGATTAGAGAAAATTCATAATTACTTACCTTGTCATCTAGTTTGTTGACTAAAACAAAATATTTAAATAATATTTTCTTCTGCATTTCTGTAGATTCAACAATGACCTTCTGAGCTAGTTCTTTTATGATAAATTAGGTCTCCATAATTTGAATGTCACCACTAATGTTTAAAAAATGTAAGCATTTCTTAATTTTTTTTTTTTAGACTTTTTGGACCACACCCGGTGAAGCTCAGGGGTTACTCCTGGCTATTCTCTCAGAAATTGCTCCTGACTTGGGAGATCATATGGGACCCTGAGGGATTGAACCATGGTCTGTCCTAGGTTAGTGCTGGCAAGGCAGACTCCTTACGGCTTGTGCCTTCGCTCTGGCCTCACATTTTTTGAATATTAACTATAAGTGAAATTATATCAAAAGTGAATGAGTTTTGCTTGATTTGTATGTGAGCATTATGATACTAAAAAATAGAAAGCTAAAGTAGTTTTTCTAAATAAGCTAAAGTAGAAAAGATAAAAGTTTAGCCTTAAAAATTACAGAAATACCACAAATTTAAAATTATGATTTCCTAATTTGTCTGCTTTGTAACACACCTGAGCAATTCTGTAAGTATACATATCAACTAAAGCAATCAAGCGGTCCCTTGAACTCACACATTTACTTTAAACTTTAAAGTTTAAAGTATTTTACTGTGAGAGTAGGATGCATTTATATGTTCTAAGGTTAACTACAATTTCTTATTTTTTTTGAGGGGGCATACCAGGCAGTGCTCAGGAGTTCCTCCTGGTTCTGCTCTCAGAAATTGCCCCTGGCAGGCTGGGGGGATATGGGATATTAAATTAGAACCACCATCCTTCCTGGATCGGTTGCGTGCAAGGCAAATGCCCTACTGCTGTGCTATCTCTCCAGCCCCAAGTTTTACTACACTTTCTTGAGATGGCAAATATGGAAAAGTTCACAAGTGTTTTTCTTCTAAAGTACCAAAACAAGGGCTTGAGCAATCGCACAGTGTTAGAGCGTTTGGCTTTCACTTGGCTGAACCAGGATGGACCGAGTTTCAATCCTCAGTTGTTCCATGTGATCCCCTGAGACAGGAATGATTTCTGAGCACAGAGCCAAAAGTAAACTTTGTGCGTCAGTTGGTGTGACCCACAAACAAACAAAAAAAAGGAGTATTAAAAACCAAAACAATTTAAGACCTTATGTAAAGTGTTAAAACATAGATTATTCTTAGAAATTAGAGGAAAAGGCTTGTAAAATGAGAACTTTGAAGTAATTTTTGATGAATGGCAGCATTTACATCTTCAAATATCACCTTTATTGTATTCTAGAACCCATTGGAGTTTGCATTCATGTAATATGACATCATTAAAATATAAATTATAGTTTTACATATCTGAGGTTATATTTAAAATATAAAATCGTTTTCCCTAGCAAGTTCTAAAGTCTAAGGCATTGGGAACACTAAAACTAAGTAATGTATACTATACATGTGAAAAAAATATTTTTTTATTTTAAATTTTAAACAATAAACTCAGGAAGACAACCAGTTAATTTCCACAAAGAATGACATATTAGTGTAGAACTACAATCATTAGAGACTCCACCAAGATAGATTTTGAGAGTAATTGAATCAGGGAGATATATTTAAGAAATCTAAGAGCACTTTAGAAAAGTAATAAATATTATTTTTGTAATGAATTATTTATTAAACTATACATCAAATATTCTATTAAAAAGCATCCTCTTTTTTCTGAATCTCTGCTTTATCATAAAGTAGAAGCATATCTAAATAATGAGGTTCCACTAAGGACTGGAATTGTTTTAAATTGTTATGCAAAAATTAGGTAACTACTCCCCAAATGACCTTTCAGATACAAGCATATTGAAATGAGTAAATTAAACCCTTAAATTATGAATGCATGAACTATTTAATAACATTGCTCTATTTTTATCTAACTGTAAATACAATAACTTATGTGCTTTAAGAAAGTATTCAGAAATAAAAAGAGTAAAACTGAGCATATTTCAGAAACACTATCAGAGCACCTTCACATATGTTCATTGGTGTATAATAAAAACGAAATATATTAAAAACATTTCAAATTAGTAACATTTTGGGGAGAAGCAATAATTCAGTAGGTGGGATGCTTGACTCCTGAGTTACATCCCCAGAACTTTATATGGTCACCTAAGTTCATTGAGAATTACCCCTAAATGCAGAGCCAGGAAAAAATCTCTGAGCACAGATGGATATGCTACCCTTTACCAAAAAAAAAAAAAAAAAGTCAAACAAAAGGCATATTACCATATATTATGTCAAGGGAAATATGTTTCCTAACTTGAAAGTATTGGGACTAGGTTTCTGTAAAGTGAGTCACCTTATATAGTCACAAAAATATACTTTTTAATAAGTATATATGGTGCATATACAATTTTAGTGATTAAGAGCAAATGTATGTTAGTATTTATTTAATTGTAAAAGTAATCAAAATCTTGTCAAAATATCCAAAATTTAAAGAGTATGTAAGAAAGTATGACATTCACAACTTGATATGGAACTCAAAGAGTTATACTTGGGAGATAGTTCTGGGACCCAGTCAGTTTCTAGGCATCAGATGGCCATCTGAAAATTGACAGGTGTTGTTTAAGAGGGCAGCAAGTTCTATGGGTATGAAGTGACCTCCATGTACAACTTGTGGCCGGTGCTGCCATTGCATCAACACCATGAACTAATTGGTTGAGAATAAAGAGAATGACTCCTGTGCTCCTAAATGTTGCTTGGGAATTTACACATAAAAGAAAAAAAAAACAGCTAAAATACACCTAATGAATAATTGTGATTTTTCTCAATACAGCTTATAAAACCACATCTGCTACCTTAAAATAATTTCTCTATTTTTTAGATGATCTGCTTTATACACTTATCTTCTTATTCATGAAATCATGAAGTTGAGGAATAATGTGACTGAATTTATTCTTCTTGGTTTGACCCAGGACCCTGTTAAAAAGAAAATAGTATTTGTCACTTTTTTATTTTTCTATTTGGGAACTTTGCTGGGAAACTTTTTGATTATTGCCACCATCAAGACCAGCAGAGCACTTGGGAGTCCCATGTACTTCTTTCTCTTCTATTTATCCTTGTCGGACACCTGCTTCTCTACTTGCATAGCCCCCAGAATGATCGTGGATGCACTTTTGAAGAATGCCACTATCTCTTTCAATGAGTGTATCCTTCAAGTCTTTTCCTTTCATTTCTTTGGCTGCCTGGAAATCTTCATCCTGATCATCATGGCTCTTGACCGCTATGTGGCCATCTGTAAACCCCTGCATTACATGACCATCATGAATCGCAGAGTTTGTAACACACTGGTGGCTGTGGCCTGGGTGGGGTCCTGTGTGCATTCTCTAGCTCAGATTTTTCTAGCCTTGAGTTTGCCTTTCTGTGGCCCTAATGTGATTGATCATTATGTATGTGACTTGCAACCTTTGCTGAATCTCGCCTGTGCAGACACCTACATGGTTAATGTACTCTTGGTATCCAATAGTGGAGCTATCTGTACAGTGAGTTTTGTCATGCTGATGTTCTCATATGTTGTCATTTTACATTCCCTGAGAAATCACAGTGCTGAAGGAAGGAAAAAGGCCCTATCCACCTGCATCTCCCATATCATTGTGGTTGTTTTATTCTTTGGGCCATGCATATTTATATACACACGCCCTGCAACCACCTACTCTATGGACAAGATGATAGCTGTTTTCTATACACTTGGAACCCCTTTGCTCAATCCTCTGATTTATACACTGAGGAATGCTGAAGTGAAGAACGCCATGAAAAAGCTATGGAGCAAAACGTTGGTCTCAGATGACAAAAGATAAATCCCAGAAGAATTCCCATTTGAATTTTATAGGAAATATGCTTTTCTGGTTACAAAGTTAAGTAGAATGCTTTCGAAGAATGAAATTTTGTTTCTATAGAAAATGGACAGTGTAAACACATAAGTGGTGAGTTAAGTTTTGAATTGAAAGAATTGAAAAAAGGTTGAAATAAAAGAAGTCACTTAATATTTATTTATATTTGTCATATGATAAATGGAATAATAATTATGGATTTTACTCGAGCTTGTTATGCTGGTTAAATGCAACCTTATAGTTAAACTATTTAGCATTTGGTAACAGATATTCTAGGATCAATAATATCTGTCTCAGAGACTATGAGATGATATTAAAATGATCTCTTCCTTGGATGGTTAATTCTGGGAAAATAGTTTTACAACCATCTTCATTTGAAGAGAAATATCTTGTATGATTTAGGAATCCCTTGGGGAATGGTGAGTAAAGGACTATATTTGAAAATAGGTGGTGCATTCAAGGAGTCAGGAAAGCAAATAATTGTTGGGTCTCAATATTTACTCATGAGTGTGTGTGTATGTGTGTGTGTGTGTATGTGTGTGTGTGTGTGTGTGTGTGTCAGCATGGGTGTTACTTGGTTGCCCATACTGGTTCAAACCATATACGTGATGCGTCCTGAGATTGGACATAAGTATAATATTATTGCTGTTGTTATAGTGAATATATGAGATAAACCCAGACACACAGGCCAGAGTTATAGTACCACGGGTATGCCATTTCTCTTGCATATGGCCAACTTGTGTTCAATCCCTGGCATCCTATATTGTCCTCTGAGTCTTTCAGGTGGTATTTCTGAGCACAAAGCCAGAAGTAACTCCAGAGCACCAAGTATAGCCAGTATAGAAAAATAAACCCAGACACAAATATGAACTGGATTTAAATTTCTCAGATAGTTATTAACAAACGTCTAACTCAGTCCTGGAAGCTTGCAAAGCTCTTTGCCTTCTTAAGCAGAAGGCAGAAAGGGATTAGGGAGCTGAGTGTCCTTCATATTTTCTAAAGTTTCCAAATGTCCTCACCATATTTATACTTTCTTCTGTCCACCTTAAAAATATTAAAGTTTCATGAAGTGATCTTAAGGTTTCCTGTGTTCTTATCACTTACAAAGATATTTGAAATAAGTGGTGTTGTGTAACATAAATATGTGTTTTGAATTGCTATATATATATATATATATATATATACACACACACATGTTTTAAAATCTTTGTGGTAGTGAGAAACAAACTTCAAACATGTATTTATTTGTCCATATAGGCTTATATCTATACGTTTTGTAATGAATGCATAAACAAGAAAAATTCCTTTAAAAATTCTGCTATAAGTTAACTGTGGGAAGCCATAAGTCAACTGTGGGAGAAATTAATATGCTAAATCAGGATTTATTGTGTAGGCTTTGAATGATGAACCAGCATTGGTACATGGCAAGAATTTTTATGTACCTGATATGTATAATTTTGACTATTTCTTGTAGCTAATATTCTAATAAAAATCACATTAAAGTCTAGATTTTTATTAAGATAAATGTTCTAATTCTGTGGAGATAAGAATATTCCTCAAAATCATCATATGTCCTTGTGAGAATATAGGAATAAATGAATGCATGTTAAGTATATTAAATCATTTTATTTTCATCATAAAAGAAAATAAAACTTTCTTGAATGGGTTTAGGAGATAAATTGACTTCGGTTCACCTATCAGTGAAGTGAAAAATTATATTATGTACTTTGACTTAGTAGTTAGTATATGATTTTCTGTAGATGTTAGTTGTCAAAATATCCTTAAAATAAAAAAAAATAGTTTTTTATTGTCATGTTAAGCTTAATCATAAAATGAGTACCTTGAACTCCCCTTATCTCATAAATGGTAAATAAATTATAGACTTTTCCTTTTTTTGTTTTTAGTCCACAATAAGTGGTGCCCACGAGTTATAACTGGCTCTGCTCTCAGGATTATTCCTGTTGGGCTGGGGCAGTGCTTCTCAATTATTTTCTTATTTTGTTTTGTTTTGTTTTTTTTTGGGGGGCCACACCTGTTTGATGCTCAGGGGTTAAGCTCTCAGAAATGGCCCCTGGCTTGGGGGGGACCATATGGGACGCTGGGGGAATCGAACCGCAAACCGCAGTCCTTCCTTGGCTAGCGCTTGCAAGGCAGACACCTTACCTCTAGCACCACCTGGCTGGCCCCTCTTAATTATTTTCTGTCATGCCCCCCTAGAAAGAAGTAAACATTTTTCGAGGTCCCTGCTCGACTGTAAATAGACATACAAAGACATAAACACGGAGCTTAGCTTGTTATGACAGTGTTTGCTGAGGTCAAATGCGCTCCCCTTTACGGAGCCTCACGCCCCCCCCCTTGGGGGCTCACCCCACTATTTGAGAACCACTGGGTTAGGGGCACCATATGAAATGACAGGGATTAGATATGGTCAGGCTGTATGCAAGAAAAATACCCTCCCTTCTGTCCTATCATTCCAGCCCTCCATTAGCATTTTTAAATTAAAAAAATAGTAGCTATATAGTCCTTAAAATATACTAGATATTCATATCTATATGTAAATGTTTTATATATTTTTCACTTGTTTCTCTCTCTCTTGGACTATATCAGGCAGGGCTGAGGGTTTACTGCTGGCTCTGCACTCAGGGTTCACTAGTGGAAATGTACTTGGGATCATATGGGTGATGGGATAATATCTAGGTTAATCATATGCAAGGCAAGTGTAAAAGTGAAACCCTCAGTTACTTCATCTAACAATCCTTTGTGGTACAAACTATTACCACTGTTATTTAGGTGCTAGTAAAACTAAGAGAGAAGATAACTTCTATAATGTTATGGAATATTTTGGAACACTCAGACACTCAAACACATCTTAATAGAAGCTCATATGCATATAGAATTATGGCATCTTTCATTTTACACCAGAAGAGTAATAGGCATATGTATGTAAAATAAAAGATTAAGGTTCCCAAACTTACAGACATGGAAATCAGAACTATTACAGTTTTAATGATGAGTGCCCATGTATTTGGGAACCAAAATGAATGTCTCTGAACACTTTAATTGAAGGTGAATCTGAGAAACGTTTGTTAATTTATAGCCATATAGTTATAAACTAACAGATGGAAGTTTGAACACTTATTTCTATATATTCTACTTCTTATGCTTAAAAAATAATGAATATTGGTTTTTAACATTTTTTAAAATTTAGACCTTACTAACATCCCTTGCAGGTAAAAATGCAACTATAAAAGGAAAGGGATTGTAGAAAAGATATTGAATGAATAAAATTCATTACTATCGTTTTTGAAATTTAGTTCCAGTTTATGTATTTTGTTTTGGTTAACAGAACAACTAGGTGTATTTATTAAGTCTCTTTAGATTATGTTGACTTGCAGATATCTTTTGTAAGAACGTCGAATATCATCTATTCTTTCTATTTCAAAATTTGAAACTCATAAGAGGCATCATGTAAGAATTATCAAACCATATTAAAATACAATGTTTTGTAAAGTTTTTTAACCCTAGTTGCTAGATTCTAAAAGACAAATTAGTACCCAAAATATAATCTTTAATATAATTCCAACCAATCAATGTTGGAAACAAGCAAATAGAAGTTCATAGAACATCTCAGTTAGAGGTTTTCATAGCCAAAACCAAAACCATGGAGTGTGTGATCCCAGGCTAATAGTTACAACTTTAAGCTGTTATGTAATGTTACCTTTTGGTCTTTATTATTATTATTATCGACTTTGTGTGTTAATATAGAAAATTATTAAAGCACCAGTATATATAATATTTTATAGAATTTTCACATGTATGTAGGAGCTTCTGCTTGTTCACACACATACATAATAACCATAAACATGAGAGGGTTTACATTATAACTTGAAAAACAGATAAAAATAAAATAGCAATTTTTTCTCAATTTATGTGTTATTTTGCTATAGGAAATGAGAAAGATGCCCTTCAATGATGAATGGTTAAAGAAACTGTGGTACATATACACAATGAAATATTATGTAGCCGTCAGGAGAGATAAAGTCATAAAATTTTCCTATACATGGATGTACATGGAATCTATCATGCTGAGTGAAATAAGTCAGAGGGAGAGAGAGAGACACACACAGAGTAGTCTCACTCATCTATGGGTTTTAAGTAAAATAAAAGACATGTTTACAATAATTCCCAGAGATGAAAGAGAGGAGAGCTGAAGGTCCAATTTACTACACGAAGCTCACCAGAAAGAGTGATGAGTGCAGTTGGATAAATGACTACACTGAGAACTATAACAATGTGAATAAATGAGAGATGTAGTGCAGGTGGGGATGGGGTGGGGAGAAGGGAGATTTGGGACATTGGTGATGGGAATGTTGCATTGGTGAAGGGGAGTGTTCTTTACATGACTGTAACTCAACCATAATCCTATTTGTAACCAATGTGTTTAAATAAAGATATTAAAAATGAGAAAGTCTAGGACTTGAGAGATCATGAAGTAAATAAGGTGCTTTCCATACATGCATCTAACTCTGGTCTAATTCTTTGTCCCATGTATGATCCCCTCAACTCAACCAAGAGTAATCCCTGAGATTAGAGGCAGTTGTAAATGCAGAGCATTGTCAAGTGTAGTTCTCATGAGGAAAATATAATATTGCCCATGTTTCAAAAAAAACTAACACTAGAGAGACAGACTGGTTAATGGGGCAGTTGAGTGCGGACATCATGTAACCCTGGAATATACTTTATGGGTGTCTTTGAGATAGTTATAGTTTTACTTTGTAACCTTGATTATCAGATGATGTATTCCAAATGTGCTCATGTCCTTTAGATGGTTCAGACCCTGGGTTGCAAAGTCACAAGCTTAGGCTTTCTGCACCTATCCTGCACTAATTGCCTAAAAGTTACCATTCTTCATTGAATATTTTATAAACAGAACTCTCACCATTCCTGAACTTTGAAGCAGAAAATCTGCTGTGTCCTTGGCATAATATACCCGAGTTTTCCTATCTTCTACTGTGTGTCATTAGTTTCTTTGTTGGTTTGTAGTGGAAATTTCTACAACAGTCCAAAACCAGAACAACAGCAATAACAAATTTTAAAGGCTTGAGAGATCATTCAGAGAACAAGGAATTCTTTCCATAAATGCAGGAGGTCTAAGTTGGTCCCCAGATGTCCCTCTTCTTGAGCATTTCCAAGAGTGTTCTCCTCCATCCCCCTAACTTACAGGCTTAAAATAGCCCCTGAGACTGTGGTACGTAGTTCCAAATCTAAAACGTATAATTAAATTAAAAATGATGAAGAAGAAAATTATATAATCTTAACAAGTATCATTCCTTCCACATGAAAAAACAAAAATCTAAAAGGAGTCTTACACTATTAAACCAACATTATGGTGTCAGGTTAAGACATAAGAGATATTAGAGATAAATTTTCAAAGATTCTTAAAGCTTAAATAAAGAAAATCGGCTTTCCAGGAAGAAAAAGCAGGTTCCTAAGAAAAAGTGAGAATCTATTTTTGACTTTTAAGAATTTTTTTCAACTTTTATTAAATGTACATATCTCCCCTCCCATTCCTAACTTATCATTTTTATTTTTCTATATTTTTTATATTTTATATATTATATATTTTTTATGTTTTTATATCAAAATGACAAACTCAAATTGTTTTTTCTAATTTTTATTTTGCTCAAGGTACAGACACAATTCATTTTTTCCACTGGAACTATTGCAGCAAAGACTGGAAAAGAGCTTTAAATACCTCAAAATACATTTTACTCTTAAATTAATATGCGGAAACACAATGTAAAGGAGAAAAGAGAATAATGCTGAACATTTAAATTTAATAAGTATACTGCATCTGGATATCCAGAGAGTAAGACTGTAAATAATTTGAGAAAAATAGATTCATTTCTAGCAAGGTAGTATTTTCCTTCTCTCTTTTTTAAACTTCCTAAGAAGTATTAACATTTTCATTTATCTTATTGTACAGTTTATTAAATATAAGATTATTCTGCTTAAATTATTCATTCCAATTATTTAACACCAACCTCCCAGGATATCTTCTTGGTCAAGATTTTCTTCACTGCATTTTTTACTTCTGTATTTCTCAGTGTATAAATGAGAGGATTTAAAATAGGTGTGACGATGGTGTAAAATACAGCCACCATCTTATCCGCTGCGAAGGTGGTATCAGGACGCATATACATGAAGGTACAGGGACCAAAAAAGATGATGACCACAGCAATGTGGGCTCCACAAGTGGAGAGAGCTTTGCGTCTACCTTCTGCAGACTGCTTTCTCAGGGAGACAAGGATGACTGTGTAGGAGATGAGCAAGATTACAAAGCTACCCAGAGCAATAGTGCCACTGTTGGCAGTTTCAACAACACCTGCCACAAATGTGTCTTTGCAGGCAAGTTTCAATAAAGGATGAACATCACAAAAGTAGTGATCAATCTCATTAGTTCCACAGAAATGCAATTGTATGACCAGACTCAATTGTATCAATGTGTGTATAAACCCCCCTATCCAGGTTCCCAGGATCAGTTTACAGCATCTCTCCTGGTACATGATGGTCATGTAGTGCAGAGGCTTACAGATGGCCACATAACGATCATAGGCCATGACAATCAGGAGGAAGACCTCAGTGCAACCAAAGAAATGTACAGCAAAAAGCTGTGCCATGCACTCTGGATAGGAAATGGTCTTGGTCTCAGCTACCAGGTCTACAATCAACTTAGGAGCTGTTGCAGAAGAGAGACAAATGTCCACTATTGACAAAAAGCTGAGAAAGAAATACATAGGAGACTTATAAAGGTTTCCCAAATAAACTGTCAATATGATTAGGAGGTTTCCCAGAAGAGTGAGTGTATAGAGCAGGGAAAAGAACAGAAAGCATACTTCTTCTACCTCTCTATTCTGAGACAGACCCAAGAAAATAAATATGGTTATATTGATTCCTCTTCCCATGGAATTATTCTAGGAGACCAACTTTCATAAGGAATAAAATCTGAAAAAGAAACATAATAAAAACAAATAATATTTATTTACAACAAAAATAAAGCATGACCATGGCAGTTGACATAATAACCAGAGGTTTAATTTGCCACAAAATTCATATATAATAAAACTGAGATTAAGCTACAGGTAAAGGAGTATGTTGCCTATATCTCATGAAGCATTGTTTCCATTTAGCTGAAAATAAAAATGATCCAGAATTTTGGTAATCTTTTTATCACCTACTTATTTCTAAGCACTGTCATTGCCATGGTTCAAGAAAAGCAAAATAACATAAAGCCTGCTGCCTGGCCCCCAGCATGGATCACTCACAGATCTCAATGAGTGATCATTTCTCTGATTGTAGGATGGTATATCTCATGCTTAGCTCAGTGATAGTTGCAAAACTTTATTTGGCTTAATACAAATCTTCCTTCTGGTTTGCTAAAAATGTATATATTTGAGAATTTACCTCCAGATGAAAGAACTAGTAAGGCAAATGTGGCCTTGATTAAATATCCCTTTACCTTGAAAATCAGCATCAAGAGAAACATAAATATAACTTTGTAATCCTCATAATCTTTAAAATGAAGATCTAGAAATTTAAGTAGTCTTAGATGAAAGAAATTCTTACTTTGGACATATCTAAAAGACTCCATGTGACTTGCTAAACTTTTCCCTCTGATATAACATCCAAGGTTTGGCCTGGAAATAGCAATAAATTATTAAGAAAGCTTCATCAGGCAAAGATTTACCTCTCTTTCAATTAAGTTCACCTTTTTGGTTAAACCTTGCCCTTTTTGTTTTACTGTTTTTTAGTCAGACTTAAGATATTATCTAGGACCGGAGAGATAGCACAATAGTAGGGTGTTTGCCTTGAACATGGCCAGGATGGACTTTGGTTCAATCGCTGGCATCCCATATGGTTCCCTGAGGCAGGAGTGATTTCTGAGGGCAAAACCAGGAGTAACCCCTGAGAGTCACAATGTATGGCTCAAAAAGAAAAAAAAAAAACCAGAAACAAACAAACAGAAAAAAACATGTTAATTATGGAATCCCTAAAAGCAAAACAACTTCTTTTATTTATCATTCTCCAAATCCTTCACCCAATTTTCTGAGGGAAATCTGAGAATTCTCTGAAATGTTGCAACCAAGGACCAAGATGGCCTTGACAAAATTCTTAGTTTTTCCATGCATTATATATCAGTACATAAGGCATGCAACATAACTTTTGAAAAAATGTTTGTGCTTGAAATATAACAAAATTTGCATATGTGAAAAAGTGTGTCTGGTTTTGACACATAAATGAAAATGATGCTCACTTTTTCTATTATAAATATTGCCCTGGCTATTCAGATAGTCTTTTAGGTGATGTCTGCAGGATATTCTTCTCTTCCTGTGAAATAAAAACTTCATGTACATAATTTTTTCCCTATTTTTATTTGTTTTATGGCCATACTCCGTTGTACTCATGGGTTACTCGACTCTATACTCAAGCCACTCCTGATGAGTGTCTTGCTATGAGAGCTTGCTATGGGATGCCAGAGATTGAGCCCAGGTAAGCTTCATGAAAGGTATATAGACCCTATGCACTATGTTATCCCTTCGACCCCTTGTTTCCCTATTTGAAATCAACCATTTATAGTCAAAAGACTTTTTAAATATAAAAGAACATATAATTCTGTGGTAACATCAAATAAATCATTTAACTTTCTATTATACTCGGTGACACAAAACTTTATTTCTACTGTCACTCTTAAAAAATATTTTTCTTGGACCGGAGCGATTATGCAGCAGTAGGGCATTTGCCTTGCACTTGGCTGACCTAGGATCGAGATCCCTTTGATCCTCCAGAATCCCATACAGTCCCCCAAGCCAGGAGCAATTTCTGAGCACATAGTCAGGAGTATAGTATCCCTGAGTGTCACCAGGTGTGCCCCTCCCAATAAATTTTTCTACCATAGATTCCAATCAAATACACATAGAAGAGCTATCAAACTCTAATAAGCATGCATAAAGAATTACAGATGTGAGCCAGAGAAATAGCACAGTAGTAGGGTGTTTGCCTTGCATGCAGCCAAATCAGGATGGATGGCGGTTCGAATCCTGGCATCCCATATCCCATATGGTCCCCCAAGCCTGCCAGGAGCAATTTCTGAGCATAGAGCTAAGAATAGCCCCTGAGCACTGCCTTATGTGACCCAAAAACCAAAAACAAAAACAAACAAAAAAATTACAGGTGCATTACTAAAAGAAATAGATCAAGACTAACAAAAACTTTTTTGATCAGAAAGGAAATACTATATCCAAGCAATTATTTCGATTTTAAGATCAGTGTTTTGTGATATATTTTTTTTTAGGAATATCTTTTATTTAGTATTTTAAGAACTTGTCTGCTATCTGCTTGGGTCTGGAGTAGAAGGACAAGACCATACAACTGGAATACAATTTAATACTTTAATTCAGCTGACAACAAGATCCCCACACTGGCCAGCCAGGACCACCTCCTGAAGGACCTGCCCAAGGTCATGAAAAAGATAATATTGGGAAAAGATATAGAGAGGTTCTAGCTTTCTGATGATCTTTAAAATGGTCGGCTATAATCTTGGGGTACCTTCCTACTGCTCCCTTGTCCTTCCCTGATGGCCGGCTACCTGGTATGGTCAGGTAGCTTGGGGTGGGATATTTGGAAATATCCTATCAATGATAATAACTATACTAATAATTAATTTTTGATCAAGCACAACTTATTCTTTATGTATTAAAGACATAAAATACTATTTGTCTTCCTTCTGTATAAAATATATATTATTTTCAATCATGAAAACCATTCTTTAAGAGACTTAAAATCATAGCAGTTTTTGTTAATTGTATATTATGTACTTTCTTCTCATCTAACTGATGAAAAGCAATCTCTTCCTACATTATCTAGATAAATGATAAGATTCTAAAGAAACTCTTTTTGGGGCTACAGTGATTGATGATTGCTTAATATGTTCACACACATGATTTTCATGTAGGATGTCCAGGTTTGATGAATGGTAGCATGTGGCCACCCAAATACAACTGCTCAAGATCTGAGATCAGCCACTGAACATCACCAGGTGTGCTAGACCCCTATGGAAAAAAATTAAAGGAAAGAAACTACTGGCCCTGTTAATATATATCTCAAAACAATTTCTGCCCTTGCTTTCTGAGTATTTGAGCCATAATAAGCATTGTGTTTTTCATTTTAGTGGAAATTCTTATTCATAATTATGTTTATTGTCTTTTATACACAGTTACACTTTACTACCCTTAATTTTTCATAATTTCCATTTCTATTTTGAGAATATATCATATAATTACATTAAAAGTATTCAAAAATATCATTTTGATTAATTTTAGAAGAAAAACAAAAGATCTTACCAGTTTGATACAGAGTTAGGATTTTCTTTAGTTATTTTTATGTTGTTTTTTTATTGTTGTTTGTTTCTTGATTTACTGGGATTTGATTCTCATAGTAAGCAAAAGTTATGCCTTGGAAATTGATCAGTGAGAAATGAATATACGAAAGTCCTAACTCAAATGCAAAGCCAGTAGAAATTAAGTATTACTTTCTTGTTCCATTTTTTTTCCAACACAACTGGCCATTTTGTTGTATCTCTAGCAATAAATGATCTTTTACTTATTTATAATGTATATATAAAGGGAATGATGTAAAATGGTAAAAACCTTGGGGAAAGCCTTTCCCAAAAGTCTCCCTCAATAATCAGCATAACAGAGAACTGGCAATGAAGTTTCATTTTTTGATGCATCTTAATTTTTAAAATAACTTATAGCCCCCTCTCTTATTTCCACCCCTTAATTCTAAATCTAACACATAATTTTCATATTACCCAGTTTAATTCTGTTAACAGTTAATACTGACTTAATACAAATTGTTTAAAATATTGTTTTATAATGATGTTAGATCATTTCACTCACATATAACTAGCATTATTTATGTAGGCTAAAATTAAGAACTATATTTGAGAACCAATAGTAGCTAAAGGTGGGGAATTTGAAATGAACATTTTATAAAATATATTCATTATTTATAAATGGAGATAAGTATCACAATTGTAAATATTCATCAACCCCAAGTCTTTAATTTATGACAAAAATATTTCTGAGTTAATTTGCTCTTTTTGATTTTTGGGTCAGACCCAGCGGTGTTCAGCGGTTCCTCATGGCTCTACACTCAGAAATCACTCCTGGAAGGCTCAAGGGATCATAGATGATGCTGGGATTCAAACCACCGTCTGTCCTGAATCGACCATGTTCAAGGCAAATGTCCTACCACTGTGCTATTTATCCTGCCCCTCTGATTTAAATTTTATATTTCAGCCCTACATAAATTTCAATAAGCATTTCTGCTACTTGCAGATTCTATCAACAAATTATTAAAGTATTAAATTAAATTATGAGTAATTAAATCATTAAATTATAAAATATTTCTACATTTCCAGTTATATTATTTGGCGTTTATTGGTAGAGAAATTATTTTTCACTATGAAAATGGAAACCATTAAATACTGCATTTAGCTTTATTGCAATATGTATATATATATGTTATATATATACACACCTATTCATCTTTGTGAATTTTAAGACTAATACCTAATAGTTTCATTCTGCTATGTGAGTTTCTCCCAGTATTTCATAAATTTAATTGAAGGAGTTTTGTTTTAAGACCAAAAAATGTGATGATGGATATTCATTGAATTTAATTTGTATGCTCCCATAGATACATTCTATCAATGCAAATATCATTGAACAGATTTTTTAAAGAGTTTCTGTGGTATCCTTTGTCAAGTTTTCTGTAGCTAGAATGAAAATATAGGCATGAATTTTATAATCTTGCAAATATTATGAGTAAGCAACTTCATTATTGTTGTGAAATTCTATCTATAGAATAGAACCATTTATATTGGAAGATTATAAACCATAAACTCATTATTCTTTGTCTTCTTGGTTTTCATCAACATATTCTTCTCCACTGAGTGAAAGAAAAATATTTCTTAGCCCAACTTTTATTAAATAAGCAATTAGGGGCCGAAGAGATAGCATGGAGGTAAAGCATTTGCCTTGCATGCAGAATGATAGTGGTTAGTGTCCCAGCATCCCATTTGGTCCCCTGAGCCTGCCAGGGGCGATTTCTGAGGTAGAGCCAGGAGTAATACCTGAGCACTGCTGGGTGTGATCCAAAATTAAAAATAAATAAATAAATAAGTAAATAAGCAATTAATTTTATTTAAGACATTATCATTTATCCTCATATTTTTTTCACTCAGACAAACTTCCTCTTTCAGACACAAAAGAGAAAAGAGCTGAAAGTTCCAGCTCACCTCAGGAAGCTCACCACAAATAGTGATGAGTTTAGTTAGGGAAATAACTACATTTTGAACTGTCCTAATAACGAGAATGTATGAGGAAAATGGAGAGCCTGTCTAGAGTACAGGCGGGGGTCGGGTGGGGAGGAGGGAGACTTGGGACATTGGTGATGGGAATGTTGCACTGGTGATGGGTGGTGTTCTTTACATGACTGAAACCCAAACACAATCATGTATGTAATTAAGGTGTTTAAATAAAAAAAAATAAATAAGAGGAAGCCACATTAAAGTACTAGCAAGAGGGGTTAGAGAGATAGTAGAGCCAACTGGTTAAATGCATTGTGTAAGGTTGATTCCTAGTTTGATCCCCAGCACGGAATATGGTCCACTGCGTACTCACTGCCAGGACTGATACTTTAGCTCAGAGCTAGCAGTGGGCCTTGAGCACAGATGAGTATGACCCAAACAAGAGAAAAGAAAACAAATTATAAACAAAATAATGTACAATGCTTTTCTGGAAGAAATGATACACCAAAGAAATTTATGCAACTTCAATAATATATAAGAATAAATCAGAAGAAAACTTAATTATGGGAAGAGATTTTTTTTTTCAAGTGACAATAAAGAACATTAAACTAGAAGTCTAAAGTTGTACTTCATCCTGAAAGGGAAATTTTTCTAGATCCACATTGTTATTAAGCAAAACATTGTTTGTTAATTGTGAATTGTTAATTCACAAAGCTACTTGTGAGACTTATGGTAAAACAATATATAATCCAAATAATATATTTTAAATATATAAATACATAATAGTGAATATATTTTGTTTTATCTTACGTATTTAAAAAATTCTGTATAGCTTTATAATATAATAGCTTATGGGTGAAAACAATTTAAACTCAATTTACAAGAGTATCATTAAAAATGTCTTGAATATAAAATTTCTAGGTAAATGATTTTGTCTGTTTTTGGAAGTATCTGGCACTTTGTAGGGGGTTAATTTTAATTCTGCATTCAAGAATCACTCCTGGAGTGTGCTGGGAACCATATAGAATGATAGAGATTGAAATAAGATTAGTTTCATGTTAGACAAGTGCCAAACCTGCTGTATTATTTTTCTGGCTCTTTTAAAATAATTTATGAAGATATTCATGTTCAGATGTGCATTTCATAAATCCTGCTAGAAATATTATGAGATGCCTGACATGACTTGTCTTAAACATAGAATTTATTTATTTGTCTATTTATTCATATGTATCTTCTAATATTCTTAGAAATATTCATTACAAGTATTTTTAAACAATATTTAGTAACATGACTTCACTTATATCCTCAGTATTTTTAAACACTTATGAGTGTTTTAATTCATTTATTTATTTAAATGTTTATGCGTTTCATTAATTTTTATGTTTTAATAAAAAACATCTTTCAACATATATTCATATCAAATTAATATGCACTTTTTACTTTTTCACAGTGAACATTTTTTCAATAGAAGAGCAGAGATCATTAAAAATGAGCTTTCTTTTTTTATTTTTTATTTTTTATTCTGGTTTTTGGGTCACACCTGGCAGTGCTCAGGAGCTACTCCTGGCTCTACGCTCACAAGGTGCTCCTGTTAGGCTCAAGTGACCATACGGGATGCTGGGATTTGAACCACAGTCCTTCTGCATGCAAGGCAAATGCCCTACCTCCATGCTATCTCTCCGACCTCATAAATGAGCTTTCTTAAACATGAATTTTGACTCAAATTAATGTAATATGGAGGGATATGGAGAAAAATTTGCAATTTCTTATGCAAAAATTTATTATTTTAAAATAATAGTGTTTAATGTTTCACATATCATTTTTATTTGGTATGTATTTATGGCTTGTAATTAGCAACATGAGGGGGTGAAAGAGTGGAAGAGGCAACTTCATTCACAGAAATCTATACAGAAAGAATAAGTAATCATCAGTGAATTAGAGGCATATATTAGAACTCTGACTGTATGGGCCTAAAGAGCTAGCACAGTGGTAGGGCAATTGCAGATGATGCAGGACAGAAGGTGGTTCAAATTCTAGCATCCCATATGGTTCCCTGAGCCTGCAAGGAATGATTTCTGGGTATAGGTGGGTGTGACTCAAAAACCAAAAACAAACAAACAAACAAAAAAGAACTCTGTGGCATTATTTCACCCTACTTAAAAATACTTTACTGGATTCCCATGAATTAAATAATTACTGATGATTAAGTTTTAGGGGTACAACTTTGGAGCACAAAACACAAAACCCTTCATTGGTGTTCACCTTCCATCACACATATCCCCAGATTTTCTCTTGCCCCATAGTCTAACTGGGATAGACACGTTTTTATTCCCCCTTTAGACATTTTGGTTTACAATACTGTTACTCAAAGGGAATCCTGCATATCACTTTACTTTCTTTTAGAACCTAGTCCTTGTCCACACTGACCACTTCTCTCTATTATTGTCATAGTGGTGGTGCCTTCCCAGTTCCTTGCATAGTGGCAAGCTTTCTATTAAGAAATTTTCTTTGGTCCTTCATTTCTGTGTCTTTGGGCATTAGTCATTCTGACTATGTTTCCTTATGTGGCTGTGATTTTAGAATTCTTTTGGCTTGGCTGCAAATACTAGTTCAAACTTGCTGCTGATGTATATTTAGTAAGTAGACTCATCAATTAGGGTCCAAAGTCAAATGTTGAAGTAGAATAAGGAGAAATGTTAGATAGTCATAACATAAATGTATGTTAAGTTGAATTTCTGGTAAAGCTGTAGTCAGACAGCTGACTGTCTGATTGGACACTGGGTTTAAACTTAGACAAGTGATTGGTGCATACCACAAGCCCTGTTTTCCACATTGACCCTCCCCTCAGGACCCTGCTAGTCTATAAAAAGTACGTCCCTTTGTTCCCTGGGGCCTCCTGTATCAGTCTGCATGACAGATTCGGTTGCTCCAGCTAGCTGGAATCAAGAAATCTGCATTACTGTTGCATTATCTGAAGATTTGTGGTCTTTATTTGAGGCGGTGGGCTTTCTCGGACCCTTAAGAAAAGGACGAGACCACACAACTAAGCTGAACAAAACTTTAATTCATCTACCAGCTGCCCCCAAACTGACTGGTCAGGGTCATCACTAAAAGGAGATGAGCCACGCCTAAGGTCATGAGCAGGATTGTATAGGGAAGGGATATAGGGAGTTTCTAAACTTTTTGATGATCTTTAAAATGAGTGGCTATTGCCAGGGGTTTTCTACCTAGTATGTGCAGGTAGCTTGAGCAATGTTAATGGAAATAGGCTTGAGAAAACCTAGCATGTGGCTTACACCATGTATTCCTTACAAAATGGCGTCCCTCCTTGTTCAGAACCAGAGAAACCTGACATGTGGCCTTTACAAAATGGCTTCCCTCTGTTCAGAACCTAGGACTCCACACTAGGATGGAACCTGAACACATTAAATGGTCATTATAATGAATTGCAGGCAGTCAATCCAAATTTAATCCCTGGCATCATATTAATGCTAAAATAAATGGGGTTATTAGGGGCACCAAGTTAAAATATATTTTACAGCTTTTACCATAATTATCAGATGCACTTTCTAATGACTGTTTTAGTTATTGCTATTATGGATACCAGAATGAAGTTGAAATTAATTAACACGAGATAAGAAAAAATTACACTGATTTCACCAATTGCTTATTGAGAAGACCAGAGCACACTTAACATTTACAAAACAGAGACAGGGGCCAAAGTGATAGCATAGCAATAGGGCACTTGCCTTGCATGCTGCCAACCCATGATGGACTCTGGTCCAAATTAGGTTTGCTCTCCAGCATCCCATCTGATCCCCTGAACCTGCAAGGAATGATTTCTGAATGCAGAGCCAGGAGTAACTCCTAAGTGCTGTTGGGTGTGGCCAAAAACCCAAATAAAATAAAATAAAATAAAAAAACACACAGACAGAAAATATTGTAGGTGGGAAAGCTGACTCTCACCGGACAAAGGGGGGGGTTGCCTGGTAGCTACTGGATAATGTTGAGAGTCAAGATTCCTTGATACTGACCTAGTATTATTACAGGTGACTTGGTGAAGGGGGGAATGAGGGAGCTAGGCTTGAGAAAATAGTGCTTCCACCTGTCTGCTTGACTTGCCTTTGGACCGGAGGAAAATGCCTGGGAGGTTTAGAACTAATATAGTCATCTACAAGCACTTAGCATAGATATTTGTGGCAACTGACAAGTTGCATCTGAAGTTCACTTGGCATACATGCACAAAACTTGTCCCCATGGCCTGAGTTATTGGAGAGCCATGGGGACTCAGCTGGAGCAAAGACTTACTTTGTGCAGAAAAAGAAATATCTGTCCTAATCTCTGCTCAGGTTTTCTAGGAACATTGTCTTCCCTCTCAGAAAATCATTTCAGAAGGCTAAATAGTGCAGTAAACTAACATTACTCAAAGAAATTT